>NC_141297.1:2510000-3110000 GCF_037954325.1 Fistularia commersonii | reverse complement strand
GGAAATGTAGTTTTTCAATGTTCTTAGTCCACACTGTTGGAAGCTTTGAGGACTACAACTCCCACAAGTCGTTTTAGGGTCAATCTGCGCGGAGCGACATGGAGTCTCTCTAAAGCGTATATAAATCGCAAGAGTGTTGTCCAACGACTAAGGTAAACTTTAAACGTCAAATAAGGAAATTCGTCGGTGGAATTCATGGTTGTTTCGCGAAAGTAGCGAAAGTTTTAGTTATTCATTTCCGTGCGCATCGTCAAACGCCAATTAGCTGGTTAGCTAAGATGCTAGCTAACGCGGATGCAAGGGGGGTTTACACTTTTCCACTCGGCAGACGCACATCAAACGTTACTTTCTATCTCGTTTAAAATGAAATCAAGTTTGGAAGCAATTGAATGTGTACTTTGACACTGATAATGCTGGTACATTTAGATGAACGATACGGTTGTTGTTATTGCGCTAAATATAACACAAAGGAGATTACATGGTAAGCTGAAATGGACACAGCGTACCTCAGCCAGTGTTCCAGTCAAAAAAGTGTATAATCCTTATAACTTGATTGAATAATATCAATTGCCTTTGATAAAATGTGAAACGTAGGAATAAACTCTATGACATAGCATAACATTTGCAAATAACGTCATGAAATAATACTAGTATGAGTCCAGATAAAGTCATGACTGTTAGTTAAAGTACCGAAATCGTCTGTTTCTTTAGGACATGCATAAATTAACTCCCTCATAAACATCCCTACGAATTCACTCTTATATTCTCAAGTTTTACAGGACAATTATTCTTCAAAAAGAATCAATGTGGTGGTGCAAACAGAAAATGTACAAGCTTTACATGGGTCTATTTGCCCTGTCACACAAAGTTAGAAGTGTGAATTTTGAATCCAACTCTTAGAAAAGCAGACGATTTTTCATTAACTCTGCTCAGAAAAATGTACTTAAGAAGTGGGTTTGCTTTAAATTACTCATCTGCACGTCACACCCCTGTTCTCAGATGGCTGCTGATTCCTCAGACAAGAAGGATACAGAATCTTCAGGGACCAAAGACCGGGACAGGAAACGCAGCCGCTCACGAGAGAGAGATCGCAAAGTCTCACCTTCCCGGAAACGGCACAGATCCCGTGATCGTAACCGCTCCAAATCCCTCGACAGGTAAATCAAATCTACACGGTGGACCCTGATCCTGTATGTGCTTGAAATCAACTTGTAACCTTTGTTTGCGACTGTAGAGACCGTCGCACGAAAGACAAGGACAGAGACAAGGAACGCGACCGAGACAAGGACAGAGACAAGGAACGCGACCGAGACAAGGACAGAGACAGGGGCCGGAAGGACCGAGATGGGCATCGGCGCGATAAGGATCGCGGCAAGAGGTCAAGGTAACCGAGCGATTGAATGACCAGCTGTGTAGCATGATACGAAATCGCAAGTTTATTTCTTTTAAGTAAATCTAGATTTCCTTTTAGACAATTTGCACTTAAGTATGCATATCACTTCGCTGATGAAACAAGAAATTCGCTTTCAAAAAGGAACCCAAACGCCGTAAATAATTGAAACTAATTTGAACGACACATGAAGCTTTGTCTCCTGCTCCCTGAGATACAGACATTTGCTGGTCCTTGGTCATGTCTTATGTTTTTATGTATTCATTTCTTTCTTTCTTTCTTTCTTTATTTACAATAGAAGTGCCTCCCCCAAGTCAAGGGATTCCAAGTTAAAGAGGGATAAGGACATAAAGACAGAAGAGGAAGAAGATGAGAAAAAGAAGGAGAAGGTGTGAATGTGTTTTTTGAGTCATTCTTGCTATAACCTTGTATGACTGGTGTTTGAGAGGTTGGTCGCCGGTTGGAAGTTGGACCTGTTTCCGGTGAGAGTTGGACTCGGCCAGGGTTGCCCTTTTTCACCCATTCTGTTCATAACAAAATTTCTCGGTGCAGCCGGGGCGTCGAGGGGATCCGGTTTGGTGGCCGCATGATCTAGTCTCTGCTTTTTGCAGATGATGTGGGTCTGTTGGCTTCATCAGGCCGTGATCTCCAGCTCTCATCGGACCGCTTGGCAGCCGGGACGAGGATAAGCACCTCCAAATCTGAGACCATCGTGCTCAACCGGGTTGAGCACCCACGCCGGGTCGGGCAAGAGATCCTGGAGTTCAAGTATCTCGGGGTTTTGTTCAATGGATCAGTGCAGCGGTCGGACTTTGTACTGGTCTGTCGTGGTGAAGAGGGAGCTGAACCAGAAGGCGAAGCTCTCAATTTACCGGCCGATCTATGTTCCCATCCTCACCCGTGGTCTCGAGCTGTGGGTAGTGACCGAAAGAACGACATCGCGGATACAAGCGGGTGAAATGAGTTTCCTCCGCAGGGTGGCCGGACTCTCCCAAAGAGATAGAGGGAGAAGTTCAGTCATCCGGGAGGAGCACGGAGTAGAGCCGCCGCTCCTCCATCATAGAGAGTCAGGTGAGGTGGCTCGGGCATGTGGTCAGGACCTCTCCAGGGGAAGGTATTCCCGGTATGTCCATCTGGGAGGAGGCCACGGGGCCGACCCAGGACATACCGGAGAGACTTGGTCACTAGGCTGGCCTGGGAACGCCTCGGGGTCTCCCCAGAAGAGCTGGAGGGAAGGGAGGTCTGGGCCTCTCCGCTCCGGCTCCTGCACCGGTGACCCCACTCTCCGGATAAGCGCGGGAAGATGGATGGATGGTTCTGGCTGTGAGCGTGTCTCGGGTTTTCCTTTCTAATTACGTCCTGCGTCTGCTCAGGTCCAGCCGCTGTCCCTTGAGGAGCTTCTCGCCAAAAAGAAAGCCGAAGAGGAAGCCGAGGCAAAGGTGAAAAATGTCCGGGTGTACTTGGCGCTTTTCCCCTTAGCAGACACACGATCATATTCATATCGATTCTCCCTGAACTCCCTCTCTTCAGCCCAAGTTCTTGTCGAAGGCAGAGCGGGAGGCAGAAGCCATCAAGCGGCGGGAGCAGCAGACCGAGGAGAGGAGGAAGATGATAGACGAGGAGAGGAAGAAAAGACGCGTCTTCCAGGACTTGGGACGAAAAATGATGGGTGTGTATCTGCGGCGTTGGGCTGGACGGATGACGGCGGCGCGGCGTGGAATTTTGTGTCCCAACCGAGGCTGTGTGTCACAGAGGACCCCCAGGAGAGGGAGAGGCGGGAGCGAAGGGAGCGCATGGAGCGCGAGAGCAACGGGACCGAGGAGGACGACGGCCGCCAGAAGCTGAGAGAGGAGAAAGATAAAGGGAAAGAGCTCCAGGCCATCAAGGTGGAGTATTTCTGGAGGATCACACAGGGTCTCCTCCCACGCTCGATCACAGACCTTTCCCTCATCGGCTGCCAAATGACCAATAGACCATATGTGTCGGTTCTCATGCAACACTTACCAGATCGGCTCTGTTTATCCGGCATTATAAACCAGAAGCAAACGTCCTAACACACAGAGTAACCTTTTTAATGAACAACTCTAAAATTAAGTTTTGAAACAGAATAAAACAGAAGAAAGAAGATAGGCTTTTATTGTCACATACAGTCACACACAGAACAGATTGGGGAAATTTGACATTTAACCCATCCTGAGCAGACGGCAGCTAAGGATCGGCGCCAGGGGAGCAGTTAGGGGTTCAGTGTCTTGCTCAGCTACTCTTTAGCAGGCGAGGAGGAACTGGGGATCGAACCAGGAAGGACGATCATCCTAAACCCCTGCGGCGTCTCTTTCAGTGTCAGAATTGAACAGTAATTTCATCGGTCCAATGTGACATTTCATTCACCGTAAATTCTGGACCACCGAGCGCACCTGAATATAAGCTGCACTGGCTCAAAATAACTGAATAAACATATTTGTACATATATAGGCCGCACACGTGTCCACGTTGAGATACCGGTAACATCCACAAACACTAATAATTTTCTGAGCAGTGCCTGTAACGCAGCCAATGAAAAAGATTAGTAATAAATAACACAATTCATCCATTTTCTATTCCCGCTCGTTCCAGCTAATCGCAAACTTCGTCGTCCTCCTGCGCACTAACTCCGTTAAAGTTGTCTTCTTCGTAGTCAGAATTGAATGGCCTCCGAATTTCACTGTTATTTCATTGGTCTGATGTGAGGAGGCTAAATGTTTTGGTGGCGTGAGGCCAATAGTCCCCCCCCAAAAAATCCATATATTAGCCGCATCGTTGTTTAAGCCGCAGTGTTCAAAGCGTGGGGAAAAAAGTAGCGGCTTAGAGTCCGGAAATGACGGTAATTAACATGGTGGCAGACGAAGGTTAAGCAAAAATTCTGAATGAGAATCCTCCATAACAGGAGGTTTTCAGCTGGATTTCAAGTGGTTTTGACAAATGGTACGAAGCCCCCGCGCCACACTGCCCCTCTTAAAACAGAATCAATACTGAGGTGAAGCAATGACAACATTGAAAGCACGACTGTAAATTCCACACGAAAAGCCGCTCCTTTTTTCCCACGCTTTTTGAACACTGCGGCTTTTCACACCGCCTGAACATTTAGCCTCGTAATTCGGAGACTGTTCAATTCCACCACTGAAGAAGACGACTTTTAATGGTTTTAGTGCCAAGAGGAGGACGAAGTTAGCGATCAGCTAGCCGTCGCAGCTTATATTCAGGTGCGCTTAATAGTCTGGAAATTACTGAAACGATCAAGAGCACAAATAATCCGTATTCACATCGATTGTTCTGTGTTTAAAAGTACAAAATTCCTTCTGCTTGGGCAGCACTGGTAGCCATACTGCCCACAACTGTAGCTTTTAGGAGAGAAGACAGGCCGGGAAATGGTCGTCACACGTTCATCATTGACCCGTCCTGGCTGTATGTGTCACTCAAAGCTCTCAGGTGGTCACTATCCTTACTTCCAAGTGTTTCATACAGCTGTTTATGGTCAGGTAGCGCTGAGAGTTAAAAAGGAAAAACACACGCACATCCACTGCCCAGTTAGTGATGGGTGCTGGATCAAAAAAAGTTCGACTTAGTAGGGTTTTTAAAAAATCTGCACGCCAAAAAATGCTCCAAAAGGAAAGATGATTGATTTAAGATTCAACACAAAATGCTTATTCTTGCATGCATGACGTATAAATAGGCTCTTCCTTAGATGTTTACCGGAGATATGTGTTAACAAATATGTTATTGTGGCACCATTTTTATAGCGAAGAGAGTGATCATGCGACTGATTCTCCCCCTCCAATAAAAAGGACATATTTCCAGTAAGAGGCTTTTGAAAGAAAAAGAAGAGGGAATTAATCACATGATCATTCTCTTCTCTTTAAAAATGGCACCACAATAATATATTAAACACATATCTCCAGAAAGCATCTGAAGAAGAGCCTATTTTTTTGCTCGAATCATCATGCATGTAAGAATACATGTTTTGTGGTACATGTAAAATAGATCATCTGTCCTCTTGGAGCATTTTTTTGGTGTTAAATCGTCAGCTCTGACCATTAACGTGACCGATTATAAAATCCTTACAGGAGCGTTACCTTGGCGGGATCAAGAAGCGCCGTAGGACGCGTCATCTCAACGACAGGAAGTTTGTTTTTGAGTGGGACGCTTCCGAAGACACGTCCGTCGACTACAACCCGATGTGAGTCGCGACGAAACTCGTCCCCGCGTCCTTCGGCGTTTGCGGGCAAAAATATACATTCCCTCCCGGTTTGTGCCGCAGCTACAAGGAGAAGCATCAGGTGCAGCTGTACGGGCGAGGCTTCATCGCCGGCATTGACCTGAAGCAGCAGAAGAGAGAACAGTCACGTTTCTACGGCGACCTGATGGAGAAGCGACGCACACTGGAAGAGAAAGAGCAGGAGGAGTGAGTGTTTCCGTCCCGCCGCCAACCGTCTCTCCGCCGCGACCTCACCCTCTCCGCCCGTCCCCTCAGGACAAGGCTGAAGAAGATGCGCAAGAAGGAAGCAAAACAGCGCTGGGACGACAGACACTGGTCGCAGAAGAAGCTGGACGAGATGACGGACAGAGACTGGAGAATCTTCCGGGAGGACTACAGCATCACCACGAAGGGAGGGAAGATCCCCAACCCCATCCGGAACTGGAAGGAGTACCAGCTGCCCGCACACATCCTGGAGGTCATCGACAAATGCGGCTATAAGGTCAGCTCACGAAGGAGGCAAAGTGCGGTTTTATATTTTGAAATAAAAATGCAAGTATTCAGCACGTTTCCCACGATAGCGGGGTTAGATTATACACTTGAGGTCCAAAATAGAAGGTTCAAATAAACACATGGTTGATAACTACAGCGTTACAAATGCATTTTTAACAAAAAAAAAAATACAAATCAAATTTTGTTTAAATTTGTAAAAAAAAAAAATAAAGACGTATAAATAAATAGATAAAAACATGTTTTAATTTCCAGATAATTTTGTCACACATTGAGACATTATTTTGGGCTATTTTTAAAGTTGATTTTAAATACATTCAACAGTTTAAAAAAAAAAAGAATCATATTTAGACATGGTTCTGAAGTCCAAACAAGTGTCAAAATTGTAATTTTTTTTTTTTTTTCACATGCATTGTTAACTCCGCTAGGAAAGAAACACCAATGTCATATCTTGTAAGAGCCAAAAATATGAATTTACATGAATGGATGAATTATTTCCTGATCATTTTTACGCTTTGTTGCCCCACCACAGGATCCGACTCCCATCCAGAGGCAGGCCATTCCTATCGGCCTCCAGAACCGCGACATCATCGGCGTGGCCGAGACCGGTAGCGGTAAGACGGCCGCCTTCCTGATCCCGCTGCTGGTCTGGATCACGACGCTGCCCAAAATAGACAGGTAACGTAATCCAGCGCCAAATAATCCCAAATTGAGCTCTTTGCATTGAAACCGCCTCACGCTCTCCCGGCTTTGACCCTCGGCGCAGGATCGAGGACTCGGACCAGGGTCCCTACGCCGTCATCCTGGCCCCGACCCGCGAGTTGGCGCAGCAGATCGAAGAGGAAACCATCAAGTTTGGCAAACCGCTGGGCATCCGCACGGTGGCCGTGATCGGAGGAATCTCCCGCGAGGACCAGGGCTTCCGTCTCAGGATGGGCTGCGAGGTCAAACATGCTTTTCTACTTTCGTATTCCGGGCTTACGCCTTACCAGTCTCGCAGTCTTAACTAGACCTAAAACTGAAAATCGGAAGGAAGACGGTAATCTCACAGCCGTAGATCAGCCTTTTCCTAGTCTTGGAGCTCGTGACAATATCGTTCACGTTGACGTAAACCAACGGACGAGCTCCAGTAAAACCGGAAGCAATCGCCAGAGCGTTATTGGCGGCAGAGACGGTATTTCTTTGCGGTCTGGATGAACGGGAACGGCGAAGGAGGTCCCGACCTGTCTGGAGCGTCCTGAAAGAGGAGCAGATGGCGACGCCAACTCTCCGATGTGTCACCGCCAAGCGGAGACGGAACAGCAATGGAGTGAAATAGCAGAGACTCTGCTGATACCCGGGGAAAACAGTGCATGATGGGGAAAAAATGGCCGAAAGAATCCAGTTGTCGTTTTCCACGAGTCTTTTCCAAATCTTTTCAAAGTCTTCAGATGTATGGGTGGCTTGACCGATAATAATCTGACTAACAGTCCAGATAACGATCTAAGAAGAGAAGGAGTGTCACAATCCAGCCGTCCTCTCTTCAAAAGTGGAGATATTGGCAAATATATGCAGATGAAATATTCCCAGTGCAGGAGAACCTTGACTTACGACAATCCGAAATTTTTTTTTTTTTTTTGCGATACGAATCGAGATGGAGCGAGCGGGATGAGCGTTAGACACCAGCGCCGCCGCCGCTGCTGTCAGTGAAGTGGCGTTCAAAGACAGTGGGACGCGCCACCCGCCGCTAGCCAGCCCAGAGAAAAACACGAGTCCGCAACACACGTGTGTGTGTTGCGGACTCGTCCGTGAAGAGGTGAAGTTGTTGTCGGCGATGGAGAGCATCGTCTGTGAGAAGGCAGGAGAAATTTACTGGAGGAGGAGCGGCTTCACTCAGTCCATAGATGAAATTTAGCATGAAGTGCAGCAAAGTGTGCACGTTAACATTTAGCAACACGTCGTAGCATTAAATGAGTAGCCAGTGAGCTAGGATAGCGCAACAAATGAAAAATTCCAAACAACCTTCATCCAATCCTTAAGATGAATACACTCAATCAAACCAGGTTTATTTCTTTACATTCTTACTATTTTGCCATTATTCATAAAGCTCATCTTATTTAAAAACGTGTAATTAAACTGGTGGTGCTGGATTAACAGCATTTCAGTTCATTTCAGTCGAAAAATGTCATTTTATGTACAAATAAATTGAGTTACGTAACAAATTTAACCCGTAAATCAAGGCCATGCTTTACTTCACATACACGCCCTATGTTGCCGTTGTGTAGCCGTACATCCACTAGAGGCCAGTGTGCTGTTTCAGAGAGTAACAACAAGCTGGTTACTATGTAGATTCTGGGAAAGACGCGAAAAAAGGCTGTTAGCCATCAACTACATGGCCGCACATGGATGGAGAATTCTGTACGGGATTACGGAAGCGGCGTTTAACATTGAACGAAGATGATACTTAACATCTTGAGAGGCCAGACGGCGTGTCGTCCGACGTCTGAGTCTCAATTGTCCGCTAGTTGCGAGGAAAGCGAGTAGCGCCGTTGTCTGCGAGAAGCTCTGAGCAGCTGTGTGTTTGTCACACCAGCCCGGGGATTCGGACGGGCTTCATTTCAGCACGTTTTTTTTTTGTTTTTGCCAACAAGCCGCGTCTCCAGGCTGCTCTTCTCCCGCCGGCGTCGCCGCTCTGCAACACGAGACAACAAATGTGCCTCACCCTCTGACAGATTGTGATCGCCACCCCCGGACGTCTGATCGACGTGCTGGAGAACCGCTACCTGGTCCTGGGCCGCTGCACCTACGTGGTCCTGGATGAGGCCGACCGCATGATCGACATGGGCTTCGAGCCCGACGTGCAGAAGATCCTGGAGTACATCCCGGTGACCAACCAGAAACCGGACACCGACGAGGCCGAGGACCCCGAGAAGATGACCATGAACTTCGAATCCGGGAAACACAAATACAGACAGGTATGTTTCTCCGCGGCGGACACGGATCCGTGAGCGGGAGCGAGCGCTAACCGGCTAAATCTCTCCCCTCCGAATCCCGCAGACGGTCATGTTCACGGCCACCATGCCTCCGGCGGTGGAGCGCCTCGCCAGGAGCTACCTGAGACGCCCCGCCGTGGTGTACATCGGCTCTGCGGGTAAACCTCACGAGAGGGTCGAGCAGAAGGTCCTGCTGATGTCGGAGGGCGAGAAGAGGTGAGGCCGTCGCCGAGAACCTCCCGCGTTCCTGTCGGAGGCCCGTCGGGCACTGAAGGCGAGGCCGTTGTTCTGTTTCGCCCCTTGCAGGAAGAAGCTGCTGGAGGTCTTGGCGAGCGGCTTCGAGCCTCCCATCATCATCTTCGTCAACCAGAAGAAGGGCTGCGACGTGCTGGCCAAGTCCCTGGAGAAGATGGGGGTAGGTAGCGGGTCTCACGATCTGGTTTTTAAGAATACGGAAGGGGAATGAGTGAAGTCCATGCAAGCAGGAAGTTCATTGGAGACCCTCAGATGTCCAGACGAGAAGGTGAACGGTTGTCCTTGTGTGTCTCTGTAAGACGTGAAGGACGGAGTGAGTGGTCGTACGTCTCCACATGACGTGCAAATGACAGGAGAAGGTTAAATTCTTGTATTCCTATGACAAGTGACCGAGAGAATGAATGGTTGTATGTCTACATCAGTGTTTCCCAACCTTTTTTGAGCAACGGCGCATATTTTACATTAGAAAAAAAATCCCCTATCGCACCACCAAATACATGTCAGAACCGTTTTTAATGAAAAAGAATGAAACTAGTCTCAATTTTCTCATTCAGTGGGAAATCTGGCCCCGTTTGGTTGAACACAAAGCTGATAAGCTTGCAGGAACTGAAGAAACGCATATCTAACTTTCATTGTATTGTCTTGAGCTCCCTTTTTTTTTTTAAAACTTTCTTCTCGCCATTACTCATACTTGGGCCTTCATCTGGGTCACGATGTTCTGTTGTTTTGTTTTTTTCCGCTGCTGCTGTCTCACTCGATGACTCTGCTGTTTGAGCAGCAGCAGGTAGATACGGGTTCATACCTGTTGCCATCTAGTGGAAGAGCATTTTATTCTCCTCCTTGTCACTGCAGAAGCCCCAAGGAGATAAGATAAACTTCATAGATCCCCATAGGGGAAATTCTTTTATCAGCAGTGTAACAGTTATAATGTCAATAATTATGAATATAAATAAACAATTAGAGGATAGCAAAAGACATCCACAGATAAATAGACAGCAGACAACAACACGGATAGGAACATAAATAGTGACAATAGCAATGACAAAAATAAACAGGATGCGAATGGGCCCGTAAGACTTGTCAGAAATATTATTCGCATTGAATAAATACATTTTTGGACCAATCAGGTGAAGGGGGGCACACCTGCTGATCTCTCCCGCCACACTGTGTCGGGAAACACTGGTGGATGAAATGTGAAGGTTTTGACGTCTCTATGATGTACGGATGAGAGTGATTGGCTGTTTGTCTGACTTATGAGTGAGTGGTTTCATCCATAAAGCGAATGAGAGGGTGAATGGTGTCGAGAACGAATGAATGAATTGTCAGCTTTGAGTTTACCGGTCATGACGAGTCAAGGAACACTTTGGAAATACATTGTCTTATTTTTAGCCAGCCCAGGGGTCGGCAACCTTTAGCAGTCAAAGAGCCTTTTGGAAACGTTTCCCCGCAGTGAAGGAAACACCGGGAGCCACGCAACTTTCTTGAAATTTAAAATAAATTAACACGGCATATAATGTTTGTTTTTTTTGGCCTTTATAATATGCAAAACAAAATGTGTTGCATTTTGTTAAATCAGTGAACAACTGCAGAGAAAACAGCATTCCATTTCTGCATGCAGCAAAAAAAAAAAGATGTTGGGTTGACCGTTACTTTTAAGTAAAATACTCAATATATATTTTGGTCCTTTTATTTATGAAAAAAAAAAAAAAAACCCTTCTCCACCGGCAGCAAAAAAAAAAGTCACCTTTTACTGGCGCGAGCAGTCGCTTACGAACGGCGACAAAAATATTTGAACACACAATAAAAATACATTTCAAATTAAATACTCTCAAATTATTTTTAATAATCCCTGACTTTTAGACCAGCCGTGACTTACAACATGACCTTACCCCCCCCTTGTGATGTCTCTCCTCGCAGTACAATGCTTGCACGCTGCACGGCGGCAAAGGTCAGGAGCAGAGAGAGTTTGCCCTCTCCAACCTGAAGGCGGGAGCCAAGGACATCCTGGTGGCCACAGACGTGGCCGGTCGTGGTATCGACATCCAGGACGTTTCCATGGTCATCAATTACGACATGGCCAAGAACATCGAAGGTAACGCGTGTGTTGTTTCCGCAGCGTTTACAACTCGTGTTTTTCCCGGCCCTCGTAACAAACCGCTCCTTCTCCCCGCAGATTACATCCATCGTATCGGCCGAACGGGTCGCGCCGGCAAGAGCGGCGTGGCCATGACCTTCCTCACCAAAGAGGACTCGGCGGTGTTCTACGACTTGAAGCAGGCCATCCTGGAGAGCCCGGTGTCCACCTGTCCTCCGGAGCTGGCCAACCACCCCGACGCTCAGCACAAACCCGGAACCATCCTGACCAAGAAGAGGCGAGAGGAGACCATCTTTGCCTGAGCGCCGCCCTCCCGTCCCCCCTCCCTTCCGAACCGGACTTTTTTTTTTTCTACACGTGCAAGTGTTTTTATCCGCATCCTCTTGTTTGTGTTACCTTTTGGAGTTGTGGCTATTTCCCAGCCTCCCCGCTGGCGTCGCCCGCCAGAGAAAACCGCGACGGAGACGCAGCGGAGGCCCGGCGAAGGTGTGTGGACGTGGGCTCGGACTGAGCAGCACCTTCCCAAAGCCACCCATGTTGTGACCTGTACAAATTGATACCTGTGAATGATCAGATTTGATAAAAATCAACTTGGATGTGTTTGTTTGTTTGTTTGTTTTCTCAGAGACCCAGCTCCGAAAGCGAGGGCTTTAAGCGCCTCCTCGTTCTAAACCTAAACCCTCTGTGTGAAGGTGAATACAGGCCTCTTATCTCACAGCCACCATAAACTTTCACTAGCATAGCGCTTATCCCGCGTTCACGGTTGCAATCGTTCGGCATTCGTACGGCCATAGGCATTCTCGTTGGACCGCTCCATTACAGGGATGTTTTTAAGAATCAGAATTCCTTTATTTGCCTAGTAATGTTGCAACTACAAGGACTTTGCTTAGATTGACGGTGCTAATCAGACATGTAACCGGCATTAAATAAGTGAAAAATAGATGGACATAAAACCTCCCTCTCATACACGAAAATAATTTTACTTTATTATTAAAAGCTTCATTTATTTTCAAATTTTTCCATTTTACTTCTATATTTTAAGATGGCAGTGATCCTGTAACAATATGTTTTATTTCTATGCGCCACAGCCGCCGATGTGCGACGCCCGCCGGCAGCGCCATTTATTTAGCTTTTACAGCCCTTTTGTGCAGACGCTGTGCGCAGAGGTTCAAGCGCAAAAATCACATTAAACAGGTAAAATAAATCTTATCTGTCTATTTAATTGGTATATATTTTATATATGTCAAATAATATAGATTTTGCAGTATTCAGTTAAATGGTACTTTTTTAAAATTTGCAGTGACAGCAAAAAAAATACAATGACCGCACACGGGCACAGACAGCGTTTTAGGTTTTAAATTTATATTCAGCCTCTTATTTGAACATAACATTCAACCCAGTCTTTTTTTGACTTCAAAATGTCTTTGCTGCAGGACTCGCTCATATAAATAACTTAAATATAACTTGTTTGCATGTGTAAAGGCTTTTGATTTATATCAGCATAATAGATGCCTCCTACTGCAACATAACGTGCACCAGATGTTAGAATATATAAGGAAGCAAGATACGTCCGATTAATATCTTTAATTCTACAATCACTGCAATGCCAAGAATCAGACTGACATGTTTCCCTTTTTCACATGTAAAGGGAGGATAAATGAAGGTGGATTTTATTCTGTGCTGAGGGAGCTTAAAGGTTCGTCTTTAATAAGATTTGAACTCTTTTCCCCCCCTCACGTCGCTCAAATTGTGTTTCAAACACTCCATTATTCTCTATATGGCATTGAGAGGGTGGAGGATTGTATGTTTCTCTGACCTGTGAATGATAGTGAATTATTTGCTGTGTGAATGAAAATGAATGGCTGTATGTCAATGATGCATGAATGAATGAATGAGTGAAATATCTATCTGACATATGAAAGAGTGAATGGATGTGTGTTTATGTGAATGAGTGGGTGAATTATAACTATAGAATGAGTGAGTGAATGTATGTCTGACCTATGAATTATTTGCTGCTGTATGTGAGAATGAAGGTTTGTATATCTATGATTCGGTCGATCCTGAGTTGAATGCGGCTTAAATGACACACAAGGAGGCCAACGTTAAAAGTACACAAAATGTCATGTTTTTTTTATTTCGTGGAAGTCTTTTTTTTTTTTTTTTTTTGTTTTTTTTTTCCATCAGCGTTTGTAAATCTCATTTCTCAAATAGAAAGCGTCCTTATACAGCGTCAGGCAGGAAATGTCTCACCTTTTTTCACACATTTGCTGTCTTTTTTTTTTTCTTGTTGTTGATAAGAGGGGGGGGGGGGGTCATGTGTCGGGGTTGAGGGGCGGGGCCACGCTTAGCACGCCGTGGTCGTCCGGTGGATACATGGTTATATTTAGTGCAGTTATTGCGTTACAAAGCAACCGTCCCCAAAAAAATAGTGCAATTTTTTTTTCTTTTTCTTTTCTCACCTAACTCACACAAAAAGGAGGAAGTCCAGATGGTCTAAGGCGTTTAAAGTTTCTCAATGTCAGGCTTAGTATTGCATACAGAATAAGACAAGAGGAAACTCAAATTACAACCCTTGTAAAAATTGTGCTTCGTAAATTGAAAATAACCCCCACCCCCTTCCACGCCGCCGCCACCGCCATCAGCTGCTGAATTGGTCCGCTAGGGCTTTTTTGAGAAATCATTTATCTTGAATTAAAAAGACCAAAAGGCCTGATCTGGGGGGTGGGAGGGGGGGCAAGCTTTGAGTGAGTGTCTTTTTAAAGAAATAAATCAATTTAAATTAATTAAAAGCGCATCTTAATACTGCTGGGTAATAAAAATAAAAAAAAAAAAATTCCCCAATTTTTTTTTAAAGTTGAAATGGGAAAAATGGCGAGAGGTTCTGATGGTGTCGGCGGGTGGAGACGAGACTTCTCACTACCGGACGAGTCGATGTGGCGCTAAAATACTTGACGGTGATAAAGAAACAAGATTTCATGCAACACTTGCATAGATTTTTTTTTCTTTTTTTTTTCTCCATCATGCTGTTTTTTTTTTTGTTTTGCTTTCATTTTCTTTCAAAATCTCCCTTTTTTTGTGTGTAAAATATACAGAACACTAAGATAAGAGATACATGTGCGACGTGGAAGCAGTAAAACCAGTCACCCCCCCCCCCCCCCCGATGCCGGCTCGTGTTTCGGACGCTGTGCCATCGTGGGAAACGGGCCCGTCACGGCGAAAAAAAACGGCTTATGTGATAACACCATGTGTTTGCATTCTTACAGGCTACATTTTTTTTGGAATTGCGGGTGCTTGGAGTGCAGAAAGAGGTGAAGAAACAGGAGAGGACATGAAGCGAGCTGGTGTGAGAGAAGAGGATACAGACAACAGGGTTAGCGTGGATTCCTGGACCATCAACACCACCGTTACAGATCCAACACGTAAAGGTAAATAATATGATAATAAATAATAGCGGAAGCTGCTTACGGGTGGCGGTATGCCCTGGAAGGTAGAGGGATGACAGATATACTAATTATAATATTCTGATGTTTCTTCAATCATTTTTAATAAATAATAAATATATATATTTAATAATACAGAGTTTTTATTTTTTACTTTTTTCCCCCCTTTTCCATGACATGATTCAAACAGTATGACGTGACACACACTGATAATTTGGCCATTACTATATATATATATATATAATGTATATAAATGTGTATATATATACACATACATATATAGATGTATATACACACGCATATATATATATATATATATACATGTGCATATGCTTATATGTATATATGCATATGTATATACACACGTGTGTGTGTATATATGTATATTTTTTATATATATATACGATAACACATTTTCCCTGAATGTCATAAGTATTGAAATGCTGCTCTTGCATTATTTCAGCGTTAATAACAATGATAATAATACTTCTTACAACTAGCCAGAGTGTTTCTGATAAGTTGGATTCAATCGCGGCTGCAATTGGGTCGGTTGGCAGAACGGGACGTTAAACTAATCGCAAGGTTGCCCGTTCGATTCCCATCTTATGTCACCAATCGGGCAATCCAACGTAAAGCGCTTCGAAGCCTCTAAATAAGTGGGGATTTTGTGTTGGAAATGGGGTGTTGACCTGAAATAAGCGATAATTTCATGCAATCTCTTTTTCTCGCCGTTCATGACGGAAAGTGGTGTTATCAAATAACGGAGTGAAACGTTTTGTGTTTTTTTTTTTTTTTCCAAGGTGTTGCACGGTGCTACAGCTGCGAGACGGGGTCGGTGGTAGGGTTTTTGGGGGGGCGGGGGGGGGGACACCTGAGGATCCGCTGCGGTGCGAAAAAAAACAAACCAACGAAAACCGTAAGACTGCAGTACGCGAGCCGAGCGCTACGTCTGGCGCGGCGCGGGGAACGTCGGAATGCTACAATCGATCGATTAAAATGTGCTACAATCAGATTGCGGGGACGGGCCGGAGACACCAGGCGGTGCAGGAGGTGCAAAGGCATGCAAGCTTACATTCTCTGGAGCCTGGACGGGGACGGGGAGCTGCGGCGGCGCAGCCTGTGCTTGGCTAAATGCAAATGGGGTGGATGTAAACGAGCAATCCGACGACAACAACAACTCATCTGCTAAACGCAAATATTCCCTTTCTCAGTTGTGTTTACATTCTTTTTTTTTTTTTTTTCTAAAACCTTAGCTTCTTAGAGGTGATAAGAGACTGATTGTGCGACAGCATGGAGAGACATCCAGTCGGCGCCACTGTCCCCCCCCACCCCTGTCTCCCGGACGCCACTTTAGGGACGAACATTTCCCAGAGACAACCAAAAAAAAACCCCAAAAAAGAAAAAGATAGTTAAAAGTAGCGATGGAACAAAACCGGATGCCCATTCAGTATATACAACGTAATCAAATGCATTATTATTTTGCCATAAACGGATTCGACGATAGACATTCCTACGTTAAGTTCAAAAGGTCATTCAGTTCCTGTTCCGGAGTTCGTGTGCAAATAAGTCTTAAAATAATTCATATTCATACATGCGACAGTAAAGAGAAGTTTTAAAAGTTCTTAAGAAGTTTTTTTTTTTTTTTTTTTTTTTTTTTAAGGCCAGTATATGAGACATCCTACGATAAGAGAAAACCCAAAGGCAAAGCAGGTCGAGTTTTGCCGAAAAACAGAAACGACGACAACAACAACAAAAAAAAAATAAAAATAAACTTAGAAAAAAAAATAAAAACATTTCCGTTGCAGAGTTGAGTAGCCCTGTGGACGATCACGAACCACCCGACGGTTCCACCTCGTGGCTGCAGGTTTCGAACCCGGGGAGGGGGGAGGGTGGGTCGCTTTTTGCGCGACGACGGACCTACAGTTGCGGATTTAAACTGGGCATCTTGTGTCGGAGCTGAACGGGACGGGAGGGGACGGGAGGGGCGAAGAGATTTGGACGACTCGGGAGGGTTTCGCCTTCCTCAGTAGGTGTCTCGGGGCCAGGGGCGGCTGCGCTGGCGGTTGTTCCTCTGGTTGTGGCCTTGCTGGGCTTCGCGCTGGAGCAGCCTGTCCTGCGACTCGTGGCCGTTGGCGCTGTGGTTGCCGCCCGAGTGGCCGCAGCGAGGCGGGTACATGTCCCTGTAGGTGCGAGCGTGACGCGGGGAGTCGTACTCCTCTTCCTCCTCCTCCTCTTCCTCCTCCTCTTCTTCCTCCTCCTCCTCCTCTTCGTCCTCTCCGCCCCCGGGGCACGGACTCCCCCGGCGGCCGCGGGACAGCGAGTCGCTGGCCTCGTCCGACGGCATCAGGCTGTCCTGCTCCAGAGGGGAGTGAGCCTCTTCGCCGGCTTCCTCTTCTTCCTCCTCTTCTTCCTCGCCCTCCACCTCGCGAGGCTGCGGCTGATTCTTGTTCTGATTCTGGAGGATCGAAACAGCGGCGGAGCGGGAAAAGAGACAGGGGGAGGAGGAGGTGAATAAACGCAGCGCTCGCTCTGTCGGAAGCAGCCGCCGTCGTCGTGCCGCAACGGCTCGAACAGTCGCGGCGTACCGCTCGACGCCAGCGGGGGGGGGGGGGGCGCGGTTTGCCGCCGCGTTTCAAAATCAGTGTTTCGTGGCACGGTTTTGGCGTGCGGCGGTTTATCACCTCAAGGGAGCTGCTGTGGTTTGGTTTTTTGGGGGCGGGGTTTAAAGAGGAGGCGGCGCTGACGTCCCGGTGTACCGCGACACTGGCGTCGCCCCCCCGGCGGAGACCAACGTCGCAAACACGACAGCTCAGAAAGACTTAAATATCTGCAATTTGCAGACCAAACGCTCATGCTAATAGTTAATTAGCGTATCGGCGGATCTGTCGGAGGGTTTTCTATGAAAAGCCAATCAGGAGCTCGAAGGGTTATTTTTCAAAGACCTGCGTTGGTTCGCCCAACCGGCCGGAAGTTCAAACGCGTGGCCGGGGGATGAAAAAAAACGAGCGGTGGTTTGAAAAGGTTTGATATTCATGAGATCCGTGAGGTGTCGGCGCGCGCGAAGCGAGCTCACCCCTAAATCCGGACTTTGCGTCAACAAATCACGGCGAAGAGGCGGGAGAAAAGCTCCCCTTTTATTCTTTTTCTCTGGGTGTTTGCGTCGTTTCGTCTCCGCGAGGGGGGGGGGGGGGGGGAAACCGAGCCGGGCGACAAACACCGGGTTTCTGGATGCCGCCGTCCTGGCGTCGGGGGTCCGAGGGAAGCCGAAATGTTACACGGTGTTAAGCGTGTGCCGTTAAACCGTGTCGACATTCAGGATGTTGGGTGGGCGGAGGGGGAAGCATGCTCGGAGCGGGATTAACACCAACTGAAAATGGAGAGCAATGGAGGGACTCCGTCCGCTGCGTCATCTCAGGCACGTTGTTCTCGCTCTTAAAGAGATAAGTGGAGGTCGTAACGCGACGACGGCGTTAAGTCACCTAAGCCAGGGGTTCCCAAACGTGACCCTTAAAATATGTCTGGCTGCTCCCCGGGAGGCCCGTCTGAGAATATTTAGCCAGTTATTCTTATCAGTCTCATCCGTCAACAGTGGCTTGCAAAAGTATTCATATCCCATTTCCACATTTTGTCAGTTTTGTCAAATTTGAGGCTTACGAACAACCCAAATTATGAATAAATCGGCCAACGGACGAGGTTTTTGATCAAATTCTGAATCGGCCTGTGAACAACGCACAAACTCGGAGCGTAGCGGCTGTCGTGCTTGATTCTCCGGGTTGTGGATGTTATTCATTGTTGCGCTCTGTTATAACAGTTTTTTGTGTGCTTCTTTTTCAGTAAGCTAGCTCATTATGGCACCTGAAAAGGTGCTAATGCAAGCCTGGAGGTTCTCAGTCATCCAGGTCACGGTGAATTCTTGTCGATATCTTCTTGACTCCAGTCGAAGATGTTTCAACCCTCATCCCAGAGGCTTCCTCAGTTCTGAACTCTCAGATGAGGGGTGAAAGTGAAGAAATTCAGTTCAGTTGAAGAGACAAGAAGATTTTGACAAGAATTGCTGATGCTAGCGTTGCTAAGGTAAGAATTCCAGTGGATGTGAAGAAGGAAATAATAGCTAAACGTGAGAGCGGTGTTGGTGTTACAGATCCCGCCAAGCACTCCGAAACGGCTAAGTCAACCATCTGTACCATCCTGAAGGACAAAGACGGCTACGTTAATGAAGCAAAGGTCTCACTCAAGTCTTAGATGAAGGAGAAAAGTTAGCATTAGCATGGCTGAATGACAGACAGCTAGCTGGAAATAGCGTTAGCGTTAGCGTTAGCAAGAAGGCTTTACTTATGCTGCTGATTTAGTGAAGGAAACGCAGAGTACAAGTGCTGGCAAGAAGAGAAAGAACACCAGAGAAGCCACAATAATTCAGGTTTTCTAATTCCTTTCTGTGTTTTTGCCACAAATCAACCCATAAAAATGTATCTAAAGAGTACAGCATGTTTTTGGGGCTGTAGACCAGATCAACGGGGAAACTGATTCGGTTCACGAACCTCTGAAGAGTCAAAGAACGAATTAAATTCATAACCCAAGGTTCTACTGTCATTTTCTTCACAATCATGTGCCGCTTTTTTCGGTCCTTCACATGAAATTCCACTGAAATATGGTCTTTGTGTTAAAGGAGTATCAATATTTCTGCAAGCCGCTATAACTTTACCCTTTGTGACAATTAAAATGATTTGTATTCTGGTCTGGTCCCACCCCACCTAGCTTTGGGAACCCCTGAACACGGGGCAAAAACAGCAAAATAATTCTAATTAAAAAAGTAAATAAATAAAAAATGTTCAATTTCGCGGCGTGATCAGAACAACCACGACAGCGATGGTCCACCGCGTCGGTCTGGTTTTTGGGTTCGGACGTCGAAGGGAGGGGAGGGGCAGTGGAAGGGGATTACTGAGGTTAACAGTGCAAATATACATATAGATATATATGTATACGTATATAGACCCTACTACTCACCCCATTTTGTAAGCGCTCATTCAATTAATTCCTGTGTTTCAGAAAACTGCAGAAGTGTCGAGCATGGATGAGTGAGAGGACAGACAAGACAACCGGAGACAGTTGGATCAAATACACAAGAGTGAGAATCTGAGATGGGCAGAGCTGGCAGAGACAGCGACAACAGACAGCATGTTCAAAACACCATTCTTGCAACAGTATTTGGAGACAAGTGTTCCGCCTCTGCGGCCGAGGACGTCCGAGCGACGGGCGCCGACTCACCTGCAGGCTGGAGATGGCGGAGGGCGGGGTCATCAGGCTCTGCTCCAGCAAGGGGTTGAGCGGCGTCGTCCCCGGGAGGTGAGTGGCGCGCCAGTAAACCTCCAGGTACTCGGCAAGATGCTCGCAAGCGTCCTCCAGCTGGTTTTCATCCAAAATGACATCGAACATATCCTGGGGTTTGCAGAGCGGGTCATGAGGAGAAGTAAGTGTGAGGGAATGGGACGGTTCTGTGGGAGGTGGCTGTCAATATAGCGGCGTTTAATTCAGTCGTTGATTCATGAGTCATTTCACTGACTCGCGAGTCATGAGTCCTTGTTTGTACCGACTCCTTTGCCACCCTGTTTCGAATGAATCGCGCTAAACTCGAGTCATTTCACCGACTCACAAGTCATGATTCCTTGCTTCAATGGACTCGTTCCCTAACCTGTTGCGGATGATTGTTCAAAATTCAAGTCATTTTACTGACTCATGAGTCATGATTCCTTGTCTTTATTAACTCGTTCACTGACCTGTTTTGAACAAATCGTTCAAAATCACGTCATTTTACCGACTCAAAAGACACGATTCCTTGTTTCAATGAACTCGTTCCCTAACCTGTTGCAGATGATTGTTCAAAATCCAAGTCATTTTACTGACTCATGAGTCGTGATTCCTCGTCTTGTCTCTGTTTACTCGTTCACTGACCTGTTTTGAACAAATCGTTCAAAACTCGAGTCATTTCACCTACTCACAAGTCACAATTCCTTGTTTGAATTAACTTGTTCACTAACCCGTTGTGAATGAACTGTTCAAAACTGAAGTCATTTTACTGACTAATGAGTCTTGATTCCTTGTCTTGTCTTTATTAACTCGTTCACTGACCTGTTTTGAACAAATCGTTCAAAACTCGAGTCATTTCACTGACTCACAAGTCACAATTCCTTGTTTGAAGTAACTTGTTCACTAACCTGTTGTGGATGAATTGTTCAAAACTGAAGTCATTTTACTGACTCATGAGTCATGATTCCTAGCTAGCCAGCTAACAGCAATAAGAGAATATGTCACTATTGTGCGACGGCAACTCGAACTGCATTTGTGTAAATGTATCAGGTTAATCACTGTATTAGCCCTGCGGGAAAAGTAACAGCTCAACAAACGAATCACTCAGAAAGTCACCAACAAATAACCCAGTAGCTCGGATGAGCCCTTTCCACCCGCAAAACGAACGACTCACTCAGTCATTTGAGTCACTGACTGACTCAGTGACTCAAATGACTCAAAAACCTGATTCTCTTTGTCGGGTGACTCGTTCAAACTCGAGTCAGTAAAAAAAAAATTGAAACTAATCGAACTGGCCATCGCAGATGTCTTTTTTTTTTTTTTATGAGATTCACACTGTGCAAGCAGAATGGAAGAGCTTGAAGAAGAAAAGAAGGTTTCCCTAATTCCTCCACCTACAGGGGGGCACTGAGAGAGTTTGTCCGCAGCCATCATCTGCACATTCAGGTGCTTGCTCTGAGACTTCCCCCTGGATTTGATCAGCCTCTGGAGCACCTGGAGGACAGAGATGTCACCATGTGAAAGGTCAAAAGAAGAGGTGGCCGATTAACAACTGGCGACCGGATCTGCGGTACCTTCGGCGAGGAGACTTTGACGTAGACGACGATGGGCGCGAGCGAGGTTTTGGCGAGCTGTGCGGGATGGTTTATGGTGTCGGCGTCCAAAACCACCAGCTGTAGCGTTTTGGCGAGCTCAAATATCCTCTCGATCTCACTCTGTACCTCCGCTGCGTACGTTGGACACAGAACGTTTCCAAAGCTACAACAACCCGCTTCTTTACGTCATTATTTGCATAGGAATTTCATGCTAACAGGGCTACCGAGACTGGAGCGAGTGTTGGACCTCTCCATGATGGGCCTCTTGTTGAGGACAGATCTTTTGGCTAAGGACAGGTCGGCAGTTACGCGGGTGATTGAGATCCTGCAAACAAGAATGCAGAACACGCAGGAGGTTGGAGAGGCGATCGCAAATGACCGACGGTATGACTCTGCGACCGGCCTGAGCCACTCACCTCCCGTCAAACCTGTGTTTCAGGAAGTCGAAGAGAGCTTTCTGCATCATATCCGTCACCTGGGTGGGAGGATGGGAAAAAAAACTCAAACCAAGAGGATAAAAATACTGTGAGGTATCCATGTGTGGTTTCAAAATTTGGGCTACAGTCAGACATGGAACAGAGGCAGCGGTGCAGAGTGGAGTTTTTGCCTTACGGAGACTGACCTCATAGCCCTTTAGCGATGGTCCCACGAGGACCACCGGCCTCATGGAGGGCACCACATCGTACGGAGGGACATGTTCCTGCCAGAAATAGGGAAGGAGAAGGAAAGATCGATGAAGGGCGAAGGGGGTCTGTGCAGGAAAGAACGGGGGGAAGCAACGCGCGTTCCTTGAACATAGCGTAGCCTACCTGTTTTTGCTTCTGTTTAGCTTGTGAAAATAAACAAACGAGAACGAAGGGATCAATCGAGCGAAAGGAGAAAATAGTTTTTTTGGAGGGGCCCCAAAGGGAGAAGCTTGTTATACTTACATTCCCCTGCAGATGGTGGTGTCGTCCTCCAGCTTCCCGTCACCATGTCCCCTAGACTGGAGGAGTTGCCTCCTGTTTTCCTGCAAGGAACCAAAAAAATCGTGGAGACGAACGCCGTGTTGGGCTCGACAACGATGCTACGGTGCGTTCACTGACCTCTGCTTCTGCTCTTGCTTGAGTCTCATTGCTTCGAGTCGTAGAGGGCTGGGAATGAAAGCGATGTCCGCCCCCTCTTTTACTAGCCGACCTATCCACCAGTCATTATTGTACTTCTGTAAACACGACAACAGCAGTACGTCATCAAGTACGTCCCTTTTAAGGTTAGCTTTATTTTGTTCATCCAGGTGAACTACGAACTTCTTTTATGTGCAGGAAGTCTTTGGCATCGAAGTTGACCGCAGCCCCTTGGACCGGACAGTCCTCGTCCAGAGCGCCACAGTAACTCACATTCGTCTTCACTGCAAAGGCTACAGGCTTGGACTGGCGCGCCGCAGAGAGAGAAGAAAGATTCGGATAAACATGGACGCGTGGCTCGAGTTCCTCCCGAAAAGGTAAAGACTCGCAGATCCTGTCATCGCTAGCCTCGTAGCGTACCCTACCTTAGCTCTGTCGAGCTGCAGCTGCGCCTGGCGTTCGGCTTCACGCCGATACGCCTCGCGGTCCTCCTCTGCTGACAGGTCTGAATCCGACGGCCTACTGGTGTACGAATCAGCTGACCCCTGACGGGAGAGAGAGTCGCAAGATGTTTTTGGCATGAGAACGCAACAATGTGATTTCATCCCTTTGGATTTGAAAACGAAGCCGCGCTACATGACGAGCTAGCGTTTTTACTGTTCGACCAAAAACGACCGATGCTGTTTGTCGCTTCAATCCTCTGCCAGGTCCAAGTGAATTATTGCTTTGACAAATCTGACGGCTGTTCAAGGCGGCAAAAAACAGAGCTCTAGTCTGGTATCACTTCCCGTTAGTCGCAAATTTTTATTCTGATAGAACAATTCTGATAGAAGACAAGATGTATCACAATGATGCTAAGCGTAAAATAACATCATGTTTTTATATATTTCAGAAAATATAGCAGCATTTAATCAATCAAATTAATCAATTCATGACTTGTAATTCCTTGTTTCTACTGACTCCTTCATTAACCTTTTTCGAATGAATCGTTCAAACTTGAGTCATTTCACCGACTCACAAGTTATGGTTCAGATGAGTCATTCACTGACTTGTTTTGAACGAATCTTTCAAAACTCGAGTCATCTAACTGACTCACGAGTGTTTGATTCCTTGTTTAAAATAACTCATTCACGATCCAGTTGTGGTTTAATTGTTCAAAACTTAAGTCATTTTACTGACTCATGAGTCTTGTCTCTATTAACTCATTCACAGACCTGTTTCGAACGAATCATTCAACACTCGGGTTATTTCACTGATTCACAAATCATGATTCCTCGTCTCTATCCACTTGTCTCTTATGCTGCTAGCTAGCCAGTACTATTTGATATGTCACTATTTTACGATGGCTACTCTAACTGCATTTGTGTAAATGTAGCAAGTTAATCTCTGTATTAGCCCTGCGGAAAAAGTAACAGCTCAACAAGCAAATCATTCAGAAAGTCACCAACAAATATCCCGGTAGCTCAGCTCACAAATTGTACGTTTGAATCGAATGTTTTTAGACAGTTCTTGATTTTTAACACTTGTTTCTGGTTGTTGAATAACAATCAATCATAGACATTGATAAAGATCTGTCTGTTTAAAACAGACAAATATTGTGTAGAAACTAAGGAATGTAATGTTAATAGAGAGACACTAACTAGCACTGTCAGAAGCATCGCACAAACCATCGCACATGATCCGATCAGTATGTGATTGATACTTCGAATCCTTGAATTTTATGTTTTACATTTTAAGGCGCGCTTAAAATCCTTACATTTTCTCAAAAATCGGCCGTGGGCCTTATAATCAGGTGCGCAGAGACGTATGAATTCTTGAGCTTGAACCAATTTTATGGTTCAAGGTGACTTTGGCTTGATTGATTGTCGGAACGTTCCCGCCTGACACAGGGATGTTGTATTAAAATCCGTCCTTGGTTGAATATCGGTTGGAGCGTCAGACAACTAGTTATATAGTTCTGGAATACAACGTTGCTCCAACCTGACACTAGCTTCAGGTGTCCGCTATCGCTAGCAAGGACAAACCAGAGAGCAGTGCATAGTACGCTTACCTATGCAACTTTTTGTTATACCTGTACGTTGAGTTGAATCAAGTTTGACTAAACTGACTGTTTTGTTTCCCTTTAAATAACGTATGTTTTACCACGCGCCTTGTAACCTGGTGCGCCTTATGTATGAAAATAGACCTGTTCATTGATATTGCGCGTTATAATGTGATGCGGGATGAGGGACCAAGGAGTTCAGTTCCAAGACCCATCTTAGCTCCTACTTCGAGGCACAGTTCCAAAGGAACTCATGTAACTTAGCTGCTTGGTGATTGGCGGGACTCATAGGCCATGGCCATTCGCAGATACTTCTTGCGCCGTTTCTGAAATCTATCGCGGCCACTGTAGACCGACAAGGAAGTTTAGACCAAGTGAATCCAGAGTTAGCTAACGGCAGGGAGAAGATAGAAACTCTACCCCCCATCCTGTGGTCAATGATTATTATTCCCGCCATGCAGAACATGAACCTTTTGGCTGCTTCCACCTCCCCGTTGTCGTCTTCCTCTTCCTCTTCTACGTTTGTTCGTTTTTGAATTCGGCACTAAAGATGCTCGTCGCAGATGCTAGGATCACAGCGGCCCCTGAAACTAAACCTTTCCCCTGCAGGAGGCTACTTCCTGGTACCCCCTTCCAGTTGGACACTTCTCAGAACTGTGTTGTTCAAACTTCTGCCCGAAAGCGGCGAATGTAAAGACTTTTTTCAAACTCGAAGGCGGCAAAGACACAAGCGGATCTCTTTAAATCACTTGAAACTTTTAAATTGTCTCTGTGAAGTGAGAATATACGCAGTTCCACCACAATCCAGTCTTTGCATGACTAATGAACGCTATAAATTCCCTTCGCTCGTATGCTCTGTGTTCGGAGGAGCGACCTCGGAGAAAAGAAGCCGCCACGCTCCCGGCGAACCCACCCTGTTCGAAATACCTGTTTATATAAGAGCCGTTTTACGCTAGCCGAGCCACGCTCGCACATAAATCTGCTGTTTTTGGCTACTCGGGTGTTTTTCCTTTTTTTCCCCCGCCTTGTCGTAGCGCGCAAAAACACCAATGCGCTCGTGCACGCGTCCATATGCGAAGCCTCCGTGTTTTCCGCAACACAATGTGTTGCACTCCCACACCGGTCGTCCTCTGGTGAACCAAATATAGCACAAAGGAGAAGACCGCTTCCTCTCCTCTCCTGCTTGGCCCCAATCCATCCCATCATCCCCCACAGTGCGGCACATATACATCCTTGTTTATCCCCCCAAGGACGTCTCCTTGTTATCAGAATACACGCCGGTTATCATTTTTCACCCATTTCGTGACTTGTTCCCCCGTTCCCTAAATCTCATAAATGTGATTATGCTGCTCGGCGTGGATGAAAACAGTACGCAGTGCCGTTCTGTGTGTGTGTGTGTGTGTGTCTTCACGGCTTCTCGAGACAGTCCTGAATCTGTCAGCGGCGCCCAGAATAGGTGATGTTCCAAGCAGATATGAAAATGATAACACCCCCTCGCAGGTGAATGCCGCAATCGCGTACTTAAGAGAATGGGGCGGGTTGCTCGTGGAAAAGAGCGAGATGTTGTGAAACAGAACAGTTTCAGAAAAAGAAACAAAACAGAAAAGTTTTCAGGAAAGGATCACAACACCTTCTCCCTGCCCGCCCGGGCCGTCTTTGCCAAAGAGACAATTTATGGACATAGAGAGAGAAGATATGATGGTAGTTTGTGTAAGAGAGGAGGATACAGAGAAGAGGGTTAGATGGAGAAGGTTGATTGGCTGTTGCGACCCCTGAAGGGAAAAGCCGAAAGGAGAAGAATTTGTCACAGGGGTGCAGGACATGTATGACCGAGACAAAATGCCGACTGAGATGGTTTGGAAATGAGCAGTGGTTTGGACAAGAAGATTTTTATTTTTAAAAGATAGTTCCTGATTTTTTTTTTTTTTTTCAAATTGTACATTTATTCCACGGGTCGTAAGTTGGACACCCCTGACATACAGACATGACCATTCACACATGTAAGAGACATTCACTTCTTCATCACGTCATGTAGAACATGGAGGCTCCACACAGAAAGCTGCTTGAATCCAACCAGGGACGTTCTGCTGTTCTTCTCGGCATTCTCAAACTGTACCTCCAGAGGACCAATTAGCAGCAGCGCAGCGGCAGAAAACGCTCAGGTTTGGAAACGCACACGGATCTGATTTCCAGCAACGCTGCACCAGTGAGAGAAGATGGGGAGGAAAAACAGGGAAGATGGAACGGGAGGAGGAAGGGTGAAGATCTTTGAGAAGATACATTGAGGATGTTTATGAGCGAGCGTGACTGATGGGACGATGAGATTTACACCGGCGGATAAAGCGCAGCTATTTCAAGGGGAAGATGAGATCAGAACATAATAAAACACGACGGAGGAGCAGAATGACACCTAGATATCGGTTATTATCGCGCCGAGAAGAAGCAGCAGGGAGGCGGAGCTTCACGCGCTGACCGCGAGATGGAGGTCAGAAAAAGTTGCGTACCTGGCTGATAAGGAGGATGGTGCTGGAACCGGATAGAGACATGGATTTCAGTTTCCTTCCCGTGGATCTCGACACGCTCAAACACACACACACACACACACACTAACACACACACATGTGAAGGCAGCAGGGTAAAAGTGTTAGTGGGTGCAGAGAAACGCCGTTATTCACCCGTTCACACGTGTCATGCCCTGACTCCGTTGTCTATTTTTATCCTTGTTGGTCTCAACCCATTTTTATTTTTATTCATTTTTGTCATTGCTAATGTCACTGTTTATATTCGTATCCTTGTTGTCGTTTCGGTTGTTTGTTTTCACCCTTCCTTCCGTTCTGTTGTCCATTCTTATCCTTGATATTGTTGTTGTTCTCTCCACCGTCTATTTGTTTGTGGATGTCTTGCTATTTTCTAAGTGTCTCTCTATTTATAATCATATTCATATTTATTGATTTTTATAAATGTTACGCTGCTGCGACCAAAGAATTTCCCCTATGGGGATCAATAAAGTTTATCTTATCTTATGTCACAGCGCTGTTAGCAACCGCGAGCTATCTTAGTTGCGATGACCATTATGTATGTTTCCTTCCTGCCGGCCAGAGCCATCCCATAATAACCTTGGGATGGATAAAGAAGAACCGGTTAATGATAAAAATCTTTTTATGCGATGAACTGTTTCTTTAAAAAAAAAAAAACATGACGAACAACCTGAGATTCTTTAAGAAAAGTAAGTGCAATTTCAACAACGCTATGCCTCAGTTCTGTCTTCTCAGTTCTTCGTGCATTTTGTTGTATTTTTTTTGCCACGGCGAGTTTCATAGAGGCTCCCAAACTTGCTGCATCCACACCAAGCATACAAGTTTCTTATTATCCTCAACGAACAAATAAGAAGTGGTCATGTTTTCTGGGAAAACCCTACACTCCATGTCCACTTTTATCTTTTTTGACCATAACTTGCTGATGAGGGTGTCGGGCCAAAAACAAAAGCAGGTACATTTCTAACAATAACTAAAAATGCTATTTACAAGCCTTGAAGCAGCATATGCTGTCATCTACTGTAACTTCTGAGTCACAGTGTTGTGCCATGTTGCTAACAATGACTAAACAGTGCAACCATAGCAGACAACATAGGAACTGCATTTTTCTTCAAAAAAGTATAGTGAATATATTGGTAGACGGAAGCTGCAATTGGAGGTCTAGAGGAAGACCAAAGAGAAGATTCATGGACGTAGTGAGAGAGGATATGATGGTAGTTGGTGTAAGAGAGGAGGATATAGAGAATAGGGTTAAATGGAGAAGATTGATTCACTGTGACGACCCCAGAAGGGAAAAGCCGAAAGGAGAAGAATTTGTCTCAGGGGTGCAGGACATGTATGACCGAAACAGATGTGATAACTGAGATAGTTTGGATAAGAAGATTTTTCTTTTAAAAATTAAGTTTATGATTTTTATGTATTTTTTCAAATTGCAGATTTATTCCACGGGCCGGACTGGAGCCCCTGGCGGGCCAGTAGCAGTGTGTTTCCCTAACACATAGAGATGACCATTCGCACATGTAATTCACTCATGCACTTCTTCATCACGTCATGCTGAAAACATACCTCTTCACCAAGCAGTACCCACTAATCGCACTTTGCCCCCCCCCAAAAAAAAAACAAAAAAACAAAACAAAACAAAACAAAAAAACGAGGAAATGAATGTATGTAAGTATATTGTTTTGAGATGGCTATTTGGTAGAGTGGTCACTACTGACTTCCAACTATGGTACTTTGGATCTTCGGTGACTTTCGGTTGCACTTTTTGTAAGTCGCTTTAGATAAAAGCGTCGGCCAAACGACTGTAATGTAATGCAGAACATGGAAGCTCCACACAGAAAGCATCTCCTGCTGGAATCCAACCAGGAACCTTCTTGCTGTGAGGCTAACGCGCTAACTGCTACGCTGCCAAATGCTGGCTTGTTGGTGAGAAGTGTTACACAGAACGCCAACGACATTCTCATTATCGAAACGCAGTTGGGACAGCAGCAGAAGGTTGAATCGGTGCTTCCACTTTGATGTGGTCCTGATCTCCTGCTTGGTATTCCAACCCCAGGAGGTCCAGAACTTCTCAAACACTTGTAGCCCGAATATATTACGTGTTGTCATGAGGAGGGCGATGCCGTTAGCGAACAAGCTCAGAGTTGATTTGACTTTACTATTTTCCCTTTTTCGTTGGATTTACACACACACACATACATACACATCCTGCTTGGAAAGTGATTTTTCCCACATTCGGCAGAATATATAATTCAGGAGGCCGAACCGCCGCAGGAAACAAGTGACGAGATCCAGGAGGCTAAAAAAAAAAAAAACAGATTTTTTTTACCCCCCCTTCCACAAAGAGGCGTTTGATTAACTTGGCAGGAAAGCGCACGTGCGGGAGGGAGGTAATAAATCACCAGACGGCTCGGTCGATACCGAAATCGAGATCGGGCGGGTTTTAAATTGTGCGAGGGGGGGCGGGGCGGAGACGGCGGGGTGAAAGCAGGTGTTTCGAGAAGAAGCGAGGCGAGGGAGGAGGAGATCTGGCTTCGGAGGCGTCTCTACTCACTCGCTTTCACGTGGTGCTGCTTCCTCGTCCTCGCCGGAGCAGACACCAGCAACACCTTCTGGTCTTCACCTACCTCCTCCACACACACACACACACACACGTGCTTGTGGCCGGCCTTGGCGCTCTCTCCTCCTTCCGTGGAACACGTACATCCACACTTATGGCAGCTTATTGTGTCCTGCTGCAGAAATGAGTCATCCTCCGACGCTCCTCCACAGACATCCCCCCCCCGTCACAGACTACAAACTATGTGGGGCTCCGCTTCGCCCCACACACACACACACACACACACACACACACACACATGCCTCCGTCACATCACCGATGGGTGGGAGCGCGGCGAAGACGGGGAGGTAATGATGGAAAAGGTGACGCCGCCCAGAGGCCTTCAAAATGAGCAGCATGAATATTTTAAACCGATATTCCAAGGGATCAGCAAAACAACCCCCCCCCCCCCAAAAAAAAAGAAAACATCTATTCAGAGAATTCGCAAAAGAGGTAAAGAAATGGGTTCCAACAGGTGGGAAAGGGTGGAGAAAAGTGTCAGGGGTACGAAGAGATAGAAGAATATCAGCTAGAATGAAAGGAAAGGTGGAGAAGACCAGCTAGAAACTGTCAAACTCATTTTCATCAGCATCATGGTTGCCCTCAAAGGGACGCATGTAACGGTAACAGTATAAATTTAACCGAATGTAATGTAAAATAAATGTAACTACTCCTTAATGTTAAATAACATTCAAATCCTGAATGCTACACATGCATTTATATAGATGTAAAAAAAAAAAAAAGATGTTTACTCTGTTCCAAAGCTAGTTTTCACTGCTGCAGTGGCTTTAGATGCGGCTTTCGTGAACACATTCTGCTGCCGTCGTAGTTTGGCTTTTAATTCTTGGGCAATTTGTCTATTTGTTTGTTTAGAAGTTTATTAGGACAGTGTAGAATTACATTACGCACAGAGGCGGAGATGTTTGTACCAGATTGTAGCTCATAGCTAATTTCCATCTATAGTCCTGGACAATACAAATATATAACTGTACAAAATAGACAATATATATAAAATATACAGATAGGCAATAAAATAACTATACAATATATAAACAGGCAATAAAATATGAATTTTGCAAGTTGAAAGTGCCATTGTTGTGATATTATTACTTTGGTCATCTTGGGGTAACATCTGATGGCAAAATACCCGTCTGGCATTGTGAGCATGTTTGGTGCTCCAGAATCCAATATTTAACGGCCCGTGTAAAGGTGTGAAAATCAGTCATGTTCTTAAGTTGTCTGGAAGCCCATTCCGTTCTTTTATAAGTCTAACTTTAGCATGCTTAGCTCCGTGTTTGGTGTCAAAAGGTTGACGTAGACTGTACTCTTTGACAACCGATGCCGCCTAAACACACAAAATATCGGTGAAGTCGCCTTCCCATCTTTCTTGAAAAAGACTTTTAGGGATCATTTGTATTTCTCAATTCCACTTGTTGAAAATGGCATCGATGCGGATACGATGTGGGTAGGATGCCGTCACTCGGCGAGAAACATGATCGGCTTGAATTGTGGGAAATGTAGTTTATGTTCAATGCACGCGTTTGACTTATTTATTTTAGGACAACCAGACCTTTTAAGATGTTCTCACTGGCCTCATAAAATGATGCTGTGGGACACATTTGGCCCGCGAGCCTTGAGTTTGACACATGTGGTCTAGAAACAGTGACCAAAAGACAGGAGGCAGAGATGAAGATGCTGAGGTTCACTTCTGGAGTGACGAGGATGGATAGGATCGGGAATGAGTCCATCCATAGATGTTTTGGAGAGAAGGTCAGAGAAGCCAGACTCAGATGGTTGGGTCATGTACAGAGGAGGGATAGTAAATATAGACGGATGCAGGAATTGGAGGTCTAGAGGAAGACCAAAGAGAAGATTCATGGATGAAGTGAGAGAAGATATGAAGTTAGTGGGTGTGAGAGAGGAGGATCCAGAGAAAAAGGTTAGATGGAGAAGGTTGATTTGTTGTGGCGACCCCTGAGGGGAAAAGCCCAAAGAAAAAGAAGAATTTGTCACAGGGGTGCAGGACATGTATGACTGAGACAAAGACATAAACACTCCTCTGTTCATGTCCAAACCATGGTGAAGATCCAGGTAGGAGGTTGCTGAAGGTGGAGCTGCCAGGCAGGAGGTCTTAAGGAAGACCAAAGGGAAGATTTAAGGACGTAGTGAGAGAGATATGAAGTTAGTTGGTGTGAGAAAGGAGGATTCAGAGAATAGGGTTAGATGGAGAAGGTTGATTCACTGTGGTGACTCCTGAAGGGAAAAGGCCAAGGGAAACAAAGAAGAAGAGGTAGATCTAATTTCTCAGGCTCACACAGCTGCGACTCTGGCATATGAATGCACTCTTACATGTGTTTTCTGCTCAAGTCCAGTGGTTCCACTCAGTTTATTCCAGATTATATTGCATATTCTAGAGCTGGGCGACGTGTGGGTGTAAACAGGAATGGGTTAGCAGTCACTGCAGAAACACAGAGGCAGAGATCACCTCCGTTTCGACAGATTTGGAGTGAATTTACTTGAAATCACACCTAAAAATGGCACCCGAACATCACAAACGCTGCTTTTCAGACAGAAAAGTTCCAGCCCCAATGTAGTTCCAGGAAGTAGCTTCCTCCAGGGGAACCGTTTAGCTTTATTATATAAATGCAGAGCGAGCTTACTTGCCATTTGCACAAGTCTGTACAGTAATTTGATGATACATATATTTATTTTATTTTTATTCATTTATTTTTTTGCCTCGTGTGCCCAATTAAGTTTTTTTCTTTTATTTTGGAGAACATGTTGACGTTCTCCTGCGAACCTTTCTGATGGGTAGCAGGCCAGAAGACATCGGACCTCCGTTGCTCCATTTTATCGCAAGAAAACACCTGACCAGTCACAGAAATAGTTTTTAAATACCAGAAGTCCGCCAGAAGTTTCTGCCCATTGCTCATCAGCTCCATCGATCACCAAGAAACATCCTGGTTCCTTCAGAGGTTCAAGGAACTGAGAAAAGGTCCTCCAGCGTGAAAGATGTTAATGGTTTGCTAGGAATCGGAGCAAAAAGCGGCGTAAACAAATACCAATGGTTGGATTGTGATGATTCCGACGTTTCTGAACGTAGCCTTTCATTTGGATTCGATTAAAACACATCAGACGCAAACCCGTGCGTTGTCTTTTGGCTAATTTCTCACGATCGACTGACGTGCCTGTAAAATGTCGGAAAACGGTGAAAAAAAAAACAAATCCAGGGGACGGAAATGCTACTTGAACGACAGTCTTGGACCTTGAGCATCACCGCCATCCACCACGCTCACAGATGGATGGTCTTCAGCGTCCACAAGAAGACTTAACCCTCGGCTGATGTTTATTTCCAAGGCCAATCGCGGCCTCCTTCGCCTTCATTGGCCAGAGGAGCTTCGTTGGGCAGTTTTACCTTTAATTATTATAGAATTTTTGCTGTATTTCACTTCATAACACGACAGTATACCTCCAGCTTCAGGACGACAGTCGTCACATTTTCTAATCTCTTGACGTGTCTCCACACAAAAGCTCTGCTTATTTAACGGTTTGTAATTTTGTAGAACCCACTCAAAGTTGTTTTTTTTAATGACCTTCCAGACAATTCTGAAGCTTTATTTCACGATGAATGAAAATCAACTGATATTTGATATGCCATATTAGGCGCACTTAAAATCCTTACATCTTCTCAAAAATCGGTCGTGCGCCTTATAATCCAGCGCGCCTTATATATGAATTCTTGTTATGCTTACTGACCTCCAACTAATTTTATGTGGCACACTGCGATCAAACATCTGTCAAAATGTTTTGGAGCGACTTTGTCTCGACTGATTGTCGGACAGTTGCCACCTGACACGGGGACGTTGTGTAGAAGTTGGTTGAATATGGGTTGCAACATCAGACATCGTTCGATACCTAATTATGTAGTGCTGGAATCCAACGTTTTTCCAACCTCACACTAACTTCAGGTGCTCGCTATCGCTAGCAGCGATAAACCAATCAGAGAACAGTGCATTGTAATAACGGTACATTGAGTTTCATCAAGTTTGACTGTTTTGTTTCGCTTTAAATACCATATGTTTTACCATGCGCCTTATAATGCGGCGTGCAAAATACAGCAATAGAGCAAGTCATGCTGCTTTCACGACATAGGAACTTTTTTGGAGTTCCCAGAACTTTTCAGGAACCAGGCTGTTTCTTCATGCATTCGAGCAGCAGGGGAACCAGGGACTGCGGAGCTCAGTTCTGAGAACCATCTTAGCTCCTACTTCGAGGCGCGGTCTTTTTTACTGTTCCAAAGGAACTCGTCTTGGTGATTGGTGGGACTCATAAGCCACGGCCGTTCCCGGATACTTCTTGCGCCGTTTCCGAAAACTATCACGGCCGCTTGAGACAAAACCAGCGAGAAGTGGACTGACAAGGAAGTTCGGACCAAAAGAATCCAGGGGAGAAGATAGAAACACTTCCACCCATCCATTGTTATTATTCATTACGTTTTATTATTATTGTGGTCCAACAGAATATTACTGTACATTTGTGTGTATGAGGATCGCCAAAAATGACACCAAGTAAGCTTACGAGGCGGAATTGAAACTCAAGGCTGTCAGTAGATGATGGGAATGGAGCAGCCGCCAAAGAATTCAACATTAATGAATCAATGGTACGCAAGTGGAGGAAGCTAGCAGATTAAACTATGCCGAGTAAAGACACCAAACAGAGTTTGTGAGGGAACAAAACCAGATGAAGAAAAGTCAACTAAAATGTTTTATTTTGCTTCATATACTGTATGTTTTATCATGTGCCTTACAACGCGGTGCGACTTATGTATGAAAATGGGCCCGTTCATTAAGATAGTGCCTTATAATGCGGCGCGCCTTATGGTCCGCAAAATGTGGTCCATTGTTTCAGGTCTAAATGAGCCGAATTGTGCTTTAACTTAAAAAAAAAAAAAAAAAAAAAAAAAAAAAAGCCATTTGGAATTTTTTGCACCTGTCCTAATTTTTAATCTCCTCCAAATGTGCCCCGACAAACCATCACAATCACGTCGATCTGAAGCAAAAAAAAAAAACATCTATGCAGGTTCTTGATTTCTTGTCGAAACGGACTCGAATTTCTTCACGCTTGAAGACGTTTCACCCCTTCATCCGAGAGGCTTGACAAGAATATTTCGCTAAGAATTGTAGGAACCCAAACAAATCGCCAGGCGGCGGCATCTCCTGATGCACATGAATCTTTAAAAAAAAAAAAAAAAAAAAAAAAAAAAAAAATCACTGCTGTGTTAAATAACACCAGAGTCTTCCTGCATGCCTGACCTGGAAACATTAATTATAAAAGCAGACCGCCTTGGGATTTGGACGTTCACACGGTTTTTTCCGCTTTTCTGCGATTTGTCGCCATCTAGTGGACAAACGTGGAACTGCAAGCGTGAGGAGCGCAGTGTGGCCGTGGGTGCAGAAAAAAAAAAAAAACCCCGTGGCGTGAAAAACCGTTTGTGAGTTTCTCCTCACCCCGCAACTGTCACAACACCTCCAGAAAATACAAATAAAGCGTTTTACCTGACGTTTGATGAAGCTGGAGGTGGTGTCGGAGGACGTGCTGCCATCCGAGCGTTTGAAGCGGCTCTTGCGTTTGGGCAACTTCCTGGGCAGCTGGACACAGAAAAAAAAGGGAGGATGAGATGGATGGATGGAAGGAAGGAAGGAGAGAAACACGGGACTTCATCAGATCAGTAAAGGTGTGTGTGGAGGGGGTGAGATGCGAACGGCGGGGCCTCTGGAGGTCCAATGCTCTGCAGGCCCTGCAGATCCGGGGCTACAGGTGAGTAAGTCTGCGCATCCAAAAACGGGAGAATGCACATTTTTTTTTCTCTTCTAACCATCTCATAAATGCATTGAGTCAATCCTTACGCGCGCAAAGCGTGTGTGTATGAGTGTGTGTGCGTGTGTGTGTATGTGTGTGTGTGTGTGTGTGTGTGTGTGGCTGCATTGATGAGCAGGTTCAGTGAAAGCGACGGCGGAGACGACGCGGCGAGGCTAGCATCCCTCAATGTTCACGGAAACAAAATCAATAATAATGAAAAAAATATATAAACAATTAACGTGCATATTAGCTTCTCCTCCCGGTGGGGTTATTCGTGGAAAACGCATAAAAATACCTGGAAATAGTGCGTCTGGGATCCGGTGTCCGCAGCAGACAGAGGGTCTACGGGCGATTTGGACATTTTCACTTGCACCATCCACCGGGAGAGCGCGGGGGGGCGGGGTCTGCGCAGACATGGGGTACCGGGGGGGGCCTACGCGGCTCCGGACCCCGTGGAGGCGGCCAGGGTGCCGGCGTAAAGGAGCGGGGACATCACGGCGAGGCCGGATCCCGGTTTTAAAATCCTGGCGGAGAAAAAACAACACGCACCGCAGACCGGGAGGACGGAGGAAAAACAACCGGAGCCACAGCGACCGTTCGGACTGAACCAACGCGTCACCGCTCCGGCTGGCAAACCGGTCCGTACCAAATGTGTCTGCCCGGGAGGGGGGTCGTGGGGGTCCGAACTGGGTCGTACCAAGCGTTCCTACCGCGGGGGTGGGGTTATCAGGATTTTAAATAAAATAGGAAATAAATCTCTTCACTTGGATGCGACCGGTTACACGATATTTACCTTTGGTTTGTTGGATAAAAGTGACTTCCTGGTTCGTGCGTGTAGTGTCACCTGGCTTTTTTTTAATTTTTGGAACGATGCGCATCATTCTGAAGTGTGTGTGTGTGTGTGTGTGTGTGTGTGTGTGTGTGTGTGTGTGTGTGTGTGTGTGTGTGTGTGTGTGTGTGTGTGTGTGTGTGATCTGAGCCTCATGGAGGGGGTTGTTTCATTTCACTGTGTGGGCTATCTATCTATCTATCTATCTATCTATCTATCTATCTATCTATCTTTCATTTTTATTTCCGTCCACTCGTCTATCTATCTATCTATCTATCTATCTATCTATCTATCTATCTATCTATCTATCTATCTATCTATCTATCTATCTATCATGAGGTTCTGTCTATCATTTTTATTTCCGTCCACTCATCTATCTATCTATCTATCTATCTATCTATCTATCTATCTATCTATCTATCTATCTATCTATCTATCTATCTATCTATCTATCTATCTATCTATCTATTTATCTATCTATCTATCATGAGGTTCTGAACCCCGGCAGTTTCATCCGCACGTTCACCAAATCCTTCTTAATTGGAAAAATAAAATATGATTTTGTTCAAATCCAAGCCACAGGTAAATATTTTTTACTGGTGCACAAAATGAACCGTGCATCAACATCACTGTGTTCAAAGAACAAAACCAGCAAATTTATCACACAAAAATAAAAACACACTTTGCTGAATTGCTCAACTTGGCATTGCAAATCATGCAGTTAGGACGCCGACTCCCATCGCATCATAACCTTCCTTTTTTGCTCAATCATAATTAGTACGAAGGGATTAAAAACATTAAAATCGAATATTTTTTATATTTATATTCGATCGAACCCTCCGTTCTATGAAAGCTACGACTGTAGCATTCCGGCTATTAGCATTGAACTGTTAGCATTGCTGCTATTATTGTTAAGACATGCTTTCCATCTCTTTCACTCTTTCCATCTGAACTGGTCGAGGCAGACGGCCGCCTCCGCGTCCATCCGAGGAAAGTGTAATCGGACTACCGGTTTGCGATTGGACGCCTTATAAATAACATCTGGATGCATCGAAAATAACTTCTCGCCACAATCGACTTACACAAGACGGGAGCAAAACTGGGGATAATTTAGGAAAAGAAAATACCGGTTCTTGTGCAACATCCCCTAAATTGCAACATCCCCCCCTTTTTTTTTTAACCTTTTGTTTTTTTGCAGTGCTGCAAGACGTGGCGGGACAAGACGGGTGTCTGCAATTGATCGCGTCGAGACCTTTCCAAAAATAAAAATAAAAAATTCATGGTTTAAAACAGGGGTCGGGAACCTTTTTGGCTGAGAAAGCCATGAAAGCCACATATTTATATATAACTCATATATACGTATATTTATATGATTAAATATTAAATATATTTAATATATTTAATATATTATATATGGATAAATATATCAAATAAACGTAAGATATTAAATATATTATATAGGATACATAAATATATGTATTTCCAAGATTTCTGTGAGAACCATATAATATTTTTGAACAATGAATACAACTAAGTGTGTGAATTTTCAAGTAAGACCAATAATATTAAAATACAGTAACTCCATTAATTTATTCTTTTTAGTGACGTTGTTATACTGTATTTATATAAATACAATTCTTCTTACCATTAATTCAACCTCTGGTGCTGCATGGATTTCAGAATCAGAATCAAAATGTTATTGATCCCTTAGGCGGAAATATAAAATCAAAGAATAAAATAGCCACTAATAATAATAATAAAAAAAAAGAACAGTAAAGATCAGAAGAAATAAATAGAAATAAAATGAAAGGTATGTATAAATACATAAGATAAACGTTATTGACTCCCATAGGGGAAGTTAAGTTAAAAATGTCAAATAAATATGAATGTAATATAAATAGACAAATGAGAAAAATCAAAATATATCCTAATTAAAGAGAAAAAAAATTCCAATCTAAATATATATATAATATATATACACATATATTTACAAGTACATGTAGTAATTTTGTAGTTATTAATTTTGTAAGACAAATAGCAAGAGATCCACAGATAAATAGATAGCAGAAAGAACATTAGGGATAATAATGGACGATATAAGAAAAGAAAAGAAAAGGAAAGAAAAGAAAAGAAAAGAAAAGAAAAGAAAAGAAAAGAAAAGAAAAGAAAAGAAAAGAAAAGAAAAGAAAAAAAAAGAAAAGAAAAAAAAAGAAAAGAAAAGAAAAGAGAAGAAAAGAAAAGAAAAGGAAGGGTAAAGTAAGATAAGATAAGCTAATATAACAAAAGAAAAGAAAAGAAAAGAAAAGAAAAGAAAAGTAAAGAAAAGAAAAGAAAGGAAAAGGAAAGATAAGAAAAGGTAAAGTAAGATGAGATGAGATAAGATAAGAAAAGGTAAGGTATGATAAAATAAGATAAACTTTATTGATCCCTATACAACAGTTATGTCAAAAAATAAATTAAAAAAGTAAAATAAATATGAATATAAATACAAATAGAAAGACAGAAGACATAAGATAGCAAGACACATCCATGAATAAACAGACAGCAGACGACAACATCATCAGGGATCTTTTTTTTCTTTTCTTTTCTTTTCTTTTCTTTTCTTTTCTTTTCTTTTCTTTTCTTTTCTTTTCTTCCCTTTTCTTATCAGCAGTCCCAATGGATGTATCTTTCCCCAAGAAGATGTCAAAAAAAAAAGAACACGCAAGAAATCATAAATCAGTGGGTTTCTCCCATTCAAACACATTTGTTTTGGATAAAAGTCCAAACACGACATAAAAACCAATCCTCAAAAGGAACATTTATAACAACCTGTCTTTTTGAGACATTTAATTGCCCAAGATAGCAACTGTCAGTGAAGGTCGAAGTCGCGGTGACCTCATTAAACCGCCATTCTGGTATGAGAGGAATCCACCTCCTGATCGTGACATTCAACAAAAATGTCTTAAAATGTGCATTTTTCTTTCTTTTTTTTTTTGCCCATCAAAAGTCCACTTTTCAAGCTTTGACCAAACCACAGTTTCTCGAATTCACTCGACCGCCTCCTTATAAATGCCGACAGCAACACGGCGTACTCACCTTAAAATCATCACCGAATTTATCCGAGATATAAGCAGAAAAAAAAAAACAACAGAAACATACCTGAATAATAAACAAGAATCCGTTGAAAAATGTGCAAAGAATTTAAAATACTGGCTGATTTTCGTGTTACTTTAGGAATATTTCGTGTCGTTGCAGACGCAGTTTGGCCGCTAGGGGGCGCACCGAGCGCGCCTGCGCCAACAGGTGCAACGCCAGCGGTACCGGAAGTGAAGAGAATCCTACTTCAAAATAAAAGCCTCCTCGGCAGGAGCCGCTGCAAGCTGAAAAACACGCGGCTGTCATTACAAACTCCCAGCGATTATGGTTAAGAAACAATCGAGTGAAATTGTGTTTTAAAGAAAACACGACTTATCAGCTGTGATGCTAAGTTCACCTGCCAACGGGCTAACACCGGGAGGGCAGTTACTTAAAAGCCCGTGAGAACCGCATGAAAACCCACGCTGTAAGTTCTCAGTTGAATATCAGAAAAAAATCCTTTAACTTGTCTATTTAAATCGACGTTCTAATTTTTTGCGATTCTTTTTTTTTTTTTTTTTTTGACGTGGCCGACCTATGCTAATTCGCTTGCTAGCAAAAGTCGCTTTTACTTTGAAAATCCAAACCGGAAAAGGGGGGGCGGAAGTTGAGACACCGCGAATTCCCTCCAGCTTGACACAGCGCTGCACGGAGCCGAGAGGGTCAGGGGGAGGAGAGGCAAGGGAGTGGAGCGAGAAGAAGAAGAAGAAGAAGAAGAAGAAGAAGAAGAAGAAAAAGAAGAAGAAGGGAATCCAAACGTGTGTGTGTGTTGAGCCGATTCGGCCGGAGCCATCCTCGGACAGCACGCCTACAAATGCTCCTCCACCCCAGCCGCCCGGACCGACACGCACACGCCGAACCGGATTGTCCACCGCGGTCCCGTCGGGGGGCGCAGACGCAGAAGATGATCGCGGTGAGTCCCGTCTTTTTTATTATTATTATTGTTATTATTATTATTATTATGTCCTTCTGAGCGCAGCAGGCCGACATACATAATGCAACCCCCTCCTCCTCCCTCCCGCTGTCATGCAAAACGTCTCTGAAGCTGTTGCGCGGAGCCGCGGACGCGTCCGTCGGTGAATGACAGAGCGGGCGACGGTCGCTGCAGGCCTGCACGCCGCGTGCACGCCGCCGCCGCGGCTGCTGGCGGCAGAGGAGGAGACGCGGTCAGTTTTTTTTTTTTTTTTTTTCCACCGGAGGCTAATAACAACACATCTCCGTGCGTGTGTGTGTGCGTGTGCGCCGCATCATAACGCTCCCTCGGATTCCCAGCTGCCCACTTCCAAGGTGTCAACACACACACACACACACACGCATGCATAAGGCGGCTGCAGACGTTTTCATAATGAGCAAACTTTCCGTTCCTCCGTGCACCTCCCCAGCCCGGTGTGTGTGTGTGTGTGTGTGTGTGTGTGCGTGCTTCACATGATGGGAGTGTGTGTGTGTCCACCCACCCCCTCGTCCTGCATCCACCCGGCTGATGCTGAGGAATGTGCAACGGCCACCGCGTGTGTGCGTGTGCGAAAGTGTGTGTGTGTGTGTGTGTGTATCCGCTCGTTTCCGCCGGGTTGTCGCGGCGCTGCATCCCTGCAAGACGTTTTTGCAGACGACGGGATAAAAGTAAATGGCTGCCAGCGGCGTGCGTGTGTGTGTCTGTCTATCTGTGTATGTGTGTGTGTGTGTGTGTGTGTGTGTATGCGCGTACGTTCGTGCGGGTGTGTGTTCACTTGCACTACAGCGGAACGGTTTTATGGCCCCCGCTATGGTTGTCACATAGGCCACGGTGTTATGTAACAAGAAGCCTACGCTGTTTGAATGCGGGCCCGCACACAAGGCCGCGTGCATGTGCCTTATTATTATTATTATTATTATTATTGTTATTATTATCATCATTATTATTGTTATTGTTATTATTTGAATTTCCTCTGGGAGCACATGATGCAAAGGCGCAAAATCCAGCCTTAGATTCTGCCCTGAACGCGTCCGTGTGAGCCAAGCACGTCTGGCGTGTGTGTGTGTGCGTGCGTGTGTGTGTGTGTGTGTTGAGAGGGGGGGTACGCAACCGGACGTCACGTCATGCCTGATAGGAAATGCACAACCCTGTGTTTTTCTTTATTTTTCTGATTTTGTATCTTTTAAAAAAACACACACATCTCCACGCCAGCGTCCATGTGTGTGTGTGTGTGTGTGTGAGAGGACCGTGCAAACACACACACCGACTGGCAGCGACCGCGACGCTCGCAAATGGGTACAAACCGGTCGACCTTGTGCAGGGGAGTGAGGGACGGCGGGGGAGGAGGAGACGGAGGGACCAGGTTCTCCTTGAATCTCCCGTGGATTCGCCGCCCGGGAGGAGGGACGTGCCAGGAGGCCGGGGGTCGGAGGTCAGCCTGCGGTCGGGGAGCTCGAACCCACAAACCCGACCGGCAACGCGGACTTTGGCGCCTCCTGCATGTGTCGGCACGTGCAGAAACGAAAAACACAGAAAGGCCTCCTGTGGGAATCCAAGTTTCTCGCCGTGACGCAAAAAAGATGAAGCGCCGCACCTGAAATGAGCTTATTGATATTAAAAGGATACCGTGTGTGTGTGTGTGTGTGTGTGTGGAGGACAGATAGCACCCAAACTGTTAAAATCAGAGTTAAAATCAGATTTCACAGGCTCATGGAACGATGTTGGGAAAACGGGGATTTGACATGGCGGTAGGAGGAGGAAGAGGTGGAGGGAGGAGACGTCCCGGGTTCAAGTCATGAAATGAAAATAATCTTTTTTTTTTATTGAAAAAAAAAAAACTTTGTTTATCCTGCAGGAACAATAGCTGGTCTGCTACTGTTCCAGAGAGATCTCCAGATAACTAGATCTCATTTTATCCGTCCTCGGACAGGAGGGGACGTTCGGTCCACCAGGGCGTACGAGCGCTGAATCCCATTCAGACGAAATTATTTTTTTTTTTTTAGGGGGGGGGGGGATTTTCACAATTTTCCAGACGCCCAATTCTCAATAACGCCCAATAAAACCAGCGGGTCCTTCATGTTTTCACCCGGTTTTCACTCTCGCCCAATCACAGTAGAGGTAGGGTTTAGCTCCGCCCCCTGAATACATGAGGTTTTCTTTTTCTTGTTTTTTGGTCTATGTTATAAGGAGTGATGATCTACTAACGCAAAGTTGCTTCCTCGCCGGGAAAGATGTCGGTGTTGCGTGTCAGGCGAGCGACAGCCTCTCCGAAATGGCATCTTTTACTTTGTACACGGTTTTGCTTTTATTTACGCGGCGAGCGGGATGAGTTAGCGGGTTGCTGTTAGTCCAACGGAGCCTCCAGCAGAGAGTGGCCCACATTACCTGACTTCACCAAAGAGGAAAAACAGGGACCGTCTGAAATACTTTCTGGTAAACAGATCCAGGCGCCCTGTATTTTTATTTTTTTTTTTTTTTCGTCCCCTCCACGCCGAGCATCAACAAAACGCAGCACGTCTCACGGACGGATAAACGAGAGCTTCCGGAACCTTCATTTCTAACCCTCCCAGAGGTTGAGCAGGAACAACCTCCTACCCCGTGGAGTCACGGGGGAAATGAACTGGGTTTAACCTCCAGGTGTTGTTTGTGTTCATTAAAATTCATTCATTCATTCTCCTGCTCCGGCTGTAATCGGGCGAAAAGCGGGGTTCCGTATCGAGGCGTATTCACTCATTCATTCACAACCGTTCACGCTTTCTTTCCAACCTTTTCGCCGCTAGGCCTGCGCCGCTTGCTAAATACACTGCTCAAAAAAATAAAGGGAACACTTAAAAAAACACATCCTAGATCTAAATGAATGAAATATTCTTATGAAATACTTTGCTCTTTACACAGTTGAATGTGCTGACAACAAAATCACACAAAAATGATCAATGGAAATCAATTGTATCAACCCATGGAGGTCTGGATTAGGAATCACACTCCAAATTAAAGTGTAAAAACAAACTCCAGGCTGATCCAACTTTGATGTAATGTCCTTAAAACAAGTCAAAATGAATCTGTGTTGCTTCCTGAGTGGACACTATGATTTCACACAAGTGGGATTGACTTGGAGTTACATTGTGTTGTTCAAGTGTTCCCTTAATTTTTTTGAGCAGTATATGTATGTTTCCATTCAAATCTACATGAATTAACTCATATATGTGACCATGCTGTGCGTTGATGTTGACTAATAACCAATAACGTCGAGTTTGTCATTGACGTTGAGTGCGATCGATCGCTTATCCACGTCAGGACGTTGTTTTAAGTTTCCCCGGCGCTTCGGGAGCGACGGCACGGGATTTACGGAAGCGATGTGACACAGAAAGGGGAATAATGGCCGCCGGACATTTGAGGGAGTCTCAACGCGTCTGGTTTATTTCGGAAAGGGTCCGCAGAACCCGGCGTCGTCACCGCGCATGTACTATATTTGTCTTGACAGAGTCCTGCTCCGAGTCCGGTGGCATTTATCTGTATTTATTACTCATCTTTTAGCATCGATTGTGATAATAAACAGAGCCGGGAGGCCAAGCGACTCCGATATATAACGTCGGGCTGTCGGTGCCAGAGGGGGAGCTTCTGCGTCGGGGTCTAAACGTATCAGTTCACTTCAGAAAGACCTGCAAAGGGTTGTTTGTCGTTTATAAATGTCTCCCAGGGCTGAGACAAAATCGCGAGTGTGTCCCGTTATTCAGGAAATTAGATTTATTTGCATTGAACTGACATTTTATTTCCTGTCTGTTGTGGGACGGAGAAGCTCGAAGGGAGCTGAACGGGCCCGTTGTACCAGGCGGTATCTCGGTATCACCTGATCTTCTCAGCGCTTAAATCTGATCATCACAGATCTTCAGCTTTTCCTGTCTGTCGCCTGACCGTTTGATTTTTTTTTTTTTTTTTTTTTGTCCTTTCCACCAGACGCAGCAGAAGCCGTGGAGATAGGCCTGGCAGCAGAGTCTGGTCCTCTCATCGAGCTAGCCGTTTGATCAGCGGCGTCCGGAGTTCCGTGACGACACCGACGCGCCTTTCGGGAGGGGAGGGGGGCCGAGTCCAACCCCGTGTGGTGCCGCGGCGACCCCGACCCCTCCAGAAACCCATCGCTCTTTCCAAAATTCACCCACTGGGATAAATGAGTGAACCGGCCGCAAGCAGCAAACGGGAGGGGACATGTACCAGAACCCCAACAGGTAAACAAGAAGCCGTCGCCGTAAAATGAAATCTCCGTCGCGGCTTGCTGTCGGCTAACCGGGTTAAGCTTTTCACCCGATTCTCCGCTCTCTCGAACCGGCCCTTTAAGAGTCGCCGTGTTCTAATGTTAGCTTGCGTTCACTCGAAGCGTATCTGGCCTCGGCGGTACCTTAGAGGAGCTCTTCGGGCACGTCCTCCTGGCATACACGTCGGACATAGCCGAAGCCTTCAGATGTTGCACTTCGGTTCCTCCCTGACCAAAATTGTGTCTTCTGCTCCAACAGAATGTCCTGGTTCAGTGGTTTCCTAGTCGCCAGAGTGGACGACCGCAAGACTGCGTGGGGGGAGCGCAATGGCAAGAAGTCCAAACGGAAGGGCGGCTCATCTCTCTGCAACCCACGTTACATGAGCTGTCTGCGGGATCCGGATGCAATGGAGCCCCAGTCTGGGGCCCCCCTCCACCAGCACCACCGCGGAGGGGTGGCAGGGGCCGTCGGAGGCGGAGGCGGCGGCAACTTCGGCGTCCGGTGCGGTTGGCAGGAGGACCACTACGGCAAACGAGGCGGCGCTCCGGGGGAAGGGGTGGGGCTGAAGTCGGTCGACTTGGACTTCGAGGACGGGGAGCTGAAAGGCAGGAAAGGAGGGTGCAACGGCGGCGGCGGCGGCGGCGGGGACGCGGGCGACGACGGTCCCAACGGCGCGGCGGGCGTGGTGACGGCTGCAGACTGCTGGCTCAGGGTGGTGCGGGTTTTCCAGTCCAAAAAATTCCAGTCCCGCAAACTGGAGCGCCTATACCAGCGTTACTTCTTCAGGCTCAACCAGAGCTCCTTGACCATGCTAATGGGGGTGCTGGTGATTGTGTGCGGCATCATGCTAACCTTCCACTGTGTCCACGCACCCCCGCACGTGGCCTACTCGTCAGCCCTCTCCGTGGCAATGGCGCTCTTCATGGCTCTCATGGTCGTCTGCAACCGCAACGGCTTCCATCAGGACTACATGTGGATGGTCAGTTACCTGGTCATCGGCGTCTTGGTGTCGGTCCAGGTGTTCGGGGTGTTCATGGTGGCGCCCCGAAGCGCTTCGGAGGGCATCTGGTGGTCCGTGTTCTTCATCTACATCATCTACACGCTGCTGCCGGTGAGGATGAGGGCGGCCGTGCTGAGCGGAGCCGTGCTGTCAATCATACACGTGGCCACGACGTGGAGGATCAACCAGGAGGACAAGTTCCTCTGGAAACAGGTGAGACACGCTTTCCGTCTTCGTTCGCTTTACCGTTCGCCAGGCCCGACGCCGCGCCCGTGTGAAAAGGCGGGAAACATTTTTGCCTTATCCGTCACGTTGCGTCCGTGGACGTCTCCAACCGCCGCTCTTCACCGTTTCGGTCCTCCTCGATCAGGACGGTCGCAGGTGAATCACCGGTCGCAGCATCTGTTGTCGGCGACCCACTCGTGACTTTAACTCCCCCTTTTCCCCTGCTAAGATAACTTAACGTTTGTCGTTGGACAAGAGGTGGAATCACCCTGGACCTTCTCACAGGGCCACGTAGGGTAACACAAGAAGATGCGCAACCAGTCACATGACATCCACTTCCTCATTTGCGCATCCTAACACACCCGCTATGTAGCGTGTACGCTATGTAGCGCGTATGCTATATAGAGACACGCCGCCATTGTCGGTGAACCCGGCGGGAATCGAACCGGTGACCTTCTGGCTTCTGCTCAACAAAGTTTTAGCTAATCCCACCAATCATTCCATATGTCTTTATAAATATTTACAGAATAACCAGTTTTCCTTTAAACCCAAGAAATCTGACGCAGCACCACAGATGTGACCTTTAGATGCAGCTAGTAACAGTGCAGGATTAGCGGTATAGATAGCGGACTGTCGCTACTTCCTGTATATGCTAGCGTGTAACACACTGCGTTTAGGTTTCTTGTTCCACATTATGCATTAGCATCTTTCTCACTAGCTTTCAACAAAGTTTTAGCTAATCCCACCAATCATGCCATATGTATTTATAAATATTTACATACATAACTTGCTAATTTCTGATCGGGTCTATTTTTATTTCTTTTGTCCGATTGGCGATGCCGGACCGGATTTGGTGTCGTCTTTTAAATATGCAACCGGTCAGATGTGTTCTGGGGGGTCAGTTCCTGTTAGCCGCTCCACTCGTCCCACCGAGACGCCGGTATTTTCTGGCGCGATGGAGCGCCGGCGGGAGGCGGAAAGTCAGGAATTTGTTTGTTTTGCAAGTAGCTTGATTTAAAAAAAAAAAAAAAAAAAAAAAATGTCCTACACGGAAAAGTTGTGTCACAATCCAGACGAAGGTTGCTTTTGGATGATAAAACTCCTCATCAGCCTGGGTTGCGGTAATATTCCTTATATTTTGTCGCAAAAATACACATTCATCCCGCCGGGCAGCGGTTTGAGCTTTATTTGAAAACAGCAATCAAAGCAATTTAATCATTATGTTACAAAGTGGACATGGCAATCACATCAGCGGCTTCCTGTTCCAGCTCTCCAGCAGATACCGAGCGGCGTTAATATTCATCCGGAGTTGAGTTTTTACGGCTGGCCGGTGGATTTAAGTCACTTTGGTTTTAGCTCCGCTTTGATCTCGGCCAACTTGTGAGGAAACATCTGGGTTTGGGCTGCTTAACGCTCCGCTGTGTTCACCAGATAGTCACTAAGTTTGCCCGTCTGCTGTTTGATGTCGGGCAGGCGCAGCGCAGGGGATTTCTCTCGCCGTGTCAACACAATGGTCAATGTTTCAGCTACGGTGTAGAGACGGTGGCGCTTTGCTGAAGATAAGGTGGCAACAGAAACAAGTGGATTTGTCCGAACCGTCGGGACAGCAAGTGATTTAAAGTGCTTGGAGAGAAAACTGCCAATTAGCTTATTGGCTAATGCACGATCCAGAGTATTTCGCCGTACCGCCTCACAGCGAGAAGGTCCCCGGTTGCGTTGGGTTCTCCGGGTTCCTCCAAAAGTCCAAACACTGCAGGAGGTTCTTTGGAGACACGGAAACGGGGGTCTCAGACTCCCGGCCCTCGGAACAATATTTTGAAATCGAATCTTTGTGTGTGTTAGTGCGGCCCGGCCGTTTTTTCCTCACATGCATCTTGGGGTTTTATACAGTGGGCAGAAAAAACAAAACAAAAAAAAAAACGGGCAAGTAAAAAAATGAAAAAGTAACTTTGCAATGTATTTTTTGCTTCAAAATTTGAAAACAAAATGTTTTTTTGATAGAAAAAAACATCTAGAGAGATTGTTAAAACCACATTTTCTTTTCTTATTTCTATAAAAAAACACACACACAAAAACAGTAGCAGAAATTAGGGGCAAAAATTAAAAAGATAAATTTTTGATAACCAGAATAGCCACCATTAGCCTTGTAACATCATGCCTCCTCTTATGCATGCTACCAATACATTTTCTAATAAATTCTAGTGGCAAATTTTCCCACAGTGACAAGATTTTCTCTTTTAACCCAATATTTTTAGGGTGTCTTCTTCTTTTTTCGGCTTTTCATCAATTCTTTTTTAATATTCCTTTTTAATATTAATTCGCCATGTATTTTTTTTAGAGAAACAGTTCATTGCATGTAAAGATTTTTATAATTTACCTGTTTATCTCTTTTACACTAAAACAAAGGAAAAATTTGGACTTAGTGCTACTTTTAGGTAATGATTTTACCCGTCCGGCCCCCTTGACAACGAAAAGCGGTATATCTTTTGTGTTCTGAGGCTGTGTCGGTGGTCAAAGAGTACAGTCTCCTTTAGGATTTTGACACCAAACAAGGAGCTAAGTATGCTAAAGTTAGCCTTCCAGAAAAAAAACAACAAATTTTCCAAAAAATTAAAAATCCAAACTACGATGGCAGCAGAACGTGTTCACGAAAGCTGCATCCAAAAACACTGCAGCAGTGAAAGCTAGAGCAACAAGTAAAAATTATGTTTGTTTTTTTTTTACATCCATGCAAATGCATATGTGATATTTTGGATTTGAATGAGTCATAAATTCAGTTCTTTAACAGGAGGTTATATTTATTTTACATTACATTTAGTTACATTTACAGTGAACCGTCACTTTTCTGGGTGATAATTTGTGATAATTTTAATGATATTTACAGATATATTAACCCTCAACGATCCTTACCTCAACCCTTTTCGAACTTTACGAAAAAAAATCCCATTAAATGTAAAAAATGTTATATTTTTAATAAATAAATAAATAAACACCGGTTCATCAGGTATTACAGTATCTTCAAGTTCTTTTGTATTTTCTTATCACGACATATTTTACAGGGCTTTTGTGGCGCAAGTCGTTGCAGCGTGAGACCGCACTCTTCCAAGTAGATCTCGTATTTGACTTATTTTATAGAATTAATTTTTGTGTAATTCGAAGGAGATCTCATATTTGATTTATTTTATGAAATGATTTTTTGTGTGATTCAAAGGAAATCTCGTATTTGATTTATTTCACAAAGTGAATTTTTGTGTTATTCGAAGGAGATTTTGTATTTGATTTATTTTATAAGATGAATTTTTGTGTAATTTGAAGGAGACCTCGTATTTAATTTATTTTATAGAATTCATTTTTGTGTAATTTTAAGGAGATCTCATATTTGATTTATTTCATAAAATGATTTTTTGTGTAATTCAAAGGAAATCTCATATTTGATTTATATCACAAAGTGAATTTTTGTGTTATTCGAAGGAGATTTTGTATTTGATTTATTTTATAAGATGAATTTTTGTGTAATTTGAAGGAGACCTCGTATTTAATTTATTTTATAGAATTCATTTTTGTGTAATTTTAAGGAGATCTCATATTTGATTTATTTCATAAAATGATTTTTTGTGTAATTCGAAGGAGATCTAGTATTTTATTTATTTTATGAAATCAATTTTGGTGTCATTTTACTACATGTTCTGCCATTTTTTTTGGCTATTTCATCAAGAAAGTAAAATTCAAACACAGCAAAACTACCCAAAAAATCCAAAGTAGCGAAAGCTCCACCCACTGTATAAGTAAAATAAAATATCTTTATTTTTGGAGCAATTTTAGTTACATTTATACTATTCCCATTACATGTGGCCCTTCGAGGGCCACCATTATACGCTGATGTGGCCCTCGGTGAAAATGAGTTTGACACCCGTGACCTACAAGACGTCTGGCGCTGTTTTAGTGGACGTCTTCCCGGTTGGTCCGGCTCCCTCCGAGCTCTGACGCCATTCATGTCCCCCGTGTTCTCGGAGGGAGGGGGGGGGGGGGGGGTTCGGGTTGTCGCCGCACAGCGTGTCGCCTGTGCTCGGTGCCAAAAGACCCCGGGGGCTCGCCGGAGGTCAGCGGGCCGAGCGACCGCCCGGGTCGGACGGCCCCTGCGTGTGTGTGTGTGTGTGTGTGTGTGCCTTGTGCCACAGAGGGAGAATACCATGATATAAAGCAGTATCACTCAGGTCTCTGTGCTTGCACACAAGGGACGCTTTGTCCTTTTTTTCGCTGAGGGCGGGGTGACGAGGGTTGAAGCCGGACAGCGTAGCGGCCGCTCGCGTTCTGATTGGCCGATATGTCCTGGATGTTTCAGTGTCCGCGGGGGGGAACGTAAAACGGGGGACTTAAAACGGGGTAAATGTAGTTACGAACCGATGGGTTTTGCTTTTTAAATCCGAATCGTCGGAAAATGCTGCGGCTGAGAAAGCAACCGAGTCACTGGTGGTTTCTGTGAGGAACCACGCAAAAGTCATTCATTCATTCATTATCTTCACTAGCCAATCCCTGCTGCCGTTGTTCAAGAGGCGGGGTTCACCCTGGACCAATCACAGCTCCGCATATAGAGACATACAACCATTCACCCTGTCATTCACACCTCATAGACAACATTCACACTCACTCCTGTCATACAGCCTTTCACCCTTTCATTTACAGACCAACAACTATTCACCCTCTCATTCTCACATCATAAAGAGATAAAATTCACTCACTCACGCATCATAAAGCGTTCACCCTCTCATCCACCCAAATTTATAGACATACAAGCATTCACCCTCTCATTTACATATCACAGAGGCAACCGATCATTCACATAAGCCATTCATAAGTCCAATAGATTTTCACTCACTCATTCACGCCTCATAATGAGACAACATTTACTCACTTGCTAACATGTCATACAGCCATTAACCTTCTCATTTACAGGTCATATAGAGACAACCAACCATTCATCCTCTCATCCACACCTCATCAAGACATACGACATTCACCCTTTCATTCACCTGAATATAGAAACATACAACATTCAGCCTTTCATTCACCTGAATATAGAGACATACAACATTCAGCCTTTCATTCACTTGAATATAGAGACATACAACATTCACCCTTTCATTCACCTGAATATAGAGACATACAACATTCACCCTTTCATTCACCTGAATATAGAGACATACAACATTCAGCCTTTTATTCACTTGAATATAGAGACATACAACATTCAGCCTTTCATTCACTTGAATATAGAGACTTACAACCGTTCACTCACTCATTCACAACTCCCAATGAGACAAAATTCATTCACTCACTCACTCATGTCATGCAGCCATTCACCCTCTCGTTTGCAGGTTATATAGAGACAACCAACCATTCACATGTCAGATAGACATGCAGCCATTCACCCTCTCATTCACACCTCATAGCATTCACTCACTCATGCATTCACCCTCTCTTTCACGCGAATATATAAACATACGACCATTCACCCACTCATTCACACCTCTTAATGAAACAAAATTCACTCACATATTCACACTAATATAATAAATAATATATATATATATTATATATATATATATATCATATAATATAATAAATAAATATAAATAATTTTTATTATTATTATTAAATAAAAAAATATTGTTAAAAAATAAATAAAAAATATGATAAATAAAAAAAAATGAATAAATAAAATAACTGCTAACAGCTAAGACAATTTATATTTCATTATATTTCTTATTCTTCCTCCTTTCCACTATTGTCTATTACTGTTATGTTTTTACTTGAAACTCTGGCACAACAATTTCCTTCGGGATTAATAAAGTTGTTCTCTCTCTCTCTCACACGTCAAAGAGACATACAACCATTCACGCCTTAGAATCGGACAACACTCATTCACCCTCTCATTTTCCACGTCCTAAAGAGACATTCGTCATCTCATAATGAGACAAGATTCACCGTCTCATCCACTCCTCAGATGCTACCATTCACCCTTTCATTCACAGGTCTGGCGGCGTTCGGGGTCACGAGTCCCCCTCGGACGCCCCCTCCCCCCCCTCCTCCCCACACAAATCACCGTGTTAATGTTGTTATTATAGATTAATTACCGAAGATGAAAGCTCAGATTCGTGGGAACCCGGTGCATAATGCAGCGCGAGGCAATCCATCAGCGGCTCCAGCAGTGTTTGCCGTCGTTAAGTGAATGAATGTCATGAGATAGCTGCGGGCCCGCTCCGCTGTTTATTCCTAAGGTCATCTGTGCGCTGTACGACACGGCAGCGCTGCGCCATCAATCACCGCTCCACGCCGGCTCGCAAGCATTTCCTCTTTCTCCAGTAACTCATTAACCTCCTCCAAAGTTTTCTGTCTGCGCCACTGGGTTTCCCCGACGATCCGTCTTCGCCATTCGAATTGTTTCATTTCGACGGCGATGTTGAGTCGGGAAGTTTAGCGTCTCGCTATTAGCGAACTTTGCTAATGGCTATTAGCAAAGTTCGCTAATAGCGGGCCTGCTCCACTGTTTATTCCTGAGGTCATCTGTATCGCTATTAGCAAAATTTGGTAATAGCTATTAGCAAAGTTTGCTAATAACTGGCCCGCTATGCTGTTGATTCCTAAGGTCATCCGTCTCGCTAGTTGCAATGTTTGCTAATAGCGAGCCCGCTCCACTGTTGATTCCTAAGCTCCTCTTTCACCAAGGTAGAACTTTGCTAATAGCGAGCGCACTACTGTACCATTTTTGAATGACACGACACAATGCAGTCACCGGACGACGCCACACGCTATTTTTTCAACCCGACGGCGGTAAATGTGGCGTGTCGTGACCCGACGCGTCCGCTTTTCAGCTGCTTCTCCTGGACCTGGTGCTGGGAGGCTTCTCTTCCCACGGTGTCCAGGCTAACTATATTTCCCACACCTGTGGATGGTAGCTTGCTTTGCGGCTTGTGAATGAGAGGATGAATGGTTGCATGTCTATATGACGTATAAATGCGAGGGAGAATTTTTTATGTTTCTGTATTCGTGTGAATGAGAGGATGAACGGTTGTCTGTATTTTTCCCTGTGAGCTGGGATAGTTTCTGGTTCTCCCACCAACCTGACGGCAAGATAACCAATATAGAGAACGAATGAATGAATGATTATTGTTCTTTCTCACACAAAGTATATCCTAACACGGCCACGGAAACAAGAGAGTCGTGGGATACAGTTCAAATACGGCGTTTGCTTTCGGCGCGTGGCGTTAGCTTCGTCTGCCGAGGGTGACTCGGGGCCCTTCCCCGACGTCCGAGCGGGGTTTTCTCCGAAAGACGCCGAATGCCTCGTGAATTCTGCCCTTGCGGTATTTTCAGCGCTGCGTATTTCCTGGACAGCCTTTGCTCCGGCGTCTCTTCTAGTACAAATGTTGTAAACGCAGGATTAGCTGGAACACGCCGCGGCGGTTTGTCATGGAGACGTCTGCTTCTCTTACATGTGGGCTTCGCTCGGCTGTCACGCCTGTTGTTTTTTGCGTCATCGTGTCTGTGATCCTCGGACTTCACAGCTGAAATCAATTAGCTTGAGTCTTACAGCGCACACACACACACACACACACACACGTGCCTGCATGTCCCACCCATCCAGGCATGTGTAACACACACACACACACACAAACCATCCCGTGCTTGATTATGGTCAACGCCTTGCCGTCCCTGTTGAATATATGTCAGAATTGCTGCTCTTAATTTGAGTTTTGGTGACAAAAATTGACGATTAAATGCATAAATAGTGTTTTGATTGTTGTAATTACTTTAAACTGAGGAACTTAAGTTGCGCATCCATTCATAAATAAACCTATACGGAAAATCACGCGCTAAAAACCTATTCTGTACTCCTGAAGCTTAAACCTTAAAAATGCATTTTTTTTTCCCTAATTAAACACCTCTATTTGTATGTATTTTACAGATATGTAGTTAAGTTTGACTATTATTCAATTCTCATGAACGCAGTCGGGGTCATCTGCGTCTAAGTTTGCTCTGGGTGGAGATAAAACCGCTGTTTGGCTGACCTTCATCACCAGAAAGTAATTCCAGCACGATTCCCGGCGTTTCCTGCTTGTCCAGTCGCAGCATCGTGCCGCGGTTTTACCAGGACGCCACCGAAGTGGCGTTTATTTGGCTTCAGGCTGGAAATGCCGGCAAATTGCTGCGTCCGTTACCAAAGATATATATATTTTTTCATTTCGGGGCAGTGTAGTTGACTGTTTCTGTCCCCTCCCCCCCCAAATAAAACAAAAAATGCGTTTTTTTTCGTTTTGTACCAGACAGAAAAATAAATAAAAGCGCCCGGTCGGACCAAAAAAAAAACAAAAATGCTACTTTCTCCACGCAAGCCGTAATTTAAATTACACTTGAATAATTTTTTTTTTTTTGGGCCGTCTCTTCACACGTGCTTGGTGCAGGTGGAATTAAACGCGTAATCCTGTTGTGAACGCTTGGACGACGTTCCAGCGCTTGAACGGGCCTTTACATCTTTTACATCCTAATATTTACATTTTTTTTTTTTTTTTCGCCCCTCATTCCCTCAAACAATGGCCGCCGTTGTCGCGTGGACGTTGTCTTCGTGACACGAGTGCGGCGAGAGGTCAAAGACTGGCTCCTAAAAATACCCGACCCTTCGGCGTTTTTTGCAAACTGTTGCGTCACACAGAGCGGCCTTATCAGAGTCTGCGTCAAGCTAGCGGCCAGGTCGCTCCATCCCCCTTTTCTCTACACACACACACACACACACACACACACACACACACACACACAGAGACAGCGGCCTGCCTTTTCACATTCCCTGAAAAACACATGGGCGAGGGCTGTATATTAACGCAGCGAAGATCTTTGACCGGTGCAGGAGATGGTAGGTGACGCCCCCCCCTTTCTTTCTTCCATTAAACAGCTCAGCCGACCAATCAGGGCTCTTCTTGGACCCCATGTGACACGTCCCTATGGCAAACTCACGCTCCGGCGTTTAAAGTGTTTTAACACACATTCGATAAGATAAGGGCTTTGAGCAGAAATGTGCCCGAGCTTGAGCGCGAGGCCCTTTTTTTATTTTATTTATTTCCATTTCGGCAGCGCTTATGAAAGCGGGAGCGCATTTTAATCAGGGTACATTTGGCGTCGGCCCTATCAGCTGTTCACAGTTTCGCCGCGGCGCCGGCTAGCCGGAATAACCTCGCGCAACCGGCGCGCATCAAGATGGGAGCCTCGGATCCCTGCGGAGGAAGTGTCAGCCTGTAATCACCTGTGCAAAAGCCGCGGCTACAGAACGAGACCCCCGGCCACCTCCCACCCCCGTGCACGAGGAGACGAGGAGGTGCAGATCGGAGGAGAATCCGATATTCTCCCCGCGCCGTCCGTCCGCAGCCTCCTTGATAAATAATTTGTGCGTTTAATGTGGCGGCAGCATTTTAACGAGGATGCCTGTCACATGTGTATTTTTTTTTTTTTTTTGGCTAGCAACCTGGTCAGGAAACTGACAACTGATGGGTTGTGCACACACACACACACACGTGCACGTGCACACATGCATGCGCAGTTTTTTGCAGACTCAGTTGCAACGCTGACACAATATGATTCTCTGCATGATTTTTTTTCACTGTTTATTAATGAATTAAAGTTGCTCATGACACGGGCTACACGCACATGCACACGTGCACGGACACGCGTACACACCGAGGTTGCCATTCAGCCAGACCGTGGACCAATAAGAGCGCCTGAAATGAATTATCAGTTTAGCATCACTTCTGAGAAGGACGGGGAATAAACAGCATCGCTAAGTGTCTCCCTCAGTGCTTGTGCTCGGTTGGTCCAGCGGTTGCCATAGAAACAGGTACGACTCAAGCAGCCGAGACCCAATTCATTCTGCTGGTATACAGTTTGGTAACCGTTGCTTGGTGTAAAGAAAGAAAGGAGGAGGGGGGGGAAAAAAAAAAAAAAAAGAAATTCAGTTCAAAATTGATTTCTGACGTTCACCTCGGCCCCTCGGAGAATCCGGAGCCGTGGGAAGCTTTTCAGAGACGCGCTACGGTTTTCGCCGCTCCAGTGCATTCCTGCTTTGTTTTCCTCCCCCCGCCGCTGTCAAAATGAGACAGTCCATAATTAAACATGGGTCATATGAGTGGAGGTGGAGGGGAGTCGCGAGGCAGAGATGCACAGGATGTTGTTTGCCAGTTGTCTGGTTCGGGGAAGCTTATCTCTGGCCAGCTCGCTATGACTGGGCATGTTTTGTGTCCGGGCGCCGTGGAAACAGTGTAACGTGTATTTTCAGGCCTTTTTTTTTTTAAAAAAAAAAACGAAACACCGCTTTCTAGACCGACCTTGAATCAGATTTTCTATTCAGATGATTTGTTTATCGGCGAGTTCCCTCGCAGCCTCGCGGTGGAAAGGTCTTCCGATGAGACGAGCCTCCTCCCAGAGGGTCGCTGTGGGGGATTCTGCGTTTAGAAATCCATTCGTTATGATATTGAATAAAAAAAAAAAAAACAAAAAAAAAAACTCCGGTGGCAGACACTTTTAATAGTCACACTCTCTTCACAGAAGTCACACCCGTCCGGCTGCCAGCTCGAATGTGTGGTGTGGAGTTTTGTCAGTGCCGGGACCCCCGGCGTGTATCTTGCGTTCGTTTTCGGCTCGTTTCGTGTGAGGGAAATAAATCCGGCGGAAGACAGGTGTTTTAATTGTTTCCAAAAAAAGAAAAAAAATTGAGCAATGACATCGGCGGGTTTATTTTATCTCCATGGATTCCCGTTCAGGAAGTTCTCCAACCCAAACAGGATTAATAATAACAGCCGCGCGTTGTCCGTCATGCCCCGGTGTTGGCAGGAGCGGTGTGGGGAATAGTCAGCAGGCCCTCGGTCCAAAAAGAGATGAAGCTCTGCGAAATTCCAGAACCTGGAGGCCGGAAACTCGGCACAGATTGGCCAGGAGGTTGAAAAGTCAAGCGGCCACGGAGGCGGATCGTAAACTACCACCTCTTCATCTCAGTCATCACATTGTCTCGGTCATACATGTCCTGCACCCTCGTAACATATTCTTCTTTTCCTTTGGGCTTTTCCCTTCAAGGGTCAGCAAAGCATATCAACCTTCTCCATCTAACCCTCTTCTCTGGATCCTCCTCTCTCACACCAACTAACTTTTTATATCCTCTCTCAAACGTCCATGAATCTTCTCTTTGGTCTTCCTTGAGACCTCTTGCCTGGCAGCTCAACCTTCAGCAACCTTCTGCCTTGATCTTCACCATGGTTTGGACATGAACAGAGGCGTGTTCAAACCGTCAGTTTGTCTCGGTCATACATGTCCTGCACCCCTGTGACAAAGAGAAAGGTTGATGCAGATGGAAGGTTTCAAGAAAGATGGGAATGCATATATATAACATTTTGGATTCAAATGAGTGATGAATTATTTAATATTAAGGAGGAGTTACCTTTATTTTTCAGTACATCCGGTTACATTTAGTTACATTAATGCTGTTACAGTAACATGCTGCTCTTTGAGGGCAACCATTATGCTGGTTAGGGTTAGGGTTAGTTTGACACACCTGATCTAGACCACCGTTTCCACCAATATAGCTTCATCTTCCTTAGCTTCTAGCCTCGCTACCTTTTGTCCTGGTCTTCTGGACACACGGTTTGTCAACCTTCCTTCCCTGCATCATGTCAACCGACTGGCTACCTTTTCCTGTCATCGTCCCAATATAAAAAAGTCCCAGACTCTTGCCTTTTCTCTATCTGCTTCTTCGACCCACAGTAGCCCAATGTCCACAGGTACGCTGTCGGCACCGATGGCGGTCGTTGTTAATTTGCACATGTGGTTTTGGCAGTTTTATGCCAGACGCCCTTCCTGACAAAACCCTTCTTCTTATATTCAACCATGAACTACCACGGTTTGCAGAAAATCAGCTGTTGTTACGATTTCTTCTAAAACTTTTTGTTTAAATTACTCAGGCTAATTTGCAGAAAATCAGCTGTTATTATTCCGATATTTTTCTTAAACTTTTTATTTCATTACCCTGGCTAATTTTGTGTTTTCATCTCTCTGCCTGGTTGAGCCTCGAGCCCATCGCTCCATCAAAACGTAGTTTGCTAATTTCAATTTTTAGAGTTATCAAGGTAGACTCCTGTAGAACTTTTCAGTATTTTGTATCAAGACAGGGTTTGCGTTCTTAATAATGTAGCTGCCGTCGTAGCAGAATAGTCAACGCAGCCCCCTTTAGCTCCTACTCCGAGGCGGTGTCTTTTTACAGATCCGTGGGAACGCATGGCGAGGCTCGGTGGAACTCATTCCTGGCCTGTGGTCAGATACTCCTTGCGGGAATGTGCCTTTTTTAAAAAAAACTCCTGTGGTCGGCGTTCGGCCGTTGCTATCGGAAGGTTAGCGGTTAGCGTGCTCAGACGCTGAATCCCAACTCGGGCCTGGTTAGCGCCTTGAATGGCAGTTCTGCAAAGCGCCAAATAAGCGGAGACCATTTCCGGAATCCCATCGTCCGCGGCCGGACGGGAATCGGCGCTCTCGAGATGATCCGAGCAAGATCTAGACGTCGGAAGAAATCCCCCCCGATAAATCATCTCTTAGTCTAAACTAAGTGAATTGGATTTATTCTTCTGTGTTTTTAGGAGAGCGCCGGCGGCGGCTTTGTGTGGACTGGACACTGTCAATGTTTTCACCTCAGAAAATCTCATTTATCTCTTCAATTTTTGTTTTACATGTCCACGGCGAGTCCGCGGACACGTCAGATAGGATGGAAATAGTTTGGATTTCCCCGCGAGTATTCGGTATTGTTTATTTTCTCTCTTGGGAGAGACGGCGAAGCTCAGCCGGGCTTCACGTAGCCGTTTTGTTTTTAAGGATCTGCACCTCCAGACAAGCGGACCGAGCTCGCCGAGCCGGAGAGCGAGCGGGCGGGGTTTGACTTTATCTGCCGATGCGGCTCTGGTCGTTTCTGATAAGGGCGGCGAGAGACACGGGGCTCGGGCTGAGCACACAAACCCCGGCAGATGCTAGCATTCCCCCTCGCGAAAGGGCCGAGAAGAACCGAAAGAAACCGAAATCAAAGGACTCGAATCGACCTCCGGCTTTTCGCGAAAGTGGGACAACCCGCGTCGTCGACGGGGAAAGCGGTGCGGTTTCTCCTTTTCGGGGGGAACCGCGTTGTGTTTGGCCCCGGGGTTTGATCCAACGCAGATGTTTTAAGGACTTCCAGATGCTTCTCGGAGATGAGCCGCGGCTCGCACTCTCGCTGGCCCCGCTTCAACAACAATATCCCGTCAGTTAAAAGCTCTTGATAAATTCGGCGCCCTGTTCTCCACGCGCTCATCTGCGCGGGATCCGCCGGCCAAGTTATTTTTCCATGTCCGCATGAAATATGGCTCCCAGAGTATTTAAATAACCCCGGCGGTCCCTGATGGCGCCAAAGTATTTGAAGTTAAGCAATGGTGAAAGGATTAGTCGCATAATTGGCAGGGGGTTCCCACGGATCCATGAAAGGGCTTAAAGCAGGGGTGTCAAGCTCATTTTGGTCCGGGGGCCACTTACGGCCTAATTTGATGTCAAGGGGGCCGGACCGGTAAAATCATCGCGTAATTACCCAGAAGTAACACCAAGTCCAAATATTTCCTTTGTTTTAGTGTAAAGGAGAACAGGCTCATGATAAATATCGCTGTATGTATTGAACCGTTCCTTCAAAAAATACATGACAAACAGCTTGAGATTCCAGAAAAAATGTAAGCGCAATTCCAACTGCACTATGCCTCAGTTCTGGCTGCTCAGTTTTGTTGTATTTATCACCGTGGCGAGTCCCATAGTGGCACCAAACATACAGGTTTTTTATGAACCTCAATGAACAAGTAAGAAGTGGTCCATTTTTCTTTGGAAAACCTGACATTCCATGTCCACTTTTAGACATCTTGCTGATGAGGGGCCAACGTGAAACCAAGTACATTTCTAACAATAAGTAAAAATGCTATTTACAGACCTGGAAGTCGCATTGTTGCTATTTGTCTAAAACAGCGCGCCCCTAGCAGATAATATAGTAACTGGATCTTTATTTTTAAAAAGTAGTTCACGATTTTTATGTATTTTTTTCAAATTGTAGATTTATTCCACGGGCAGGATTGGACCCGGTGGCGGGCCGGTACCAGCCCACGGGCCGTACGTTTGATATCCTGGATCGAAAAATAGCACCTTTCAAATCAATCCGTTATGAGTCCCATGATGATTTTATATACCGTAATTTTTGGACGATAAGCTGCGAATTTTTCAACGTAAACGCTATCTCGGAAGCCCAAGATAGCGATCTGCTAGCCGGTGCGGCTTATATTGAGGTGCGCTCAATAGTCCGGCAATTACGGTATATTTAATCTCCTGGCGGTGCCGTCCTCAATGGAATCGTCCCACAGAAGTGCCGTTTGCTCAGAACGCCTGTTTAGTTAGCCTTGTAGTGTTAGCCTTGCTAACTCTACAAATGTGTTCGCAGATTAAAATATCCAGCCGCCGTCCTGCAAAAATCGGGGTCCTGTAAGCGCTCGGTCGCCCCTTCGGTCCAGAAAATGTTGTTTCAAGGGAGGGCTCACAACAACCTCGCACTTGAGTTGAATAAGAAATCCCCCGACTTACTTACCGGTGTTACATTTTGGACACTTTTCATGATATGAAGTGCGACAATCGATGCCGGGCCACAGAAGAGATGCCGTTAGTTGTACTTTCGCCGGAGTCTCTATGACAACAAAGTACCGTGGGGCGGGACGAGACCCAGGATCCCATGTGGTACAAACTTAAGAAGAAATACCGAAAACGACGACTTTTAACGGTTTTTAGTGCGCAGGAGGAAGACCAAGATAGGGATCAGCTGGAGTAGGACAAAGCAGGATAGAAAATGGATAAATTGTACTAGTATTGTTTGGAAAAAAGCATTACTAGTACGCATTTGTGCATGTTACCGGTATATATTTAATTAAGAGTTAAAAATGTTTTCAGTGTAAGTATTTCATGTCACAACATGGACACGTGCGGCTTCTAGACAAGTGGGTCCTACATATACACATATATTTTATTTAGTTATTTTTAGCCGGCGCGGCTTATATTCAGGTGCGCTCAATAGTCAGGAAATTACGGTACCTTTATAATCCCATTCAGTTACACATAGAGCACAACATCAGTGAAATTTAACCGTTACTTTTAACCCATCATGGATGAACCATGAGCAGAAGGCAACTGATGAGCGATCGATATCTTGCTCAACAACACTTTGAATGTTCAGTTACAAGGACGACACGGGAAAGTCTCGCGTTCCGACGCGAAGCGGGTTGTTGTTTGCAGGGGAACCGATAAAAAGGCTACCGATTTGTGGGCATTTGGGCTCCGGCTACGACGCTACAAGTCATCGGCCCGCTCTGGACGGGACGGTCCCCGCACCGTAGCCTCCCTGAACCTGGGCGGGGGGGAGTGGGGAGGTCTTTGGAGGGCGGCTGTGGAATGTGGGTGATAGTTGCTAAGTAAAAGCCGCGCTGCCGTCGCTGATAATTCACAGTCTCCGAGGCTGTGAGTCTCGGGCCGACACTGAGCAGAGCCTTTCACAAGGCTGAGAAACACACACACACACACACATGCATGTCACCCCCCCCCCCCCCTTTCTATAACGTGCTCACAATGGCTGCTGACTCTCTGTCAGCAAGTCTGCATATTCAGGAATGCCTTTTTCCTGATTGTAACTAAAGGTCACGCAGTTAAAACACGCCATGGAAAGCATGTTAGCGCTTCCGCCTCACAGCGAGAAGGTTCCTGGTTGGATTCCCACTGGGGATTCCCACCATCCAAACACATCCAGGTGGTTCACCGGACACCCTATCAGAGATTATTTTGTAACGCAAAAAAAAAATGATGGTAATGCCGGTATTTTGAGTTTGACACCCCTGACAAATTGTCCAGATTGTTGACTGAGAGGGTGAACGGCTATTTGTCTTTATGACATGCAGGGATAAGCGGAAAAGGTAATAAACGAGTGAACGAACTTTGAATCTAGCCGGCGTAACCAGTCGCTAAATTCCAAACTTGTTTTTTGAGACATTTTCACGTAAACATGAAGGGAATTTATTGCCAATTTGTAAACAGAACTTGCAGTCGTGGATGGTGAAATTACACCGCCGTTTTTTTTAATGCCGAACTATAGGATATTCCAGGTGGGTAGATGCGAGGGCGAGTGCGCGGCGTGCAATTTCACGCCTTCTGACATTTCACCCGGTCAACTGACACCGGGTCCGGGTGGGCGAACTTGATCTCCTCCGAAGCCACGTGTCGGGGGAAGACGTACGCACTTTGGCCGGCGTTAGCATAGGGTGTTGGCTGCTAATTGTCGCGGAGAAGGAGCAGCTCACAAGCAGCTCTTCGCTCTTCATCGCACTTCTCACGGCAGTGGGTTTATAACCCCTGACGATCGCAGATATTCCACAACTTATTTGTTATTATTGTTGATTTGTTGTTGTTTCTAATCATTGCAACGGTCAGCGAGGGAGGCAGAGGCTTCTCGTGTCCCCCTGGGTTCTCCGGTTTCCTCCCACAGTTCGCACGCTGTCCACGCATGTGAATAAAACTCTTGACGGTTTTATCTCTTTATATGTTATTTGAATGAGAGGCAGAATGGTTGTATGTCTATATAAGAATCAGACTTACTCTGAGTGTTTTCCAGAGGAAATTGATGGCATGGGAATGAGAGTGATTGGCTATATATCTATATGACATCTGAATAAAAGGGTGAATGGTTGTATGCCTCTTTTCCTTTGGGCTTTGCCTTTCAGGGGTCGCCACGGCGAATCAACCTTCTTCATCTAACCCTATTCTCTGTATCCTCCTCTCTCACACCCACTGACTTCATATCCTCTCTTACTACATCCATGAATCTTCTCTTTGGTCTTCCTCTAGACCTCCTGCCTGGCAGCTCCACTCCTCTGTTTATGTCTAAACCATCTCAGTCATCACTTTGTCTCGGTCATACATGTCCTGCACCCCTGTGACAAATTCTTCTTTTCGTTTCGGCTTTTCCCTTCAGGGGTCGCCACACCCAATCAACCTTCTCCATCTAACGCTATTCTCTGTATCCTCCTCTCTCACACCAACTTACTTCATATCCTCTCTTACTACGTCCCCGAATCCTCATTTTAGTCTTCCTCTAGACCTCCAATTCCAGCATCCGTCTACCAACATATTCACTGTCCCTCCTCTGTACATGACCCAGCCATCTCAGTCTGGCTTCTCTGACCTTCTCTCCTAGTCATCTAACAGATGGGCTCATTTCTGATCCTATCCATCCTGGTCACTCCCAAAAAGAACCTTGACATCTTCATCTCAGCGACCTCCAGCTCTGCCTCCTATCTTTTGGTCATTGTCAGTGTTTCTAGTCCATACAGCATGGCTGGTCTCACCACTGGTTTTGTCCACGTTTCCTTACAATCTGGCTGACAGTCTTCTATCTCTTCGTACCCCTGACACTTTTCTCCACCCATTCCAACCTGCTTGAACCCGTGTCTTCCCCTCTTTGCCACACTCTCCTATGCGCTGGAAAGTTGACCCAAAGTACCTGAAATCCTCCAACTTCTTGATCTCCACTCCCTGTAGCCTCACCGTTCCACCCGGGTTCCTCTCATTCACACACATATATTCTATCTTGCTGCGACCAACCTTCATTCCTCTCCTTTCCAGCGCATACCTCCACCCTTTTTAGATTTTCCTCAACCAGTTCCCTGCTCTCGCTACAGATCACAATGTCATCTGCAAACATCATGGTCCATGGAGATTCCTGTCGATCACCACTGCAAACAAGAAGGGGCTGAGAGCTGATCCCTGATGGAGTCCTGCCTCCACCTTGAACTTCTCTGTTACCCCTACAGCACACCGTACCATGGTCTCACAGCAAGCATACATGTCTTGCACCAGTCTTATATACTTCTCTGCCATTCCAGACTTCCTCATACAATTCTAGAGTTCCTCTCTTGGCACCCAGTCATATGCTTTTTCTAGGCCTATAAAAGCCCAGTGCAGCTCCCTCTAACCTTCTCTGTACTTCTCTATTAGCATTGACCCTAAGTGCTTCAAATCCTCCACCTTCTTCATCTCTACTCCCTGTAGCCTCACGGTTCCACCCGGGTTCCTCTCATTCACACACATATATTGTGTCTTACTGCGACTACCCTTCATTCCTCTCCTTTCCAGAGCATACCTCAACCTCTTTAGATTTTCCTCAACCTAATCTCTGCTCTCGCTACACATCACAATGTCATCTGCAAACAGCTTATATGTCTTTACATGATGTGGTTGCATCTGTGAGATCCTGAGTGCAGGATAAGCCATGTCGATGAAGAATGAATGAGTGAAAGGAACAGCTTAAGCACAATTTTTATCCCGGCCTCAATCGGAGGTGTTTCATCTAACCACCTTTAATAGACTGGTAGACCAGGCGTGAAGGTCTTGGCCCCACCAGCTTTTTCCTCAAACGTACTTTTCACTTGGATCCCGGCCCACAACAGGGTCGACGCCATGAGGGCGATTCAAGATACAATTCAAGGGATGTGAGCATTATTATTATTAAAGAGGGAAAAAGAGTTTATTTTTCAACTGAATATTCTGATAATTATGCACGTTGGAAATAAACACAAAACTCCTGCTGTCCTAAACAATATAAAACCATCCGTTGTCAATTTACTCTTATCCTTCCCATTTGTCCTGCACTTTGATGGAAAGTGCTCTATAAATGTATTTATTATTATTATTATTTGAGGAGCATAAATGGTAACAGTCAGTATTTTCTTTTTCCCAGGAAATGAGTATCCCTTGTGAGAGATCTAATGTTCAGCACAGATCGTATCAGAAACAGGTTTTTTTCTTCTCAGGCAGAGTTCTCAGGCAGTTTGTGTTGATTTGGAGCGCAAAAAAATTGAAATAATAATAAAAAAAAAAAAAAAAGGGCCGGTGTTTTTTATGGCAGCGGCCTGGAACCAATAAAAGACGCTTTTGAATCTGGACTCCAATGAAAACGGGATCATGGAGGGGAAAAAACAAACATATTTTGGGGGTGAGTGCAGAACGCTCTGTGATTTACGCCGAAAGACCATTTCCTTTTTCTTTTTTTTTTTTTTTTTTTCCCCGAAACGGCGTGCGGCGTGGCGCGGCAACCTGATGCATTTGTCGAAACGGTTCTCGCGGGCGCCATCGGTGAGGAACCCTGACATTCTCTGTGAAGCACTCTTATCTATGGGGTCGGTCGGCCAGGAGAAAAAAAACGGAATAAATCACTTGGCGATTTATTTGAATGATTTTACGACGTCTCCATGACAGGGTGAATAGTTGGATCTCTATATGATGTGTGAATGAGAGGGTGAATAGTTGTACAGTAAACCCTTGTTTCTTGCGGGGGTTACGTTCCAAAAATAACCTGCGAAATCCGCGAAGTAGTCATGAACTGTCAGCAAAGGTTTCATACAGTTTTTTAGCTTTTGTGCGGATAATGTTGGCATCCAGTTCTTTTTCCTGCACTCATTAATCCACAAAGCTGAAGCAGACTCTCATCCCTACAACCGTTTTGTTTCGGACAGTCGCAACCCTTTTTTTGCATCCTTGTTAAATAACTTATGTTATTTTCCTCCTCCTTTACGTAACGAACCGAAGATTCGTTTATTCCGTAATGGCGCCCTACAGCCGAATAGCTTCTACTATCATCCTGCATGTCCAGAAGTTTTAACTTTTTCCGCGCTAGTTAACATTTTGGCGCGTCGACATTGCGGGTTTTCTCGTGGAGAATATTTTTGCGAGCTGCACAGAGACAAGGCGCGGAGATTGCTGACACCGGTCTACCGTCCTTTAGCCGATAAGGATGCAGAACACAACATACCGTATGTTCACGACTAAAAGGCGCACATAACAGTCTTAGATTTTCTTCAAAATCCCTATAGTGCAGTGCGCTCTGTGTGTGTTGTTGTTGTAAGGCGGACGTATTAGAGAACACCATGAGAACGTTAAAGGGGGAAGTGTTGGCGTTGATTGTACACTGCTCAAAAAAATAAAGGGAACACTTAAAAAACACATCCTAGATCTAAATGAATGACATATTCTTATGAAATACTTTGCTCTTTACACAGTTGAATGTGCTGACAACAAAATCACACAAAAATGATCAATGGAAATCAATTGTATCAACCCATGGAGGTCTGGATTAGGAATCGCACTCCAAATTAAAGTGTAAAAACAAACTCCAGGCTGATCCAACTTTGATGTAATGTCCTTAAAACAAGTCAAAATGAATCTGTGTTGCTTCCTGAGTGGACACTATGATTTCACACAAGTGTGATTGACTTGGAGTTACATTGTGTTGTTCAAGTGTTCCCTTTATTTTTTGGAGCATTATATATAAAAGAACGGGTATGTGCGTTATGCAGAACATCGTTGTTTTAATAACCCTGAAAACATCGCAGACAAACACATCCAGCCACATGCTAACATGGACGAGGTGCCGCTCACTTTCGACATCCCGGTGAGTCACACTGCGGAGAAGAAGTGAACCAGCACGGTAGCGATACGCACAACGGGGTACGAAAAGTCCTCTTGGAGACCACAGTTTCACTAAGAGTGGAAGGCAGCGGATGGATTGTAGACGCTCGGACTAACGTGTCCGCCGGCACTGTTGTTCCACCTTTCGCAAAAGCCGGCATCATTTCTGAGGAGCCGCGCGGCGCTGAAAGTGACTCTGACAGCGAAGAAAGTAAACCTGGCATGTTTGACGGAGATTTAGCGCAGCTGTTCAAATCAGAAACAGAGGATGAGGACTTCCATGGGTTTGATTGATGACGATTACCGGTATAAAAATGTGAATACCAAACTCAGTTTTGCTCCCGCTCTATTTTCAAATACGCACACTTGTATGCTTGTGTGTGAGTTGTTGTTGTAAGGCGTAGTAGAGGACACCATGAGAACGTTAAAGGGGGAAGTGTGGGCGTGCATTGTATATAAAACCCGCGCCTTATAATCAGGTGCGCCTTATGTATGGGTTAAATACAATAATGCGCCTTTTGGTGCGGTGCGCCTTATGGTCGTGAAAATACGGTACTGTACTGTACTAAAAAAAAATCCGTGAAACAGTGAAGCCGCAAAAGGTGAACCGCGTTCTAGCGAGGGTTTACTGTTTATCTAATAGGTGTGTGAAGATGATATGACCTGGAAATGAGAGGGTGAATGTGCGAATGTCTCTCTGCTGCTCGCCCGATGACAGCTGGGCTCGTCTGCAGCACCTCCGCCGCCCTGAATGCGGGATTAGCGGCATCGAGAACAGATGACTGAATGAATACATGTGAAAAAAAAACAACCAGCTGCCGTACACTCATTCATCCACGCAGATGGCGATCGCGTAATGAAGTCAGCTGCCATTTTACCTGAAGGATCCTGTTGTTTTTTTTTTTGTTTTTTTTGGGACAAAACATATTCAACTCCATATTGGGTAGAATCCCCGGTGTTCCCGCTCCGCCGGGATCAGAGCAGCGCTTACATAACGCCATTTTGATATCCAGGGATTAGGCCGAGGTCGGCCGGCCGACTGCTCTCATCCGTCACCTCCGAGGATCAAGCGTTGCGGCGTCGCGGCTAACGCTGGAAGACCAACGAACGGCGTGTTTGGACAGCAGGGCGTGTTGCCGGGCACCGGAGCAGGTGCCGAAGCCCCGGCTCCGGCGGCGCGGCGCGCAGGTAGCGTGTAAACGCTGCCAGGCTCCCGTAGAGGCGGCGCGCTGTTGCGTAAACAGAGTCCCGAACTGTGTGCTCTGCAAACCCGCCAGCCTTTGCCCTCTTGAGAAAAGCAAGCAATTAGCGTGAGGCCGCTAGCTCGGACGCCGGCGATAAGCAAGTGTGTGTGTGTGGGGGGGGTCTCGGTGGGAGACGAACGCCGGCGTTGGCGTGGAGAAGGGGGAACGGGGGCGCACCTGTGGACGAGCGCAACGGCGGCTTACACCTCTGTGTCGCGGCTGCTTTTGCTTGAACAGCGGGAGCAAAGTAAACAGAGCCCAGCGCTCAGAGCCATCTGCCTCATGTCAGCGTGGCCCATTTCTGGCCTGCTAGCTCGCTCGCTCTCTCTCTCTTTATCTCATTCTCTCTCTTGCTCGCTCGCCCGTCTTTCTCGCGCCCTCCTCGTGCCGCTCCTTCCTTCCTCACCCCCAGCCGCTCATTTCCTTCTTACGCTCAATATCTGTCAGTGCTCCCACTTTATCTGCGCCGTCCATTACGCCGGCCGTTTCTATTTTCTACCCCCCCCCCCCCCCCCCCCCCCCCCCCCCTCCGCCCTGTGTTTGCTTTCTTTTTTAAACTCGCCCGTCCATTAACCATCTGCGTCCGCCGATCGTCCCGGGTCGCCGTTGTCCTGCGTCTCCTCGTGATTCGGGTGCAGCTGCGTGTCCCGTGAGAATCTCCTGATGAAGATGCGTGTTTTAAGCATGTTTTTTTATCTTATACGTTGTCTAAATAGTGGTTTTTGAATTTCCCCGCGCAGAGGCGGAGGAACACATTTCGGGGCCTCGGGGCTCAAAAAGCCCCCGATTGATAGACATATTTATTTTATTTATATCTCTTTACGTGCCATTTAGATTTGCATAAAAATGAAATTTTGATGCAACGACGGAAAAAATGTATACAAAAAATAAAATCATGTACATTTGTAAATAATGTACTTTTTTTTTTTTTTATTAAGGATAAATAAAGGTTAATATATTACTAATGCATTTTGATATACAGAAATGGAAGACCATAGAAATCGAGACCAGAGATTTACATTTCACAGGCAGAATCAGGGAATCTGACCTGATCCAAAATATAATGTGAATTTATTATCATTATAAATGTGCATTTTTTTTCAGCAATTTCTCTAACATACCTCGATATTTTTATTTATTTTTCCTAATTCAATTCGGCTATAATGGATTCCAATTGTATTTTATAGATTTTTGTCAGTCGATGGATAACAAGCCCGGAGCCAGAGCAAATAGAACTCACCCCCCCCCCCCCCCTTTCACACACACACACACACACACACACATACACACACACACACTCATTTTATTATTATTATTAAATTCAACATTCAAGCTCCTTTTAAACAGGTTTTTCAGAGCTAAGCAAACATGGCGATCTCCAGACAAAACACTGACAAACCCTTTAAAGAAACACAGAGAGGTTATTTGACAAGGAGCTCGGTGAAAGACGCTCGTTTTGCCGAATGTGTTACGAGACCGCGGCTCTATAAGGGATTAGAGAGAGAAAAAAAAATCTGTGTTTTTCTTCTACTTGGTGTTTTATTAATGAATTATTCCAGTAACTTGATAACTGGATCTCCGCGCTCCTACCTGCTCGATATCCATTCATCTCAGCCAGTTATTATCTTTTTAAATTAGAATTTCCACCGTGACGAAAGCCCTCTTTTCTGGAAAAGAAACACACAAATTAAAATGAATTTCATTATAATTCAGACTTTTCCTTCTTTTTTTTTTTTTACAGGAATTTTTTTTTTTTTCAGTTCCCAGGATATTTCAACAACAACATTGATATTAATGTATGAATGTAATATTTTCCAAAGAAATATATATATATGTGTGTGTGTGTGTGCATGTTTGTGTGTGTGCGTGCGTGTGTGTGTATGTACTGTATACAGGACTGTCTCAGAAAATTAGAATATTGTGATAAAGATCTTTATCTTCTGTAATGCAATTAAAAAAACAAAAATGACTTTTTCATGATATTCTAATATTTTGAGATAGGATTTTTGAGTTTTCTTAAGATGTAAGCCATAATCAGCAATATTAAAATAATAAAAGGCTTGCAATATTTCAGTTGATTTGTAATGAATCCAGAATGTATGACAATTTTGTTTTTGTAATTGCATTACAGAAGATAAAGAACTTTATCACAATATTCTAATATTCTGAGGCAGTCCTGTATATACGTGTTCCCTTTTATGTTTTTAGCAGTATATATCATTCTTTAAAAAAAAATATAAAGTAAAAGTATCACATTACAGGTAGTTTATCAGCAACACATGTACAAAGATATACACCTTATACTTACATGTATATAATAAAGTATAAAAAAAAGTAACGGCAGTAAAAGTAATCATTTGCATTTTTTTTAATAACACATAGTGATTGTCTTTTTCAGTGCAAATTTTATTCTATTTATTTTTTGGGATGGATATTGTGAAGTGGAATTAGTATCTAGTATCCAACATAAACACACCAGTACTTCAGAAGTAATCGAGTGCAGTATTTTCCGTGCGAGGGTTTGTTTTGCAAACGTGAAAAGAGCAGATCCTCTGGATTATGCGAATTTCCCGCTTCCACCCAGAGGGTGTCAGTGTGTGTGTGTTCTGGCTCGGCGGCCCCGGCGTTGCGTAATCCTGCCTGTCAGATCCAAGTGTAATAAAAAAAAAAGTGTGTATCGCGCCGCAATACGGGGTGAAAATCGGATATCCCTCTGTTTTTACAGTCGGATGGACGTGCGGGTCTGAACGTCCGACGCAGGACGTTTCTTCCCCCTTGTGTGTTTTGAACCTTTGTTAGCGTCCAACACATCCTCCGGAGCGAAGAGTGTCGCGGTCCTGGTGTAAACAAGAGCGCGTCCATGGAGGAAGTCACAGGTCAGCGGCGATTCCCACCGCGCCGTTTGGAACGCTTCAGTCTTTTTATTTTTTGCTTTGTTTTTTTCTGGACGCTGGAGGTCAAATTCATCGCAGAACACGCAAAAAAACACTGATAACGTTTTTTTTTTTTTTTCTTAGACGCACAAAGGGAAGCGAGGTGATCTGCAGAGTTGTGACCCAGAGAAGGGGACAACTGGTCTCCACAAACAGAATCATTTCCTGTCGGAGGATGTTTGTTTCTCTATGTGTGTGTGTGTGTGTGTGTGTGTGTGTGTGTGTGTGTGTGTGTGTAAGAATAACTCAGCCGTCAAGAAGATACAGATGTTATTGTCATTGCCTCCCACGAGTTCTAGTTTATAGATAAGCAAATAAAAACTTTTTTGGAGTACCCTCGCTTTTCGCTGGAGTTACATTCTCCCGCCAAGACCCCTAGCGAAAAGTGACTTACGGCGAAATAGAAACGTGATAATTTCGATGGTATTTACAGATAGTTAACCATCATCGAACCTCACTCAACCCTTTACGAACCTCCCGCAAACTATTATCAACCCACCATGGACTGTATCATGCTTCCCACACTCTTGTACGGTACACTAAACATTTTTGGACCACAGGAACATACAATAAACATTGAAATACAATTCAAAATGTATTGGGCGTTTAGGAAGCATTGCAAACAAACAAAATAAAAGACACTTTCACAAACTAGATAGCACAAAGTGGACAGTATCCACGCTTACGCCAAGTGGACCAGGACATGTATGCTTGGCACAGCCTACAAAGAGATCAGCTGCTTCTCTCCATGAACCAATCAGCACGAGGAACGGAACAACATGCTCAATCAGCCAATAGCATGCCAAGTACGGATCTACTTAGCCGATGATATTCCTATTGAGATCTCGCGTGAGTTCAATGGAAGCGAGAGTTTGTGGCACCGGGTGTCTTTGTTTAGCAAAGGAGATCTGGTATTTTAGTTATTTTATAAAATGAATTTTAGTTTAATTTTAGTATATTTTTTACTGTTTTTTTCTTCTCAGGCTAGACATTGGCTATTTCATCACGAAAAAAAATTTGAATACTGCCCAAAAAAAAGAAGTGATGCAAAAATCCTCCAAAGTAGCGAAACACAAAATAGCGAGGGTCCACTGTATATTTTTCTGTACGGAGTAAAACTTTGGCTTATGAACATCATGAACGAAACAGCTTATGAACAGAGTTTATGATCAAATTTTGAACGGAGCTGCAAATAAGCCTCGATACACAAACACATAAACAAACTTGCGGGCTTTTCTTATTGTGGCATCATAGCATAGACAGTCATGCGTGCTACTCCACATTATTTACATTGTTCATGGTTCTCCAGTTGCTTTTTTTGTGCTTTTTTTCAGTCGGTTTGCTCATTATGGCTTCCAAAAAGGTTGAAAATGCTGGTGAAAGTGGTGTTGAGCAGATCAGATTTCCAGTGGATTTGAAGAAGGAAATAATAGCTAAGCATGAGAGCGGTGTTGGTGTTTCACCGTGCACTACAACAAGGCTAAGTCAACCATCTGTACCATCCTGAAGGACAAAGATGAGCTAAAGACGGCTGAGGTGGCTAAACGGGAGGCTACGTTAACAAAAGCAAAGGTCTCAAGTCTTAGAAGAAGCAGAAAAGTCATGGTTAGCATGGATGAATGACAGACAGCTAGCTGGAGATAGTGTTAGCGTTAGCGTTAGCGCTGGTCTTAGATGCGAGAAGGCTTCACTTTTGCTGATCTGGTGAAGGAAACGTGAGCACAAGTGCTGGCAAGAAGAGAAAACACCAGAAACACAACAATGATTAAGGATGTCTTTAATCCCTTCTGTGTTTTTGTCAAAAATAAACCCATAAAAACATTTCTAAAAGAGTGCAGGATGTTTTCGGGGCCCAAAATAGTGATTGAGAGTGACACATTGATTCTGTTTGTCAAAGACAGAATTCATTCACAAGACAAATTCTACTGTATTCACATATTTGAGTCTATTTTCCAATATGATATTTCATCTAACATACTATAGATATATTGTATAAAAATGCACTTTTCACTCCTATTTTATTTTTGATTTCCTCCCAAAATAATTTGCTACTTTAACACAATAGTTAAAATAATAAACAATAAAACTGATTCATTGTCCAAAAAAAAGTCTCTTTGTTTCAATATTGTTTTGAGTCCACATTGTTGCTGCGTGTGTGTGTATATATATTGAGAGATAATATACAGAGATATACATATGCGTGTGTAGATACGCACACATTTATATGTATGTGTGTGTACATATATGAGATTTTGCACTTTTTTGGCCGGTCAACACGTCAACGTTGAACGCGACTTCCTGGTTTATTGCAATAACTCAGTTATTTATACAACAGCGATAAGGAAATATTCAGTAAATATTTGTCCTGGTTCGTCCGGAGCCGGTGAGAAAGTGTTATTCCGAAGCCTCGATGATGCCGAGTCACTGTTTCCCCCTCCTGTCACCTCGCAGGATTAACAGTGACAGTTTATCTTTCTCTCTCCGTCGCTTCTCCCTGCAGGTGAGCGCCAACGTCCTGATCTTCCTGTGCACAAATATAATCGGAATCTGCACCCACTATCCGGCCGAGGTTTCACAGCGACAGGCCTTCCAGGAGACCAGAGGCTACATCCAGGCCCGGCTACACCTGCAGAGGGAAAACCAGCAGCAGGCAGGCACACACACACACACACACACGCATTTTATACCATTTTCCAGGTTGCTCATTTTCCCACACATTTTTTTTTTAATTTAATTCTTTAAAACTCATTAGAAGTCGGAGTTGCTCCGAGAGATACTTTGCACGAAACAGGAGAGAAATATGCCTACCGCTCAGAAAAGGTTTGAGTCGCGTTAATCCGATGACAAGCTAAAGCCCCGGAGAAGGTTTTTTTTTTTTTTTTTTTGACACGTGGCATCATCCGCGGCGGAATTTGCCTCGATGCTCTACACGTTTTCATCAGCGTGCTCGCGGACTCGCTGCAAAGGCGGCGAAGGGAACATCTGATAGGTACCTGCAGGAGGCGCCGTCGCGTTGATGCAATACCCCTGTGGTTCTCTGCCGTGTGACCTTCCGCTAAAAATATGCCGGAGGGATCTATTTTATGTAACGCCTTAAATCCGAGCGGGAGCGGCAGGGTTCGCAAAGTGGTCGGTAAACAACTGAACTGATATGCGGCGTTGATTTGATGTTCGACGATGCAGGACGCTTCTTTGTTTTGTTTTTTTATCCAGACGCGTGTTTCGGCATCAGCTGCTAATTTTGCTTGGAAGTTGGCGGCTTCGATTGTAAAGAGCGATGCAGTGGTTTGCGCTCCTGCTTCACAAACAGAAGGTCGCTGGTTGGATTCCCACTGGAGGGAATCCATTCACCCTGTCTTTTACATGCCATATATATATATATTGATATGACATGAAGGTGACAGAGTGAGTGGTTATATATATATGTATATGACATGTAAATGACAGGGTGAATGGTTGTGTATATACATATATACATACATACATACATATATAGATATATATACACACACACATATATATATATGACATGTAAATGACTGGGTGAATGGTTGTGTGTGTGTGTATATATATATATATATAGTACTGTCAGAAAAGTAGAATATTTTGATAAAGTTCTTTATCTTCTGGAATGCAATTAAAAAAAAACAAAAATTACTTTTCATGATATTCTAATATTTTGAGATGGGATTTTTGAGTTTTCTTAAGATGTAAGCCATAATCATCAAAAGTCATAATTCAGTTGATTTGTAATGAATCCAGAATGTATGACATTTGTGTTTTTGTAATTGCATTTCAGAAGATAAAGAACTTTATCACAATATTCTAATTCTCTGAGGCAGTCCTGTTTATGTATATACATACATACATACATACATATATATGTGTGTGTGTGTGTGTCTGTGTGTGTGTGTGTGTATATATATGTACTTACACCCCATATACCATTACCCTGTCATTTACATGTCATATATATATATTTATATTAAGATGTTATGTATTGACATGTCATATATATATATATGACATGTAAATGACAGGGTGAATGGTTGCATGTCTCTATCCCTGTAAATTAGAGTTTGAATCTATATCTCCATATGATATCTGAATTACAGGATGAGCGGTTGTCTGTCTCTTTATGATGTGTGAATGAGAGGGTGAATTATTGCATGTCTCTATAAGCTGCCCAATGATTGGTCCTCTCGGTCAACGACAGCCGGGATTGGCTCCAGCATCCCCGCGACCGCGAGTGCAAGATAAGCGGCAGATAATGAATGAAGAAACGACAACTTGTAACCATATACAGCCATATTTTCACACAGGTTACTAAGATAATCCACAAACATTATTATCGTTAGCTTCATGAGGAACTATTTTTTTTCTCCCAACGAGGTCATCAAACTCGGCTTTCCACAGATGGCCGACCTCTAACGCTGGGTCCTTCTCCCTTGTGTCCCGTCACTTTTTCCTTGTTTCCCCCCTTTCGCATCCAGGGTGAACTGAGGTTTATCTTGACCCGCCATCGATGGGAAGTAAACGCTGTCACCAGTTACAACAGCTTAGCAGATTATTGTTATATAAGGATTTTTTTAAGGGTTAGCATTAGCATTAGCATAAGCAGAGAAGATCACCAGACCAGGCTTTTTTTTTTCCTTACCCAAACAACTCAGGGTTAAGATTGGGCTTAGGGTTACTAGATAAGATCACCAGAATTTTTTTCCTTACCCCAACCACTTAGAGTTTGTGCAATGTTTTCTTTTCTTTTTTTTTTAAATACAATTTTTTTATTACAAAAAATGTTTTTTTCAAAGGTTAGCATTAGCATGAGCATAAGATCAAAGAGAGACCAGTTATTTTTTTCCCTTATCCTAACAATTCAAGGTTAGGGTTAAGGTTAAGTTTGGGATTAGGATTATTAGATCTGATCACGAGAGCAGTTTTTTTTTCCTTACCTGAACCACTTCAAGTTTGTGTGATTGTTTTTTTTTTTTTTTTATAAAGGTTAGCAATAGGATTAGCATAAGCAGAGAAGATCACCAGACTAGTTATTTTTTTCCTTACCCACATCACTTAGTTTGTGCGTTTTTTTTTTGTTTTTTTTTAAAGGTTAGCATTAGCATTAGCTGTTAAGGAAGAATAACATAGAAAAAAAAACACTGGCATGTTCCACCATGTACAGCTACCTGCTCTGAGAATGGTACGATCCAGCAGTTAAATGCAACTTCCTGCTCCTCTGACTGCATCTTTTTCCGACTGCCTCGGACGTGCCCTCTGAAACGACAGCGTCCGTGGGGCCAAGTCTCCGCAGTGTGTTGGCGTTTTAATTCCTTAGTGGCCGACAAATGTTTTTCCCCTTTTTTTGCATTTCCTGTTTCTTCGCTGCCCCGTCCAGAACACTCACACACACACACACACACACATACACATACAAAAATAACTTCTCACAAGTCCGCAATGTCCCAAAAAATCATTTCAAGCTGCGGGAACTTTATTTTCTCATTGAGATCATGTGTTTATGACCGAATATTGCGACCCACCAAGCACGGACACACACAGCTGACTGTGTTTGGTTTGTGGCCCGACAACATTAGCCAATGACGTCACCGGGTTCGATTTTTCACAGAAATGCGGCTAAAATGCTATTGACGCAGGGAAGCGGGTCACCTGGTCCGGCTGTGTTCGACACACACGAAGAGCAGCATCTCACACGGGATAAACAAAATAGGTTTGATTTATTTTTCTTTAGAAATGAAGGAATCCAATTCTCAGGATGTTTACAGATGAGATGTTAGCAAATAGCGCAGCGGGGGTGGAAAGTGAGTATTTTGAATCTGGTTGAGCTAAAAGTACATAGCATTATTCACTTTAGCATAAAGCATAAGAAAAACCAACACATGAGCAATGCGGACAATAATGTTTAGTCATTCATTCATTCATTCATTCATGGTCGAGCCGATCCCAGCTGTCATTGGCCGAGAGGCCGGGTTCACCCTGGACCAATCACAGGGCCACACATAGAGACATGCAACCATTCACCCTCTCATTCAAAGTTTAGGGTCCCCGTTGAACCCGGAAGTACCCCACCGAAAGGGGGAGAACATGGCGACCCCACAGAGAAAGACCCTCCCGTGGGAATCCAACCAGGGACGTAGCGGAAGCGCTAACTGCTGACTGCTAACCGCTAACCGCTAACCGCCACAGCCGAATAATCTGGATTGACACGATCAAAAGTTAAGATTCCATTTTTTTTGGTCTGTTTTCCAGGAGCGTCTATTGCTTTCCGTGTTGCCAAGGCACGTTGCCATGGAGATGAAGGCTGACATCAGTGCCAAGAAGGAAGACATGATGTTCCATAAGATCTATATCCAGAAACATGACAATGTCAGGTCAGCCTGGACACGGGGCTTCTTTCCTCCCTCATCCACCAAGAGTTCCCCTGCTCGGTTTGAAGTAACAACAACACATATCACCCTGAAATATGTTAAAAAAACAAATTGAACACAAAATTAGCGTATCTCACACACACACACTCGCGTAGACACACTCACACAGACGAGGCGAGTGTGGTTTGGCAGAGTGGAGGCTAATTAACACTAGTGAGGGAATACTTAATCACCAGCAGTCAAGATAAGATAATCCCCATAGATGAAGAACTCCAGCACACATTCAATTACAGCGCCGAGCAAACACACACACACACACACACACACACACAGTTGACCCCAACTTTATGGCTTCTTGCCGCGAAAGTAACATACCGCAAGGTGACACCGCTTCTGGATCGTACCAGAGCCTTCATCCGATGGATGGAACCGCCACATCGTTATACTGTGACTTTGTTGCTAGCAAAAAAAAACAAAAAAAAAAAAGAAATGATAAAAAAATAAACGCCTTCTCCTCTCTCTCAGTATTCTGTTCGCAGACATCGAGGGTTTCACTAGCCTGGCGTCCCAGTGCACCGCCCAGGAGCTGGTCATGACGCTCAATGAACTGTTTGCCCGTTTTGACAAGCTGGCGTCGGTAAGTTGAAGCAGCCCTCTTGTTTACGGCTCGGCTGAAACCTTAGCGGCGTCGCGTAGCGGCGGCTAATCGACAATCAACCGCGACGATTTTTCGGCTACTCTGCGAGCACATTTTGGTCGCTGGCTTTTCGTGAAATCCTCTCATTTTGGTGGAGCAAATGACGATCATCTGATAGCTCTGCGGCGACTCCTCGCATTCTGCAAGCTAGCTAATTTAATGCGTACAACATGTTTATATACGGTGGAACTTTGACTTATGAGTTTTCCGAGATGCGAGCCGTCGCTCTGTGGAGTCTTTGCTTTGAGATATGAGCCAAGATCTGAGTTAAGAGCGAGCAGGATGAGGATTGTACACTGACGAGGTGAAACCGGGCTTAAAAACAGTCGGCGCCCGACGCTAGCTAGCCTAGGGAGAATCACAGAAATAAATGAACGGGATGAAGAGATGGTGAAGTTGTCGTTGGTGAGAGAGCATCATCTTTGAGAAGGCAGGAGACATTTCGGGGGATTCAGCGGAGCAGACGGCGGGAAGGACTGCGTTCACGCCGTTGCTAAATTAACCTTAGCAAAGTTGCAAACTGTGCGAGTTACATTTAGCAACACGTAGCATTAAGTGTGTAGCCACTAAGTTGCCGGCATCTTCATCCAATCCTCAAGGTAAAACACGCTTAATAAAACCAGTTATTTCTTTAAATTCTCTTTTATTATAAATCACAATTTTTCATACGTTATTTGTTATTTATAAAGTAAACTTTTGTTATTGAAAAACACATAACCAAACCAGGGGTCTGGAACAGATTAATCGCGTTTCAACGGGGATATGTAATTTGATATACAAGCAAATTGAGTTACGAGCTCGGTCACGGAACGAGTTAAACTCATAAGTCAGGTATAACTGCACTAATATTATCCAGCGAGGAGATGAGAAAATCCTACGATAAAACAATGTGACAGATGCCAAAGGTTCCACCTAGCTAGCTCGTCTCAGTTAGCTCCAATTATGTCCGTCCGCTAGCAGCGTCAACCGGGGGTTTTATTCAGCAGAAATGCCGGTCACCTATCTCTCCGACATCGACGTCATTTCTTCTTCTCGTCCTCTGCTTCATCCCCCAGGAGAACCACTGTCTTCGAATCAAAATCCTGGGCGACTGCTACTACTGCGTGTCGGGCCTGCCGGAGCCCCGCGCCGACCACGCCCACTGCTGCGTTGAGATGGGCGTGGACATGATCGAGGCCATCTCGCTGGTCCGCGAGGTGACGGGAGTCAACGTGAACATGCGCGTGGGCATTCACAGCGGCCGCGTGCACTGCGGCGTGCTGGGACTCAGGAAGTGGCAGTTCGACGTGTGGTCAAACGATGTCACGCTGGCCAATCACATGGAGGCGGGAGGCAAAGCAGGGTGAGGACATAACTTTCGCTTGCGAATCCTGTCGCTAGCGAAACGCCGTATCACACGATTCCAACATTTTGGCGCTACGTGGAGGTTCTCAGTCATCCAGCTCATGGGGAATTCTTGCCGAAATCTTCTTGTGGTGGCAGCTGGACTTGAATTTCTTCACTTGAAGACGTTTCCTCCCAGAGGCTTCTTCACTTCTAATGACCTGTTGGGAGACCCGGTGGCTTGTTGTGTAAATGTAAGAGTTGAGAGGTAGAAACTAGGTTTCTACAGAGATGGGGGTTGTTATGCTAATTGTGGTGTTGTTCGTAGGGACAAAATAGCATTTTTTGTGGCATTACCTGGATTGGAACATGAAAAAGTAAAGGACTGTAACCAGACAGATGGTTCAAGAGAGGAGTCAAAGAAGCCATCTTTGTCAAAACAGAAAAAACATCTCTAACCAGAGGAGGGGGCCTCAAACACGACCTCTCACAAAGGTACAACCTTTGTGAGAGACGATTTGGAGACACGATCCAGGACCCTGGTGGACTGAGATCCACCACCAGAACCAGCCCCGGGTAACATCCACATGAGCCTCAGTCTATGAGATCCAACAGATTTCGTTCTGTCTGGCTTTACCTTTTCACATTCCAGTCCAGGTAATCCCCAAAAGTTGCCCTTTTGACCCCAACAAACAACACCACCATTAGCATAACAACCCACTTAGACCTAGTTTCTGCCCATCAACTCTTCCTTTTACATAACAAGCCACCACAACCTAGACCCACCCCAAACCCTGGCAGTCATAGCGAGGGCTGAAACGTCTCCAACTGAAGAAATTCAACTCCAGTTACCACAACAAGAGGAAGATTTGAGTTACAATCATTCATAACATGTTGAATATACTGTCATGGAGGGTTCTGGAGCCCATCCAGGCTGTCCTTGTGCAAGAGGTTGGATTCAGTACCATATATGGAGAGACGTATAACCATTCAGTCAGTCATTCACATGTCATCGGGACATACATGTCTTGAAATGACGGGTGAATGATCCTTCACTTCTAATGCAGAATTCACCATGACCTGGATGACTGAGAACCTCCAATGGTTTGGACTCTTTCAGAAGAAGAATAATATTCCGTTAATCTTCTCACAGTGGGGACATTTCAATTGCGTGAAAGTGAATGGTGTGAATGAATAAGTGAATGGTTGTGTATGTCCAGTGACGTGCAGTCAGGGGAGGCAGGAGAGGCTGTGCCTCACTTGTAATGTCAAATGAAAAGAAGAATGAAATGGTTATACACTGCTCCAAAAAATAAAGGGAACACGAAAAAAACAAATCCTAGATCTGAGTGAATGAAATATTCTTATGAATTCCTTTGCTCTTTACATAGTTGAATGTGCTGACAACACAATCACACAAAAATGATCAATGGAAATCAAACGTATGAACCCATGGAGGTCTGGATTTTGGAGTCACGCTCAAAATAAAAGTGTAGAAACACAATCCGGGCTGATCCAATGGTGATGTAATGTCCTTAAAACAAGTCCAAATGAATCAGTTTTGCTTCCGAAGTGGACGCTTTGATTTCACTGGCACAACAATTTCCTTCGGGATAAATAAAGTTGCTCTAATCTTATTCTTATTCTTATTCACAGAAGTGGGATTGACTTGGAGTTACATTGAGTTGTTTAAATGTTCCCTTTATTTTTTTATCAGTGATTTGCACTATAAAGGTATTTTTCATTTCTCTTCACCAGTTTTAGTTTATTTTTTTTATTCAAAACTGCTTGATTTGAGAAGTGAGGCCACTTTGAGAACTGCAGCTTTTACAACAATACGGCTACTTTATAGATTTTTACAGGGAACTAGAACTTTAAATGAAACTGTTTCGGCAAATCCACATGCTAATTCTTCAAATCCGGCATTTTGTGCTTTTTGAACACACCCGCATCATGAAAAAGACGCGCAGAAATGCATCGGATACGTCTTTCAAATTGAAAACGACCAGACTGGCTGTCGAAGAAGGAAGTAGTGCTAATGCACCTTAGATTGGCATTTGATTAAATTTAATTATTTAATGAAATCTAATTACATTTTTTAATTTAATTTTTTTAATTGAAAGTTTTCCTCAAAAAATCTTTCCTTTTACATCTTGCTCCGTTAATACCTCACTGGGGACACCTGCAACTTATTTATGTACGATTTATTTTTTTCTTTTAAAAATGAGTAGGTGCGGCCTATATAAAGGTGCGCCTTATAGTCCGGAATTTACGGTACTCCATCAAGATCAGAGGGTCCTGAAGAACGTTGTGACCCAGATGAAGGCCCAAGTATGAGTAGTCATCAGAAGAAAGTTAAAAAGTAGGCTCAAGATAATACAATGAAAGTTAGGTTCTGTTTGGATTCACTTGTGTTTGGAGCCGAAAAGCTATCCGACACTGCCACGGTTCCGAGAAAACTGAAACGCCGTCCCCAAACTAAACACCCTTCGCTTCAAGATAAGAATTATCAACTATTTTGATTCATGCGTGTAAAGACTGAGAAACAGGCAGCGTTGTTGTAGAAAACCACCAAGATGAGTGAGAATGCTCTGAAAGCTAAGCTACGAAGTCGCTGAAGTCATCGCTAAATCCAAACATTAATGCTACCCGCCTGCAAAATCAACAGAGAAGAAATGCTCGGCTCTTGAATTATACAATTTCCAGACGTTTTGATGGCACCTCTGCAGACATTGAAACTAGTGTTCTGGAAAAGTTGCACATCAGTGGGACATTTGCATTGCAACTCCATGAATCTACAGATATTAGATACCGTGAATTCTGGACGATGAGCCGCGACTTTTTTCACGCGCTTTGAACACTTCGGCTTAAACAACGATGCGGCAAATTTTATGTTTTTTTTTGGGGGGGGGCTAACGAGCTTCACGCCGCTAAAACATTTATCCTTGTCACATCGGAAAATGAAATGACCGGGAAATTCTGAATCCGTTCAACTCCAACACCGAAGAAGACGACTTTGAAGGTTTATATTGAGGTGCGCTCAATAGTTCGGAAATTACTGTAAATAAGATTTCACACAGAGTAAAAAAATTATGATTTCATTCTATTTCATTTTTTGATATATTAATTTGGTGGTGTGCCGTGTGATAATGTAAAATATGTATCGTGGCTCAAAAATAGAAACACTGATATAGCTAATGAATGAATAAATGTATTGATTTACACAATTAATAAGTTTTCATTGCAATTCATATATATATATATATTTATTATTATAACTATTATTATTTTATGTATTAATTAATTAATATTTTAATTAATTTTCTACATTTTATTTTAATTTCTTCTTGATGTTCATCATTTTAATGCTATTGTGCTGATGTGTCCCACAATTGCCCCTCATGGCAAATTTTTGGGATTCTGATTTAATGTTGACCACATGGTTGCACCTCCCAGGAGGATCCACATCACCAAGGCCACCTTGCAGTATCTCAACGGGGACTACGAGGTGGAGCCGGGGTTCGGCGGGGAGAGGAACGCGTACCTGAAGGAGAACAGCATCGAGACCTTCCTGGTCCTCGGCTGCAGCCAAAAAAGGGTCGGTGCTAACGCTACGTTCACAATTCCGTTTAGCTATTTTTGTTTATTTTATTCTTGTCATTGCCATTGTCATTGTTTATGTTGTTGTTAAATGTTGATAGTCGTTTTTCACCCTTACTTTTTTTTTTTTCATTCTGTTGTCTATTCTTATCCTCGATGTTGTTGTTGTTCTTTCTGCTGTCTATTTATTTGTGGATGTCTTTTGGTTTTTCTAATTTTCTCCTAATTGTCTCTCTATTTCTACTTATAATCATATTTATTTGACACTTAGAACTGATTTTCTGTTGTGACAAAAGAATTTCCCCAATGGGGATCAACAAAGTGTATCTTATCTTAATATTGACTGGAAATTCAGTGCAATATTCACCGAATTGTTTTGATAAGGTCTGGGGGAAAAAAAAAAGTCAAAAATATGAGTGAACTTGCATTTGCAGAAAGCTTATAAGATAAAAAGAAATAGAATTTTGAATTATTGAAAGGATGATTAACTGAAGGATGAATGAATGAATGACATTTCGTGTAAAAGATCTGATTCTGCCACTTCTTTTGTCACAGCAGCCAAACAGTTATGATATCAATACATATGAAAATACAGTGGACCCTCGCTACTGAGCGGATTTTTTTGTAATTCAGTTCTCGCAATTCATCGTTCTTCGGTGGTTTCCTTTGCATTATTTGAATTTGAATCAAATTAATTTGATACAATAAATAAAATACCAGCTCTCCTTTGTTAAACAAAGATACCCTGCATCGCAAACAGTTGCTCACACCATTGTACCCACGCGAGATCTCATACGGAATAACATCGGCTATATGTAGAGTATAAGTACGTAGATATAGAGTATAGGTACCCCACGATCTACGATGCCTCCAAAACACCCACATAGACCACAAGCGTACATTTAATATGATTTTCAATTTTCTCATTTACTGTACATTTTGTATTGTATTTCAATGTTTATTGTATGTTACAATCATCCAAAAGTGTTTAGTGTACATGTCTAAGAGTCTGGGAAGGGCAATGCAGTCGATGGTGTGTTGATAGCACTTTGCGGGAGGTTGGTTGAAGGTTAATATTTAAGGAAATACCATCAAAATTATCTCGTCTGTCCTTTTCGGAAATTCACTTTTAGCGGGAGTTACGTTCCAAGACGTCCCCGTGAAAAATGAAGGGTCCACTGTAAATATAAATAGAGAGACCATTAGAAGATAGCAAAAGATAGCCACAAATAACTAGACAGCAGAGAACAACAACAAGAACAAGAACAGAAAACAGAATGGGGAAAAAAAAAAAAGCAAATAGACAACCGAAAAGACAATAACAAGGATAGGAACATACGGGGAATGACAATAGCAAAACAAAAATAATCGGGACGCGAATGAATGGGCCGAGACCAACAAGGATAAAACGGAGTTAGCGAGGTGTCGAGGTTGTGGTAGCGCAGACGTACCTCCTGCCGGTCAGAGTTGTGTGCCGTCCAGACCGCTGTTAGACACTCATCCCACCATATTCACCAGGCGAAGGGAACATTTGGTCGAGTCGTCGTGTTTCTCCCCCTCTGAGCAGAAGGAAGAAAAGGCGATGATGGCGAAGATGCAGCGGACGAGAGCCAACTCCAACGAGGGGCTGATGCCACGCTGGGTCCCTGACAGGACTTTCTCCAGGACTAAAGACTCCAAAGTCTTCAGACAAATGGTAAGAGACGGTTTCAGAAAGGAGCAGCTGGTCCCCTCGGGGGGTCCAGACCTCCGACGCACATCGACGCTTACTTCTTTGCCCCAAAGTCAACATAGTAGATCCATCAGTCATCTTCACATGTACGGAAGCTTGCAGAAGATCAGCGGTTGACGGGTCAATGAACCGCGGTTCGGACTCAGTGTGAAGGCTCTTTTCCTTTTCCCACAGATGTTGTTTTGATAGCCTTCGTGCTCACTCTTCATCAATACCACCGCTACCAATAATACGTCCGATTTCCAATACGATGTAAAGAATTGAAAATACATTGCGAGAAGAAAAGCAAGTATGAACGGGTGGGTTTGGGAGTTTCGGAAGGGCGACGGCGACGAAGCCTCGGTCCCCGAAGGCCCGGCGCTCGGAGTCGACGATGGAAGGCTTCAAGGATCGAAGGATTCAAGACTTTTATCGTCATTACACAGAAAGCAAGGAAATTAAGAGATAGCGGCTCTCAGATTCAGCGGAATCAGAAAAAGAAAAAAACAACCTTAAAAAGCGGGACACGGCACAACAGTGCAACGATGGCAACATCTCTTGGGGGGGGGGGAGATAGAAGACAGAAAACAAATAGAAAAATAAAAATGGAAGAAAAATATAAATAATAGAAGTCAAAAAGTGAGGAAAAAAAGGGTTTATTGCACTGTATAGTACTGAACGTGAGGTTCAGGTGTTCAGGGTTGTACAAAATTTTATAAGATGAGCGCATTGGGGTTAAAACTGTTTTTCGGTCTGTTTGTTTTTGCCTTGATTGCCCTAAACTACCTCCTTGGTGGCGACAGTTGGAGGGTGGGATGGATCTCTGAGGATGCTCTCCTGAGGTAGCATCATAGATGTTCCTCAAGCGATGGGACAGGATGACCAGTCATATTTTGGGCTGTTTATGGTCCTCCTTTCTGCTTCTTGTTGTGGCAAACTGGACAAAGACGTCTTCATCCCAGAGGTTTCTTAACTTCTAATGACCCGTGGGGAGTTTCCCCAATATAACTAGGTTTTGGAGTTTTTACTAGATGCAGAATTGGACAGGGGCGATGTGGACTCTGGAGCGGCCGGATGTAAAGTAACGGATGAGTTGAGTTTTGTGTCGTGTTTGGAGGTCAGTAAGTGAAAAGCCACAGAGCGGGAGTGTCCAAACTCATTTTCCCCGAGGGCCAATTTAGCATAATGGTTGCCCAAATGTAAAGGTAACAGAATAAATGTAACTAAATGGAATATGAAATAAATTTGATTACTCATTCAAATCCAAAATGTTACGGATGGATTTGCATAGTTGTAAAAAAACGTTAGTTTTACTAGTTATCCTGTTCCAAAGCTAGCTTTCACTGCAGCAGTGTTTTTGGATGCGGCTTTCGTGAACACATTCTGCTGCCAACGTAGTTTTGGATTTTAATTCGTGGACTATTTGTTTTTTTTCTGGAAGGCTAACTTGAGCATACTTTGGTCTGTGTTTTTTGTCAAAATACCGACGTAGATTGTTCTCTTTGACAACCGACGCAGCCTCATAACTCAAAAGACATACCGGTGTAGTCGCCTTCCCATCCTTCTTGAAACATCCTTCCATCTGCATCAACGTTTCTCTTCCTGGACATTTAGGGATCGTTTGTATTTCTCAGTTCACCTCGGTGAAAATAGCATGGATGGGGATACGCAGCCATCCAATGTAACACGATTGGCATGAATTATGGGAAATGTAGTTTACGGCCAATGCACGCGTTTGACTTTAAGACAGGGGTGTCAAGCTCATTTTGGTCCGGGGGCCACTTACGGCCTAATTTGATGTCAAGGGGGCCGGACCGGTAAAATCATTGCGTAATTACCCAGAAGTAACACCAAGTCCTAATATTTCCTTTGTTTTAGTGTAAAGAAGAACAGGTTCATGATAAATATTTTTCTATGTAATGAACCGTTCCTTTAAAACATACATGATAAACAACTTGAGATTCATGAAGAAAAGTAAATGCAATTTCAACAACACTATGCCTCAGTTCTGGCTGCTCAGTTTTGTTGTATTTTTCGCCATGACGAGTCCCATAGTGGCACCAAACATACAGGTTTCTTATGAACCTCAATGAACAAATAAGAAGTGGTCCATTTTTCTTTGGAAAACCTTACACTCCATGTCCACTTTCAGACATCTTGCTGATGAGGAGCCAACAGGAAAGCAAGTACATTTCTGATAATTAAAAATGCTATTTACAGACCTGGAAGTCGCATTCCTGCTATTTGTCTAAAACAGCGCGCCCCTAGCAGATAATATAGTCACTGGATTTTTATTTCTAAAAAGTAGTTCACGATTTTTATGTACTTTTTTTCAAATTGTAGATTTATTCCACGGGCCGGATTGGACCCCCTGGCGGGCCGGTACCAGCCCGCGGGCCGTACGTTTGACACCCCTGCTTTAAGATGTTCTCACCGGCCACATAAAACGACGCGGCGAGCCACATTTGGGCCGCGGGCCTTGAGTTTGGCACGTTCGCTCAACGAAGAGTCTCCTGTTCGCCTCTGCTTTCCTTTCCCGAGTGATCTCGTACGCTCTCGGCTAGCGCGCCGATGCGTAGCTTAGCTCAACGAACAGAGCAGCGCCATCGGAAGTGTTTGGACGCAGTGACTGTTCAGAATGTTTCAGTAAAACCAGCAAAAAGAACAAAGAAGAGGAAAACGTGTTGTCTGGATAACCTTCTTGTGTCTCTATCTCAGGTCGGACATTATCATATTATATCGCTTTTATTGCTCCCTGACTCTGGTGTCGGTTATTTTTCAGGGAATCGATGAGACCTCCAGTAAAGATAAGTGAGTAATCGCTCCCAAAATACAAATCGTTTCATTTTCCACCCAGCTTTATTCGGAACCTGAAACATCTTCTTGTTTTTTTTCCTCTCCTTCAGCCGGGGGGTCCAGGAGACCATGAACCCTGAGGACGAGGTGGACGAGTTCCTGGGCCGGGCCATCGACGCCCGCAGCATCGACCAACTGAGGAAAGACCACGTGAAGAAGTTCCTCCTCACTTTTCAGACCTCTGGCTTGGAGAAGAAGGTCCGGAACGATCACGGATTTTGTTGTTTAATTGCATATTTTCATCTCCAGCTTGACGTTTTTGTTTCGGCGTCTTCATCCAACAGTATTCCAAGAAGGTGGACGATCGTTTCGGGGGCTACGTCGCCTGCACTCTCCTCGTCTTCTGCTTTATATCCTTCATCCAGATCGTTATCTTCCCAAAGTGAGGACGTTTACTCTCAAGCTGCTTGTTTTTGAGATTTAACCCATCATTTTTCAACCAATATATATCGTTCATTTTGTTTTTCCTTTGTTTTCCCGCACAGCACCCCGGTCATGTTTGGAATCTACATCAGTATTTTCATCATACTCGCCAACATCCTCTTCATCTGTGCCATATACTCCTGTATCAAGGTAAACACACACACATTAGAGGTTTTCAAAAATCTGCACACCAAAAGTGCTCCAAAAATACAGATAATTTATATTATATATACACAGTGGACCCGAAATTGACTCGTATAATATGACAAGAAAGGCGGTGAGAGACGGAGATAATAAGAAAAACGAAAGTCAATCTAACGTTTGCCGTGAGCTGAGAGTTGCAGTATCACGCTGGTAGTCATTGTAGCCTTCCTCATTTTTGATTGAATAAATAAATAAAAGTAATAAAATATTGTGCACCCGAGTTCATGCCGCTGATCAATTTTATTTAATTATTATTTGTTGATTTTATTTCTTTTTTTTTTTTCAGTATCAAATGGTTCAGTCAAATTTTTCGTCAAATTGGTGCAATTTAAATCTTTTCTGTCACAGAATAAAAAAAATGATATGAACAAGGTTATTCTTTTTTGCAAGTTGAGCTACATTTCTTTCTTTTTTCTTTAACGTTAATAAGGATACAATGTTTTGCATAGAACAATTTTATAGATAAATGATTCTAATTGGGGGGCGTGAAATGTTTTCATGTGCGGAGTTTTGTTATTTCCTACTTGCTGTGAACATGTTTTGGGATGAGAGGGAGCCGAGAAGATTAAGTGGAGCCGCCGTTGCTTAATTGTTATAATTATTTTTATAAAGATAAGGTTTGTTAACCTGAAAATAGTCATCGTCGGGCACGTCCGACATGTGAAATATATAATTTTGCATGTTTATTTTCACACTGACAGTCGCGAAAGTGCCTTTTAGGCTTGTGTGCCATTATCTGCTGCTCCTATTGCTCCTGCACCATCGAAAATTTAAAATTTAAAGAAAAATTGAGCACAAATACCCCCAAAATCATATTCTGCTGATTACAAGCTGCAAGTAGTGAAATATGCAGCCGAAAACTAATCGAGTTGCAGAAATAAAGTTTGCATGAATATGAGTGACTTTGCAGAAGAACCTTCTTGGTGTTACCGCTTCAAGCAAACCGCCTCCCTTTCAGAGCACCGACAACTATATCCAAAAAAAGCAGCATCAAAATTGTAAACATCAAGAATAAAATAAAAGCAAAGAAAATTTAAAAGAGAGTAAAAATAAATAAAGGAAAAAAATAAAAATAACACATCCTAGATATGAATGAATGAAATATTATTATGTATATATACATATATATATGTGCATGTATATATATGTGTGTATGTGTGTATGTATGTAAATTGGAAGTGACACAGAGGATGAAAAATTCAATGGATTGAGCGATTTGGAGTTAGATTGATGTTGTTTATGCTTTAGTTATTTGAATAACTATTAATATGTCATGTTAACATACCAGACACCGATTCAGCCCCCTATTGTTATCACTATAACTCGCCTTTCAAGGTGAAATGCAGATTCTGTAAAACACTTCCTTCCCCAAAAATGCGACTTATAGTCCAGTGCGACTTATATATATGTTTGCTTCGTCTTAACTCTTCGTTTTTTTGCCTGATGCGTTTGAAAAGTACGGTTTGCACATTTACTAAGCGGAAGGGTGTTGCTTCTGCTTCACATCAAGAAGGTCCCTGGTTTGAGTCTCCACCTTCCAGACCCGTTGGGTTCCTCCAGGTTCTCCGGGTTCCTCCCAAAAGAAGGGTTGGTTGGAGATCCTAAAACTGTCCCGACGTGTGAACGAAAGGGCGAACGGTTGTCCGTGCGGCCTTGTGATTGGCCGAACCCTCCCTCGCCAGCATCGCGCCCCCGACCGCGCAAACGACGAATAATTTGAATTTCCTTCCGTCCCACAGCTCTTTCCGGCCGCAATGCAGACCGTCTCCAAGAAGATCGTCCAATCCCGCACCAACAGCACCCTGGTCGGAGTGTTAACCATCATCCTCGTCTTCATCTCCGCCTTCGTCAAGATGGTGAGGCGGGAATTTTTGAAAAAAAAAACAAAAAACGATGACGTGTTGTGACATGACCTTGCGTCGTCCTCCATCGCAGTTCGCGTGCGACACCCAGAGCTTGAAGGTGTGCGTCGCCGAGAAGCTGAACACCAACCCCAACATGGTGACGCCCTGCATGGTGGGCGGCCTGAACGTTTCCGCCGACGGAGGCGTGGAGATTTGTTCCAGCAGAGACTCCTCCTGCCCCTTTCCCGAGGTGAGACGTTCCCGCGATCGAACATCTGTTTTTTTTTTTTTTTTTTTTTTTTGTCTCCCGAGATCCGTCGTTGATGCCGCTTGCTCTCCCGCCAGTATTTCAGCTACAGCGTGCTGCTGACGCTGCTGGCCTGCTCGGTGTTCCTGCAGATCAGCAGCATCGGGAAGCTGGCCCTCATGCTGCTCATCCAGCTCACCTTCCTGCTGCTGGTGGAGTGGCCGCAGGTCGTGCTGTTCGACAACGCGGACCTCTTCGTCACCGCAAATGCCATGTGAGACGCCGCCGAGTCCTCGTCCCGTTCCCGGTCGCTTAAATCGAACCCGTTATTTTATTAGAAGGGGGAAATAATCAGCCGGTTTTGTAATCGGAACATGTTTTCCTTTTTCAGTGACGCAAACGAAACAAGTACTCAATGGTAAGACTGGAATAAGTCGTTTTTTTTTTTTTTTTTTGTGTCTATTTTTTCTGTATCTGCATAAATCCGAACTAATTTTTTTGTTATTCTGTGTTGTGACTTAAGGTACAGTTTCAGTGAAACTACAAACACAACCCAGTGGTGAGAGCCGTCGCTTTTTACCGAGATTTCCTTTATTTTCCTTGCGCAAGTCTCACCTCGCGTTCTGATTATTTTTTATTTTTTGCAGCCCATACGGCGTGACCAAAGTGTCCCTGAGGGTCATGACCCCCGTGATCCTCACAGTCTTCGTCCTGGCGCTGTACCTGCACGCCCAGCAGGTCGAATCCACGGCGCGCCTCGACTTCCTTTGGAAGCTGCAGGTACGGCGTTTGTCCACCAGAGGGCGCTGTTTCCCCGCTCACGCCGCCTCACCCGTCCCGACCGCGTTCCGATACTTTCTCCCGATACCGATCTGATTATCCGACGCTGCGTGAATTCAAGGGTCGGCAACCTTTGGCGCTCAAATAACCATTTAGATCCGTTTCCCCACCGTTTAGAAAACACCGGGAGCCACGCAACCCTTTTGAAATTTAAAATGAGCATAAAATGTTTTTTTATTTTTCGCCTTTATGCTATGTATAAACACAATATATGTTGCGTTTTTTGTTTTTTTTTTTGAATCGACGAACGACTGCAGATGAAGCAAAATGGGTTTCTGAGGGCAACAAAACATTTTGAGCTCTGAAAAAAAGACATTGGGTTGAAGGTTATTTTTAAGCAAAATACTCAATGGCTATTTGAGTCCTTCTAGTGTTTATGGAAAAATAAAAACTTAAATTATCCACCAGGAACAAACCAAAAATGGCATCCTCTCTGTGTGCTGTCATACATTTACTGGCATGTACAGAAAGAGCAACAACATATTTAGATGTTAAGATAAACGTTATTGATCCTCATCGGGAAAATTATTTTATCGCAGCAACGTAATAGTTATGGTATCAATAAATATGATTATAAATATAGAGAGACAATTAGAAGATAGCAAAAGACATCCACAAATAAATAGATAGCAGAAAGAACAACAACATCAAGGATGAGGATGGACAGCAGAATGAAAAAAAAAAACAGTGAAAAATAAACAACCATTTTAAATTACATTTTAAAAATGAAAATAAAAAACATTTTCATCAAATACTTGTGAATTATTTTCAAAAGGGAGCGGCCTCAGCTCCGCAGCCGCGGGTTTTTCCGACCCCTGAACTAGCCCGAGTTTAAAGTTATGAATTTCGATACATGCGTTTGACAGTTCAACAGCTCTGCAATGCATTAAAATAAAACTAAGAAAACACCCGAAGCCGACCGGTTCCTGCATTGTGTTTTGTTTTCGTTTTTTTTATTCAACCAAATTTGGGATCCTAAGTCAGCTCACTGCTTTACTTGTAGTGCAGCAGCAGCTGCTGTTGGACAGAACAGTTGTCAGAAGTGTCTGGGTTTGATTTTGTCCCGGAAGTTGCCTCGTCTTGGGGAGATTTTTAGTTTTGTGGTCCCAGACAATCACCCTGAGCTCCACACCCAGAAATAAACCACCAAAGACGAAGAGGGAGCAACATGGAGGTGGAAGCTGCCACGCGTTCATGGAATATTAACCATGGACTATCAGATGGGTCACTTAGCGTGAAGAACCCTGCTAGCCGCTTGCTAATTGTGGACTTTTTCTTGCCGAAATGTAGATATTCTTCTGAAGCCCTGGAAACCCTTCTGAGGTCTCACTGGGGCATCTTCGTCGCTCCTTATCTCGCTGCTTCTGTCCATTTTGTCGCAAGAAAACATCTGACCAGTGACCCAATAGGTCTTTAATATGGCGCTCCATAGTCTGCAAGAGGTACCTCGCAAGGAGCGTGGCTTATGAGTTCCACCATCACCAAACGCCTACATCACGAGTTCCTGTGGAACAAAAAAACAAGCCTATTCTAGAGAAAGTTTTACAGCCGGCGTAAAGTTCCCACAGTGTTGATACTTAACAAGAGCCAAACTCATCTAGTCTACTGACTTGTCTTCAGTAACTCAACAATTCCATTTAGTCAGTGGATGAGGAGAACCGGAATCCTCCACGATAGAAAAGGGCTGGTCGTCCATCGCATTCAGTCACTTTTTCAGATGTAGCGCCAGGAAATGTCTCTCCTGGACCCAGAGCAGCAAAGCTAGCAACTTCGGTTTGACCGCCCTGAGCTCCACGCATTCCCCGTTTAAACGCCATGTCCAGTTTGTTGTTCTAAACGAGGCTCTGCTTTGGCCGCTGTACGAAACGCTTTCACTGCAAACGGCCTCTAAACCGTCTTCCCTTTCGGTTGTAAAGTCATCCCAAGCTAGTGACATCTCAACTGTTTGCTAGCTGGTTGTGGGACAAGCTAACTCCAATCCCGACCGATTCTTTTTAAGGTAGCCAGTAATCGGATGGGATGCTATCGGGACGTCTCTAGTGCAAGCTGTGTTTTTCTAACGGAACCCCCCTTCGCTCCCAGGCCACCGAGGAGAAGGAGGAGATGGAGGAGCTGCAAGCCTACAATCGTCGTCTTCTCCACAACATCCTGCCCAAGGACGTCGCCGCGCACTTCTTGGCGCGCGAACGGCGCAACGACGAGCTTTACTACCAGTCCTGCGAGTGCGTGGCCGTCATGTTCGCCTCCATCAGCAACTTCTCGGAGTTCTACGTGGAGTTGGAGGCCAACAACGAGGGGGTGGAGTGCCTCCGGCTGCTCAACGAGATCATCGCCGACTTCGATGAGGTGCGCCGCGCCCCGACGGACGCTATCCATCGGCGGCGAGACCAGATTAACGTTTCTTCCCACCGTCCTCAGATCATCAGCGAAGAGAAGTACCGGCAGCTAGAAAAGATCAAGACGATCGGTTCCACCTATATGGCCGCCTCGGGCCTCAACGACTCCACCTACGACAAGGAGGGCCGGAGTCACATCACCGCGCTGGCCGACTACGCCATGAGGCTGAGGGAACAGATGAAATACATCAACGAGCATTCATTTAACAACTTCCAGATGAAGATCGGTAAGGAGGACAAGGCGCGGCTTCAGAGTATGACCGGAATACGCTGCTTGATTACGTCGTAAGGTTTTGTTTCGTCGGCAAATTTCTAGGTCTGAACATCGGACCAGTGGTAGCAGGGGTCATCGGGGCACGGAAGCCCCAGTACGACATCTGGGGAAACACGGTCAACGTGGCCAGTCGCATGGACAGCACGGGCGTACCTGATCGCATACAGGTGGGTCTCCAGAGGCAGCTTCTGGATCGACCAAATTGTGTTTGGTCAAATACGATCATGCAATCGACTCATTTAGCTCTTGTCACATTAGCATCTTAGCACTGTAGGGATTTTCTGACATTTGTTTGGCCCCTTTTAAGGTATCAAGGGCTACTTTCTCGCGTTAGGAACTTTTTGCAGTTCCCCGATCCTTATAAGGAACTAGGCCATTCCTTTGCGAATTGGGACAGAGGAGGAACCAGGGATCATGGACCTTCAGCTGCTAGAGGCATTTCAGCTCCTATTCCGAGTCATGGTCTTTCCACCGTCCCATAGGGACTCGTGTGATGTAGGAGCAAGGTGATTTTGGGGGCTCTTTAGCAACACCCATCACCGGATACTTCTTGTAGACTGTCGAGCGCTATTTTTTTAAAAACCACTGAAGTCCAGGCTCGGGCCTGCTACACCACAGAGGGGTTTCCAGGGCTCGCAGAGGAACATCAACATTTTGGCCAAAATAAATAGTGTTAGCTAACGGCTAATGGGGCTCTCCACACTTTGAAGCAGCGCAGGGAGACGATAAAAACACTCAGAGCACTTTTATAGTCCACGGTTATTATTCCATGAACGCTGTGGCCGAGTCGTCTCCTTTTTCTACTTCCTGGAACCAGATTTGAGCGGGAGAGTTCTCAGTTTCTGTGGCTGTAGATGGTGACGTAATCAAACGTGGATAAAAACATTGGAAACCTTTTTGGGAGGCTGGTCACTAGAGGGTGGTATTTCACTGTGCGAGTGGAACCCTGCTCTTGCACAGTACCTTCAGTTTAGAGCACATCAGCATCATGGGTGCCCTCAAAGGGCCACATGGAGTGGTAACAGTATAAATGTAACCAAATGTAATGTAAAATAAATATAAATACTCCTTAATGTTCAATAACTCATTCAAATCTAAAATGTTGCACATGCAATTGCATAGATGTAAAAAAAACTATGTTTACTAGTTGCTTTGTTATAAAGCTAGCTTTCTCTGCTGCAGTGTTTTATGGAGGCGGCTTTTGTGAACACATTCTGCCGTCATCGTAGTTTGGCTTTTAATTCTTGGACAATTTGTTGATTTTCTGGTAAGCTAACTTTAGCATACTTAGCTCCGTGTTGGTGTCAAAACGCCGACGTAGATTTTGCTCTTTGACAACCAGCGGTGCCTCGTAACACAAAAGACATACCGCTTTTTCTCCTTGAAGCACAAACAGCCTTCCATCTGCATCAACTTTTCTCTTCCTGGACGTTTAGGGATCATTTGTATGTCTCAATTCCACTTGTTGAAAATGGCATTGATGTGGAAAATGTCGTTTATGGTCAATGGACGTGTTTGAGTTATTTATTTTAAGACAATCAGACCTTTTCACACGTTCTCATCGGCCACATAAAATGACTTGGCGGGCCACTTTTGGCCCGCGGGCCTTGAGTTTGACACGTGGTTTAGATGATGGGACTCAGAACGGCAGGGTATTTTTAACAGATATTCGAAAAATACCATCCAGGCTGAGCGTTTGTTGTTCAGTCGTAATCAGCTAAAGCAGTGTTTCTCAATTATTTTCTGTTACGCCCCCCGAGGAAGAAGAAAACATTTCGTGCCCCCTCACTCTCCGCCGCAACTATAAATAGTATCATTTGTCTATAAAATTGTTCTATGTACTCTGCATAACAATGTATCCTAATTGGAAAAAAAGAAAAAGAAAGAAATACAGCTCAACTTGCAACAAAGAATAACTCGAACATTGTTTTTTAGTCTGTAACCGAAAAGATTTAAAGTGCATTAATTTGTCTGAAATTTTAAAAATCAAATCAGGATTAATGGCTCCAATGAGCAGATTTTGCAGTGCACAGGTTTTCTCATCTCACAACAAACAAGACGGTCTCTCCTTGCTTCCCAGCGTAGTCACTCTGAACCCGGGTGCTTCATACGTTTTGTCATATTTCCTCGTCTTAGCTTTCATTGTCTTATTATCCTTGTCTCTCACTCCTTTGCTTATCGTCCTTTTTAAATATTTTTCCATGGTGTCTCTTGAGGGTTTGTTCTCTGCACTTCATATCTCCTGCTCTATGCTGTGTGTGCACATCTTCTTCTTTTTCTTTTCCTTTGGGCTTTTCCCTTCAGGGGTCGCCGCAGGGAATCAACCTTCTCCATCTAACCCTATTCTCTGTATCCTCCTCTCTCACACCAACTACCTTCATATCCTCTCTCACTACGTCCATAAATCTTTTCTTTGGTCTTCCTCGAGACCTCTTGCCTGGCAGCTCCACCTTCAGCAACCTTCTACCCAGATTTACAGGGGAGTGTTCATTTGTCATACATGTCCTGCACCCCTGTGAAACATTCTTGTTTTCCCTTCAGGGGTCACCAAAGCGAATCAACCCTCTCCATCTAACCCTCTTCATATCCTCTCCTGCTACGCCCATAAATCTTCTCTTTGGTCTTCCTCTAGACCTCCAATTCTAGTATCTGTCTACCAATATATTCACTATACCTGCTCTGTACATGACCCAACCATTCTCTTACCGTCTCTCCAAAATGTCACACTAATGGACTCATTCCCGATCTTATCCATCCTGGTCTTTCCCAAAGAGAACCTTCATTCCTCTCCTTTCCAGCGCATACCTCCACCTCTCTAGATTTATCCTCTGTTCCACGACAGATCACAATGTCATCTGCAAACATCATGATCCATGGAGATTCCGGTCCAACCTCATCTGTCAGCCTGTCCATCACCACTGCAAACAAGCGTCCTGCTATTTGAGTAGCCACAAGCTAAACCAGGGTTGTCAGACGGGTACAGGCCCGCCAGGGGGTCCAATCCAGCCCGTAGACTAAATCTACAATTTGAAAAAAATACATAAAAATCATGAACCACCTTTTTGTGGAAAAATGCAGTTCCTATAGTGTCTGCTCAGGATGCACTGTTTTAGTCGGTGTTAGCAACCTGCCACATCACTATGAAACTTACAACAAATGTACCTGCTTTTCCTTTTGGCCCATCAGCAAGATGTTGTTGTCAAAAAAGAGAAAAAGTGGACATGGAATGTCGGCTCTTCCCAAAGAAAATGGACCACTTCGTAGTTGGTCGTTGAGGTTAATAAGAAACTTGTATGCTTGGTGCCACTGTGAGACTCGCCCTGGCAAAAAATACAACAAGATACACGGAGCATGTATTTTTAAAGTAACACTTCATTACATGTAAAGATTTTTATCATGAACCTGTTCTCCTTTACCCTAAAACAGAGGAAACATTTGGACTTTGTGTTACTTCTGGGTAATTTCGCTATGATCTTACTGGTCCGGCCCCCTTGAAATCAAATGACCAAAACGAGTTTGACACCCCCGAGCTAAATGCTATATAAAGTGATTTTCCTTTGGATGTCCCCTCTCCAGGTAACGACAGACCTCCACCAGGTGCTTGCAATCAAAGGGTACGTGCTGGAGTGCCGCGGGGTCGTCAAGGTCAAGGGCAAAGGCGAAATGACGACCTACTTCCTGAATGACGGGCCGCCCAACAGTTAGCAGCCGCGGCGACCGCGGGCGGCGAGACGGCGCCGCGCTGCAGGGGGGGACACGGCACCGCCGAGCGAGGACTCACGGCGCGGGCAAGTGGCCGCAAACTAGAAACGCCATCACTTGAAATCCGAAGCGAAGGAGGAAACATCTTTTAGGACTTCGAAAACAGGGAGCGCGCGTTCCCGACGGGAGGGAAATGTTGGTCCGGCAGCCATTTTGTCCGGCGTGCACGCCGCGGGACACGTGGTTCTCATGTCTAGCCTCTCTCTCAGGCTTCTCGAAAGATGCAAAGTCTGTTTATTTAAAACAACGCCTTTTAGCCTGTGTCAAAAAGAAGATTAACGCTGTACATAAGGCTACTTCTTATTTTACTTTGTGTTCGTTTTCACCTCTTTTCCCCTTTTTGGGCCTTTTTTTTTTTTTTTTAATTTATTTTTTTTTTTAAATTTCACACGACTTACAAAAAAGGTACTCATACTTTGTTTTTGTTTTTTTTTTTTTTGTTGGTTTGATTTATTTATTTCAAATCTCAACGTTTTGTGCAAAAGGTCCTTTATGAAAAAAAAAAAAAAAAGTGTGAATACATAACAGTACGTGCACAAATATCCAGTTTATGACACGTTTATAAGTGTGTACATGCATATTTGTGTGTGTATGAATATATGTATAAAATGAGGAGGGAATATATTTGACCAAAGACGAAAAGTATTTGCGAAAAGCAAGGCAAGACGTGTCGATATGTGCCGGCCGGAGTCAGCGGCGTTCGCCGTCCCGAGTGTTTTTTCGGGCACGAAATGCGGCGTCCGCTCCGTTGTTTTCATGTGCGATTTCATTTAACCCCGTCACAGACGACCACGCCATTGCTCCGGGATTTTAAGGGGGGGGAGCAAGAATACAGAACCCCTCCGAGAACACAGATGCAAAAAAAAAATAAATAACAAAAAAAAACAAGTCCTCGGGATCGGTTCAGATGTGCACATTAAGTCAGCTACTTGCTTTAAAATCTAAATTTCCTTAGGTTTTAACAGTCAGAGCTCCATCTTCGCCCCCCCCCCTGTGGATTTCCACTTGGTTTCTCCCTGATTGCAGTAGAATTTGAAATGCGCAGGCGGTAAAAATGACCCCGGTTCTTCAGGAATTATAATAATAATCTCCGAGAACTCCCTTTTTTTTTCTGCATTAAATGACCTCGGAGGGCGAAGTCTATATTTTTCAAACCTCGCTCTCCAGGGTTTTTTGGGACACCTCGATCAGCCGCTCCTTCCATATATCTCAAAAGTATTTCGGCGCCATTGGAAATGATGGAACGTCAATTAGCCGGGAGCCGGTATCTCAGCGCAGTGGCACGGCGGAGCCCCATTCTTCTGTGAAGGAAAGACGAGTATTGATTCGGACTGAATACTGTGCTTTGTAATCCCGACGGGGCGCTACTGTTTTCACTGTGAGGTTTTCAAGGAAACGGCGAAAAACCGCTTTTCCCGCCAAACCCAGCCGCTTCGACGCATGTCAGGATCGTTTCTGTTTCCGTTCGAAGCGTAGGGTGTTTTGTACCCCCTCCATCGTTTGTATATTCTTAGTGTTCTTCTTATTATTCTGATGATTATTATGGTGACAATTCCAACGAGTATGCTTCTTCTGATGATTCCATTCCGATGAAAGATAACGTATTTCTTGTCCGACGCTCGCCGATTGACGAAAGCCAACCGGTTCTGGTTTGTACGACTCGGTATTCCAGCCGGCGATCGGCGAAAAAAACCCGTAGCTGCCTTGGCGGCCGAACCCGATCGGCGTTTGCTCACCGGAGCATCGCGGTAAAACAATATGCAGATGATTCACTGTGCTTTGTTTTAAAAAAAAATTCTCACGCCACTACTGCAGTATTGCGAACCTCAGTTCAAGAAGCATTGTCGACGAACCGCGCCCACATTTCAGGGGGTTACGGGTGGAATACGCGCACGGGGTTCGGGGTGACAGTTGGCGAACCCATCTTCTCATCCGATCGTTTCCTCGCTAACGGAGTTTGATTGCCTTAAGTTAACATACAATGAATCATGGAGTAACACCAACACAAGAACTGTGCCTGTTCCCGACCCTTGACCTCCTCGCCGGACCTCCGACGTGGAAGGAGGTAGACGAGGTCACGTCACGAACCCCCCCGTCGGTCAAACGTCCCATCGTCACGACGACGCTCGTCTTTGCTTTCGCCCGAAAGCCCCTTCGTGGCGCTCGCCGGCGGCGACCCGACAGTCGATCGCGTTCGTACCAAAGCCGGCCCCCTCACAGGACGGGGACGTGACGGAGATTAGCCACCAACAACCGAACTGTGACCGCCGGAGAGGGGATCCATATCTGCAGTGTTTCTAGAACGGACATACGTTTATAAAGAAATGTGCATTGTATGTATTCTATTTCTATTGGCTGTCCATAAACTTGTGTTTCTCGTTAACTCTTGGGAAGTTTTGGGAGAGCGGGAGAGGACGGTTGCTACCCTCCCCACCCCTGCCCCCCCCTGCCCCCCCCATACTACTGAAACAGTGTTTTTTGCTCAGGCCTGATAAATCCTTACGTCTTTCTTTCTTTTTTTTTTTTTTTTTTTTTTTTTGTTTTGTTTTGTTTTGTTTTATTTGTGTTTTCCCTGAGTTGGAGGAGTCGCAAAGGGGAAGTGTTTTGCGAGTGAGGACTATGACAAAGAGAAAAATAACATTTCCCCTTGAAGAAAAAGCATTAAAAAACAACAAAAACAAACCAGTGGCTGATCTGTCCTCTTGTATATTTTTTGTCTGGTCCATTTTATTTCTTTAAATTAAGAAACGTTTGATTTTGAGACATACATTATATGGCCAAAAGTATCGTCTCACCTGCCTTGTCTCGCATATGAACTTAAGTGACATCGCATTCCTGATCCATGGGGTTCAAAATGACGACAGTCCACCTTTTGCAGCTAGAACAGCTTCAACTCTTCTGGGAAGGCTGTCCAGAAGGTTCAGGAGGTACATCCATCCATCTCCTCCCACCGGAGTCTGATTGCAGATACAGCAGCCAAAGCGGTGAGGCCCAGACACATGGTCCTGCTCATCTAGGGGGACCCCAATGCGTTCCCAGGCCAGCCTAGTGACATAGTTTCTCCAGCGTGTCCTGGGTCTTCCCAATGGTCTCTGGATCTCGGACTGTTCTTGAACTACTCTGAAGGCCACATGAAGTTTGGAGGTCTTGCGCCTTGGCATCCGCTGACTCCGCTCCGTCAGTTTACGTGGCCTAACACTTCATGCCTGAGTTGCTGTTGTTCCCAAACACTTCCATGTTCTTAGAACACCCGAATACCATTATTTGGATAGGTGAGCGAATACTTTTGGCCATATAGTGTATGTATTTATATGGCTCTGTATGACGTGTGAACAAGATGATGAATGGTTGTTTGTCTCCATGTGATGTCGGATTCAGTGATTGACTCGTATTTGGTTAAATTTTAGACAACTTTTATTTCAGCACAATAAGCAGGAAGTACAGTGGACCCTTGTTACTTTGCGGTTCAGCTTTCATTCCCTCGCTAGTTCGCAGATTGTTTTTGTAATTTGTTTTCTCTATCGTTCTTTAGGGTTTTTTTTTTTCCAGTATTTGAATTTTTTTTCATGATAAAATAGCCATATTTTCCAGCCTAAGAAGAAAAAAAATAGTAAAGGACATAGTAGAATCAAACTAAAATCCGTTTTATATATTGAAAAAATGACAAAATCTTCTACCCCATGCTCTGCGATGCCCAAAAGTCTGGTATAGACCCCAAGCATACATTTAATGATTTTTAATTTACTCATTTACTGTGCATTTTGTGTTGTATTTCAATGTTCATCGTATGGTGCAGGACATGTATGCTAACTGTGAGACAGTGGTGCGGTGTGCTGTAGGGGTAACAGAGAAGTTCAAGGTGGAGGTGGGACTCCATCAGGGATCATCTTTGAGCCCCTTCCTGTGTGCAGTGGCCAGATGGACAGGGTGACAGATGAGGTTAGATAGGAGTCTCCATGGGTCATGTTTGCAGATGACATGATCTGTAGGGAACAGGTTGAGGAAAATCTAGAGAGGTGGAGGTATGCTCTGGAAAGGAAAGTAATGGAGGTTAGTTGCAGCAAGACATGGAACGGTGAGGCTACAGGGGATATTGAAAGTATACGTGACGGATGCTAGAATTGGAGCTGTCAGGCAGGAGGTCTCGAGGAAGACCAAAGAGAAGATTCATGGATGTCGTGAGAGAGGATATGAAGGTAGTTGGTGTGAGAGAGGAGGATCCAGAGAACAGGGTTAGATGGAGAAGGTTGATTTGCTGCGGCGACCCCTGAAGGGAAAATCCCAAAGGAGAAGAAGCAATGATCCAAAAGTGTTTAGTGTACTGTATAAGAGTGTGGGAAGCGTGATACAGCGGACGATGGGTTGGTAAAGGGTTGAGTGAGGTTTGTTGAGGATTAATATATCTGGAAATACCATCAAAATGATCACGTCTTGGAACGTAACTCCCGCAAAAAGTGAGGGTCCACTGTACTTTAACCAGGAATGTTTTCTACAACTCCAGACATCCTCGACAAAGATCCCAAAGCGGCGGGTCATCGTATCCTGAACAAACCGCTCCCTCGAAGGTTCTGGGACCCTTGGAGTTTGCGAAGCGGCATCAGAACAGACTGAACTCCGGGTCGGACAGCGACATCTCTTTCACGAACCTGCGGGATCCAAAACAGGGCGGGTCAGAGTCGCCGAAACGAGGTCCGACGAGGACGGATTCGGGGCGTTTACCCACTTGGTCATCTCGCTGTTCTTGCGGGGAAAGCGTTGGACGCGGGTCCAAGGCTGGGGGGGTTTGGAGGCCAACCATCCGTACCGCTGGCTGTCCGTCACCGGCTGCCTGTACACCTGATCGGGAGCTAAAACACACGCCGTGTTATTCAGGCCCGTCGGCGGGAGGAGCTTTGACTTCATTTTCGCTCACATCTGGGCGTCTGGGCTCGTTTCACCATCTCCCTGTACAGCTCCTGGCTGCCGCCGTGGATTTGGGCGCCGCGGGGAAGAGGCCGGGGGCCGCCGGCGTCCGAAGACCCAGGGGTTCCACCTTGTTCTTGACCGGAAGGAGGAGGTCCTGAGTTGACGCCGATCCCGTCGTCTGTGAGGAGGAAAGGGGTTTAGTGGATCATTTTATAGATATTTTAACCCTCAACGAACCTCCTTCAACCCTTTACCAACCTCCCTTTTGCTTCACCTGCGTTTTTTTTTTCCTCGGAAACATCGTAATCGGCAGTTTCTGTATCGTCGTCCCGATCTCGCGACATATTTTGCAGGGTTTTTGCGGCGTTTTCGTAAGATAAACTTTGTCACAGCGGCATAACAGTTATAATGGCAAAAAAATAATATGAATGTAATAATAAATAGAGAGGCAGGAGACGACAACAACAACAATATCAGGGATAATAAATGGCAACATTAAGAAAGAGTGAGGGTAAAAAATACACAACCAGAACTAAACAACAATATAAATAGAGTGACAAGTCGAACGTAGCTGCACGTTGTTGGAGCGTGGGACCGATCTCGTAGTTTATTTATTTTATAAGATTAATTTTAGTTTAATTTTTTTATTTAATTAAATATAGATTTTTTTTTTCTAATTTACGATATGTCTTTCTTCTTAGACTAGAACAGGGATGGGCTATTATGTTGGCTGGCTGGCCACATTTCTTATTTCATTTTTTATGCGTGGGCCGACTCCGTACCATGTTAATTAAACAAAATGAAAATGATAATATAATATTTAGATTTTTCGGCATTTTATTTCAACTTTAAAATAATTAATGATCATATAAATGCATCTACATTATTTGTATGTAATCATCCATAAAAAATTAAGCAAAAGGAAAAAAAATAAGGAGTTTCTTAATTCAATATTGGTTGAAAATACTTAAAATATTCAAAGAAAATAGTTTGGCGGGCTGGATAAAAAAAACACGTGTTTTCTCAAAACATCACGCTAGAAGACATTTTCTGTAGCAAACATACTCTCCTCCTCAGATGCTTACCAAAAATATGTAATACATGATAATAATAATAATAATTATAAAGAAAATGAATGAATTAATACACATATTTTTTGGGAAGCATCTGAGGAAGAGTATATTTTTCTTCTAAATATAATGCTAGAATACATTTTCTGTGCTCTTTTAAAAACAAATTAACTTTAATTTTGGATACAGATTTTTTTCCAACCTTTACCCTGTCAATACTTTTATTTGATGTTTATTTATTTTTTACTTATTTTATATTTTTGGTTAGCATCTACGGAAGAGCATGTTTGCTACATAAAATTTATTCTAGCATGATGTTTCAAGCAAACAATCTCACTTCCTCAGATGCTAACCAATAATAATGCTAACAATAAAATAATAATAAATTAATGAATACATAAACAATCAAAAGTATCGCCCTTTCTTATATTGCCAAATGCAATGTAATGTAATGAATATGGGCTTGAAAAAATTGGCACACCAAGAGTGCTCCAAATATAAAGATAATTTATTTCACATAAAGTACAGAAAATATATTCTTGCATGACGTTACGCTCAGATACTTTCCAAAAATATCAAAATAAATAGTAAGTAGAGATAAATAAATCAATACACATATTTTTGGCAAGCATCTGAGGAGGATGTTTTCACCGCTAGGTGGCGTCATCAACAAGAAGACAAAGTGCAGAACAGCAATAATAATAAAACAATAATAATTATAATATGATAACAATAATAATGATAATAATAATAATAATAATAATGTTTTCCTGCAGCTCTTCAAGGGGTTTAGAGGAATGTGATGCTTTGCAGCGTCGCTGCACATTCACACACATTGACACACATTGACACACACACATATACACCGACACACACACACACACACGCACACACACTATATTCCGGTGTGTTTCCAGAAAAAAAAGCGCTCTCACCCCGCATGTTGTCCCGCAGAGGGTCCTGGTATCCCAGGCGCGTCAGGCCGAAGAACGCCATGGAGAGCCGCGATGTTTAGTTTGTGCGTAACCATGGAAACCAGCTCCAGCCCAATCCAGCCCACTGGTGAGGATCTTTCTTCCCTTTCTTAAATATTAATTATTCTAAACATTAAAAAGTGTTCTTAGGAAACTCACAGAACAAACCCGAGGGAAATTGTGGACTTTAATTTTTGCTTCCAATTGATTATTTATGTATTTATACTTCCTTGTAGAAAAGATAATTCAAGTTTAATGGAAATCTGATGTCCATATCATATATAAATGTAATATAAATAATAAAAATAAATACAATACAAATGTATGTTTGACCTATTTACCTATCTATACATTTTCACAGACACACACTAACACACACACACACACACACACACACACACACACACACACACACACACCGGTGTTGGCAGGTGAAGCTCCTCCTCCTTCCTTCCTCTCTCGTTACATCAGAGTTCATTTGACCAGACCCCATGCCAATTTTAATCTTCTGATTCGTTGACCAGCAGTGTGTGTGTGTGTGTGTGTGTGTGTGTGTGTGATCATATGTCTGTCCAGATGGCTGGGATGTGAAGGCCCCAGAGGGACACTGACACATGACTCCGGACTGATGGCATCCTGATAAAAATATAGCGGCAGTTGGTTTGAAGTTTGGCTCCGATGGTGGTTTGGTGCAGACGGGGATCTGAGGGCAAGAAGCATAAAGATTTAAATCCAAAATTTAAATATTTTAAATCAAATATCATAGCTCAACTCATGTGTTTAATTTTGCAGTAAGTCAATATTTTGATTTGACAAAATAGTGTGTTTGGGGTGTATTTCTCAATTCCGTCTAATATTAAATGGGTTATTTTCATCATCGAGTAATGACTTCTTATGGGATGAGATGAGACGATCCCATAATTGGGAAATTGTTTAGCAGCAGCAAGTCATACAAGGACAAGACAGTGACAACCTAAAAATAAAAGTAAAAAATAAATAAACCCTGAGGTGTAAAAGTATAATGTATATAAGAGTAATCTCAAAAAAAATCTCCATATTTTCCAATTTACAGAAATATACATTGCTCAAAAATAAGTGTGTTCCCTTTATTCTTTCGAGCGCTATGTAATGAGCAAAGCGGAAAGTGGCAACTGATTAGAGTGAGTTATATTCGGACACACTTGCCAAACTCGAGGCCCGCGGGCCAAATGTGGCCCGCCACCTCATTTTATGTGGCCCACGAGAACATTTACTACATTTCCCGCAATCCATGCTGATCATGTTACACTAAATTACATTAGTCATTTGGCAGACGCTTTTAACCAAAGCAACTTACAAGAAGTGCAATTCAGTCACCGAAGATCCAAAGTACCAGTAATCAGAAGTCAGAAGTGACCGCTCAACCAAAAAGGCATCTCAGAACGATTTTTTGTTGTTTATTTGCAGGGGTGTTTGGGGACTAAGTGCGGCATAGTAGGGTGATGCTTGGTGAAGAGGTATGTTTTCAGCTCACGGCGAAAGATGGGCAGAGACCCTGTTGTTCTGACCTGTTTTGGGAGTTCGTTCCCCCACTGAGGAGCCGAGACCGGTTCGATCAGCAGCCGGAGGCTCTGAGTGATGAGGTGGACGGTCGGCTTGACGGATAAGACGGGGCTGTCCCATTAACTGTCCGGTAGGCAAGCACCAGGGACTTGAACTCCATTGGGGCGGCTACCGCGAGCCAGTGTAGGTACATAAGAAGGGGAGTTGTTGCTCCAGAGGCCTGATCGTCACCGCTGGGCTACCGGCAAGGAAGGAGTTGCGGCAGTCCAAACTACCAAAAAATGTGATGCTGTCCCGCCATTGGATTGCAGTGTATTCATATCGGTGCCATTTTCCGCACTACAGACAGCAAACCTCCTCAGACTCCTTAGAAAAAAATTTCCAGCTTTAACTCTTCCTGTAGAGAGTATCTGCGTTATGTGACCAGTCCAGTTTCTTGTCAAGGTGGACCACAAGGTACTTGTAGGAGTCCACTATCTCCATCTCTTCACCGGATATATATATTGTGCTGTTTTAGTCAAGGAAACACCCAGGTGACGGTAAAACGTCTGTACAGCCGCTCCAAACAAGACTGCAATATAACTAACTGTTCCTGCTCAATTCCAGGTAAAAAAAATAGAGAATTCATTGCACCCCAAATCACACAGAAATCAAGCATCAGCATAAACCCCAACATTCGTGACTCTTCTACAACATACTGTATTTTTCCCACTATAAGGCGCACTTAAAATTTCTCATAAATCGGTCGTGCGCCTTATAATCCAGTGCGCCTTATATATGAATTCCTGCTGTGCTTACAACGCGCTCAAAGATCTGCCAAAATGTTTTCGGACCGTTCCCACCTGACACGGGAACATTGTGTTAAAGTTGGTTGAATATGGGTCGCAACGTCAGATAATGTTAGATTACTAATTATGTATTGCTGGAATACAACGTTGTTCAAACCTCACACTAACTTCAGGCGTCCACCATCGCTAGCGACGATAAACCAATCAGAGAACAGAACGTAGTACGCTTACCTCCGCCACTTACATACTGTGCTTCAACAGAATATTACAAACAGAGTTTTTTGAGGGAACAAAACGCAATGGCCACAGTTTGAGGACAAAATACGGTAGGTATATAATGTCCAGTTGTTCTTATATTAGGACATGACACCTTCAGACACCAAATTTGCGAGCAAAGTCTGCACCCAAAGTAATGATTAACATCTGCAAAACCAGAAGCCAAAAACAAGCCGAAACACCATGTTTTTAGGCCATTCTAGGACTCTCTGCTTCCTCTGCAGCAACCGCTGTTGTAACACACCCCTCCTGTTGCACAGTCAGATATTTCCAGTTCCTCCCTTCCACGTCTTTACCTTTACATTTGTTTCAAAATTGCCCAAACCGGTTGGGCCAGTGTTTGACCGCCCAGCCGGGAAAGGTGGGTCTTTCCCGTCAACTTTACCCACTTGTGGGTTCACACTCAAACGTTCTGACGTTTCCTGAAGTTGAAGGGATTGAGAATCAAGAGACTAAATGTCTGCGAGTAGCAAAAGCATTTCAGTGCAAAATACTTCCCCTTTCCTCATCCTCATCATGTGCGAAACAAATTCGGTGGTACTTTAAATTTAGCGCGTGGCTAATTCAATAAAATGCGTTGCCTGATTCGACATCAAGAGCGCTGAAACCGCACGTATTATAACCGGATGAACTTTAAGATGCAGAACAAGGGCGGCGGTTTGCGCAAGAAACCAAGTCAGACATGAGGTCCCTGACACGCACTGAGACCCTTTCATTGCACTTTGAAGACACAGTAAAGACATTGTGTTCTTCCAAAGGTTAGAGGAACAGGACAAGAAGGGGTTGCTGTTTGCCATGACGAAGGTGGACAATAGATCCATGGCAAAATACGGTTATTTATATTTCATTTCTGGCGGGATAGCCAATGTGATAACTGCCAAGTGGAAAGTGTGAAGGTTTTTAGTCGTCCAGGTCCTGGACAGTCATAGTCTTATCTTGCTTCGGCAAATCGGACTTGGTTTCTCTCCTTGCAGATGTTCCCCCTCATCACCAAGAGGCTTCTTCAGTTCCATTAGACAGTGAGGAGTTTCTGCTATGTAACTGATGGTGTTAGTCCCGGTTCACAGGGTTCGTCATGTTAATAAGTGAGATGTTTTTGTAGCAGCTAGCTGGAATGGGGTATTGAAGGTACGAGTTGAAATTGGACGATGATCGCCAGGCGATCTCTCCATGTGGGTTGCAGGGTGCAGACGGATCAGCGGGTATGCCGGTGAGGGTCGGTGTTGGGATGGACCTCGAGATGGTGTTTTACGCAGGTGAACGGTCTTGTCGAAGACCCTTCCTCTGTGCCGTGAAGGGTTCCCCAATTTGACAAAGATGGCTTCTTTGACTCCTCTCCCAAGCCACCTGTCTTCTCAAGACAGAACATAAACATTGCTGTCCCCAAAGGACTGGCCCTTGTCCTTCAGGTGTTGGTGAACTGTTGGATGAAGGACTCCTGCAGGGGTTTTCACAATCCTCATTGCAGACACCACATTTTTGACCTTGTGTCCAGGTGTTCTGTTCCCAGGGTGAGCTAGTCTTTCCCTCAGGATGTTGTGGGATTTACAAATGTGCCAGCATTTGGTGTTTGTTGAAAACCCATTCTTTTTTGAAAATACCAACAATGAGTGGTATCACAATGTCCTTGTTGTGTGTCTTTCCTTCTGGCGGTTTCTGTTTTTTTGGAAAGAGAGAATCTTCTTCATCCGATGGTGGAAAGGTCTGATTACCCCTTGTTTGTGTTCCAGGGATTGGCAAGGGTCAAACCACAAGTATTGATCGAAGCTTGTTGATTTTTGGTCATTCCTTGTGTCCAAGCTCCTCTCCTGGTGAACATGTGCCAAAAGTAGAGAGTGGCTGAAAGAGCTGGAAAAGGCGTAATGCTTTAACTGTTGAGCATGGAAGTACAATACTGATGATTAATGTAAATATATTCATTCATTCATTCATTCATTCATTCATTCATTCATTCATTATCTATTCTACTTAAGAGCTGGTAAACACAAAGGAAACCCATGGAGAAACATGGGAACTCCGTACAGAGAGGCCCCCTGTCAGCCTCCAACCGTGGACCTTCTTGCCATGAGGCATATTTTCATTCATTTTTCTAGGTGTAAGTGGGTTGTTATGCCAATGAGGGAGTTGTTCACTGGGGGCAACTTTTGGGGATTACCTGACTTGGATTGTGAAAAGGTAAAGCCAGACAAAGGAGTGACACCTGTTGGACCGAGGCTCATGTGCAAGTTACCCTGGGCTGCTTCTGGTGGTGAATCTTCCCTGGTTATTTGGAGGACCAGAAGGTCCTGGTTTGTGTTTGCAAATCCGTCTTGGTATTGGTATCCTTGTTCGGCGTTTGTGAAAGGTTACGTCTGAGGCCCCCTCGTCTGTTCAGGGATGGTTTTTCTGTTTTGACAAAGTTATCTTTGCAACGAAAAGTGTTTGCAGATGACATTGTGATCTGTAGTGAGAGCAGGGAACAGGTTGAGGAAAATCTAGAGAGGTTGAGGTATGTGGTGGAAAGGAGAGGAATGGAGGTTAGTGACAGCAAGACAGAATATATGTGTGTGAATGAGAGGAACCCGGGTGGAACGGTGAGGGTGGAGATCGAGAAGTTGGAGGATTTCAGGTACTTGGGGTCAACAGACCAGAGCGTAGGAGAGCGTGGAAAAGAGGTGAAGAGACGGGTTCAAGCTGGTTGGAATGGGTGGAGAAAAGTTTCAGGGGTACAAAGAGATAGAGGACTATCAGCCAGATTGTAAGGAAAGGTGGACTAAACCAGTGGTGAGACCAGCCATGCTGTTTGGACTAGAAACCGTGACAATGACGAAAAGACAGGAGGCAAAGCTAGAGGTTGCAGAGATGAAGATGCTGAGGTTCTCTTTGGGAGAGACCAGGATGGAAAGGATCAGGAATTAGTCCATCAGTTAGATCTTTTGGAGAGAAGGTCAGAGAAGCCAGGCTGAGATGGTTCGGTCGTGTGCAGAAGAGGAATAGCGAATATATTGGTAGACGGATGCTGGAATTGGAGGTCTAGAGGAAGACCGAAGAGAAGATTTATGGATGTAGTGAGAGAGGTAGTTGGTCTGAGAGAGGAGGATACAGAGAATGGGGTTACGTGGAGAAGGCTGATCCGCTGTGAAAGGAGAAGAAGAAGATCTTTGTAACGATAAGAAGATTTGGAGAAGAATTCACAACGACCTGGATGACTGAGAACCTCCACAGACATCGATGACGAGAAACGCAAAACCAGCTGACCCCTAGCGGCTTCCGTATTTTCTTTTTTTTCCCTTGATTAATGGAATTATTCCTTTATTTTTATCAAGATCCTCCAGAAAAACAAGGAAAAAAGTACAGCTGGATTTTAACATACGTAATGATTTGATATAAAAAAAAAATAATAACGTCCGCCTGTTACCGCGCCTGCGCGAAGGAGCGCGCGCTCGTCCGACTCGCCGAGCCACGCCCACACGTCGATGACGTCACATGAACCCCGAGGTGATGGGCACTCGAGCGAGCGCTGGTGAGTTTCTCCGCAAACCAATAAAATCCCTCAATTCCGCTGAGTCACTTGACGAGGCAAGTAGCAGCCACAAAAGAGGTGGCAAAAAGTAAATTAGTAAACCAGTAGTTCCGTGTGTGTTTCGTTTGCCCTGTGTTTAAAAGACAAAAAAAGAAAAAAAAAAAGAACGACGCAGGATTAACACTTAGCATCTCGCTGATAGACCGGTAAGTAGGGGGTTCTGGTTCCGGTAACTTTAGCACCCTATTTGGACGCTTTGCTAGCTAGCTTGTTTGCTAACCGTCCGCTCACTCGTGTTGTCACAACAGCCGGTGAAGTTGAACGAAGATGACAGGGCGGTTTTAGCGTGGCTGGTTTTAAGCTCAATGAAAAAATTCACCGGGTTAGCAGTGTAACTTCTGTCCGGTCCGAGATAATCATTCACCGGTGACAAACTGCTAGTTTCATCTCGCTTTGTAAATGGTTGAGCGAATATCCAGCGATCCGAAGATCTGCAGTGTTGAGATTAGCCGCTTTAAATACGGGATTTGTTGGAGGATTTTACTAATATCATTACAGTTTGTAGCCAGTCTATTTCTGGGATGGCCATCTGACATAAATCCACGTGTTGTTCACGTCGGGTATTAAACGCACTTTTAATCTTTTAATTGTAGTTTGCGCACTCTCTTATGTGTCCTTGATTATAGTGCTTCCCCAGAGATGCGGATTTTCAAGCTAACCTGTGAACTCAGGTCAGCCTGGAAAATACTGGACCAACAATTGTTGTTATTGTGTCAGTGTTAGCCCTAGTTAGTTATGAGGGCGTTTAATTGTTTTTTTATTTGATTATGCAAAATATCTGAGCGTTAAATCATGGATGAGGAAGTCTAGAGGTACTTTCTGGGTGGTGTTAATATCAATCTGCCCACAAATGAATGCCATCCACTTTAATTGGGCTGGGGATGTTCTACATTGACTAAGTTTTACCTTTGTTTGCTACATTTTTGGATCAATTTTAGCTTAAAAAAAAACACTGGATGTCTTTCATCATATAGTTAAGAACAGATTTTCACTGAGCGCTGGTAAAATACACACTTTTTTTTAAGAAAACTGTGGTCTTAGGGTCCAAAATGTTAGTAACATTGTGTTACAATGCTGGAAACAAGTACATTTTATTGTTGTGAATATAAAATGTGCAAAATCAACTTGTGAAGCACAGAAGGAAAACTTTGTCAGCGGTAATATGATTTTGTATGCAATATAAATGTGTGTATGCAGGTTTTAGGCATCCATTCTTATTCCCTCTGTGATTTTAACTCTGGATTTGAGTTTTTATGGATCATTTAACCTTCTGTTTTTGTTTTTCTGTTAAATAATTAAATATTTGAAGAGTACATTTAAGACTTTTCATGGTCCCCTTTCCAAAACTCTACAATGGTGCTGTTTTCCATTACACTCCCCTCCCCCATCCAGATATTTACTCATGCAAAATCGATGTTTGCAAAAATTATCCATGGCTTCATATTAATTGAACTGCGTTAATCTTGTATTCTGGAAGGGCTACTCGCAACTCCCTTGCCTTATTAACAGAGTTTTAAACCACAAATACATGCAAATCTGTCCTGTTTGATCATTGCAAAAAGAAATGTATTTCATTAGGAAACGTGTTGCATCATGTCAGAAGATTTTTTTTTGCTGCTTGTTTGCTGCTTGCATAATAAGTCTATCTTTTTCTTCTCCTTTTTTTTTTAGAGAAAATGAGCAACATCCCCCTATCTCGCTCTCAGGTATTTGGAGAGCTGAGGAAGGAGCTGTATGATAACAAGGAGTTCCATCCGTCCGATGTACACATCTTCATCATCATGGGAGCTTCAGTAAGAGATTCATACAGTTTATTAATAGTGAATGAAAGATGTCATAAATTGAAAAGGATGTGGCAAGAGAACCGAAATTGTTACACAAACTGTACTATAAAAACCACAAAGAAAGACAAAACATAGCAGTGCAATGACAACTCTCCATCTGATCTCGATCATTTGAAAGGAAATGTCGAAAGCAATTTCACTGAGCTTTTGCAAACAAGCCTTCCTCTTCCTTCAACCAGGGCTTCACAAGCCTCGAGGGGTAATTGAATAACTCCTTCTTCCTCTTTCCGCATAATTACCATGTTTACCTTATCTTAATAACAGAGTTTTTTTCTAAGCAACTAAAAAAGGTTCTTAATTTCAATAATATGGGGTAGCAGAGATAAGCTGCAAACAGGAATCGTTTAGTTTGTATTGTGACTACTTAAGATAGAAACAATGTGTTGCTTTTGGTCTGTAGCTTTGTGTGACTGTCACAGCACCAAAGGGACCAAAAATGAACACAATACGTTGTTTGTTTTTTTTTAAAACCAACTAGCATGTACTGTATGTAGTTGTCTCATTTTGAGCATAATACGATCCCTTTATCAACTGTATATTCCCTCAAAGTCAAGTATTACTGTTGAGCTCAGGAACGTAGACTATGCCAGGAAGTTCTTTTGGCTTGTTTCCTTCTTTCTTTGTGTTCTTTATAATTCGTCAATTCACGCCTCTCATTCTTTATCGGGGTTTCTATCTGTCCAAACCTGTTGAATGAGATACTGTTTCTCTCTCCACGACATGTTTCCCCATCACATTTTCGACTTATTTTTCAGAGTCTGCTTTCAAAAGGACCACTCTTTTTTCATCTAAATATTCCAATGAACACTTTGACATGTGTGGAAATATATCTGGGCCGAATTTTTTACCAGACAACAATAACTGTCAGGCTTTCCCCATGCTTTGTTTAAGAATAAGAATAAGAATATGAATAAGAACAACTTTATTTATCCTGAAGGAAAGTGTTGTGCCAGAGTCACAAGAAAAACATAACAATAACAAATAATAGTAGAAAATTGTATAAACAGTAAAAAAAAAACAAAACAATATTGTTTGTTTGCTCTTGGCCAAGGCGACCCTCGCGTTTTTGCCCCTGCGGGCTTTTGGCAGCATCTTCGCTCGTTAGTGTAAAATACACCTCACATCAACTCACCAACTTTTTGGGCTGTGCCATGCCACGATTATTGGAATGTTGCTTGTTGCATTTTCACAGCTGTTTTGAGACGCTTAAGTTTTATATAACCCCAAAACAAATAAAGCAGGAATTTGTAAATGAGAGTAAGGGGGACAGTAATCAGGTGTGCAGCGCGATAACTTCTCACTGCCACGTGCTGTTGGGTAGCAAAAGCTGCGGTTGCTAAAGCTTAATTCATATCTCATGGAATATTTTGCTGTAGCAATAAAATGTGTTTATCTAACAGTCAAACTTACTCATTACTTTTTCTTTGGCTCGCCATCATAGGAGCTGTACAAACACAACCACCGATCCAAAAAATGAACACTTAATCTCTGCCCAGTCAAACACTAAACAATACTAATTATGCTGAATTAAAAGCGGAGCAAGAATTGGATTTATGAATCAAGGTCCCAGTGAAAATGAACGCATTAGTCTTGAGTGGCGGTTTGGTGTAACTCAACTTTTTGCATTCACAATTACAAACAAAGTGGAGTCTTCTGAGTGTATCAGCGACATTATATTGTTATTATAATGAATGCTTATCTGCATGCAAGTGAATTCAAGTGTGTCATAACCGTGCGTTAGCTTTCCTTGTACTTTAATATTGAAGTTTCTGAGGTTCCAAGCCGTGCTAGCCTTGTGCCGGGGCCGCTGGTGGAGTCTGTCCTGAAAGCTGATCGCTGCGTCTCCTACGTCAGCGTTTTGCTTGCGGGAGAGAAAAGCCTCTTTTGTTCCAATGACACAAAGATGACTGTTACATTTGCAGATCTAGTTTAAACACAGAGCAACAGTTGCCTCGGGGTGGTTACAGGAAGCAGACGGGCAACTTCTCTCTACATGTTGTCCCTTGGTGGTTAGCACTTACCTCTAACGGGATTACCGAGGTTGCGCAATTCTTAATTTGCTAAAGCAGCCTACTCACCTGTTACACATTGACTCACGGCGCGAGGCCTCTTTATATAGTGTCAAATAATTAGCACCTGTAAAGCCTCCGAGCTAAAAGCTAAAGTAATTTCTTCTGTCTGCTTGCACCTGCAGGGGGATCTGGCCAAGAAGAAAATCTACCCGACTCTATGGTAAGTGAATAATCCAAACCCGTGAAGGGTCACAGCAGAGGCCAATGGCTGGGACTGTTTCAGACTGATCCAGAAGTCTGAGGTTGGACCTGAGACGCCATATATGCGCCCCTGTTCTCTCCCAGGTGGTTGTTTAGAGATGGCCTCCTCCCTGAGAAGACGTATTTTGTTGGCTTTGCACGCTCCGACCTGACAGTCGACGCCATCCGGGCTGCATGCATGCCATATCTTAAGGTACAACTGGACTTTAAGACGGCCATATTGTTTCTATTTTTTCTTTTTTTTTGGTGGTGTTATTGTTTTTGTAGTTTTCTTGAGGGGGGTCTGTCTAAAAAAAAGAAAGAATTTTGTGATCGTTAAATTTGCACACATTTCCAGTTGACTAAATTCGCTTGGTTATTTCTGCCTCTCACTCAGCAATTAAGTTAATATGCATCCAAATCAACAAAATTGAGAACAAGCATAAAACACAGGAAACAGGAAATGATAAAGCCTTATCAGTTGGAAGGCACATCATTTTTCTTTTTTTTTTCTCACATGAATCCAATGCACTCTGGATTCGATCCAGTTGTTTGTGTTGTATTATAATAGCGTATAGAAATGGGCATGCTCTGGTGATCCACATAAATCAGCAGCTGCCGCTGACCTTTCTGGATACAGTACTGATTTACAGTGTTGTGAATAAGTTCCAAAAGAAAATGCTAAAACATTTCAGGCTGTCCAAGTGTGCTGATACCGCTCTCTGACCTCGATGCTGGTGTTTCAAACTATGCAAACATTTCAAGTGTACCAAAAAAACATTAGATGTGGTAAATTAGTTGCATTTTGTAAGTATTTAACTTTAAATTTGTAGATCTGAGTGGTCTGATCCATTCTGTTTTCTCAAACAGAATATTACCACCCCGCAAAAAAGTTTCTTTTACGCTTTTTGCAGTTTTCAAGCGCCTTAGATGTTCTCTTTTTCCGGCACAGGTGACAGACTCCGAAGGAGATCGGGTGTCGACGTTCTTTAGCAGAAACAGCTACATCAGTGGCAAATATGCGGATGAGAGTTCCTTCTCTAATCTGCACGCACACATCCAGTCTCTGCCGGGAGGACACGAAGCAAACCGACTTTTCTACCTGGCCCTCCCGCCCACCGTCTACCACGACGTCACCAAGAACATCAAGCACCACTGCATGAGCGAAAAGTCAGTACAAACACCTCCCTCTCTAATGTCACAGAGTCCGCTTTGCTCTCGTTTCTGCTCTTCTGTCTCCAAATGTTTTTTTTTTTCTTTTTAAACAAATTGGCCGAAAGGCACTTGAGCTGCCAGGAAGGCCAAACAAACTGTAAAAGCTACTTTTCCGCAACCGCTAATGTTTACAGTGAGGCAGCGTTTCTTTTCACTGAGGGGATTAGAAAGCTGATCAACCATCGGAAGGTGTTAATGTGGACAACATGTAACATGTTTTTATTTAGATATTTTGTAGTCAAAGCAAGTCAGACACAAGACTGACAAAACATTTGATGATTTAAAAAAAAAAAAAAAGAATCACAACAACGCCACTGCTGTTGTAATATAAGAATTACTTCAGATGTATGTTGTCTCTCCTCCACTCTGCCTCATTTTGGTTTTGAGAAAGGAAAGGTTGCATTTTGAGAATGAGCTGTACCTTTTTCCGGTGTCGAACGTCCGCCAGAGGCTGGAACAGGATCATCGTGGAGAAGCCATTTGGACACGACCTGCAGAGCTCTGAGGAGCTCTCCACTCACCTCTCCTCCCTCTTCACCGAGGACCAGATTTACCGAATCGATCACTACCTTGGCAAAGAAATGGTGCAGAATCTCATGGTGCTCAGGTGCGGAAACAGTCTTCTTATGGACACTCTTGTTCCTGCATGGGCACCTTCCAGTTGTCACAATTTATAGCTTAGATTTTATATTACTTGATTGTTCCAAGTCATCTGTATTGAATTTTATTGCTTATTGGATTTTTAGCTTATTATACTTAAAAGTGAAAGACTTATTTGGCAATCTACATCAACTTTTTTTTCCCCAAAAGTAAATTGACTTCTAAATTGTAGAAAAAGGCCACGACTAATAGGGCATTTAATCACTTAAAAATCAGGAATGAAAAGCATCATATTGAGTAACATTATCCAAAAATGCGCATAAACGACCTCCAAAAAATGATGAAATTACACAAGAATGGGGGAGGGGAGTGCCTCAGCATTGAAATCAGAATCAGAAATAATTTATTAATCCTGGAGGAAATTGTGTGATACCGGATGCTCCATACAGAAATAAAGAAGATAAAATGAACAGAAATAGATAAGATAATCTAATTATATTTATATATATATGACATTAAAAATGCCTTGTCAGGTTAATAATGTCTATTTAATTTATTTCCTCGGTATAAAGCCATATGCAGATATCTTCATTAAAGGTAACTTCAAAAATGACAATAATATTCAGATCCTGTAAAGTTTCTTAATGATTAATCGAATTGCATGATGGTAGCATGATGAGCGTCACTTAAAATCAGATCCCTTTTTTTTTTCTTCAGAAGAACTTTGCAATATGATCAAAGATGTGTTCAATTTCAGGATAAAGTAAATAATGGGAACAGCTCAGCCTTAGCTGATAAGTGCTTTCAGTCAATACCTGTGGGTGTCACACTGCGTAAACAGAAACCCTATTCACGGAGAACGAGGCACAAGACAAATGTCAATGCACGTTGTCATGAGCAGCTGTGTTGCTGCGCCGAGCAAATAACGACGACGTGATCCTCGACGCAGGTTTGGAAACCGAATCTTCGGGCCCATTTGGAACAGGGACAGCGTGGCGTGTGTCGTCCTCACGTTTAAGGAACCCTTCGGCACCCAGGGGCGAGGAGGCTACTTCGACGATTTTGGAATCATCCGGTGAGGAGACAAATCAACGATGCAGATTTAGAAGCAAAAGCCAGACCCAACTTTAATGAGAATAACATTGTTTATTTCTTATGCTTCTCTATATCAATATCCATAACTCATTAGACTCCCTGCAATGAAAGGCAAAATGAGAACGTATCTTTTCAACCATTTGTCTCTGCTTGCTAGCGACGTCATGCAGAACCACCTCCTCCAGATGCTGTGCCTGGTCGCCATGGAGAAACCGGCCTCCACCAGCTCCGACGATGTCAGGGACGAAAAGGTACGGAACTGTTCTCTGGTGCTACAACGCTGCAAGTACAGTCATACCTTGACTTTGGAGTTAAATCGGTTCCGTGACCGAGCTTGTGACTCCGTTTGCTCGTATACCAAACAAAATTTCCCCGTTAAAATGAATTGAAATGCTATCAATCCGTTCCAAACCCCTGGTTTTGTTATGTGTGGAACAAGAAAAATGTACTCTATAAATAAAAAAATAATAATACACAAGAGAAGAGAATGTAAAGAAATAATGTGATTTTTTTTTTTTTTTTTTTTTTTTTGTGTGTATTTGCCCTTGAAAATTGGACAAAGATGCCGGCGGTTGCAGAGGAGCTTAGGGGAGTTTTTCATTTGGTGCTCTATCTCTCAACTCACTTGATGCTACAATTTGTTGCTGAATATAACGTGCTCATTTTTCTGCACTTTATGGCTAAACTTATCAATGGAGTGAATGCCGCTCGTCTTTTCAAAACCATCAAACCGTTCCCGACCGGCTTTAAATGACTCTAGTCTGTCGACGTTCCCGCCATCTGCTGCACCAATTCCCCCGAAACTGTCTCTCAGATGTTGCTCTCCGTCACAGTATCTCACCAACAACTTCTTCGTCCCTTCTTGTTAAGAGTTTACAACACGCACACTGCGCTCGTGTCATTCGATGATTCTCCCTGGGCTACCTAGCGGCGAGCGCTGCGTCCGACTGGTTTTAAACGCCACTTCACAAACGCTCGACCTGCTCGCTCCTAACTCAGATCTCGGCTTGTATTAAAAGCCAAAGTATCTTGGGAAACTCAAGCATCGACGCACTCCTAAGTCAAGTTTCCGCTGTATTCAATTGTTTTATTTGCATTTTTTTTTCTTTTTAACTTCTAAAAGCGACAAAGAACTAGACGTCTTACCAAAGTCCTCTGTTTTGAAGGTGAAAGTGTTGAAATGCATCAGCCCGGTGTCCATGTCCGACGTAGTCCTGGGTCAGTATGTGGGGGACCCGGAGGGTGAAGGTGATGCCAAGCTGGGCTACCTCGATGATCCCACGGTACCCAAAGGGTCAACACAGGCCACCTTCGCCACAGTTGTGCTGTACGTGCACAACGAGCGCTGGGACGGTAAAGATGCTTAAAGGAACTTCTCATCCAGCCGGGGGCCTGTCTTTGTCTGTCTCTCTCTCTCATGATTGGCTTGTCATTCTCCTCCTCAGGGGTCCCTTTCATCCTGCGCTGTGGTAAAGCCCTAAATGAGAGGAAGGCCGAGGTGCGGCTGCAGTTCACGGACGTCCCGGGAGACATCTTTGGAAATCAGTGTCGTAGGAACGAGCTGGTGGTTCGCGTGCAGCCGAACGAGGCCGTCTACGCAAAGATGATGAGCAAGAAACCGGGCGTTTACTTCAGCCCAGAGGAAACGGAGCTGGACCTCACTTACAAGAGCAGATACAAGGCAGGTTTAAGAAATTTATGTCAATTTTTGGTGGAGGGTAGAAGTTAGATTCCCTGCTTAAGGCCCAATTGGGCGGACTCAAAACGTTGTCATCAGTAGTTATTTCCTTGTTAAGTGTTTGCACCAACCGGATCCTTGTTTTCAGGATGTGAAGCTCCCAGACGCATACGAGCGTCTGATCCTGGATGTCTTCTGTGGGAGTCAAATGCACTTTGTACGCAGGTCAGTCTTGGTTTACACCCGTCTTGGCTCTTGTGACCGCTTGTAATCTGAAACTGTTACAAGGCGTGGGTGGGTGGGTGTCGGTGACCTGAGTGAGCAAACATTTTTACCACTAGATGGTGCTGTTGTATGCATTTCTGCGTCTAAAACCCTCTCCGTCCAACGTTAACACCGGCTTTCCTGTTTCTCCAGCGACGAATTAAGGGAAGCTTGGAAGATCTTCACACCCATCCTTCATCAGATAGAAAAAGAAAAGCCAAAACCTATTCCTTACAAATATGGAAGGTAGGCAACGTTTCCCGGAATGACCTTATCTCCAATTATGCAATTTCTTCATTGTGCTTCCTTCTTCCTCGTAGCCGGGGCCCAACAGAAGCTGACGAACTCGCAAAGAGAGTTGGATTTCGCTATGAAGGAACATACAAATGGGTCAACCCACACAGACTATGAGTTTGGATCAAATGAGGGAGGATAGCATTAGCGTAGTGGAAGGGGTGCAGCAGGGTAAGTGAGATGAATCATGTCCCACGACTGGAACGTCTTTGAGGAAGGAGGTGGATCCTTCAGAGTAGCACTGAAGAAGAAAGGACAGTGTATATCTCAGGTAAAGCACTTATTTCTCAGAGCCAGTTCATCAGACACTCTAGATTGAATTTAACATGCCATCGCCAGCGTTATCTTAGCTCTGGAGGCCGTCGTTTTCACACCGTCACGCAGTCTTTCAGGATATGAAATCCAAGGTGGGACCAAATTAGTTGGACAGGGAACAAAAAAAAAAAAAGACAAAGCAGGATTTTTTTTTTTGTGTGCGTGTGTGTGTCTGTGTACAAAATAATTGTCTGAAGAAATGGCTCTGTATCCTTGTCACAATTAATGAGGTCAAATGTAGTTAGGATGGTAAATGGAACAAGAGCAGAGAAACAACATTCACGCTGTACTGTACCAAAGGTGGTTACTGAGAATAGAAGATAATGAACTGAATGGTCGAACGCCCACTCGCTGATAATAACCGTAATGATTGTAATACGTTTATGCTTTGACTGCATCTCTTTATTGCAATTAGTGGAATTTCTTTTCTTTTTGTACAACATGTGTAAACTCCTTTTGCCTTCTCTGCCTGGGACCAAGCACGTTGGCTGTTTTTAAAGGCAAACAGACACTGTGGTTAGAGCCAATGCAGGCAGGTCATTTTCACTACATAAAAAAAAAAAAAGACGACAAAAAAAAACTGGATTAGTCTTAAATGTCCTCTCGGACAAGCTAAGCATCTCTTTTCTGGTTTAGATGCCTCCCTACCAGTTTGTTCTTTTTGTTTACAATTTAAGTTCATTCCATATTTAAACTTACAGACAGCCGTGTCCACGCAGGTCAACATTGAGTTTCTTTTTATACCAGTGTTGTTACCCAAACATTCACATGTAAGCTAGCAATACTTCACCTCCTTGAAATAAACCAGTTTCTCTTTGTATCCATATGTTGCGGTGCATGAAGTTCATTTTAAAGCAAAATCAAATCTATCGGTCACCTTTTAATGGTTGCCCGAACTGGCTGGGCGTGGCCTCCGCCCTTAATGTAACCTTAAACTCTTAATATTTGTCAAGTCACGCTTGGCCTTAAATGGACAAACGCTTCCTGTTGAGCAACAAAACCCCCGCGCAGTGTTCTGCAATCCTGGCCACGCGATTGACCGTTTGGCCTTTGGCAGTAGACGGAAAGAAGTGTGAAATAGTGTGGACGCACCACAGTTTGCTTCATGAATTGGAAGTGAGGTTTTTCCTCAAGCTCGTTCCTGTTGGGATTTGATCTGAGGCTTGGTGTGAATATACATCACTGTCTTTTGTAGGAAGGAAAAAAACAAAACACTTTTTGAGCACAATTTATTCCGACATAACTTCCGACACGCAGTAGTCGTCAGGCTGAATTTCAGAAACAACTGGACGGACTTTTAGGAGCACTAGTTACGTCTTTGGTATGACAAAAATAAACAGACAATGGCTATGACATAGCAACAAGCATTCTAAGGCACTTGCATTCAACAACTGCTGTGCGATTTGACATTGTGTTTACAGTACAAGACATAAAATATGGGTATTTTGTAAGACACTTGAAGGATGCGTGGACATAAAATGAGGCGTCCCTGCCATAATTAAGTGAAATCATGGATGGGCATAACATCCTCTGAACTCAAGATTGTCCAAAGTCTGGATGAAAGAGTCCACATTAACAGTAATACAAACACTCAAATGGTCATTTAAAAAAAGGAATTAAAATTAATTGGAATAACTTCAGTCTTTTTTTCTTTTGCATTTCAACTGCTTTCTATAAAGTGACATCACGCATGCATTTCACGAGACTCCAGACAACAAAAATGTATTAGATCGGTACGATTATCTTTCAAGTTTTGATAAAATTAAAACGGTAGCACGTTTTAAAACCAAATATTAAGGACAAAAGTGGGTGAATTGGTGTTGGAAACATGTTACGCAACGCCTCCCGAGCGAACACGGGCTCCTCTGGTGTCTGCGACCGCCTCATTGTGCGACGGCCGCGGAGTGATCCGTCGTCTCATCTTTCTGACAGACGTTGATGAAATGTGCTAATGTTCTCCGTTCAAAAGGCACTCCTCCGGTTTTTGGTTCCTCACAAGTGCTCCGGGTGGTTCTGCAAGCAGCCGATGAACTCTGTGACAGGACTGCCCTCATAGCAGATCTGATACACAGCGTTGAACAGTGGGAACCTGCAGAGATGAGCCGTTTGTGATGAGTACTGACTTTTCATTCGGTTATGAAGTGCATAAAAGTAACAAGATATTCTTGTTATGCCTCCCTGTCATTCATGTAGAATAAACCCTCCAGATATGAAAAAAAAAAAAGCCCATCAAATGACATTCTTCCTTAATTACATAAAAATGAAAGTACAGAAATACCCAATTAATAAATTTCCCCATTGAATTGAATAAACACTATTAATCCATTGCATCCCCCTGATTTGTGCTTACAAGAAAAATTTACTTCATAATTAAATATTATATGAAAAAAAAATACATGAAAGAGAATGTAAAGAAATAAAGTGGTTTTATTTGATGAATATACCTTGAAGATTGGACAAGATGCTGGCGGCAGAGATGATCACACGAGGATGTTAGGAGAGGTTTTTGTCTGGTGCTCCGTCACTTAACTTACCGGCTACACACTTAAAGCTACAATGTGCTGCTAAATGTAACCCGCACACTTTGCTACATTTTGGGGCTAAACTTAAGTTGATGCACTTGTAAGTCCACTGTGTTGTTCTATACTCTGAAATTGGTTGCCAGTTTTATATTAGAAAATTACAATTCCTAGCATGTTGTTCAATGAATAATTGAATATGGAATCACTGTCATGGACTATCAGGCTAATTTCTTACATAATACAATTGTATCTAGGGTACTTTTAAAAATAGCCCATGACGTGAGTGTAAAATAATGCTCGTCGATGTCTGACTTACTTGTCAGTTAGGTTTCGGTGCTGGAGAATGAGATGGACCTCCGCCGCTGTTGCCGGTCCCTGCAGTTTCTGACCATTAAGCATCTCTTTCTCCAGTTCCTCGATGGACTGACCGAGAAACACAATGAAACACGTCAACACATCAATATTTGTATTAAGATGTAAACTTTCAAAAAGCAAGTAATCTTACCTTCCCGGTCTTCACGAAAGCTTCTGCCACCTTGCGGTTGCGTCCGCCGTAGCAGGTTGTGATGAGGTCGGCGACGCCGCAGCTCTCCAAGAAAGTTGCAGAGGACACTGGGCCGCTGGTGCAGAAGATTCGCGCAAATGCAATCATCTCCATCAGGCCCAGCCGGATAACTGCTGCTTTAGTGTTGTCTCCGAACCCCAAGCCGTCGCAGAAACCGGCGCCGACCGCGACGATGTTCTGAGAGGTAGAAGGAAAACAGGATGGTGGTGAAAGCAGCCATGTTGTCTGGTTTAGTGAAAAAGAAAGGCAGCAGAGATGAGGATATGGGCGTTCTCTTTTGGGAGGGATTATGATTTATTTTGGAGATGGTCTGGACATGAGCAGGGGAGGGATGGTAAAGATCTGAGGAGGAGGAGGAACGGCCAGGCAGGAACGCCAGAGAAGATTCACGGAGGAGGAAGTTAGTTGATTAGAGACAGCGGTTCGATAGAGGCAGATGATTGGCTGTCGTGACCCCCACTGAGAGCAGCCCAAAGGAAAAGACCAGGTTTCTGTGGACAAAGCCTCCATTACCGCTTCATATTTCTAATGTTATCTCAGCCCTTATTAGCTTAAAACCCAGAGGAGGATTTACACTAAGCTGTGTAAACTACTTCAGAAACTGGACTCCAGTTTTTGCAGCACTCATTGCTCATGGAGGGCTTGAAAACAACACATCTTTTGTCTGCACTCGCTTGCCTGTGCGGTGTATAGAATCCATGAGGAACACACACTTTTTATTGTAATATCTAATGGCATATTTTTTACTACACCGAAAGCTCACCTTCAAGGCTCCACAGATTTCCACCACGTCACACTCCTCCACCACCGTGACCCGGAAGTTACTGGTCTGCATCAGCTCCTTCAGGAGAGCCCCGTGGTTCTTGTTCTTACACCCTGGAAACAGGAAAAAAAACAAGAACCTGGAAACCAACCCCATGTGGCAATGAGACATTTCAGTCATCTTAATGGTAAACACACAAAAACACACACCATCTTGACACGTTAAGTTTGAGTGTGTGCCTCTCAATGAAGCCATGTGGAAATTAAACATGAACTAGGCCGCTCTGTTATTTAAGCCTCTGTATATAAAAAAAAAAAAAAAAGCTGATTAAACTTTCACCCCTACAGAGACTGTTTAATTAAAAATTACACCAGCAGGAAAACTCTCTTTCCTTTTTATGACTGAAACTTCTGGAAGTTTTTTTTTTGGGGACTTGAGTTCAAGCTTGTGCTGTTTTTTTTTTTTTTTTTTTAGAACAACCTTTTTGTTAACTAACCGATGGTGGTCTCGCAGAACTTTCCGTCAGCGACCTCGTTGGCGATGTTGGCTCCCATGAGGACGCTCATGGTGATACCGAGCTTCTCCTGGATCACGTCGGAAATGAGTTTCAGGCCGTCTGGGCCCTCGTCAACACCCTGCGGGAGGGAAAAAAACGATCTCAAAAACCCGTCATAAAGGTAGCACGGCAGTTAGCGCTTGTGCGTCACGGCTAAGTTGGTCTGAGGTTGGATTCTGATAGGAATGTGCGGAAACTCCCAAGTACTCCCCGTGTGTGCCTGGGGTTCCTGCCGAGGTTTATATATCAACAGGTCGTCCAGTGACAACGTGGAAAGCTCCCCCTTTCCTCTGACCACAGGGTCGCTTTTGTCAAACAACACAAAAAAAACTACCGTATCACACATCTCGAGCTGAAAGCTGACATGATCATTGAATAAAAAGGGGACTAATTGATTAAAAAAAAGAAAATCCTGCAGCGAGTGCCTCGAAGAGTAGCCACCCTTCAATTTGATTAACAGTTGAATTCCTGTCTGTGTGTGGGAGTGTCTTTGGCCACGACACTGGTTAGCATCTTTTCTGCCATCAGTGACAAAAATTAAAAGTTAAACCATTTTTATTTTCATTTTAAATTTCAAGAACATGAAGAAACAAACTGCTTTTTTCAAATTGTTTGATGAGGTGTTATTTGCCTGACCTGGGCAGAAAAAGTAACTTCATTAGATTTCCCAACCCAAATACGGAGCAAAAATACCTTGATCAGAGAGATCCCAAATGCGTCACTTTTTATCTTCCCCTTTATGGTGTCGCACGCCTTCCTGACAAACTGGTGCGGGATCACGAACACAAATATGTCCGCGTCTGCCGCCGCCTCCGCCAGGTCCGGAACCGCCAGCTGTGCCGACAGAGGGCAGAGGAGATGAAAAAAATAAATGCATCAAAGACTGATGCAATCGACCACGGAGGCCGTGTAACAACCTGAGAGGAAGTGGATTTCACAGCAGATTTCCCATCCTCTTAGAAAGACACTTTGCTATGGAGGGTTTATAAGATGAGGCGCCATGCGAGCAGATATTACGCTTGTAAACAATGTACTGGAGAAAACTCCTAAAACGGGGTTGAAGCCATGCATGTGAAAAGCCAAGAAACAATCAAGCAACCATTTCAAACTGCTGTCCGACGGCGTTTCTCACCACGTTGGCTGGTAGCTTGTGCCCGGGGAGGTACTTCACGTTTTCGTGGTCGGTGTTGATGATCTCGGTCAGTTTGCGCCCGTTCACCATCTCCTCAAAAACCCACATTTTGACCGTGCGGTCAAATTTGGGGTTGTGTGCGACGTTGGCGCCCACGATCTTGGCAATAGCGGAGCCCCTGTGTTGTTAATGGTTACAGGTGAGAGTTGGGTTTCCACCAGTGAGAGCGAGCAAGCGGTCGGCGTGGATTTAGTGTGAGAAGCTCTCGGGATCCTCTCGTGAACAAAGTTATTTTGCCGTTTGAGATGATTAAGAGACACTGGTTAAATAGGGCCCAGTTCTTGAGCCCTGCAATGGGTTTTAATCACTTCTGGGTTAAAACATTTATTACTTTAAATGATATTTAATAAGCTCGCTGTTAGAGTTACCCATTGCAATTTCTTTTTATCATAAAAAATATTTGGATCGTACAAATTTCCATCGCCTACACTGACTTGAACGCGTTTTACAAATAAAAATGAATCATTATTGATCAATATCATAAATCAGTCCCCAGACAGGCAGTTATTCATGAGGTATGGAAAAATATTGCAGTTACTCAGGATAGCAATTCTTGATGGGGGGGGTCAGCTAAAATTTTTAATTCAAAATGATATATTTGATAATTTCACAATAACATTTGCCATAATTAACATTAGAAGTAACTACATTTTTGTCAAGTTTTATTTTGACATCACGTGGCACTCGTCAATTGATTATGTGAAATCAAATAGTGAAGTTTATAATACTTTTTTTTTTACTTTGTTTTCAATCTTTTGCGAAATAAGCTCAAAATATAAAATTAGATATCTAAAATTAAATAAAAATTGATAAACCAAACGGGATCCGCCGATTACCGTAAACCTCCGATTAATGGCGCAGCCCCAAAAACTGTAACCTGACTTGGGGGGAATGATGGCTGGCTCCGCACCAGTTCGCTCAACCAACGGGCTTATTCCGAGCAAAACTCGAGTGACAGTCGACGAAAACACCTTAATTCGGTAGAAATAAATCCCAAGTCGGCCTTAAAAGTCCAAACTCCCCCGGTACGAAGTGGGGAAAAACGCGACTTTTAAGCTAGCTGTTTGCCAAGTGATGCTAGGTGAGCTAGCAAAGGTGAGCGTTAGCCGCGTTTACCGACGCGCAGACATTTTGAACGCTAAAGTCGCCGCACTTGCCAGTTTCCGGAGCCGACGATGCACACTTTCTTCGCAGCTGCCATGGTTGGGGAAAAAAAGAAAACGGACAGGGAGCCGAGCGGGTGAACCTGCCGTGTGGTTATGCAACGGTCGGTGCGACTAAATGTCTGGCAGATCCCAGGTTTTATTGGCCCGGCGGAGGGGGAGACACCGGCCCGCCCATTGAAGCCGCAGCCAAGACCGGCCACTCATTCATCCCGCTCCCGATAAGAGGTTAGTGGGCTCAAAGTAAGTGGGGCAAAAGTCCCAGTTCGCTCAAATCCGCTCTCACTCCACGGTGAAGTCACTTTAGTCCCTTTATTTACAATTCCAATCACTTTTAATGACTTTATTTTGTGTTTACACTTCACTCAAACTGCCTCGACACATAAGAAACAATGGAAGTTCCATGCAAAACTCCCCAAAACAGCTGATACTACTTACCAGTTAGCATACTCCTTTCCAAAAACTATATATGTATGCGTATATATATATACACACACACATATTTTTCTTTTTTCTGTGATGCCTGTCATTGACTTTTATGGAAATCGGTGTCGTTTTAGGTGAAAGCTCTTGTTTCCGTTCATTTCATCACACTATTCTGCGCCACCTTCATTGCAATCCATGAGGAGTTACCTTATAATGCATCCGTCTTGATAAGACTGTATATAAAGTTAAATCTGCAAGAATCACAATCTCTCACATTCAGTGCAATGCATAAGGGATATGAATTGGATTATTATCCAGCCAGCTCTATGAAACTTATGGTATGTGAATTAAAGCTACATAACTGTGCAGTGATTTTCTTTTTCTTTTTATGTAGTCTCTGTGCTTTCCTACTTTCTTGTTGCGAACGCCTTGATCGTGAAAGATTTTGCCTTTTCCTCAGGAATTACACCACACCCTTTTCACAGTGCGCACTCACCGCTCAATATGGGGGCTTTCTCTCCATTCACATCCTTGAAGTTTCCCTGGGATGAGGGTCAATACGACACAGCCTGTCCCCCCCTGCTGCTGGGAGCTTTGTGGTTTCCAAAAGAACGTGGAAACAGCACGCCGTTCCCTTTCAAAGGACATTTATTGTCCAAGCCGGAGAGAAAATAAACTACCACGAAGTTAGCACTTGGCTTCATAATTGGAAGAACCCTTTGTTAGGACAATATGATAAAAAGTGGGAAGTGAAATTGCAAAGTGTGGTAGCTTCGTCTCTGATATATAAATCTGTTTAAAGCCCTTCCTCAGCCATTGTTCACAAAAAAGCTGTTTGTACAGAAAGCCATTAACATGTAACATACATGCAGCTTTTTCATTCTGATTCATCCTATTTCTCGGAAGATATTTCTTTTCGTTTAACAACGCGTAAATCAAACAATGGATAAAGTGGATGCTCGCAATCTTGAGTGCTAACTTTGCAGAACACACATTAAAAGTCACAAGGGGAAGCGCGGATAGCTCGGCGCGAGACGTGAATTGGTCCCGGAGGGCTGCGACAATAGGGGACCTTGTATAAGAACTGGAGCAACAGGCGAAGGACGTGGAGGAACTATAAACCACAGATTCAGCAGTCTTGTCTGAATACAGCTTACTTCACCGAATTTTCTCTGTCCTGTTCATAGTAGCCATGACATTCTCATGTGAATGAGCTTCTCTATTTTTTTTTCCAGTCCACAGTGCTCTTTATGCTGTGAAAGACGAGTGCCAAGATTAATGTCAGGAGGGGGAAGCTAGCTGTTGTCTTTTTCTTAATTTAACAAATCACAATCAACAATTATTTCTGACACCGGGGACACCATCTGGAATTGTGTCGGTGGTTGATTGGGAAGCAGCTTATGATCAGTTGAGTTTTGGTTTCCCCCTTTGTGCCATTGAAGCAAATAAATCTTAATTATAAGCACAGTCACACACACACACACACACACACACAAAAGAACTTGAGAAGTGCTCCAGATTAACCCGTCTTCATGTCGATCAAAGATTAACCACTTGGAAGACGAGGTGGCCTCAAACTCCTCAGACTATGGTCCTCTCATCAACCAATGTCAGTAAATTATCTGCTATCATTTTCCTATATCAGTGTTTCTACTAACATCCTTGTCACTGCATTCTAATGCCGTGTTGTCATCAGGTTCAGAACGAGGTTAAATGGTAAGCAAAACAAAATCAAATGAAAAAAAAAAATTGGCCAACCCCTCAGACCTCTCTCCCACTTGAATGACATTCAAATAATAAAAACAGCCAAAAAGATCCTTGCAGATCAGTCCCACATCTTACATCTGGCCTTCGAGTGGCTCCCCTCTGGTGTCGGACGCCGCTGCCCCACCTACAAAACCCAGAGAAGGGCAACCTTCGTCCCCAGAGCTGTACAAATACTCAATTCCCAGCAAGCCTGCAAACCCCTCATAAACATGCCAGCCCCCCAATCCCCGTTCATGATATATTTATTATATAAATGCAGAGCGTACCTACAATTTGCACAATTTTTGGACTGTTATTTATATAAAAAAATATATATATATATTTTTTGTACAGTAATTTATTTTTATATTTAGATTTTTTATCATATTTTTATATTTATTTTTTATTTTTTGTAATTTATTATTATAATTTTTTTTTTATTTGATTCTGCTACCCCACGTGGCCCCCAGTTGCCTCTCTTGGACACATAAAGTTTTTCTCATTCTGATTCTAAAACCGCGATGAGGCAGACTGAACACGGACTACACTGGATGCTTAGCGAAAAAAACAAACTAAAACCCCTCGGCTCCTGATCTGCTGTAGTCGGGGAACGCCGGCCTATTTGCCAACAGGTTGGCGGATGTCAAGCTAGTAAATATTAGCTGATATGATATACGACCAGTGCACCCGCGCTTTATGAAACCTTACAGCTGCGCGGTTAATTATTGCGTGGCGATTACCGGCCATAAAGTGATCATGCCCACAAATTCTAATTTTCTTATCGAGACAAGTAGTTCATGGTTTGGTTGCCATGGCAGCACACATAACTTTCAGCTGAGGAAGCAAGTGCGGTTTTTCGGCTCCTGGTTGATGAGCATGCCTAGTCATAAGACCGATATATTATTTTGCAATGTTTGCACTGTCAAGTTAGATATTACGGCGCCCACCGTGGCTGACGTGTTTTTTACATGACGTGATTTTTTTTTTTGTGTTTATTTGTCTTGTCAACGATAGCTTCACATGTGTGACCATAAGACACTGTGGGTGGTATTTATTATTTACCTAAATTATTACCATGCATGAATATAGTTACTGTTTTTATGTACGTCTCTGCAAACCGTCTCATATACCGTTGTGCGTTGTCGCGTGCTATCGCGACGTTATCGTGGTATGTGGGGAGTGTACAAAGGAAGAATTTCATAGCATTGTCTGAATCACCTTATACTTACAACGAACATGCCAATAAAAATCTTGTAATCTTAGCATGCTAATATTTGCTGTACACCCAGAGCGGCGAACATTCATTCATTCATTCATTCATTCATTGTTCTTTCATTCAGGTAGAGGTTTACTGCCGGGCCACCATGGCTAACATTGTTGGTCGATTTGTTTAGGATCTCTGGATGAACCAAAACTTTGGTGGACATAAAGAAATCGGTCGCTAGTTTTTTTGTGGCATGTCATTCAAACATTGGATTCGAAAGAACGTCATGCGATCGGGAAAGTAAGAAACCTCTAGAACGACTGAAAGAATTCAGCTCAGGCTTGAAACGTTTTTGATAAATAACGACACAGAACAGCTAGCAATGGGTAAAAGAAGAGAAAGTTAGCATTTGATCTTTAATATAACAACTAACTCAGGTCAATAATTTAGCTATACGTCACCAGAATATAAGAATCATCCCGTCAGATTCATGTACCTGAAAGCACGACATTGCCGAGTTCACCTCATGCAGCGCACACTGCAAAACAACAAGCCAGCTGTTCATTTACTGAATACGCACAGTTTAAGCAGCTGTGATTATAGCAATATCAATGTATAAAGTAATTGCCTCATATGAACATGGCCTTTGATAAATAATCAGGTATATCACTTTTGAGATATAAACCAAATTTCAGTCACATGAACCGATGCTCATACTGTATGTACAAAAAAACGTTCAGACACAAAGTAAAATGACATGAGGCTAAATTACAACAGTAGACAATTCAAAATATGCTTATACATAAGATTATTATCCATAGTCATCTCTAAATGTCACTACATTTGTCTAAATGTCCAATTGTGCTTGATTATTACGGTACACGCTGTACAATTTCCATTTCCTGTGGAGAATAACATTGAACTCCAGGAGACCCGAGTACAGTAATTATTTACGTCAAAGTAGTTTAAGGTCACTAGTGACATGTAAACATAGTCAGCATATGAGACAAACTGTCAAACATGTACTGCCAGAGCTAAGTTTTTTTTTTTAAACCAATTACAGCCTTTCTTAAAAGGGTTCGTTGTGGTTCCCAATTTCCCGTCATGTACCAGAGTGGCACTGATGTCGCACAACTTCATAAACACGTAAATACAAATAAACTGTAAACTGTACAACCATTTACACAGACAGATCATGACACGTTCTGCAGAGTAACTGTTCATCCATGTACATTGAAGATGGCCGCTGTTCAGCGCTACATGCATTTTGAGCCCTAGAAGATGGAAAACACATTCAACGTGATTTTCTTTTTTTTTTTTTTAAACCAGCCACCAATGTGAGCGGCCCCTACCGACTGTTAACGGGAAGAAGACGGGTTGCAGAATGTTAGTAGGCTTCAGTTTGCTTAATCTCTTCGAGGGCAGATTACACACCATGTTGCACCACGGCAGCATCCCAGGTCAGACGTTCAAACTTTGCTAAATATTTGCGTCATACCATAATGAACGACGACAGACTTATGCTATTTTGTACAGATTTTTTTATAGCTGATGCTGATGTCGTCCGCTGTCGTCGTCTTGGAGAAAAAAAAAAAAAAAAGCACAATACCGATGCATAAGATGATATTCTTTGCAGATGACACACTAAGCACTGAAGTTCTTTCAGCAAAATGTAGTCAAAGACCTATCAACAATTTATTCACGATATACTTTAAACATTATCGAAATATAACCGTGATTAAAATGATTACATTTTTTTGCAGAGCCGTTTCTATGATGTCAAGAAATGAGGTCAGGATTCCGGGTCGAGCAGGTGTTAACACCGGTATGTTTCAAAGCGGGTGGATTTTGGTTTGTTCGACTAAACGTTGAGAATAATTAATAGAAACCGTCTCTTCTCCTTTGGGCCGTGCCCTTCGGAGGTCGCCACAGCCAATCACCTGCCTGCATCTAGCCCTCTCCTCCGCTAAAGCGACTCACTTCCTGTCCTCCATTGGTAAAACTCTCTGGTCTTCCTCTAGACCCGGTAGTTCCAACCTCAACATCCTTCTACCCAGATCTTCACTACCCCTCCTGTGTACACGTCCAGATCATCCGATACTAATAATTAACGTACATAATAGGCCAATATGTGGCCCTACCAACTACTTACGCAGTTATGTATAAGTACTGATTACTCCTTGGTTGGAGCGAAAACCTGTCGGGTGTTACATTTGGTGAACTGATGTTGGGAAAGTCCGTTTTCTATTTGTAAATTCCATGTCAAACATGCGCCGTCGTTGACTTCTTTGAATCCAATTAAAAAAAAAAAAACAACAAAAGTTGAAATCATAACCTCCAGTACTTGTTCTGGTATCACAGAGTTTGCATAAAAGCAGTAGCTTATTAGCTTTTTGATTCTGAGCCACGACATGTGGCGTTTTATCGCTGAAAGATAACATACCCTCTTAGTCGGACTGATTTCTCCCGGCTTTTTTAATCATCAGCATGAGATCATTTTCTCTTTGTTCTCATTAAATTGTTTTCTTTCCTTCCGCTTGTCTCTGTTTGATCCAAATGCATTTTTTTTAAAAACTCCCACAGCTCTAACATCATTAATCAGTTCGCGAATGAAGGCTAATATCCAAAAGAAAACCCGATCGCTTTTTAAACACACCTTTGCAATATCGCAAGACCGTCTCGGTGATCCTATCACGTTTCCCGTGTTTTTGCCGAAGCTGTCCGACTGGTCGGGATTATTTGCCTCGAGCTGATTTATTCCTCCGCCTCGCAATGTAAGGCTTTCTTTGCGATGGTACTTACGAGCCGTCAGATCACACTTTAGTTTGGAGGGCACGAATTCAGAATTGTTTTTGTTTCCTATCTAATAGGCCTATTTTCCCAGGATGGATGCCGAATGGAATAATATTCAGCTGCTCGTCCTTGATTGTAGCATTAAACTTGTGAATTACCATTATTCAGTCCGTTTTGCCTGAAATCAAGCTGTTATAGAAACCTGTTGTGAATGTTACCGTTTACATATTTTCTTGGCATCTTATAGTTCTTGGCTTAGAAAATGCTATCGCCGATGTTTCTGTGCCCGACCCGCTCATTTCAGGGACTGAAAAATGGCAAGGTTTTAGTCGCCTTTGCTCGGGCCACCCTGCAACATGAGGTAGGACTTGATAAAGCCAAAACAAACAGACGACAGGGTTGAACGGGGAACGGATGGTTGCGATGCGATGCTGCGAAACCAGTCACAAAATTCAAACACCAAAACGAACAATAATAATAATAATAATAATAATCATAATAATAATTATAATAAAAGTTGCCCGAACCATTGGCTCCATTTCGACCAAATGTCCGTAAAAGCTGTTTACAGATGGCCATGCAGTTACTCCAACGTTTTTCCATTTTTTTTTCTTCTTCCAGTCATCAAGACATATTGATCACTGGCTCTCGCTGTCCTGCTGAGTGATCGGCGATCCCTCGGTCTTAGCCACATGTTCGCCCCATCGCTCCGAGCCTCTGTTCAGGCACAGTTCAGACACTTTGGTCCTTTCGCTCAAGTCGTCTCACGTAGCCTAGCGAGCAAACGGCTAGAAGGGGAAGCATTTCCCGCCCTAGTGAAAGTTACTGACGTGACACTTGACATCATCCAGGCTCAGAACTGTACCCTGGTCGTTGCTACCCGGCTTTAGCTTCTTATCGGAGCAGCGGCACAACTTGTACTTTATTACCTGGGGGGGAATGAAAGCACAACAGGTGCCAAGATCAGTAACCCGTATTTTTTTTGGACCAGACCAGTCCTTCATCTTCCATCTCACCTCGTAGAGATAGTCAAATAGCTCGAGAATGGTGAGAATGCTCGCACCGATAAAAAGTCCCATTTGGCCACCGATGTCACCTGGAAGGACAAACAGGGGGGGAGACAGAATCATCATCCATTAGTAATATTTTAAAATATTACAAAGAATTAGGGGATCCTAAAGCTACATGTGGTACCTAAGAGTCCGGCCACCTCGTACGCCTTCTTCTGCTCGATGGTTTCGTAGTTGAGAGCCTCGAAAAAGATGTCCAGAACCAGAATATTTTCCCTGTAGAGCCAAAGAGGTCCAAAAAATTACTTTTTAAATTCAACTTGCTCAGACATTCCCTATCTCTTCAACTATTCCTGCAATAGTAGATGTACTTTATATTTTATTTTTGTCACAGCCGAGAAAGTCGCGACACATTTTCGTACTTTCGCTCTTGAGGTAATCTCAACGTGCACAGATGGAGATAAAAACTTAAAAATTTTACTGAACTTGGTGAATTTTGAGGTAAATGGTCGAGCGGACTGTCAAAAAAAGCCGCGGGGGAACCCTCATCACGGTTATACTCTGGCTGCCTGAGGCAATAAAATGCAAATATTCACATATCTGTCCCACTTCTTAAAAATCTGTGTTCCCTTCCCCCAAAATTAGAGCCTACAAGCTCACATGAATATCACTGAAACCAGATATTAGCTTGTAACTACTCGTTAGTATCGGGTATCGTTGGATTTTACTCCTACTTTGGTACTTTGTCACATTCTGTTCCTGCCCGAAGCAAAAGTCCAAGCTTGAGGACGAGCTGATACCTACTTAATGTACTGCTCAGACTTGTTGTACTTCTTGGCCAGATATTTTGCGGAGGCCTTGCTGGGGATCTTGACGAAGGACAGCTCTTTGCTGTATCTGGTCATGTTGCAAGGCGTCTCGCACACACAGAAGTCGTTGTCTTTCTGCACCAGGAAATCTGGTCGGGTAGGCGAGAAGAAACGCAGAACGGAGATCAGCGTGTCCGTGACTGATTTAAACGCATGACGTGCATCTGTTCTTTAAAAATTCAAGGCCGGAGGCCGAGATTCCGTCTCACCAAGAGCTGGATCTGCGCATTCTTTGTAAAGCTCAGGGGTGCAGTAGGGCGCATCGCCTGCAGCCGTAGCAACACACACACACACACACGTTAGGTAAATGTTCGTTCCTTCGCTTGAAGTGCAACAACGTGCACGGTCCTACCAGGCATGTGCACCATGCGACAGTTGCAGTTGTCCACCAGGTAGCGCGTCTCGCAGTCGATGCGACAGGCCGTGATGCTGTAGGTGTCGTAGAAGTCCGACTCCATGGGCGTCACCTTGCAGTCACCCCATGGCGGAGGGAGGTAGATCAGCTGCAAGCCAAAGCATCATGTGGTTGTTATCCAATCAATAATGATAATAATAATTTATTTTGTTCTTTCATCGGTATAACGATCATAGATCTGCTCTAACATGGTCAGGAACATTCTTGTCGAAATCCTCTTTGAGTTTCTTCACTTGAAGACGTTTCAACCCTCATTACGAGAGGCAGTCTTCAGTTCTAATGACCTATGGAGAGTTTCCGAATATAATTGGTATAAGGGTGAATGCTATGCTAATGGGGGTGTTGTTCGTTGGAACTAAAGATCAACTTTATTTCAGTATCGTTGGTCCCAGCATGGAGTTATACGTTTGTGAAAAGTTGCGTCTGAGGCCCCTCCTCTGTTCAGAGAGGGTTTTTCAACCTTTCACAAATGTATAACATCGATTGGGTTCAATACTAAGACGGATTTGCACTGACGGACCAGTACCTTCTGCACCCTCCAAACAACCAGGAGAGATTCTTCACCAGAACCAGCCCCCGGTAACGTCCACATGAGGCTCAGTTCATGTGATCGCTCCTTTGTTTAGCTTTACCTTTTCACATTCCAATCCAGGTGAACCCACAGAGTTGCTCTTTTGATCCAACCAACAACAACTCCATTAGCATAACAACCCCTTCGACCTCGTCTCTGCAAATCAACTCTTCCATTTGCACAACTAACTACCATAACCTATGGCTCTTGTGGTGACGGCATATGGCTCCTAGACAATTTTGAGTTGAAAAAAAAAAAAAAAAAATCAGTTTGGAACTGATTTTAAAATCCTTGTGATATTTCTTCATAATACTATGTCATTTTAATGTAAACAGAAATTAGTTTTGACCGGTCACCCGTCGGTCGGGTCGGGAACCAACGGCTTGCGAGCATGTCCGGGTCAAATTAAATTTATCAGGCAGCCAACTAGTTTATCCGCCTCAACCCTTGTAACGGAAAAAGACGGCGGAAGGAAAAAGAGACGATGATGACCGTGCATTCCAGGCGGCGTGGACAGAGGAATTTCCATTTGTGGAGAGAGCAGTATCTGCGGTACGTCTAATATGCAATGATAAAATTGCATCGATGAAACGGTTAAATATAAAGCGGCACTTCGAACAAAACCATGCAGCACCAGAGGTCGCATTAAAAGCAAGAAATACTCAATTTAATTTATGTTCAAAATACTGTATGGCAGTCAAAAAGGTTCCCGACCCCTGACCTAGACCCTCCCAAAACCCCGGCAGTTCTATTCGGAAACTCCCCTATCGGTCTCCCGATACTACGTTTGTTTCAATGTCAATGCACGTACAGAAAACACCGGGAGTTGATGTTTAACCGATAAGTCTTTTTTTAAGGGGGTTCTAGTTGGTGACATCCTGTGCGGTGACTGAGCAACGATAGTGAATGATGTGATAACTGTCTAGTGTTTGCAGGAATGAATCCGCGGCTAATGAACGTATGGTTCGTGATTAACCGAGCATCGACGCTCAGCAGTTGTTAATAATGAACATTGATTAGATGCTTTGCACAGAAACCATTTTTATTTCTCAATACTTGAGTTCCCGCCGTTGCACTCAATGCAGTAGAGTCTATTTATTGGAAGAATAACAGTCAATCACAGTTACTTGTGCGGAGATGCTTTACCTGAAGAGTTATTTCCACGCCAAATGTGCTCCCTTGTGTATTTGCCGTCTGGGAGGTTTGGAATTTTTTCCATCGCTGTGGCTTAAATTCAGCACTCGCTTTGGTTTACGCAGTGTTTAATTTACCAGCCGTAAACTAAGAGCGGCGATAAGTGAGGATTGCACTTTCAGAGTTTAAACAGAAAGATGTCGTACCTTTTAAGGTATGTCAGACAATTTTTTTTTCCCCGATAAGTCGAAAGACGAAAGTCCACAATGACAAAGCGAGGAATTTGGAGATAAACTATACATGTGTTCTTCACCGGGACTTTCCGTTCTCTGGTGAAGCAGCGATAGGTGATGCATGACCGGTTTTGTAGACGATCTTATTTTCTTCGGTTTCCCTGCAGACGTTTCTATCTTGTCCAAATGAAACACTTCATCTTGGCCCTGAGATTTTTCAGTTTCGGTCTGTCTGGGATTCTTAAAAGACACCCTCCGAAGCAAGAAACCGCCGCCGCAGAGTTTGACTGCGCCAAAAGGCATTAATGAGATTGGCTCCGGACAGGACTCGTGGACTCGTGACTCTTGTGACCAAACACATGTTGGTGCGCTTCTTTACGTGAAATCTACTGCATTTCGCGCAGCTATGATAGAATTAGACTTGGATATATAGTAGAACCTTGACTTACAAGTTTCGTTTGTTGTGTGACCGAGCTCTTAACTCCGGCCGCTCGTATATCAAATTCAATTTTCCAATTAAAATGAATTGAAATGCTATTAATCCATTCCAACCCCCTGCTTTTGTTGCGTGTTTAAATAAAAAAAATGCACTTTATAAATAACAAAATGTTTTCCATTTGGTGCTCTTAACTTAACTTACTGGTTACACACTTTATGCTACAATGAGTTGCTAAATGTAACCTGTACATTTTGCTACACTTTATGGCTAAACTTAATTTAGCAAACAAAGTGAAAGTCGCTCCTTTTTCTAAAACCATCAAACCGTCCCCGACCGGCTTTGAGCGACTCTTCCGACGCCTCGTCCTTTAACGTTCCCGTCGTCCGCCGCACCGAAACCCCGTAAATGTCCATGATTTTCTCTGGGCTAGCGAGCGACGGACGGCCAACCCAGTGTCGCGTCGGTGTCAAACGCTCATCCCGCTCGAAACTCAGATCTTGGCTGTTTATCAGAAAGCGGAAAATCCAGCGAGCGACGGCTCGGATTTCGGAAAACTCACAAGTTGAAGTCAAGGCTCCTCTGTATTGGGAAAGTATATTGAATATACAGCGGTCCCTCGCTATAACGCGGTTTATTTTTCACGGTTTCGCTACTTCACGGATTAGCATCGTGCATTGCGTTCTGCATTCTGATTGGCTAAAAAGTCACTCCGCTTCTTCTCTACCTGCGCGTCAATAACGTTGCAGTTTCATATGTACACGTACGTAAAACATCTTGCCAAATTTACATTACATACGTGCAAATTCTCTTGCAATTTCGAGTTTCTTTAAAACCCGTAATGTTGACAAAACGCTCTGGACCGACAAAAGGGCCCAAAAGGCAGCGGAAGATGCTATTTATCGCAGATAAAGTTAAACTTCTGGACATGCTAAGGGAAGGTAAAAGCTATGCGGCTGTAGGTCGGCATTACGGAATTAATGAATCTTCCGTTCCATAAAGAAGGACGAAAAAAACATAAGGACGACTCTACTCTATATTTTTTTCATAATCATTTTTAATTTTCTCCCGTTTAATCCAATTACTCGGGTCGTGATGGGCGGTGCTAATCTCCGCAATTTGAAACCCTTATGTTCACATTGATGATTAAAATTATTATTTGACAGTACAGTACAGAAGTTATTTGTTGAAAAAAAACGTTTCTAAAGTACAGTACTTTTATTCGTGAAACAAATGATTGAGCCTGTAAAATGGTTTGTTCTTTCTTTTCAATGTATAATAGAGTATTTAATTGTGTAATAATTATAAAAAAAAATAAATAAAGGTTTCTACTTCACGGATTTTGCCTATCTTTTTGGAACAAAACCCCCGCGAAAAACAAGGGTATACTGTAATCCTAATTGGTAGGCGTTCTTTGTCCAAGCTTATGGAACTCCTCCACTCTTTTCAACAACAGCTGTTTACGCTTTGTCATAATCGTTCTTAGAAAATAAAATCAATCCGAGACCGAAAATGAAAATCGAGGTTCCGGAAAAACCGTCCGTACCCTCTGTTCTTGGCAGGAGACAAACGTCTGGAATCCGGGCGCCACCCCGAAGCCCAGCTGATCGATGAAAGAGGGTTCGTCCTGACTGTGGATCTGCACTTTGACCCCGGCCTCGAAGGAGGTCTCATCTAGAAAATGGAAAACAAAACACAATTTGTTAATAACTCCGGAGTTTATTTCTTTCTTTCTTCATCGAGCGTCTCTCACCGGTTTCTCCCCAGACGGGCAGGTACTCGTCCTGCTGAATGTCCAGCATGAGCTCCAGCCCGTTTCCCATCCCTCCCTTCGTGGTGATGAGCGGCGGCCGGCCGTCGCCGCCGGCGTTAAACGTGTAACACTTCCCATAGCGGGTAAAGACCTGACGCACAAACACACACACACACACACAAAGAATGGATTAGTCTTGACACAACACACACTTGCTTCGTTTTAGACTCCCCGGCTGGCGTCTTGAGAAATATTCCACTGGGGGTCAGTGTTTATCTCGTTTTTGGATGCACGTCTCCGTGGATGGAAAGTGTGTGTGTGTGTGTGTGTGTGTGTGTGTGACAGGAGGTGTTAAATACAAGAGTAGTTGGGGATGAAACGGAGGAGGAACGAGCTCAAAGAAGAGACGGAGCTCGTTTTAAAATCCCATCGTACGGAATCGACGGCGCTTTTTTAATTAACCTCACGTTACCGTGGAGACCGAGAGCTCCAGGTTCGGAGGATTTCTACCTCAAAGCAGCGCTATTAAATTCGTCCGACCGTCGGTGACCCGCGCCGATGCGAGCCATTTAACTTTCGCCTCGCCTCCGGGGAGATTTCCTCTCCGCTCTTTTCATCGTTCCAGCGCAGGGAACCGTTTTTTCAGCAAATCTCCAAATGAAAATAAATCAAAAAGAGATGGAGATGGAGATGGAGAGAGAGATGTTGGCAAGTTGGAGCTTCGGGGGTAAGACGTCTGCTTTGGACAACCCAGGAAACACTCTGCTCGCCAACCTTCTGCCCCTGAGATGATTCATTCAGAGCTCTCCATCTCCTCTTCACGTTCAGATATTTACCGCCGCACGTTCCCCAGATTTAGAGACGGCGGCGATGAGGCAGCAGAGATGAAGATGTTGGAGGTTCTCCTTCGGGAAGGAGGAGGATGGAACGAGTCCTTCAGAAGGACAGCTTGTTACGATGTCAAGTCAGATTGAGAAGGTTCTTGTCAAAATCTTGTCAAGAAGACAAGAAGAATTAACTTTGACCTGAATGACCGTGAACCTCCTCAGACATTTTGAGGTGGACAGAGATCCGTCCAGAACGATGCTGAGGTTGGAGGAGGCCTATAGGAAGACCAGGGAAGGAGGACAGGAAGTCAGTCGGTGTGATAGGGTCAGATGGCAGGAGAAGACGAAATAAAGAAAAAGATGAAGATCCTTCACGCTTGCATCAGGAAACTCAGAAGCTATTTGTGATTATCTATTTTTTCAAGTTGAATAAATCCCCCAAGGATCGCATCATTACCGATGCTTAAATATTAGTTTTCTGGCACACTCGTGCCTCAATCCGCTGACCTTTGCTTCGCCGAGGATGAATAATTCTCATCCGGACAGACTGTTGTCTCCTCGCATATCCCCGGACGTCGTTCCTTCCTGAACTTCCGACCCCGTGGCCGGTTGCTCAGCGCATCAGCCGGAGTGAAATTCCTGCGGATGACGTTTGGAAAACAAGAGTGCCTCTTTGTCTTGAGCGGAGAACACGGCCGTGATCTGAACGCTCCGAGTCACTCGGGGTAGTCTTGGTAGTCTTGGTGTTCAACTAGAGGTTGAAAAACGATTTTTAAGGGCCATGACTGACATTTATCGAGCGATTACGCCGTCGAGCCTGCTTATTTTTAGGTCGTTCCGCCGAGAATGTTCTGGAGACATCCGGGATGAACCCAGCACGATCCGCCGGTCGTCTTAATCCACACAATCGCACACAGCTCTGCGCTTCCATCTAGCTTTCGCTCCAGAGGGAAGCACTCCCAGACAAGTTTACCGCTGAGTCAGATCAACCCCTTCCAAATTTAGTATTCAGGATGTTAGCCTAGCGATGACATTTACGGGAACAGCTGCGAATGAGCCGTTGTAGACGTCGAGCGTGCGAAATATTTGGACCGGTCCTCGTACGTTGGGGGAACGGGCCTTTCGGTTTTGTGTACGTGAATACCGCCGCGCAAACAGGAAACGGCTGTTAATTCTGAATAAAGGAGAACTGGTGGATTTTGTGAATTTCCTGCGAGGGTTCTGTGTCCTCCGGCTCAATCACCAAATCTCATCGTTGTAATTGGTGTTGCTCTTCTGGAGGACTTCTTGTTGATAACCTTTCGTGGCAACAGGAGTTGCGATTTGCAAACATGTTTCACCTCTGGAACTGAAGACGCCTTCAGCGAGTCAACCTCCTCCGTCTTACCTTATTCTCTGTATCCTCGTCTGTCACACCATCCATCTGTCCATACATCCGTAAACCTTCTCTTCGGTCCTCTTCTAGACCTCCTGCCTGAGAGAACCTCAACATCTTCATGTCTGCTATTTCGTCGCTTGTCTCGCCACTAGCTTGTGAGGCCTTCCTTTCATTCAGAAATTGCAAGTTCAGTTGCCATGAAAAGATTTTATTCAGGAATAAACCATGACCTTGGTGACTGAGAACCTCCCTAGACCTCGGGGACTTTACTGTTCCCGTTCCTACATGGAGGGGAGTTTCTGGTATATTCCTGTTCTGGTTGGAGATGGTCACAGTCGAAACATTATGTGAATGTGCGAGTTGATCACGGTCGCTACTGGCATGTCGACGTGTGTGTCGTTCGGACGCAGGTAGGAATTCAGGGGCCTCCTCTCAGTTGGAATTCCATCTCAGACAAGAGATGGAACATCTTCAAGCCATAATAAGATTTGACTGCAGTTCATCGTGGATCCTTGTAACTTCTCACGCGGCTTTTCATAGCAGATGATAGCTCGGAGAGCAGACATGGGTCTCCTCCGATCGTCTTGTTGTTGGAACTCGGCGTCGCTCGGAAATCTGCACCTTTAGAGCGGGAATGGGATGGTTCTTCTTAGACAGTGAGAAGATGCCTGAGGAATGGAGAAGAGGTGTGATGGTGCCCATTTTTAAAAACGGGGCTTGTGCAGAATTGTTCTAACTATAGAGGAATAAAGTTGATGAGCCATACAATGAAGTTATGGGAAAGAGTTGTGGAAACTAGACTGAGAGCAGAAGTCAGCATTTGTGAGCAGCAGTATGGCTTCATGCCTAGAAAGAGTACTACAGATGCAATATTTACTTTGAGAATGCTAATAGAGAAGTACAGAGAAGGTCAAAGGGAGCTGCATTGCACTTTTTTAGACCTAGAAAAAGCAGGGGTGCCGAGAGAGGAGCTCTGGTATTGTATGAGGAAGTATGGAGTGGCAGAGAAATATCTTAGACCGGTGCAGGACATGTATGCCAGCTGTCAGATAGTGATGAGGTGTGCTGTTGGAGGATTTCAAGTACTTAGGGTCAACAGTCCAGAGTGTAGTAGTTTGGAAAAGTTTGGGTTCAATCAAGTTGGAATGGGTGGAGAAAAGTGTCAGGGGTACAATGAGATAGAAGACTATCAGCCAGATACAAAGAAAAGGTGGACAAGACAGTGGTGAGACCAGCGATGCTGTACGGACTAGACACAGTTACAATGATCAAAAGACAGGAGGCAGAGCTGGAGGTCGCAGAGATGAAGATGCTGAGGTTCTTTTTGGGAGTGACCAGGATGGAGAGGATCAGGAATGAGTCTATCAGTTAGATGTTTTGGAGGGAAGGTCAGAGGACCCAGACTGTACAGAGGAGGGATAGCGGACATATTGGTAGATGGATGCTGGACTTGGAGGTCCAGAGGAAGACCAAAGAGGAGATTCATGGACGTAGTGAGAGAGGATATGGAGTTAGTTGGTGTGAGAGAGGAGGATACAGAGAATAGGTTTAGATGGAGAAGGCACATTCGCTGTGGAGACCCCTGAAGGGAAAAGCCCAAAGGAAAAGAAGAATTTGTCACAGGGGTGCAGGACATGTATGACCGAGACAAAGACATAAACACTCCTCTATTCATGTCCAAACCATGGTGAAGATCTAGGTAGAAGGTTGCTGAAGGTGGAGCTGCCAGGCAGGAGGTCTAAAGGAAGACCAAAGGGAAGGTTTAAGGACGTAGTGAGAGAGGATATGAAGGATAGTTGGAGTGAGAGAGGAGGATACAGAGATTAGGTTCAGACGGAGACGGTTGATGCGCTTTGGCAACCCCTGAAGGGAAAAGCCCAAAGGAAATGAAGAAAAGAAGAGTCTTAATGACGCTGAAGCTTTTGGTTTCACCTCAAGATTGATGCTTTCAGGAACAAAATTGTAACTTTGATTTGGCCAGTTTATCTTGCATTTCAGCCTTTCTAGTATCGCAAGAGCCACATAACTCAAGCAGGGACAGTTGGGGATCGGGGACGCAAAGTGCAGGAGACGCGGTGGTTTGGGCTGCCAGTGCAGCCAGCAGGCTAGTGGTCACTGTTAAGGCGTGAAATGACCTATTTGTGACAAGAAAGAACAAACAGATTAAGTCATTGTTTAATCTTCCCGGGGGGCCGGTGAGTATATCGGAAGTCGGGGGACCATTATTTTCAGAAGCTGATCAGTCTGGAGGAGGAATTGAAGACCGCTGAAAGTCACAAATTACGCGTTTGCGCACGAATCGGCCGACAAACCTGAGGGCGGCCGTGTCATTGAGGGGATGTCTATGTGAAGAGAAAAATCTGCCTCCAGACCATTTTTTTTTTTTGTTGTTTTTTTTTTTTTTTTTACTTTTCTGTCCTTATCTAACTCCCCAAACCCGCCGCCGGTGGCACGAAAACTCGCACGTATCGATCAGCCTCGCCGTTTCGATGGATGCCCGCGACAGCGAGCCCGGCAGATGGAAAAGCTTTCCGTTAGAACAAAAGCTTTAACGTGTCAGATCATATGCACTGCAGCTGCACTTCTTGTACTTCATAAATAAATCAATCCGTGCGTCGACATCAGACGCGTCCTTTTTATTTCGCACGACATCCAGAAGTACCTCGATTGATACACGGGCCGCAGGTGACGTCGGGGAAACTTGTACCCCCTTGTTTTCGTCGGAAGCCGACGTTGCGACGGAGTTAGCATGGATAAAAACATCAAACGTAGGTTAGAATGCAAAGCGTCGGCGCGGCGTGCATTTTGCAAGATCTTGTTATGATGAATGAATTAATGATCGCGCGCAAGTGGTTTGCAGAAGAACCCATATGGAGCGTGACGGACAAAGCGTGACCGTGAACGCACGTATTTTCCAGAGTGACTCCAGACTCGTGAAAATTGAAGCTCGGTTTATTTCTCGACGGTCGCGTTGAAGAATTTCACACTTTTATCCAGCGGCGTTTGATAGTTTACTTACCGACTGCCGTTTCCACACTCACACTATAATCTTCCGAGCTCTGTGATCAATAAAGCCGCCACTCAAACACACTTTCCCCGATATTGAAAAACACTCAACGGATCGCCGTCGTAATTAATCACGCCGTGCATAAATATGCATATCTGTTTTTAAATGCGCATCAGGTTCCCGTATGGCAGGTTTTAAACTTTTCAGTCCATTTAGCGGCGCCCGAAAACAATATTGCAATTTGAAATGCCGGAAGACGTCTCAGCGGGGGAAGTTCAATCCATTAGCGCTCTGTTGTTTTACGGGAACGTTGCCAAAGACTTTAAAAACCACCTCCGTGAAGTGCGAATGCTTTTCCCCAGCTGTTATTATGCAGCGCTCAAACAGCTATCGCAGAGGAAATTCTATTGAAATGCAACAGGGTGTGTGTGTGTGTGTGTGGGGGGGGGGGATACCGCGTACTGCAGCCACCAGCGGTTAAAAATAAAAAAGTAAATGAAAAATCCATATTTATGCCTTGTATCTCCCGCCATGTATAACTTCGAAGAGGCGAGGATGTCGGCTGACCGGGGGAAAACCAGATTTCACACCGTAACGGGCATTATTAACGAATAAATCAGTCAGATAGCCACTGTGGCCGCTCCGCAAAGCTAATTGCTTCTGTTAGCATGCTAACTGTTAGCATGCTAACAGCTGTTGACCGAAGGAATAATATTTACAATTTCCTTCCTGCGACCGGTGTTAATGTCTGACGGTCGAGCCGGACGTGATCTCAACAGAACATCATGTCCGGTGATATTCATTAACTGATATCACATTTTTAAGTTGAATTAATTATGGGATAGGAAATTTCAGGCTATGTGACATTAATTGATATTGTAACCTGTGAAACTAATATGCACCTTTGGACCCAAAGAGATTATCAGTACATTTATCCATTCATTCATAAGAGATGTACAACAATGTCATCCGCTTTCTCATCTGGCCCGCCAAACTATTTTCTTTGCATATTTTAAATAAGCATTTTCAATCAATATTGAATTTAGAAACTCCTTATTATTTACTTTTGTTTAATTTTGTATGGATGATTACACACAAAATAATGACGTATAATGATCATTAATGATTTTAAAGTTGAAATAAAATGCCAAAAAATAAAATATTTAAATTGCAATTTTCATTTTGTTCAATTTACATGATAACTTGTTGGCCCGTGCATAAAAAATCAAATAAGAAATGTGGCCCGCTGGACAAAATAATTGCCCAACCTCTAATTTAGAGACATAACCATTCACCCTCTCATTTACACATCTGAGCAATTTAAGGTTTCATGACTATCAAAAAGGTCAAAAGAAAATAATAGTTGTCATCTTGGTTACGCTGGAGGTCAGAAGGTCCCTGGAGACACTTCGCCATCGTCTACGATGCAATCCTGAGCCGTGGACGCAAGTTTCCGCGTCTCTGATTGGTCCAGTTAGCCACTGCATGACGGCAGCTGCTATTAAAATGCAGATATGTGACAGTGGGTAGTAATATTCACTCATTCACTCAGGCTTTAGCCGTCACATGACGCAGATAGCGTAAAGAAAAGCAGGAGGCTCCCCGAGAGGGTTTGCTTGTCCGTCCTTGATGGCGTCACCTGGTGCCGTAATTCAATCCTAACGACAACATAACCAAACCTTCCTCCTCCTCCTGTTTGTTTCCAGACTCACCGCAAATAATAGCCTCTCCAAAAAAGCCGCACCAATGAGCAAAAGCAACCCGGGGCAGGAAACCGAAAGCCGGACATTGACGTGTTGATGCCGAAAGCGTGAACTCTCCGGGTGTCGATCGATTTTGGAAAGACGAAGGGCGAACAGGAACGGGGAGAAGAAGACTTTCTTGTTGTAAGTGAACACCCGAAACCTCGCAATGTTTACAAAATAACGGCTAAATCAGCATTTGCAAAAATGAGATTTGGGATTTTTCATTGCCAAATATGTCGCAACACTCTGATTAATTAAAAAGCATGGCTAATCCATTAGCCGCCAAGATATAAAGTTGCGGTCAAATAGATATTTCACTTAAGAAATGGCTGCACCTGCGGCGCCGACCTCAGGGATGACTCGTTGTTGTCGCGCCTCAACGGTGAAACGTCCTTGATCGGTGTCGCTAACAGAACCTGTCAGAAAGCCAAGCATATTGACGCTAGCGAGCCTCAATCCCAAACGCTTCGATGCCGCCGCTGCCGTCGGCTAAGTGAACAAAAACAAAACGAAGTCCGATGGAGTTTCTTCATCGGGACGGCTTTTGTTGATTTTTCCTTCGCCGCTCCGAGTCGTATCGGACGGTTGATAAAGCTTGGAACTTTTTTGTTTTTAGGGGCGGGAGCTCCACTACATAGCATTTAGCTATTCCCAAACACCAGCGGCGACCGTGCAAGGCGCCGATCGGACCTTTGGGAAAATGAAATGAGCGTAACGCGAGTGTCAAGCGCCAGTCGGTCCTCCTGCAGCGTACCCGCGGAGGAGGAGGAGGCTTTCCGTTCGGTCCCTTCGCTTAGCTCCGTCCCAGAGAACCGGTCGTGGGAGGACGTTCTTCAATCACGTCCCCGCAGCCCCCTTTTCGACGCCTCCTCCCTCCCACTTATATCCGAGAAAATGAAACGTTATAAATGAAACGCATTAATTAAAGTGGTGTCATTTGTGAGGTTTTTAACTCCAACCACTAAAAGATTTTATGGCCCTGGACCGTATCCTTAGTTAATTACTATTTCTTTTCTTTTCATTAGGTGAGTCATAATTAGAAAATATCACGTTTAAGAGAACCGAAGCGTTGGATATTTCACTGCCGTTCTCCTGAGCGCTATTCAGCGTCAAGCAGCTTTTTCTTCTGGACGTCAAAGACGGAGTAATGAGTGTGAACTCATCGATTTGTTCTCGGGGTGCAGCCGGACCCGGCGATCACAGGAGACAAACAACCGCTCGAGCGTCGTATGAAGACATACAACCGCTCTCACCCATAAATCACCCGCGGACGTGAAACCATTCACCCTCTCATTCACATTTCGGGGTCTCCGGTGAACTTCCTGCATGCGTTTGGACTGTGAGAGGAAGAAGGTCCTCTTGATGCGTTTGGAAATTAAATATCGTGAGCGCACCCTCACTTTCTTTCTCTTCCGTTGCATCCCTTGTCCCCCCATCCCCCCTTTGCGTCTCCTGCGATGCTCCCTCCACCCCCTCCTCCCGTGGCCTCCTCTCCGTCTCCTGCCGCACTTCCCCACCCAGCCCTGCTTCATTTGATGAATATTTCACAGGCCAGTAGCGACGGTTCTCCTCTCTCATCTTATTCCCTGGCACTTGTCTGGGCACTCAGTACCTATCACCTTCAGAGACGATAGCATCACAGCGCCGGGGGAGGAGGGGCGGCTCGGTAGAGAGGGTGCACGTCATACCGGGAGGAACGGCGTCGGGGTCGTGAGCGCCTGACGGTGCGGCTTCCGTCAAAAAAGTCAAAGCTGTGCTGATCTTAGCTACACGGTGTAGCGGCTTGGAAGGGTGATCTTTGAGACCAGGCTGGGTTTGACACCAACATGTTAGCTGACCTGCTTATGGAGATGTGAAGTTGACCTTGCACTCGTACTAAATGTTTGGGTGAGAGACCCCGGTTTGTTTTTCTGACCCGAAGCACCGCCGTGCCGGTGTTAGCTTCCCCCGACGCTGCATCAGTGAGTCACATGACCATTCTGGGAGGAAAAAGAACGACGAGGAGGCTTCATTACACCGGGTGGCCTGTCACATGACGGGCCCGGCAGTCTTAGCGGCCCTAGCTAGTCCTAATTTGTTTCATCGCGATTCATCGCAAACAACCTAGCTTTAGCGATAATGCTAAAGCTAAGAACCAGAGCCAAGCTCAATTTCATTCATTCATTCATTCATTCATTCATTGTCTACGCCGCTTATCCTGCACTCTGGGTTGCAGGTGTGCTAAAGCTGGCATTGGGTGTTCATCTGAGGGCCATATAACTATTCACCTCCTGGCTGAAATGTCAAATCGAGGCACAAACCGTTCATCCTGTCATTCACACGTCAAATAGAGACGTACAACCATTCACCCAGAAACAACTTTCATCCCCTCATTCAAATGTAATATGGAGGCATACAATCTTCTCATCCACTTGTCAAATAGAGGCATACAAGTATTCAACCTCTCATTCACACGTCACACAAACAAACTTGAATTTCTACACTTCAGGATGTTTCAAGTTTTGAGAAACGTCTTCAAGTGAAGAAATTCAAGTCTAGTTGCCGAGACGAGAAGATTTCAACAAGAAATCTGTGACTGAAAACCTCCACAAACAAACCACCATTCCGGGGACCGTCTGGCTCCGAGGCTAAAGCGCTGACCGCTGCGCCGCCGTGGTGCAGCGCACAATTCAACAACATGAAAATATTCGTATTCAAGTGTTTAGATACCAATTTCACCAAATGTGAGAGAGGGGAAAAGAGGTTAAACCTGGGCAAACTACGGCCCGCGGGCCACATCCGGCCCGTCGGTTGTTTTAATCCGGCCCGCCAAAGATTGCTACATGATTGAATGATTGAATGATTGGATCGATGAATGTGGGAGCTCAAACAGGAGATTATTTCATTTTTTGAGCTTCTTAAAAACGCTTGAGAATTTTCCTGAGCTGAATGACACAGATTGTGATTTAGCGTGAAGCTACGAGGGAAAAATCGGTAGTGCAAGCAAACGTCAGAACCTTCAAAACCAAGCTGGTTTTATTTTCAAAGCAAATGTCAGAAGAGTTTGATATGTATTGTTAACAAATGTTTTTTTTTTTATATATGTATCGAATCTTGTGCTGACCCGGCCCGTCTGTCAAATTTTAAAAGTCAAAACCGCCCCTGAGCCAAAAAGTTTGCCCAACCCGGGTTAAACTCACCTTCTTCACCTTCTGGCCGCGAGGCTGAGGCGCTAACCGCTGCGCCGCCGCGCCGTGACAATTTGTCTCGTCTTGAAAAGACATTTGCAACTTGGAACTGATAATTGAAACCCCTCCCCGGCCGTTCGGGAAGATATTTAAAGCAAGTGTTTGCAGATCAACAAATCGGTTCGTGTCAGTTTGCGGCGGCCCCTCGCTAGCGAGCACGGACGTTACATCCGTGGCGTCCGATCACGCGGCGCAGGTCCAACCGCTGCAGGACGGTTGTATAAATGAGCAAATATGGCTGTTACGGTAATATTCAAAGTCATTATCATTTTAATAACTGCCTAGATCACACCGCGATGGCAAGTAAACGAAGCGCGGATACGGACGGAGGCTACGATCGCGGTTCGTTATGAAAGAAATTATATCCACGGAAACGGAGGTAACTTAATTTTAAGTCCCGGCGCGGGAGCCTTTCGGTGAGTATTGAATACGTTTAAGAGTAATATTGAGAGGGCTAACTTTAATCCGCAGAGATTGGGTCTGGGGCAGCGGCTTCCTTCCGCTTCAACACTATAAGCCATCTGAGCCGTAAGAAACGCAATAAATTTCGAGGGGAGGTATGAATCCTACTCAGAGGGAAAGAGGAATGCCGAGTGGTGCCGCGTGATAAATGTGGAGCGCCTGGATGTGAACACGGAGAACGGTAAATAATGTATGAGCCTTTAACCGAGCGGCGGTTTCGACTGGAACAATTAGCCGCCAAAATAAAAAGACCGGCGAGAAATCATGTCGTCGGGTCGTTCGGATCCGTGACCAAATTACAACCGGAGCTTGGGATTTTATTTGTTAAAATTGTTCTCCTCCTTATTACTGATGATTCACAAAAAAAAAACAAAAACGCCAACAACAACAGCGCGGCGGCTAATCAAGTGAGGCAGGGGAGCCCGGGGGCCAATTAATCGCTCTCATAAGGCGATTAATTGTTATTTCGGTGGGATCTCTGAAGGCGCAGATGCCCCTCGGCTCTTCTTATTTCTTTTTGCTCACAGCCGTACAGTTACAGCGCTAACTAAGACTTTTCTCTCGAAAGCTCGCTTTAGGTAGCTTAGCTCGTTTAGCGTTACGTCGTATGCAAAGTCACAGTCCAGGACCATATTTCCGTGAGTAAGAATATAAGGGCGTATTGGTAGAGCGGATTTGAGAGTCGGTTCGGTCAGAAGCGTTCGAAGAAGTGTCCGACCTGAGTGCCTTTCCAGGAATAGCCCACTCCGATGGAACTTTTCAGTTTCGCATTGAAGTAAGGGATGGCGATAGGGCCCGGTGTGACGCTAGCATCTGCGACGTGCACCTTAAGCTTCACACTCAAAAGCAAACCACGGAGGAAGTCGACATGGACAACCTGGAATAGCAACCAGGGACTTTCAGACTGTTCAAGTGTTTTTAACTTCTCTCTGCGCTGCTTCGCCGTGTAAACAACCTCTGTTAGCTGTTAGCTGTGAGCTAACTCTGGACTTTTGGGGCCAAAATGTAGACTGTTCTTAGCGAGCCCTGAAAAGTTTCTGCAGATCAGAAGAGCTTAATTTCTCCCTGGTTCCGTCTAATTGGTCGCAAGAAAACATCTGACCAGTGACTGCGCCGAAGCCAGCAAGAAATATCTAGGAATGGTAGCGCTAAGAGCTAAAAGGCTGCTAGAAGCTAAAATCCATGGTCCTCTGCCATCCTGAGTGCACCTACAGTGCGAAAGATAGCGATGTTTGGAGGATGTCCGAATCCACCGACTCACGGGGGGAAAATTTGCCCCGCCGACATATAAATCTATAGCCTGCTATATTATTCACGCTGAAAAGAAAAACAACTTCTTCCTTCCTTCCGATTAAAGTTGCTGGTTTCGGATTATGTGCCGATCCTAGCCGGGAATTTGATACATCTTCTGCTCCGATTGCTGCTGAGGGACACTTTCCCCGAAAGTTTTTCTTTTTTAATAACTTTTAAAGATGAAGTTGAAGCTTCCGGAGCGATGGCGCGCCCAATTTCGGACGAGGAGATAAAGCGCCTTTCGCTTTCATTCAACTTTTTTTTTTTTTCGGAATTATCCACTTTTCCCCAGGTGAGCCGAGAAGAGCGGGAGGGTAAATAGCCTCTTTGAGCGCGGACACGTTCATTACGAGCCCGTTACGACGATTTTAAAGATTGATCGGATTAAGTGTAAGAGGTGTTCAGCGGCCAGACGGGAGGCAGCGCCGCTCGCCAACGGTGCCATGTCGCATTAATCTCGGAATTGCTCCGTCCCACGGGCGAAACCCTGACCTGCAACAGATTCACGTGGGCCGTCTCAATCGCCGCCGTCGCCTACAAATCTCCCGCTTGTGCCGGGGCGTTTGCAGAGAGATGGCGGAGAGCTTCATGCACTTTAATTCCAAATATGCGCCGCCCTGTTGTCAGGCGCAGCTGAGTAAACATCCAGGGATAAACATCCAGGGAGGCCTCGCCGCGGCTGCGGGCGTTTAACGTGGCGCGCCGAGGGGTTAACCGGGATTAAACGTGATCCTGCCAAGTGGGAGTCAACTGCTTTAAGAGGGACAGCTAGCGAGGATTTGTGCTGAAGTGTTGTCACGATGTTTTCACGGGCTTTCGAGATCACGAACAAACGGGAAATGGCAAAAAAAACAAGTGAATCGTTGCATTGCATTGAGTAAATATTACTACCCCCTGTCACATATATATGTTTTACTAGCCATCATACGGTAGCGGAAGCTAACTGGACGCATCAAAGGTGTGGAAATTTGCATCCACGGCTCGTGATTACGTTGTAGACGATTGCAAAGTGTCTCAAACCACCTTCCGACCTTCAGCGTGTCCAAGATGACAACCGTGATACCCATTTTTTTTTTTTTAATAGTTATGTCTATATTAACCATCGGACAGAAAGGCATCGAAATCAGTATGTTTATAATGGCAATTTTTTAACCACCTTTGTAAACGCGGTGGAACTGAAAAGACAGTTTGTTGTAAAGCGCCGCTCCCCAGAGTGCACGAGGAGGCTCATAATGACCGGCGCATTTCAATGAGTCTCCAGAGTGTGTTTTCAGCCGGCTGCACAAACACTGCCCGCTAAAGGTTAGCTGCGTATGATCGGTTTTAATAACCGGTCATATAGTTCCAGCCAGTAATGTGAACATATTTGCACGCGTGCACTGGATTGCATTCACCGAAATCACGCACCGATTGGGGAAGAGCCCGTGATTTCATAGGGCGCCAATGGAATAATTGTCCTTACCATTGTTTTTAATCCACAGGGTAACATGCTAACAACTAACATGCTAAATACAAAAAAAAAAAAAAAAAATACAAGTACAATATAAATACCCTCAACACAAAATAAAAATCTTGAAAATAAATGAATAAATGATACTGATTGTAATTAATTATAAATACAACAAGAAGCCGCATCAATATATTAGCATTTTTAAGCAATTTTGATTTGGCATTGTTTAACATTTGAATCGGTGTGAGCGTTTCCATTTTAACAGTAATTACCAGTTCTAAAATAATGATATGGAAGGTAACCTTTTCCCCAATTTTGTGCCGACGCCCACACATACGCACACAAAACACATCAAATAGTGTTGTTTTTGTCTTTAATTTGCAAGATAACATATAATTTACACGGAATCATTGGATTAAACAATATAAATACTGGTACCACAAAATAAAAATATCAATTAGTGTATGAATAATTATCGAATGTATTAAATTACAGAAACGAGAAGGTCAGATGGATACAGGTGCACCTCCACCCACAGAGAGCGAGCAGGTCTCATTTCAATAGTAGAAATATTAATTACGCATTGCTTTTAATTTAATAGTACCTAGTTTTATCATAATCATACTAAAGATTTTTTTTTTTTTTCTGATTTCGTGGCGCCTACATACCTCCGACCCCCTTGCAGGGAGCTGGAGAAGCACCGGGGGAACTGATAGCATGCGACGCGCTAATGAGCTATAATCCAGTTTCCCCCCGGAATGGAAGTCATTTGTGAAATCCGAAAGACGGTCGGCGACCGCCGCATCTCACGCCTGACTGCAGACGGCCTTTTCCTTCGGATCTAGATCGGCACCGAACTCGTGCACGAGTGTGTTTTGCTTTGGACCTCCCGGTCCTGCTGCGTGGTTGCACCTCGGTTCGCATCTGTTTCCCAGATGAGGCCCGTGAGCGGCGTTTCAGCGGCCTGATCCCTGGTCCAAGCTGGGCGGAGAGATAACGCTCGGTTGCGCGCACACACACACACACACACACACACACACACACACACACACACACACACTGAGAAAGGTCGCCGTTTTTTAACCTGTCGCACAAAATAGTCTCGGTGTTGTCATGGATGCATCGAACACGCCACGCTGTCATCCACATTAGCCAGGCCTTATTCTAGTATCTGCATCTTTGTGTTTATGTTTGTGAGTGTGTGTGTGTGTGTGAGAGTAATAAATACTACTTGAGAGTAATAAACAAAGTGATATTTTTTTATATAAATGTATAAATTGTATAAATATATACAATCATTTGGGCTGCTGTGGCTCGGATAGGAAGGTGAATGGCTGTATGTCTGTATATGACTGGAGAATGAATGAGTGAATTGTTTGTCTTTGTATGAAGTTTAAATGAATGAGTGAATGGTTGCATGTATATATATATATCTTTATGCATGGGAATGAAGGAGTGAATGATTTTATGCAGATTAATGATGGGAGAATGAACAAGTGAATGGTTGCATGTTTACAAATGACAGGGGAATGAACGAGTGAATGGTTTCATATACAATAAACAAGTTTTTAGTTGAATGTCTATAAATGATGGGAGAATGAATGAGTGAATGGTTGCATATATCTACATATAAAACGGGGGATGAACGAGTGAATGATGTGATGTCTAATTGACTGGAGAAGGAATGAGTGAATGGTTGTATGTGTTTGTTTTATACTTGAATGAAAGAGTGAATTTCTTGTCTTTGTATGAAGTTTAAATGAATGAGTGAATGGTTGTTTATATATATATATATATATATATATATATATATATGCATGGGAATAAGAATAAGAATAAGAATAAGAAAAACTTTATTTATCCCAAAGGAAATTGTTGTGCCAGAGTTTCAAGTAAAACATAACAATAATAGAGAATTGTAGGAAGGAGGGAGGATATGAAATACGAATAAAATATAAATTGTCAAAGTTAAGTCTATAAAGTGTTTTAAGGTCTTAAAAAGTACAAAGATTTGAATGTTCCCTTCGGCTGAAGGAAGAGGAATTAAATGAAGGAGTGAATGGTTTTCTGCAGATAAGTGATGGTAGAACGAATGAGTGAATGGTTGTATGTCTTTGTATGATACTTGAATGAATGAGTGAATTATGTCAAAATATGACTGGAGAATGAACAAGTGAATGGTTGCATGTATATAAATAATGGGAGAATGAATGAGTGAATGGTTGGATGTATATAAATAATGGGAGAATAAATGAGTGAATGGTTGCATGTATATAAATAATGGGAGAATAAATGAGTGAATGGTTGCATGTATATAAATAATGGGAGAATGAATGAGTGAATGGTTGCATGTATATAAATGATGGGAGAATGAATGAATGAATGGTTGGATGTATAAATATGTCTGGAGAATGAACAAGTGAATGGTTGCATGTATATAAATAATGGGAGAATAAATGAGTGAATGGTTGCATGTATATAAATAATGGGAGAATGAATGAGTGAATGGTTGCATGTATATAAATGATGGGAGAATGAATGAATGAATGGTTGGATGTATAAATATGTCTGGAGAATGAACAAGTGAATGGTTGCATGTATATAAATGATGGGAGAATAAATGAGTGAATGGTTGCATGTATATAAATAATGGGAGAATGAATGAGTGAATGGTTGCATGTATATAAATGATGGGAGAATGAATGAATGAATGGTTGGATGTATAAATATGTCTGGAGAATGAACAAGTGAATGGTTGCATGTATATAAATGATGGGAGAATGAACAAGTGAGTAGTTGTGTGTGTTTGTATGATGCTTGAATGAACGAGTGAATCACTGCATGTCTCTATATGACTTGTGAATGAATGAGTGAATGGTGGTTTGTGTCTAGATGTACGATCAGCCTCCCTGAGTGCAGGATAAGCAGTGTTAGATCGTGAATGAATGAATGAATGAATGAATGAGTGAGTGAGTGCAGTTACAAGCTAATAAGCTAATAATGATACATCCTGGAGCGATCCCTTTGTCTGGGTAGAATCATAGAGCTCTGAGCAGGATTATTGTCCTTCCTGACGTAATCCGTTCTCAGATATTCCCTCTGTGATTTATTACTTCGACAGAGAAACAGTCCTCTGACTTTCACTCCTATTGTATTTTCTCCTCCTCCGCCTGGCTGAGTCATCCGTCTTCACTTGTTCAGCGATCTCCAAGAGTCACTGGACACCGGCCTGGCGTCAGAACCGCTTAAAGACTTTGTCGCCCCGCCGACGTGAGTTTTTCTAATTCCGCGTCCAATCGACACGCGACGCCGTCGTCTGGTTCGCTCGCGACGTCACGTTTCCACTCTGCTGGGAGAAAATATGGATCCAGTATTTAAGTAAGACTCCGTGTTCTAAATGGGGTTCCTCCGGGTTCCACCTCAGTCCGAACACATGAAGGAGGTTCATTGGAGACCCGAAACTGTCCAATGAATGGTAGTATTTCTGCATGCAGACACACGGAGAACATGCAGCCTCCACACAGGCTGGGAATCCAACCAGGGACCTTCTTGCCGATCACATGAACGGCGGACGATCTGATGTTTCTTTACCCCAAACCAAATATACCCCCAAATATAAATGATGGGAGAATGAATGAGTGAATTGTCTCCATGGGGTGCCACAAAATAGGGAAAAAATAATTATATTGAATGTGAATTAAATGATATATATAGGTATTTTATCTAGCTTTTTTATAGTTATTTTATCTTGTTTATTTTATATTGTTATTGCATAATGTATTCTATGTATCCTTTTTTATAGTTATTTTATTTTGCATATTTGATATAGTTATTGCATAATGTATTTTATCTATCCTTTTTCATAGTTATTTTATTTTGTTTATTTTATATAGTTATTGCATAATGTATTTTATCTGCCTTTTTTATGGTTATTTCATTTCGTTTATTTTGCACAGTTATTGCATTATGTATTTTATCTAGCTTTTTAGAGTTATTTTATTTTGTTTATTTATATAGTTATTGTATAATGCATTTTATCTAGCTTTTTTATGGTTATTTCATTTTGTTTATTTTATACAGTTATTGCATAATGTATTTTATCTAGCCTTTTTAGAGTTATTTTATTTTGTTTATTTTATATGGTTATTGCATAATGTATTTTATCTGCCTTTTTTATGGTTATTTCATTTTGTTTATTTTGTACAGTTATTGCATTATGTATTTTATCTAGCTTTTTAGAGTTATTTTATTTTGTTTATTTATATAGTTATTGTATAATGCATTTTATCTAGCTTTTTTATGGTTATTTCATTTTGTTTATTTTATACAGTTATTACATAATGTATTTTATCTAGCCTTTTTACAGTTATTTTATTTTGTTTATTTTATATAGTTATTGCATAGAGTAATTGTAGCATATATATCAAGCTATCGCTTAGCTTAATTGCTTGATTTTGATTTTGCAGCAATAATTTGTTCCAATTATTATTAATTATTCACAGGATTTGCATATATATATATATTTATAATGTGTTTCTGATTTTTTTGTAATTATTTATTTATTTTTATTATCATTTTATATATATATATATATTTTGTTTGTTTTTTAAATGTATTTATTTATTAAAAAAAACAATGCTGTTCGTCTTGGTTTCGCAGCCGTATTAATTCTGGCGCTGACATCCCTTCAGCGCCTTGTAACATCTCAAAAACCACACGGCGCCTTCAAACACAACCCGAATCAAACGACGCCTCCCTTTAAAATCCCCCGCTGGGGGTCTGAAGGTCAAGGTGTCGTACCTCGTAAGCGTCGCAACCCGGCTAACGGTGCTCCTGATCGCGGCTCGAAGTAATCAGAATTGACCGAACCCGAACGCACGGGCGCGAACTCTTCCTTCCGTGCGATCCGCCGCCTGTCGGTCGCGAGATCTTCTCATAACGGAACAGCAGAGCCTTTGAATATTTGATAAAGATCAAGGCGCTCCTGACAGGAGCCCGGCTCTCCGGTAAACTGCAGCTTTGGGAGGGTTTTTTAGAAACTCCGAGACGATCGATACGTTTTTCTCGCGGAGGAGCGCGACTGAGTGCGTTTCGACTTTCTGCTATCGGATTGTGTGGTCATTCTACTTTTGAAGAAAGTAAAAGAAATGGTATTTTCCCCGTCGGGGGTTGTTAGCGCTTCCGCCTGGCGGGATGGAGGCCCCTGCTTGGATTCCAGGTTCCTCCAAAAACCCTAAATTGTTCAAATGGTTTGCAGAATTAGCGTCACAGACAACGAATGAATGAATGAACAAATGAATAGTTTTTTTTTCCCACTGATGTTTTCTCAGGCATCGACGTGCACAACGCCATCAAAGAATCAATCGTTCCTTTTATTTACACTCCCTGTGTGTTCCTAGTTCGTGCGTGTGTGTGTGTGTGTGTGTGTGTCAGATGCAAGTTTGCTGTCTTTACCGTGAAGGCCGCTAACGCTAAGCTAATCAGACCTGGCCACCATGCTGTGTCCAGTCACAGAAAAGGACAGCAGGCACACACACACACACACACACACACACACGGACACACACAACCCGTGTCACCCTGTATCGTAGCATATTGAGGAGTATGCATTCGGGCTTACCATCACGTCTGTTCTGTCAAATCAGTTATGGAGGAGCGGAAAGGGTTAGAGGGCCCGTGGCTTCCAGCAGGAAACAGGCCGAGGTATGAAAGTCACACGGACGTGGGGAAAAGGTAAAAAAAAAAAAAAAAGCGAAAGGTCGATGTAGACGCGACCGCGGTGAAATGGCGACACTATTTGGACGCTATTATGCAAAGCAATGGAAAATGGCTTGATAGCCTCCAGCGGCTTCCAGCATGGTGATTTGCTTTTACAAATAGTCAACCTGTTCATTTATCATGTTAGCTTTTAGCATGTAGCACTGCTGTTACTAGCATGAGATCACCTTCCACATATTTTGCTTTCCGACAGCTCGAGGCAGCAGGCCGCCTCGCACTCGGCAAGGATGTATCCGCGTGATTGGACGCCGTAGATGTAACGTCCGCGCTAGTTAGCAAAGGGCCGCTGCAAACAGACGCGAACCGATTAGTTACAACATCTGTGAACACTTTGCTCCTCTAAATATCTTCCCGAATGGCCGGTAGGAGCTTCAATGAGCGTCTTATCGGTTACAAGTTGCAAATGTCTTTTCAGCAAGACAAATTTCTTCATGACAAACTCGTTGGGAGAAAAAAGAAGATAGATCAAGTGAGCTTGGAGGGCGGTGCAGCGGCGCTGCGGCACAGTGGTCAGCGCTTCTCTAGTGGTTAGCGCTTCAACAGCAGTTAGCAATTCAGCAGCGGTTAGCGCTTCACTAGCAGTTAGCGCTTCAGCAGTGGCTAGCGCATCAGCAGCGGTTAGCGCTTCAGCAATGGTTAGTGCTTCAGCAGTGGTTAGCGCTTCAGCAACGGTTAGCACTTCAGCAGTGGCTAGTGCTTTAACAGCAGTTAGCACTTCAGCAGCGGTTATTGCTTCAGCAGCGGTTAGAGCTTCAGCAGTGGTTAGAGCTTCAGCAGTGGTTAGCACTTCTGCCCCGCAGCTAGAAGCTGCAGAAGATGAGATGAGAGTTTACCTGTTGTCCCCCTCACACTGGGTGAAATCAGGATTAAAACACTGGAATTCAAATATTCTTAAGTTGTTGAATAGTGCACTGCAGCACGTTGGCGCGTCGGTTAGCGCTTCAGCAGCACTTGGTGTTTCAGCAACAGTTAGGGCTTCAGTAGTGGTTAGCGCCTTAGCACTGGAGAGCACTTCTGCAGTGCTTAGCGCTTCTGCCTCGCAGCCAGAAGCTGCAGAAGATGAGGTGAGAGTTTAACCTCTGCTCCCCTTCTCTCACATTTGGTGAAATTGAGATTTAAACACTAGAATACTGATATTCTCATGTTGTTGAATTGTGTGCTGCAGCACGGCGGCGCAGCACTTGGTACTTCAGCTGTGGTTAGTGCCTCAGCAGCGGTTAGCGCTTCCGCCTCACGGCCAGAAGATGTAGAAGGTGGGATGAGAGTTTAACCTCTTTTCACCTTCTCTCACATACAGTTAAATTGGGATTTAAACACTGAAATACCAATATTTTTGTGTTGTTGACTTGTGCCTTCCAGGACGGCCACGTAGCGTTTAGCGCTTTAGCCTTGCGGCAAGAAGCTCCGGTTGGATTCCGACGTCATTCCCTTTCCGCGTGGAGTCTCGGTGATCTCCTGTGTCTGCGTGGGGTTCCTTCGGGTTCTCCAGGTTCCTCCCACGATTCGAGAAAAGACAGGAGGTTCACTGGAGACCCTGAACTGTCCAGACATGTGAACGAAAGGGTGAATGGTTGTATATCTGCATGTTGTGTGAATGAATGAGAGAAAGGTGCGAGAATACCTTTTTGTACTATATGTAAACTTTATTTTTGGAGCTTTTATGGCGTGTACATTTTTTTCAAACTTCTTTTCAGTCGACATTTTTTGATCCAGAACCCGACCCTAACTGGGTGGCGGATGCGTATGATTTTTCCTTTTTCTAGCAGCATGTCTATATAACCTGTGAATGAGAGGGTGAATGGTTACACGTCTTTTTATGTTTTTTGAATATGATGCTTGAATGAGATAGTGAATGGTTGTTTGTCGCTATATTTGTCACTGTGGTCGCCTGGTTCGAGGTGAAACCGACCTCTTGTGACCCCCGAGTGCAGGATTAGCGATAACAATGATAAATACTCAGTATTAGCTAACGCTAGGGTGTTTACGGCGTTGCAACACATTCATGGAACCACACCGATGCAGGATCTCTCCGCGTCGCCTTCACAACGGCAGACCGGGCCATAATTAAACCGAGGCGAGCGTGAAATATGGGCGGGGGGTCTGAAGTGAACTATTTCTTGTGAGACGGAGGCTGGCGGAGCTAAAAGCGAACGCCGCCTTGCAGGAAGAAGCGCTAACTAAACGCATCCAGACGTCCGAGGGGGGAAATCGTCCGATTATGAAGATGCGTAATAATTGATCCGGTGAGAAATCTGACACGGTTTTGAGGCTGTTAAATGGGAAAGAAATAATAAGAAAATGTCACCGTCTAGTAATGAAAGTGTATGAAAAGTATATGAAAGATATAAAGAGGCGACGTGACGCCTTCTGGTTTACAAGAGAAGCTTGGAGCCAGAGGTTGGATGTTTGGAGATAAAAATCTGACGGAGATCGTTTGGATCATTTTCATCCCATAATAGTTGTCCTCAAAGGGCCACATGTAACGGTAACACTAGAACTGTAACTACATGTAATGTAAAATAAATGTAACTACTCCTTCAAGCTAAATTATCACTCATTCGTATCCAAAATCTTCCATATGCATTTGCAGAGATGTTTATTAGTTGCTCTTTTCCAAAGCTAGCTTTCACTGCTGGAGTGTTTTTGGATGCGGTTTTTGTGAACACGTTCCTCAGCCATCGTTAACTTTAGCATAGTGTGCTAACTTTAGCATACTTAGCATTTGGTGTCAAATCGCAGACGTCGATTGTGCTCTTCGACAACCGACGCTGCCTCATCACACAAATAATACCGCTTTTTATCCTGTTTTAAGACAACCAGACCTGTTAAGATGTTTTCGAAATTTCTTGTTTCAAGACGGATGTCGAGTCTCCTCGTGTTTGCACGGGTTTCCACACACACACAGGGATCCAGGTGAAGTTGAGAAAAATGCCGAGAGGGCGGTTTGTAAACCGGTAAATGGACGGTTAATATCACATCACCGTTAACGTCCTCTCCGTTTCAGCCTCCCAGTTACTGCTCCATTTCCTCCGGGTGTGTGTTATTGCGCCGCCTCGTAATGAAAACATTTGCAAACATTACTCACGCTAACAATTCTGGGAGGAAATTAAACACTTTGCTTCTTTCTAATTTTTTTTTTTTTTTTTTTTTTTTGCTCCTCCGTGAATCAATCTCCATTACACAATGGCCGGCTCCTCGGCGGACGCCAGGCAGGGCTGGAACGCCGCCCGACAAACTCCTGGACAAGCGATCCATCTCCGCCAGGGATGAGTGGAGCTTTTAGGAACATTAGCGTACCAACCGCTGGGGTTCGGCGATCGGGCACGAACAGATGTTTTTATTATATTTCTGCTTCAATCACGACTTTTTTTAAAATTCATTCTGTTTCTTTTCAGGGGAATATCTAACGGGGCTACATCAAATATCAGACATGCTTCTATTCGGCCAAAATAAAAGCACAGGCAGGCTTTTCTATGTGAGGATTTCTATGTGAGCATCTCAGAAGATATTTCCACTCTCGCCGTGAAGGTTCCCCCAAAATCCCGTCTTTGTTTTTCCTTTTTTCAATCTTCTTTCCCTTCGGCGGCCAATCATCTGCCTCCGTCGTACCTTCTCCTGTCCTCTTTCACCCCATAAACCTCCTCAATTTTCTTCCTGCAGGGGTGTCAAACGTACGGCTCGCGGGCCGATACCGGCCCGTCGGGTGTTTCCAGTCCGGCCCGCGGAATAAATATATGATAAAAATCATGAACTACTTTTTTAAAAAATAAAAATGCAATTCCTATATTGCCTGCTCGGGGTGCGCGGTTTTTAAGATAAGATAAGATAAGAACAACTTTATTAATCCCAAAGGAAATTGTTGTGCCAGAGTTACAGAAAATATAAGAGTAATAAATAATAAAAAGAAAAAGGCAGAATTAGAAATAAAAATAAACTATAAACTATAAAGTGTCTCAGTGAAACTATAAAGCGTTAGCGTTAGCAACCGTTGGTAACACGACACAAATTGTGACTCCTAGCAGACGGCAGCAATCTGGCTTCCTGGTCTGTAAATAGCATTTTTATTTATTGTTAGAAATGTAACTGCTTTTCCGTTGGACCCGACACCCTCATGGGCAAGATGTAATTGTCAAAAAAGAAGAAAGTGGCTATGGAGTGTAGGGTTTTCCAAAGAAAAATGCACCACTTCTTATTTGTTTGTTGAGGTTAATAAGAAAACCTGTATGCTTGGTGCGGATGCAGCGAGTTTGGACGAAAAATACAACAAAAGGAAATACAACTTCAGAATTGAGGCATAGAGTTGTTGAAATTGCGCTTACTTTTCTTTAAGAATCTCAGGTTGTTCGTCATGTGTTTTTTAAAGGAACAGTTCATTACATAAAAATGTTTTTATCATTAATCTGTTCTCCTTTACACTAAAACAAAGGAATAATATGGACTTAGTGTTACTTCTGGGTAATTACACGATGATTTTACCGGTCCGGTTTGACATCAAATGAGGCCCAAACGTGGCCCAAAAATGAGTTTGACACCCCAGATCTTCTCCGTCCCTCCTCTTTCCACGTCCAATCCGTCCGATTTTTCACCTCCAGAACATCCAACATGTGCTTTCCCTCCGATGGATCCAATCCTTCGATGCTCTGAGCCGCCGCCGACCTTCCGTAGTTAAACTCTTCCTGCTCCAGGCTCTCGCTATACATCACAACGTCGTCCGCAAAGCTACGACCCGCGTTCAAAATGTCAAGTTTGTACAACGCACTCATCTCATCGCCGATTTTCAACGTCCGGTTCCGAGCTCCGCGGTTAATTACACATTTCCCATATCTGAGCTGGAGCTTCCACCGTGAAGTGGATCTCATCGGCGTGTCTCCGGAAGCTAATAGACCGAGCGAGGAGCGCCGCTCATAATTATCTTCCCCGGCTGATATCGGCGTGCGATTTAAACGACACGAGCCCTTAGTAAGGTGTCGGAGATGATTCCAAGAAAAGGTGCCGATGTATTTGAGGACGAGGCGTAAGTACGCCTCTTCGCGGCCTCCCTGGAGGGAGGCGATGGAGCTATAATGAGCGGGACCGTCACCCCAAAACTAATAAGCGCAGGGAAGAAGGCCGTGATTGCGCCGGGGCGTCACAGAGGGAGGTTATTGTCTCAACTTGTTTATATTTTAATTAACCTTTCTCGCAGACACACAGTTCCGTCACTGTTTTCAAGTGACGGGACGCTTTTGCACGGACCTTTTGGTCCATCGTGGCGTTTATTATTCACTTTTGCAGTCAATGTTATGTTTTTTGCATTCGTGGGAAAAATGGGATTAAAATGGTATTGGTCTATCTTGCGCTAAGGGTTGCAAAGTTGCTGCAGCCCATCTGGGGTTCGTCCTGGACCCGTCGCCAGGCGATCAGATTTAGAGACTTTCGACATCCAACCGTCCCTTAGGTCATTGGCAGTCATTTGCTCACTCAGTCATGTGTCGTACGATCAAGAAAAGTCAGACTTTATTTATACAGGAGGTCCTCGACTTGTCGGAATTCCACTCCTCCTGTTAAGGATGCGATTTTTGCCAAAAGTTGGACCTCACATTTAGTCTTCTTTTCCCTTCAGGGGTCACCACAGTGAATCCACCTTCTCCATCTAACCCTATTCTCCGGATCCTCCTCTCTCACACCAACTAACTTCATATCCTCTCTCACGACGTCCATCCATCTTCTCTCTGGTCTTCTTCTAGACCTCCCGCCTCGCAGCTCCACCTTCAGCAACCTTTTACCCAGATCTTCCCCATGGTTTGGACATGAACAGGAGAGTGTTCATGTCCAAACCATCTTGGTCATACATGTCCTGCACCCCCTGTGACAAATTCTTCTTTTCCTTTGGGCTTTTCCCTTCAGGGGTCACCACAGTGAATCCACCTTCTCCATCTAACCCTATTCTCTGTATCCTCCTCTCTCATACCAACTAACTTCACATCTCCGCTCTCTATGTCCATAAATCTTCTCTTTGGTCTTCCACAAGACCTCCAATTCCAGCATCCGTCTACCAATATATTCCTTATCCCTCCTCTGTACCTGACTCAACCATCTCAGTCTGGCTTCTCTGACCTTCTCTCCAAAACATCTAACTGATGGACTCCTTCCTGATCCATCCATCCTGGTCTCTCCCAAAGAGAACCTCAGCATCTTCATCTCTGCGACCTCCAGCTCTGCGTCCCGTCTTTTCATCATCGACGAACCTTTATTCCTCTACTTTCCAGAGCCTCTCATACAGTGCTGTGTGTAAATACTGAAGGCATTCTTCTATGCTAAAAGGTTTCTGAAAAGAGCGTGGCGTGATGCCGAACTGCATTCCTTTCTTAACGAGTTTACGGGAGATGCCGACGAAACTACAAAACACCGTAGGTCCAGAATGTCGTAAACCGAGGACTTCCTATAAACCACCAAAGCAAAACATAGAGATATTAGTCCTTTCATTCACCCGTCACGTCGACAATCAAGCATTCACCCTCTCATTCACGCGTCCGGACAATTAGGGGTCTCAAGCGAAACCTGCATGTGTTTGGACGCTTCTTGCTGTGAAGCGGAAGCGCTAACAACTGCTAACCATAGCATTAGCTTTTCAAACCAGCGGGAAAGGCAGCGCACGATCCGTGAATCATGCGGCGCCGTCGGTAGCTCCTTCCTCCGGGAGCTGAAGCGACGATGACACGCAGGTGATCCGGACTTGCGGAGTCCTGAGACTTTGGACTTGAGTAGCATGGTTGAATTTGCACCGCTACTTTTAGCAGGTGTGCTTCTGGGACGAACGCCCGGCAGCGGAAAGTAAACAACGGATGCAAAGCCAATTTACCTCTCCAGATAACTGCCATCGCGCCGCCGTGACTGATGGCCCTCGACTTCTCCGGCGGTTTGAACGATCGCTCGCCGAGCGGGAGGGCACGCGGACGTTAGCCGACGGCGGCGGCGGCCTGAACGATGGATTTAATTCCACTTCATTACGTGTAAACGGAAACAGCCGTGTCACGTTGGCGCGCAAAGAGAACGGCTTCATTCAGACTAGGAGTGATTCGTTTACGTCCAATCGTCGTTTTTTGGGAACATTGTTTAACCAACGCGTGTCACGGTGACGGCGAGGATGAAGGAAAGTAGAAGGTGTTTCGCTTTTGGGTTAAATATCCATAAATCTAGAAAGGCACCGGTTTTTGGGGGGCGTTTAACTCAACGGATGTGAGTAAACGTTCACAGAGAATACATTTTTATAAATATTTTACAATTTTTTTGGGATTCGAAGCGCGATTCAAGCAAATTTTATAAGATAAGATAAACTTTATTGATCCCTATTGATGAAATTCTTTTGTTACAGCAGCGTAATAGCTACAGTATCAATAAATATATACTAAATAAATATAACTAGAGATGCATCCACAAATAAAAAGACAGCAAAGTGAAAAACAACAAGGATGAGAATGGGGGAAAAAATACACTGCTCAAAAAAATAAAAGGAACACTCAACTAACATAGATCATCCTAGATCTGAATGAATGAAATATTTTTATTAAATATTTTGTTCTTTACATAGCTGAATGTACTGATAACAAAATCACACAAAAATGATCAATGGAAAATAAATCTATGAACCCATGAAGGTCTGGACTTGGAGTCACACTCTAAATAAAAGTTAGACTTGAAGTTTTTAAATGTTCCCTTTATTTCTTGAGCAATATATTTATTGTTGATTTGCACAATGAAGGTATTTTTCATTTAGTTTTAGATTATTTTTTTATTCAAACCGGCTGGATTTTCAACATTTACTGTTGAAATACTGAGAAGTGCATCATTTACAACAATACAGCAAATTTATGTATTTTTATATTTTTATTGTTTGAGCAGAATATATATGTATGTATTTTTTTTTCATTGAAATAAAAATTTACTATATGAATACGAGAGCGACAAAATCATTTTGTGCCAATTGAGCCCCGTAATGTTTATACTTTTGTATCTTTGTGCTTATTTTGTGTATTTATTTCAATAACCATCATGGGCAAGTGGTGAACCCAGAAAGGTGATGCTTTCTATAGAAATGCAGTGGACTCGCTACTTTCTTTTTAATTCGGTTCTCACGATTTATTGTTCTTTTTTTTTTGTTTTTAGAAAAATAATTTGCATGTTGAAATAGCCATATTATAGCCCAAGAAGGCAGAAAAAAATGGTTAAAAAAAAAACAAACAGTAAAATTAAACTAAAATTCATTTTGAAAAAAATTAAAAACGAGATCACGATCCATCGGTCCACTTTTGTAACTTGACGGCCGTGGCGGTTTATAAAACCATTTTTAACCAGAAAGTAAAAGCAGAGGCAGCAACTGCCTAAAACGATATATCTAAAGAAAAAAAAAAAGGAAAAAAATTGCTGAAGGAGAATGAGTTTGCTGGATTTTTCTTTTAGATGTCCATTCCATTATTAATATCCTTCTTTTTCAGGGATTTTTTTTTTTTATTAATATCCTTATTTAATGAGTTTTGGGGGCGGGTTGGAATGAATTAATTTGTTATCTGTTATTTTAAATGGGGAAAACGAATTCATCTTTTTTTATTTACTTATTCATCTTATTCATTTTTCTAATGATGAAATGAGAGATGAGATGTAATTATTTCATACTTGGGAAATTGTTTCGAAAAACCGGCAGCAAGACAAGCTAAAAATTATAATACATGTAAAAAAAAAAAAAAAATTAAAACCAAATAAATAAATTAATTAAAAAAATTAGAATAAACACTGAAGTTTGAAAATATAATCTTAATAATAAAAAATATATATATTTATTTTTTTTAATTCTAAAAGTTCTTTCATTTTTTCTGTAGACCGCCATTCACCCTGTCATCCAGTCGCCATAAAGACATTTTAACTTTTGCCGCCTCATCCATGTGTTACATAGAGACATAAATCATTCAGCTTGTCATTCATACGCTTTACAAAGATAACAAACTTTCTCCGGTCGGATGACAGACGTGTTGTTCTGCCCGGCACGATTCTTCATATGAAGTCCGGCTTTTTTTTGTAGCCGACAGCTTTATGAATAGACCCCGAAAAATCTTAATAGTCTCTCATTCGTTCTTATCTATATTGCAAATGTCTCCCGCACGTCCGTCTCTTAATCCGCGAAGAAGAAAACAACACGAAATGCCACAACGATAATCTCATAGGAAAGTCGAGGCGGAAGTTTCCCCTTCACGCCGACGCGCCGGCGCGAAACATGAAAAAACAAACGGCGGCTAGCAGGCCGCGGGCGCCGCCGGTTAACCCCGTCGCCTTGGCGATGGCGGAAGAAATGCCAGATTTGAGGTGGATGCAAAAGTTCAAAAGCGGGAAATACTAATCAGCCCCGCCGCTCTCCCGGGGCGCCGCCGCCGGCGTCCGACGCCCGGCGACTTCCTGGCTCATTACAGTTTTGCGAGTCGAATGCGAACGCAGGCGAGATCCTCCTGCACGTTCCAGCGACGGCAGACTGACTCATTAGGCCGGAGAAGCTCTCCTGCTCCTGCAGCTTCCCATCAAATCCTCATTACAAGTACAGTTTTCGCTCTGGATAACAAGCCCACAGCTAATTTTTTTTTCTTCCCGCCGAGTTCTGACCGCATTTAATCTCCGGCGTGGTCGCTCGCCGCCGCCGCCGCCGCCGCCGCCGCCACCGCCACGTCCTCGCCTGTCACTGTACCTGCTCCATCTGTGTGTTCTCACTTCGCCGATGCCCTGCGTCCATTCCCCGTGACCCCGACACACACGGAGGCACCGTCTGGCTCCGCTTTTATAAAGGGCAAATGGACACACACACACACACACACACACACACACACACACACGCACGCCATGGCTGCAAAATGCATTGTTTTTTAAGTGGAAAGCCGGCCTCTTTGTCCTCTGTGTGTGTGTGTGTGTGTGTTTTGGGTTGGGTGGGTGGTTGTGGGTGTATGTGTGTCTATGTGCATGAATGCATGTGTGAGTGTGTGTCTGGGATATGTGGATAGGTGGGTGAGTGTGTGTGTGTGTGTATGTGTTTGTGTGTATATTTGTCAATGTAAGTGGTTGTGTGTGTGTGTTGGAGGGTGAGTAAGCATGCATGTGTGCATGTGGGTGTATGTGTGTTAGTGTGTGTATGTTTGTCTATGTAGGTGGTTGTGTGTGTGTATGTATGTGTGTGTGGGAGGGTGAATGTGTGTGCATGTGGGTGTATGTGTGTGTGTATGCGCTCGTGAGTGGGTGTGTGTGGGGACGTGGGTGGGTGTATTTTGGGTTGGGTGAGTGGTTGTGTGTGTATGTGCATAAGTGCATGTGTGAGTGTGTGTCTGGGATAGGTGGATAGTTGGGTGGGTGAGTGTGTGTGTGTGTGTGTGTGTGTGTGTGTGTGTGTGTGTGTATATTTATCCATGTAGGTGGTTGTATGTGTGTGTGTGTATGTATGTGTGTGTGGGAGGGTGAGTGTGCGTGCATTTCTGCATGTGGGTGTATGTGTGTGTGTATGTGTTTGTGGGTGTGTGTGTGTGTGTGTGGGGAGGTGTGTGTGTGTGTGTGTGTGTGTAGTAGTGTTCTGGGTTGAGTCATGGTTGTGTGTGTGTGAGTATGTGTGTGTTAGTGTGTGTAGTAGGTTGGGTGGGTGGGTGTGGATGTCTGTGTGTGTATGTGTATTTGCAAGTGTGTGTGTGTGTGTGTATGTGTGTATGTGCGTGGGTGTGTGGGTTGGTGTGTGTGTGTATACGTGGGTAGTAGGTTGCGTGGGTGGTTGTGTCTGTGTGTTCCGTATGTGTGTGTGTGTACGTGCGTGAGTGTGTGGGTGGCTGGATGTCTGGATGCGTGTGGGTGTGTATGTGTGTGTGTGCGTATGTGTATGTGTATGTATGTGCGTGGGTGTGTGTGGGTGTGAGTAAGTGGGTAAGTGGTTGTGTGTGTGTGTGTGTGTCTGTCTGCGAGTGTGTGTGCGCACAATAATACCTTTATTGCGACAGACCACACACATGTGAGAAAATAGAAAAAAATCAAATTATAGACAAAATGTGAATTCTGTAGCTCATTCATTCATTCATTCATCATTCATTCATTCATTCATTCATTCATCCATTCATTCATCATTCATTCATCCATTCATTCATTCATCCATCATCCATCCATTCATTCATTCATTCATCCATTCCTTCCTTCCTTCCACCACACACATATGAGAAAATAGAAAAAAATCAAATTATAGACAAAATGTGAATTCTGTAGCTCATTCATTCATTCATTCATTCATTCATTCATTCATTCATCATTCATTCATCCATTCATTCATTCATTCATCCATCATCCATTCATTCATTCATTCATCCATTCCTTCCTTCCTTCCACCACACACATATGAGAAAATAGAAAAAAATCAAATTATTGACAAAATGTGAATTCTGTAGCTTATTCATTCATTCATTCATTCATTCATCCATCATTCATTCATTCATTCATTAATTTGTCCATTCATTCATTCATCCATTCATTCATCCATCCATCCATCATTCATTCATTCATTCATTCATTCATCCATTCCTTCCTTCCTTCCTTCCTTCCTTCCTTCCTTCCTTCCTTCCTTCCTTCCTCCTGGTGCTTCAGGTCACACTGAGATCCCGCGTGCAGCAGAGCCGCCGCTTACGCATTTAATTTGTTCTTTGACTCCGATCAACGTTTCCCGCTGCAATCAATAAAACCCCACCAATCTTTTCTCCAGCGCCAAAAACATCCTGCACGCTTTAAAAAGTCTTTTATCGGTTTATTTGTGGGCAAACGCACAGAAAGAAATTGAAGGTAACCTTAATTATAACCGTGTTTCTGTAGTTCTTTCTCTTCTTGCCAGCACTTTTACTCACATTTCCACCACTAAATCAGCAAAAGTAAAGCCTTCTCACACCTAAGACCCGCACCAATTCTAACGCTAATGCTAATGCTAATGCTAATGCTAACACTCCAGCTAGCTGTCTGTCATTCATCCGAGCTAACTAATACTTTTCTGCTTCTTTTAAGACTTGAGACCTTTGCTCTGTTAACGTAGCCTCCCGTTTAGCCGTCTTTAGCTCATCTTTGTCCTTCAGGATGGTACAGATGATTGAACTAGCTGTGGCGAGATCTGTAACACCAACGCCGCGCTCACGTTTAGCTAGTATTTCCTCCTTCACATCCACTCTCGTTATTAATCTTACAAACACGGGACGAGATCTAAAACTGTCCATTGTTCCAGTAGATGAACTGACACGAGGTTTATAGTGAGAGCAAAATAAGAAACTACCAGAAAAGATCTACATTTTGTGACACGTCATCAGTCGTGTGCCTTTGAGTCATCGAGGGTTTCGGTTATTTAACACTATTTTTAACCTTTGACCTTTTTGGGAGCCATAATGAGATACCTTACTGAAAAAAAAGCGTGCTAATAGGAGAACACAGCGATGAACGAAGTAAACAACGTCGCTACGCTACGCTAGGCTACGATGCGGAAAGTTTGTTTGTGCGTTTGTTAAAATTCGTTTGAAAACCGTAGGTTGATTCTGAATGATTTGAGAAACTAACATTTCTGGTGAGTTCCACTGAATATCTGTGGTGAACGTGCGCGCGCCCGCGTGCACCAGTTGTGTAAGTCAGTAGCTTGCAGCGCTAGACGAATTTCTCTCGGACCAACAGCCTGATCCTTTATGACATCCTGAAGTGGAAGGCGGACCTTTGGAAAGCGCTGTTAGATATTTGCGTGCATTTTCCTCTTGTTGTTTTCCGAGAGTCGCCGCCCTAAACAACAGCTCCCGCTTTCGTCACGGCGACCGTGACCTTCCGAAACGCTCGTCCTTGACGGCGGCCGAGGTTGTAAATCCAGTCTGGACGGTTTGATTTGATCGACTCGGAGTCACATTGTGTCGTTTTAAACGTCCCCTTTATTTTTCTTTTGAGCTGTATATGTAGCGTCCGTCATTAATGCGATCGCTCGTTCGCCCGGCCGGCTAAAATTGTGATTCACGCTGACACGGTAACCTTGGAAACCTTTCTTGACTCTCCGCGTCATCCCGAGCGGACGCCGCCGGGGTTCCGCGGACCCCAGGAAGGCCGCCGCTCGCGGACGGCGTCCGGCAGCGGGTGAGTCACGGTTAGCCTTTTCGCTAGCCGCCGCGGAACGCGGGGCCCTCAAGTCACCTGCACTAATCCTCGCGATAAATAAAGCATGTGCAGAGCAAAGCAGCCGGTCGGGGCTATTTTCGGCCCCGCTGTGCTTCTAAATGTCTGTGTAGAAAAGAAAAAAAAAAAAAAAAAAAAACACCCCCACCCCTCTCTCGGCCTCGGGCAAATAGAGCGTGCTTGAGCAGAATTACTGATCTGTACGGGAAAAAAAAAAAGAAAAAGGCCCAAACATGTCCGAGGTCCTGAAGAGGAGCGTGTCTGCTCAGGGGTTTGCCGGTGTGAAGATTAGGATCCTAAGAATTTTAGGGTTGTAACCGTAGGCCGCAGAAGATCGGTGACAGCAGAGAGTTAAAACGATTAATTCCGAAAAAAAAAAAAAAAAAAAAAAATTATATTAAAATTAATTACTTTAATTACATTAAAAAATTTAAATTTAAAACAATTATTATCCTTAAAGTGTCCCGATATTTTTGGTTAAAGAATTTTCTTATAAATTTTTTTCTTATTTAATTTTTTTTTATTCATCTATTAATGTATTAATTCATGAATGTATTAATGTATGAGTAATATTTATCTATTTATCTATCTGTTTATGTTTAGGTATTAATTCATTTTTATTCATATTTATTTATATGTTTATTGATTTATCCTTTTATTTATTTATTCATTGATTTATGTTCATTATTATTCATAGTAATCCGTTTATTTTCAACATTTTATTCAGTGATATATTCATTTTTATTGACTTACATATCTATCCCTTTCTTTGTTTATCCATTTAGTTATTTTCATTATTTGTCTATATTTATTCCGCTATTTTCCTTCTTCCTTTTATTTATTGAAACATTTTTTAACATTTTTTAGATCTACTTACTCAGTGTATTAACTTGCTGGTGCAGGTGTGTGTGTGTGTGTGTGTGTGTTTGCGCTCCCTGCTGACGTGGCTGTAACACCTTCCATTATGAGCCTTCGGTCAGCCTTACGGTGCCGGTCAGCATTTTTTAAAAATAAATTAAATGATTAAAAAAAAAAAAAAAAACAGCGTTCAGCAACTGTTAATATTACCTCCATCCTTTCGGCATCATCATCCGTTTATTATGGTCTGTAAGTGATTCATCGAGATTATTTATTTTTCAGGAGCCCGAGGCTGCTGACCCCCCGAAAAAGTGTGTGTCGTGAGAGTTAACGCAATAATGAGCCAAGGTGGGGGTCAAGACGGCGTCGGTCGCGGCCAGGAAGTGATATAAGGGCGCCCAATCGGAGGGGGGCGTGTTTTATTGCACCCCTCAATAATATATTACCAATTATCGCTGACTGTTTCCTGAAGTTGCCCCGTGCGTATTTGTCATGGTGGCAGCCGCCGAGCTGAGTTAATGGTCGCCCACGCTCGAAAAATACACTTCAGGAGACCCGGAACCCCCACTCGCACCCCCCTTCCCCGTGATAAATCACCGTGGAAACGGCATGTAGCGGCCCGTCTTCATTTATCGGCGCTGGTGTTGTGGAAACGGCGGCGCTCTTGAGCAAAGATCCGCAATGTTGAGATTTAAGGAGTGAAAGCAAAGCTCGGGATCTCCGGCGCTGAACTCCTTCAGGATTTGCTCCACATGGAGGGGGTTCCACCTCGCAGCAAGGAGGCTCCTGGTTGGACACCTGGAGGGAGCCAATCCCAGCTGTGATTGGATGAGAGGCGGAACCAATCACATGTTATGTAGAGATTTAAAACCATGTTGTGTTGGCGTCCGACCGTTCACCCTTTCATTCACAGGTCGTACAGAGACGTGCAACATTCACTCTTTCATTGAAAAAATAGAGAGTTAGACTTTACTGGTATTTCGGGAAATAGCATTCATTCATTCATTCATTCATAATCTACACTTTATATTCTACAGTCGGGGTACATCGTATAGACGCATTCACTCATTCATTCACACGTCACTTAGAGACACGTAACATTCACTCTGTCATTCCAAAAGTTAAGGAGACACAAGTGTTCACTTCTTCATTCACATCACATAAACAGCCATTCACCCTTTCATTCAGGGGTCGTTTCATTCATTCATTAACTACAGCATTTGCTCTGAATTCTTGGTACATCATGTAGCCACAAATATTCACTCATTCATTCTCTCATCACATAGACCTCATTCACCCGTTCATTCACTAGCCATATAGAGACATGCAACATTCACTCTTTCATTCAAAAAATAGAGATCCAGTCTTTACTGATATTTCGGGAAATAGCATTCATTCATTCATTCATAATCTACACCTTATATTCTGCAGTCAGGGTACATCGTACAGACACATTCACTCATTCATTCACACGTCACATAGACAGCCATTCACCCTTCCATTCAAAAGTCATATAGAGATACGCAACATTCACTCTTTCATTCAAAAACATAGAGAGAGATGCAACGATTCACTCTTTCATTTGAAAAACTAAGGAGACATTCACCCATTCACCCTCACTTTTCAACCTTGGTTCTTTGCAGCGCATAAATGCACAAATACACACTTTGCAGGGGTTTCAGGCCGTATCATTCACTCATTCATTCATTCATTCATTCATTCATTCATTTATTAACTACCCCACTTATTCTGCAGTATGTGTACGTCATACAGACGCAAATATTCACTCGTTCATTCACACGTCACATAGATGTAGAGGAAGACAAACCATTCACACTCTCATTCAAGTCACATCGGGACGACATTCACTCTTTCATTCAAAACACCAAGGAGACGTTTAACTGTCACTCGGTCATTAAAAAAAAAAACGTACAGATTTACACGTTAAATAGAGACGTACAAGCGTTCACTCATTCATTGGGTCTCCAGTGAACCTCCAGCATGTGTTCATGCCGCTGGAAGGTTTTCTTCTCCTCCTCCTCCTCAGAAGGCAAAGGATTCGTGGAGGCAAATCAATTTTAAAATAGTTTCCACGATGAATTTTGTAATGGTGTGAGTTTAGACTCCCTCCTGATGATCTAAGAGCGGATTTCAATTATTCACATATAGACAAACTAAATCTAAGTTACAGCCGCGGCCGCGCGGCGGGAGTATTCCTTCTCCTTCCATTACCTGGAAATACCCTGACAATAATTTGACTTGATAAAAAGCTGATAATAAGTGAATTTAAAAAAAAAAAAAAAATCAATCTTAAATCCAATTAGCAGGGAACCGCTAATTCGAGCAGGGAGCTCGAATCGGTCAGAAGGTTTGAGAAAAATATTATAAAGCAAGAAAAGAAGTGGGCGGCTGGATCCTCATTGCGAGAAGGTCTTTGGTTTAATTCTGAACGGTTGTTTGTCTACATCAGGGATGCCCATTACGTCGATCCAGCCGATCGATCGCAAAGGTAGCGCGGGGGTTCGGTCCACGTCTCGGGCTGTGAGACCAAACAAAAAGTCTACGATACGACTTACGGAAAAATAGTGTATTTATTGAGCGCAAAAACAATGGTAACAAGTGAAAAAGTCCTTGACTCCTTAGGAGTTTGTGGCTTGAGGACAAACAAACTGTGCTTTCAAACTGTGTCTTTCTGGGAACGACAACAAGGACAGAACTAAAGGGTCGGCACCCTGGTTGGGACCAACTGTAACCGATTGCTAACTGCTCGGGACGACCTGCGACATATAGACGGGGAACTGTGGCCAAAAACACAAATACAATACAATACAAATGCGGCAAAACTCCAGCAAGCTAGCGAGTTACTTAGCTATCCTCCAATTTATTTTCATTTAAACCTACAATCTCAGTACCCTATTCAAATGTCAAGCCCCAACTCTTATCTTTGTTTGTCCCAGCTCGCACTCATCCTGCCTACTTTTATTTATTTTATTCATCGCAATTTATTTTTGTCACTCTATTTATATTATTATTTAGTTCTGGTTGTGTATTTTTCACCCTCACTGATCCTTGATGTTGTCTATTGCTATCCCTGATGTTGTTGTTATTATTGCCTGCTGTCTATTTATTCATGGATGTCTTGCTATCTTCTGTCATTCTATTTACATTTATAGTCATATTTATTTTCCTTTTTTTTTTTGACATTTTAACTGTTACGCTGCTGTGACAAAGGAATTTCCCCTATGGGGATCAATAAAGCTTATCTTATCTTATCTTATCTTATCTTATCTTATCTTATCTTATCTTATCTTATCTTATCTTAGCAAAGGGTTTTAAAATGAGTGGAGGAGCTGGATCAAGTAAGAAGCCAAAAACTTACCGCTTCCAAAGGGAGCAGGAGGACGACCTTTTTTTTCCTTCTTTTTTTCTACCGTATTTTTCGTACTATATGCTTTACTTAAAATCCTTAAATTGTCTCAAAAATCGGTCGCGCACCTTATAATCCAGTGCGCCTTATGTATGAATTCTTGTGCTTACTGACATCCGACCAATTTTATGAAGCAAACTGCGCTCAAACATCTATCAAAATTGTTTTAGTGCGATTTTGGCTTGATTGATTGTCGGCTTGTATTAAAGTCGGTTTAATATGCGTCACAACGTTAGATAGCTAATTATGTGATGTTGGAATACAACGTTGTTCCAATCTAACACTAACTTTAGGTGTCTGCTATCGCTAGCAATGGTAAACCAATCAGAGAACAGTACGTAGTACGCTTACCTCCGCCACCTTTTATAATAGTGATACATTGAGTTTAATCCAGTTTATATACCGTATGGTTTATCATGCGCCTTATAATGCAGTGCGCCTTATAGTCCGCAAAATATGATATGTCACTTTTAAAGTGCGTTTGATTCATCTGATGGTCTATTGTCGCTATACCCAAGAAGGGAAAAGTGGAACGGTATTTTCAGGGCCGGTCATAAGAACTACAATTTCCCTCCCAAAAATGAGGTGAAGGAACTAAAGTCACAGTTGTCGACTTCTTTATGTGAGTCAACCTTTTCCCGCATGAAGATCATCAAGTCCAAATAGCGTTCTGCCATGACTGATGATCATTTGGAAGCGTGCTAGCAGAAGTAGAAGTGCAAGTCAATAACAAAAAATGTGTGGAGTCGTATTGTGCAATCATGGTTCATGAAAGATACATCAAAATATATTGTACATTTAAAGAATTCTCAATATATTTTTGTATATATTGCATTTTTATAGTAGGTAGACCATTTTGAGCTGGACATTTTATAAGTAGCTTTCATGCTGAAAAAGTCTGCGCACCCCTGCTCCACATGACATGTGAATGAGAGGGTGAATGGTTGTCTCTATGTGACGTGCATGTGTTTAGATGCGGCTAGTTAGCTTAGCATAAAGACCGCAATTAGAGGAAACAGCCAATCTGGCTCGACTAAAGGTTCAATGCTCGATAATTATTATTATTATTATCCCATGAAATAATGATTGTGTTATACGTCCAGACATGCGAGTGAGAGGGTGAATAGTTGTACAACTCCATATGATGTGTGAATGACAGGATGAATGCTATGTGTTTAAAGAAGCGAGTTAGCTTAGCATGAAGACCGAAATTATTCAAATTATTATTAGCATACAATTCAATAATTACCGTGTTATATGTCCAGACATATGAATGACAGGGTGATTGTTTGTATGCCTCTATATGACATGCGAGTGAGAGGGGGACTGGTCGGACGTCGCTCCATGTGACCCTGCCTCTCGGCCAATCACGGCCGGGATGGGCTCCGGTACCCCTCTGGGTATCGACCATACTCATGAATACACGAATGAATGAAAACATGCGTGATCTTCGTTTTCTCTTCACGTCATCCGTGTCAATAAGTCGTGGCAGAAGGTGGCGGACGCTCATCTCGCCGGTAAGGGACGACGGCGTCGACGGAAAGGAGAACGGAATCCGTACTCCGACCGAAACGGCGTCTGATCAGCTTCCCTTCTGATCTCCTCGCAAACATTGCCGGTCGGGGAGCTCCTCTTCCCTTATTCATCTGGCACTTTGCAGAGAAACAATGGCAAGATTAAGAATGCAGCGCGCAGAAGACGGGGGGTCTTCAAAGGGAGTGCCTTTCCCAGTTTTCTGGAGCGTCGAGTAGATGAAGAAGAAGACCTTGATGAGGGCTGAATATCTCCAGATGTCAGGAATGAGAGGGTGAATGGTCGCATGATGCTCTGCTACCTAAAACCCCAGTAAAGCGTGCATTGTCGGGCAGAACGGGCCACATTTATGCGCCGCAAAGAAGAACCAAGGTTGACAATTGGACAAAAACAGACAACTAAACCCAGTAATGGCCTTCAAGTTGAAGCAGTGATCTTCTGCAAGGGTTTCCAAAGGACATTCATGAGCGACAACTGGAAGATCAGGGAGGTCGACTGGAGAAACAAGAACGCAGAGTCGGAATTACAGATACAAAGAGGCTCCTGTTGTTTAGGAGAATCCTAAATTCTGCGATTCACAGAAGAAGACACCTGCTGCTTGGTTTCTTTCTTGGACCGTCATGTCCAAGCTGGAGGTGGAGTCGGCAGAAGCTACAGAGACTCCAGAAGGTCAGTCCATCCTTGAGGTCAACTATAAAACCCTGATGCGAAAGTTTAATGGGAGGCATTTAGCAAGAGGCCGCCTTGCTGAGGAACCTCAAGAGCAACGCTAAAGCTGAATGGGAAGCAGCGTGAAGAGCAGCTTCAGAAGAAGCACGAGGAGGAGCAGCAACAAGAAGAGCATCAGAAGCTGCATCAGAATAAGAATTTGGAGTGGCATCAGAAGTATCGGGAGCAACATCAGGGGTAGCGAAAAGAGCAGCATGAGGAGCACCATGGGGAGCAACATCAGAAGCAGCAAGAAGATCAGCATCAGAAGCATGAGGAACAGAATCAGAAGCAGCATGTGAAGAGAAATCGGAAGCAGCATCAGAAGAAGCATCAGAAGAAGCATCAGCGGCTCTTGTGTTTGCAGGAGAAAGTTCTCTCCATGTGTTTAATGAAGGTGTCTGTCATTGGAGATCAGTGGATCCTGGGGAGGGTATCTCCGAACTTTCCGAGCCGCGGGGGTTCCGACCCGACAAGCATAAGGCTGTCTGATCATGAATTTTAACAAGGACTCGTCGGCACGATTCATATTTCATAGGCGCCGGTGTCGCGTGGCTCCGGCGAACGCGACGCAAGACAAACAAGAGGCGAAATGGAATTTTAAATCCGCCTTTGTGTTTTCGGACGTCGTCTTCGCTCACGGGAAGTCGGAGATGACGGGCGGGACGGCCTCGGTAAAAACCGCCCGGGGGGGCCGCAGGTGACAAAGCCTTCACTCCACTGCACTCCAAGGTTGACTCCTTACGCCGCAGAGGGCTTCATTACTCTTTCACACACCATAAATATATGATTCTCCAAAGTCAGGAGGAAAACAGCTTCATCAAACGAGAAGCTCTGGCTCTTTTGGAAGTGAGCCCGGTTCCCCGAAACATCTCCCGAGGAATCGGCGAAAACTGCCAGGAAGCAGCCGTATGCTCGGCCATGTTTGGGGAAAAGGGGTCGCGTTTTGGCAAGACTTCTTTCAAAAGAGGGTGAAGATGCTAGATGTTGTGGAGATAAAGATGGCTTGAGAATGGACAGATCCTGGAGATCTGGGCAGAAGGAACTACCGGGCAGGAGGTCTAGAGGGAGGCCAAAAAAATGGAGCAGGAAATGGAGAAACCAAGAGGTCCAAGCTCTTCTGGGCACAAAGGGGTTTCCAGGGCTCACTGAGGAACATGAGGGTTCTCCTGAAGGAGGCCAGGTCCAAGAACCAATGTCAAGCTGGACAGTTGTTAGAAGCGTGTTCCCGCCTTCAGTCGGGACGAAGGTGTTTTTCTTGGGACAACGTGGAGCATGGAGAGGCCAAGAGGTCCAAGCTCTTCCGGTTTTTAGAAGTATGTCCCAGTTCTAGCTCTAGCAGCTATCTGGGATCATCTTCAGCACCTTGTCAAAACCGGATGCTGTTTAGAAAGACAATTGGTTATTTCCGTAAAAGTTGTTGATCAAGAAGAGCAGAGAAGATCAGACGGGGAAGAAGTAGGTGAAGATCTGGATGCTGAAGTTGGAGGTCCAGAGGAGGTTTATGGATGGAGGGAAAGTGGACAGGAAGTTAGTGGGTGTGAAAGAAGAAGGAGGCAGGTGATTGGGTTTGACGACCCTTGAAGGGAGCAGCCCAAAGTTAAAGAAGAAGAAGAAGAAGAAGGTACAGGGATATAATCCACTTTTAGGTATGACATACGGTACACTGTGTTTGGTGTTTGGTAGTGGGCGAGAAGAACCACAGAGCAGTGACCTGAAAAATTCCGCCGTTAGCTCATCTATGGCTTGTCTACAGGTGATTTCCTCTGCGCTTAACCTACGATGAGGTCAGATGTCTGCAGACCTGGATCCAAACACTTTTGTGTCACAAATTGAACAGCGCCATTCCAGAGCCTTGCTTCTTTCTCCTTTGTTTTGAGAAAGCTCGGCCATTCTGTGGTCACCTGCTCGACCAAGCAGGGCGTTTATGGAAAACAGCGTCCTGGAAATGCAGCGCACAACTGTGTTGTTCCTGTCCTAGCATACTTAACTAGCATAGTAAAAATAGCAGGCCTGTCATTAAAGTACCCAACTAAATAGCGAGGAATCCCCCCATCGCGAGTTTGTACACCTCATGAAAACCTGTTTGTACAAGGATACGGCATTCATGTTAGATCTCCTCGCTACGTCAGACAAATGGCACCCGAGGGAGCGAGATGATGCTTCAGCCGCGGCATCTCTGCGCTTCCTATCCCTTCCCTACTTTATTTAAGACATTTTTTAGCTTTGACACTAATTGTGTTTGAGCAGGAACAAACGTCGACCGAAAAACCATAGAAGGGTAAACATTCTCCGCTTATGCGGTACTTCTGTCACCACGTAGTCCCGAAGGACTCCACGTCGGATCGCATTCGCCCATTCGCTTGCAAATCGATGTCGGTAGAGGTCGCCGGGACACCGGGATCAACTCGAGTCTTTCCCGATTAGACTCCGGTATGCTCACAGGAGGAGTCCGGGAACCGACCGCCCACTTCCGATTGGACGGGCGCCCGCCGCTGATAAGCTCCCCGGCGCAAAATGGCCTTTTTCTCGACGGGATCGCCGGCCGTCAGCTGACTCACCACTTTGAAGTCCTCCGCTCGGCACTCGGTGCCGTGGAAGTGACAGGAGAGCAGCATCTCGTTGATGTCGTGGCCGGTGCGGTCGTAGAACTCCAGCATGTTGAAGGGCCGCGGCTTGAAGTTGTGGAAGTCCGCTTTGACCTTCAGACTCTCCAGAACGCTCTCCTCCACGAGGTGGACGTCTCGGATCTCGTACCTGCGGCGCAGAAGCAAAAGCGTCATTCGGACCGTTTTATTTCACCTTCCTGTTTTGCCGTGGATTTATGATTCTTCCCTCGGCAGTCGGCGCGGTTAATCAGCGCTCGTGATAAAAAAAAAAAAAAAAGGTCCGTCATTAAAAGAGAATCATAAGCCTTTAAACAGTTCATTTCACATTATGCCTTTTTTTTTTTCTATAAGGGAACGCGTGCTTCTCTTGCTCGCAGCTACAAGTCGTACACACTCCCAAATAAATCACATTTACATCTTATTTTCCGCCCCGGGGTCGGTAGCGGCCAGCAGAGTGTAAAACTCCAATGCTCGGTAAATACAGTGATATTTGAACAAGAGCTCTGCAGAGCCGTAAAGCCACTCGTCCATTTATTTTCAAGCCTGGAACCCTGAGGCCACATGAGACTCCAGAGAAGGTCCACAGGACAATCATGAGGGTCGCCACGGGCGATCATCTAACCTTCTCTTCTGCATCTTCTCCTCTCACATCGACTCACTTCCTGTCCTCTGTCCTTCCTGTCCGGTCTTCCTCTAGACCTCCTTCTCGGAACTAGAGCATACATGTCCGACCTCGAGCCCTGCAAACCCTTCTGAGGTGCAGCAGGCCAGAAGAGCTCGGAGTTCTTGGTCACTACACGCTTCTGCCCGTTTTGTCCAAAGAAAACAGCTAAGACGGTTCTGTGAGCTAAAGTCCTACGTCCTGGTTCTTCAAGTACGAGCGTTCAGATTAACCTCCCAGATTCAACATCTTTGCTTTTCTTGAACGGTTTTTCCGGGACGCATCAAACCGATGAGATAATGAGCCTCCCCTTCCAGTAAACAAGTCACTCGCCTTCTTTAATTTAATCGGAGGATTGATCCCGCTGGACGGCGACCCTTTCAGATGCGGAGAATAAAGATCCGCGGTATAAAGTGAGCGTTACCCGCCGCGCCGAGGCTACCTTTCATCCGTCGCGCCGCCACCCAGCCACGCCGCCTCCTGTTCCAAACACAGCAGAATGGCCCTCGCCGCCATCCCCCTCTGAGCTATTATTAAAAATGTCACCGTTTTTAATGGACTCGCCAAAGAGTAGATTGCCCGGGGGGTCTTTTTCAGGCTGTGAATCTTACAGGGTCACTATGTACAAAACTATAACTAGATTCTTTCATCAGTTTTTTTTCCCCTTCATGCAAGCTTTTCCCCGGGTGTCTGCAGAGTTTCTGCTATTTCACTCCACGGTATCCATGGAGTTGGCATCGTCCAAACAGCTCCTCTTTCCGGACGCTCCGCAAGGACGTTCTTCGACGTTCACCAAGACCACCGCTCCGTCTACCAGGTTTTTTGTTTCGACGATAGCTGGTTCGATATCGGGAAAAGACCGATGGAGATGCCGGGCGCTCGCCGCCACGCCAGTAAAAGACTTCCCTCTAACGTTCATTTTAGTCTTTAGTCGCCGACCCCAAAGACGAGGTTTTTCATTTCCCGCCGGGGATAACGAGCATCGAACGAGGACGGAGAACGGTCCGCCTCCAAACCGAAAAAAACTTTTGGTGTTCGATGGAAAAGCTGAAAAAAGAAAATCCAGATGGCGGTGATGATCAGGGGACTCGGCTTCAAAGATCCCTGACGGGAAACCCACTTAAAAGTAGAGCTGGAGGCGACGGGTGTCTGTCCTCCATCTCCGCCTCTGACGGCCTGTCACTCGCCCGTCATTCCCGCCTCTGAGCGTCTTCTTTTTTTTTTTTTTTATTTTGCTTTACTTTTATTTATTTTTAACATCCAAACGGCAGCCAGTGGTCAACAGGAGCGGCAGCTGGTGGAGGCTTTTCTAGGTCGGGCGGTGCCGCGTCCAATCAGCTTCAACCGGCGGCCCGGTGTGAACCCGACGGAGGCACCGGAACCGCATTCTGCCGCTGGAAAACACCGGACCAGGGAGCGGGGGAACGGTTTTACGTTTCTACGCCGAGTGAGAATGAGAGGGTGAATGACTGGATGTCAAGATATGATTTGTGAATGAATGAGGCGGTTGCTGGTCTCTAGATGAGGTGCAAATGACACGTGAATGGTTGAACATCTCTTTATCACATGTGACAATGGAGTGAATGGTCTCTATGACACGGGGATGAGAGGGTGAATGATTGCATATTTTGATGTAATGCATGAATGAGAGAGTGAATAATTTCATATTTTGATATATCGCACAAATGAGTAGGTGAATAATTGCATATTTTTATATAATGCATGAATGAGAGGGTGAATAATTGCACATTTCGATATAATGCATGAATGAGAGAGTGAATGATTGCATATTTCGATATAATGCATGAATGAGAGAGTGAATAATTGCATATTTCGATGTAATGCATGAATGAGAAGGTGAGTGATTGCATATTTCGATATAAAGCATGATTGAGAGGGTGAATGATTGCATATTTTGATAAAATACACAAGTGAGAGGGTAAAAGATTGCATATTTTGATATAATGCACGAATGAGAAGGTGAATAATTGCATATTTTGATATAATGCACGAATGACAGAGTGAATGATTGCATATTTCGATATAATGCATGAATGAGAAGGTGAATGATTGCATATTTCGATATAACGCATGAATGAGAGGGTGAATGATTGCATATTTCAATATAGTGCATGAATGAGAGAGTAAATAATTGCATATTTTGATATATCGCACAAATGAGTGGGTCAATGATTGCATATTTCGATATAATGCATGAATGAGAAGGTGAATGATTGCATATTTCGATATAACGCATGAATGAGAGGGTGAATGATTGCATATTTTGATAAAATACACAAGTGAGAGGGTAAAAGATTGCATATTTTGATATAATGCACGAATGAGAGAGTGAATGATTGCATATTTCGATATAATGCATGAATGAGAGAGTGAATAATTGCATATTTCGATGTAATGTATGAATGAGAAGGTGAATGATTGCATATTTCGATATAGTGCATGAATGAGAGAGTAAATAATTGCATATTTTGATATATCGCACAAATGAGTGGGTCAATGATTGTATATTTCGATATAATGCATGAATGAGAGAGTGAATGATTGCATATTTCGATATATCGCACAAATGAGTGGGTCAATGATTGCATATTTCGATATAACGCATGAATGAGAGGGTGAATGATTGCATATTTTGATAAAATACACAAGTGAGAGGGTAAAAGATTGCATATTTTGATATAAAGCACGAATGAGAGAGTGAATGATTGCATATTTCGATATAGTGCATGAATGAGAGAGTAAATAATTGCATATTTTGATATATCGCACAAATGAGTGGGTCAATGATTGCATATTTTGATATAATGCATGAATGAGAGGGTGAATGATTGCACATTTCGATATAATGCATAAATGAGAGAGTAAATAATTGCATATTTTGATATATCACACAAATGAGTAGGTCAATAATTGCATATTTCGATATAACGAATGAATGAGAGGGTGAATGATTGCATATTTTGATAAAATACACGAGTGAGAGGGTAAAAGATTGCATATTTTGATATAATGCACAAATGAGTGGGTCAATGACTGCATATTTCAATATAACGCATGAATGAGAGGGTGAATGATTGTATATATCTATATAATGCATGAATGAGAGGGTGAATAATTGCATTTTTTGATAAAATACATGAGTGAGAGGGTAAAAGATTGCATATTTTGATATAATGCATGAATGAGAGGGTGAATGATTGCACATTTCGATATAATGCATAAATGAGAGAGTAAATAATTGCATATTTTGATATATCACACAAATGAGTAGGTCAATAATTGCATATTTCGATATAACGAATGAATGAGAGGGTGAATGATTGCATATTTTGATAAAATACACGAGTGAGAGGGTAAAAGATTGCATATTTTGATATAATGCACAAATGAGTGGGTCAATGACTGCATATTTCAATATAACGCATGAATGAGAGGGTGAATGATTGTATATATCTATATAATGCATGAATGAGAGGGTGAATAATTGCATTTTTTGATAAAATACATGAGTGAGAGGGTAAAAGATTGCATATTTTGATATAATGCATGAATAAGAGGGTGAATAATTGCATATATGTATATAACACACGAGTGAGAGGGTGAATAATTGCATGTATCTATATAATGTATGAATGACAGGGTGAATTGTCGTACATCTCTATATTACATGCAATGAGAGAATTAATGTTCTTTTAGTCACGTGAATGAAACAGTGAATTCTGAAGCCTCCTGTTCAACGTATGAGTGAGAGGGTGAACGATTGTACGTCTCTATATGAGGCCCTGTGATTGGTCCAGGGGGAACCTCTCACCCAATCACAGCTGGTTTAGGCTGATATATATAATGACGGAATTCATTCATTAACGAACGCTTAACTCCATCGTAAAATATAAAAACAAACATACATTTGAAACCATGAAGAACTTCATTTCTGACTTTTTTTTAAAAGACCCATTAAGACTGACAGGGCTCAATTAATGTCATTAACTTTCACATATGTTTAACCGCTAAAAGTAAAGAACCGTTTTATCACTTATGTATAAACACAACATAATGAAACTCACTAAACACCACCGAACAAGAAAATCGAAACGAAATATCCATCCCCATCGGGCGGAGGTGACGTCTAATTACACAGTCGTGACTGTGTCGTAACAATGTTTATTACACATATAGCGGCAGAAACAAATTGTAATAAGGAGACAGGACGCCTTTTTGGATGCTGGTTAGCAAATTAATGCTGGTTAATTAGCAAAGTCAATTATCCGAGGCTGCATCTGCAAATCCCCGTTGGCGAAATTGGTCCATTATTTAACCGATGGATTCGGTTTGTGATGCGGGTGCACGTGCTCCATTAGCATGCTAATGGACTATTTTAATGAACTAAATCAAAAAAAAATTAATTATCATTAACTAATTGGTTGTGAAGATAAAAAGCTGTTTAAGTAATTAAACTTGCCGCATTTAAACACGTTTTGGGGAATTTATAATATCATTATCATAATCATGCATGTTGTCAGCAACAATAACACACTTGTGTATTATTAGTAAAAAAAGTAATAATCATGCTAATTGATTGGTGGGTGATGATGTCACCACATTGCTGCTTTTCAGGCAGAAAAAAAAGCAAAATTATTAATCGATTGTTTAGTTTTTTTTAGGGGGGGTATGTTTTTAGACTTTGTAAGAGAATGAGAAGAAACACTTTAACATCGGTTAAAATCGAGAGGAGTTAAATGAATAAATCAGTCTAATTGCTGCTACTACTACTACTACTACTACTAATAATAATAATAATAATTATTATTATAATAATGATAACAATAATAATAATAATGATAATAATGATAGCAAAAATGATGAAAAAAAACTAAAATAATAATAACAACAACAACAACAACAATAATAATAATAATAATAATAATAATAAAATAATAGTAGTAGTGTAGTTATAATGATGATTATAATTATGATCATTACATGGTGGCAAAAATAATGAAAATAAAAAATACAATAAAATGATAATAATTATAATAACTGCAAAAACAACAACAATCATAAAAGAGATAAATAGATAACTAAAAAACTAAAATAAATAGCATTAGTAACAGTAATAATAGGAACACAATGATAGCAACAATAACAATAATAGCAAAATAATAAAAATGAAAACAAAAAATAAAGTAAAATAATAGTAATAATAATAATGATAATAATAACTATTATTAGCATTGCTGTTGTTGTTATGATGATTATTAAGGCTATTATCATCATCAAGAAATAATCGAATACAAATAGCGAGTCACTAAATGAATCACACATTTATCACACACTTATTACCCATTTATCGGATGCGTCCGACAGGCTTACTACACACTTAGGACATGCTCACGACACGCTTATTACACAGGTATGACACGCTTATTACACACTTATAACATGCTCACGACATGCCTATTACACACTTAAGACACGACACGCTTATTACACAGGTATGACACGCTTATTACACACTTATAACATGCTCACGACACGCTTATTACACAGGTATAACACGCTTATTACACGCTTATTACATGCTTATTACACTTTTCCCGGTGCGCCTTCCTCACCTCTGGTTGAGCAGCGCCAGCAGCTCCCCGGCGTGGTACAGGTCGTTGCGCGTCACCCGACTGAAGCGGAAGGCGTTCAGGTTGCAGAAGGTGACCGCGGGGAACGCCATGGTCGGGGTCGTGACCTCGTCCAACCGCGTGACGTGCGGGTACTCCAGGTAGAAGTGGACGCGGTCCACGGACGCGAGAAGCAGGAGGCCCACGCACGCCAGTAACAACAGCAACCACGCGCAACGCTTGGCGCAAACGCGCTCCCGGGAAAAGACGTGCGCGATGCCGTGCAAGGTGGACCGACGCGCGAACACACGCACGGGCGGCGGACGCTCCGCTTCCGCTCCGTCCGCGTCCGCTTTCGGGTCCATGACGGGTGCGTGTGCGCGCGCGCGCGCGAGCGAAAGGTAAACCACACACACACGCGCACTCACACACGCACGCACACGAATTAAAAGAAACGTCGGGAGACGCCTCGTTCATTCACCTGTGGCGCCGCGCGTGCACCCGTTCCGGTTCCGGTTCCGGTTCCGTGGCCATCCCCCCCCCTCCCCTCCCCTCCCTTACCCGTCCGACGCGCACGCACTTGAGAGAGAACTCCGACGTGCGCGATGCGCGACCCGTCTGAGTCCCGGCGCCGCGCACACGCATCGCGGCGCGGGAGGGAATCACGCGTGGCCGTGCGGGGCTGAGCGGCCGGTGCCTCGGCGGCGGCGGCGGCGGCGGGAGGGGAGGTCCGGGTGTGTGTGTGTGTGTGTGTGTGTGTGTGTGTGTGTGTGTGTGTGTGTGTGTGTGTGTGTGTGTGACGGAACCTCGTGACGATTCGGTTTAATTAATAATTCCGGGATTCTTTTTCACGGGATCTTCATCGTGACCGCGCAGAGCGCAGGCGTGGGATCTCCTCCTCTTCTTCTCTTCTTCTCTTCTTCTTCATCCCTTCCTCCTCCTCCCTTCTTCCCTCTCTTCCTTCATCTCCTCTTCTTCTCATCCTTCTCTTCCTCCTCCCTCCTCTTCTTCCTTTTCCTCCTTTCCTTCATCATCTCCTCCTCCTCCTCTCCTTCTTCTCCTCCTCCTCCTCCCTTCTTCCCTCTCCTCCTTCAGCCCCTCCTGGACACCATCTTCTCCTCCTCCACATCCCCCTTTCCTCCCTCCGTCATCTCCTCCTGCTCTCCCTCTTCTCATCCCTCTCTTCTTCTCCCTCTTCTCCTCTTCCTCACTCTCCTTCTCTACCTCCTCCTCACCTTCTTCCTCCTCCTTCCCTTCCTCCATGTCCTCCATTCCTCCTCTTCTTCTCCTCCTCTTTCTCCTCATCTTCTCCCTCCCTCTCCTCCTTCACCTCCTCCTCTTCTTCTTCTCCTCCTCATCTCCTCCTTTCCTCCTTCCACTCTTTCTCCTCATCTTCCTCTTCCTCCCTCCCCTCCATCATCTTCTCCTCCTCTTCTTCTTCCTCCTCCTCTCCCAGCGCTCTTCCTCACCTGCAAGCTCAAAAGTTACTTTCACAACTTCATGGCACACACACACACACACACACACACACACACACACACACACACACACACACACACTGTAAACAAAGAGTCCACAGGGATCTAGTTCTTCTAAAAAGGACAAAATGTCATTTGGAAACTTTCCTTGAACCTCCAAACCCGATCAGGTTTTTCCTCCCAGGTTCTGGTCGTCACCTCCTCCAGACGTTTGTCCTCCGGAGACGGGACGCGGAGGTGGAAGAACGTCGGAGGAGGATCTTCTGGGATCTTCTGGGAGGTGCGGAGATCTTCTTCTGGAGATCCTCCGTGATCTTCTGGTGTCGCATCGGGGTCGTGGGCCGGAGCGAGGAGTCTTCTGGGATCAGAATTTGGGGCCAAACATTTGCACCCGCGGGCCGAAGGGCGTCGGAGGAGAACCGGAGTTCTTGAAGGCCACGTTTCAGTCCGGGAGGTTTGCAGGTGGAGGTTGGACGGTCCTGAGAAGCTTCCAGGTCCTGGTGGGTCCAAAAACCTGCAGGGGGGTCACTGGAGACCTCCGGTCCTTCTCTTATCCCTTCTCACTTGTACGGCACTTTGATGGGAAGTGCTTTATGAATATATTTATCAGGATGGTGTCGAGCAGAAGGTGAGGCTGAACTTGATTCCTCAACATCCGACGACGAGGAGCGACAGAACATCGAGAAACCCAGAGGAGGAAAGAACGACCCCTGCTGGACGATACTTTGGGATCAATACGGTTGAGGATGTATCGTTAGCATCGATCGATTGTTCATTCGTTCATAAGCAAGAACGCTCATCCTGCACTCAGGGTCACATAAAGAGACATACAGATATTCACTCTTTTATTTACTTCATTTAGAAACATAAAAAATATTCACCCTTTCATTTACTTCATTTAGAAACATAAAAAATATTCACCCGTATAGACACACAAATAGTGACTTTTTCACTTACTTCATATAAAAACATACAAATATTTACTCTTTCCAGTATTCCATTTAGAGACATACTAATATTCACTCCTTCATTTACTTCATTTAGAGTCATACAAATAATCACTCTTTCATTTACTCCATATAGAGATATACAAATATTCACCCTTAAATTTACTTCATTTAGAGACATAAAAAATATTCATCCATATGAAGACATACAAATATTCACTCTTTCCAGTATTCCATTTAGAGACATACAAATTTTCACCCTTTCATTAACTTCATATAGAGACATACAAATATTACTCTTTCTTTCATTCCATATAGAGAAATACAAATACTCACCCTTTCATTTACTCCATGGAGAAATACAAATATTCACCCATATGAAGACATACAAATATTCACTCTTTCATTTACGCCATATAGAAACATGCAAATATTCACTCTTTCATTTACTTCATATAGAAACATACAAATATTACTCTTTCTTTTATTCCATATAGAGACGTGCAAATATTCATCCTTTCATTTACTTCATATAGAAAATTACAAATATTCACTCTTTCATTTACTTCATTTAGAGACATACAAATATTCACCCATAAAAAGACATACAAATTTTCACTCTTTCATTTACTCCATAAAGAAACATACAAATATTCACTCTTTCATTTATTCCATATAGGGACATACAAATATTACTCTTTCTTTTATTCCATATAGAGACGTGCAAATATTCATCCTTTCATTTACTTCATATAGAAAATTACAAATATTCACTCTTTCATTTACTCCATATAGAAATCTACAAATATTCACCCTTTTATTTACTCCATATAGATCAGGGGTCTCGCGAGCTGATTGCGGCCCTCGCAATAATATTTTGCGCCCCCCTGCCTGAAATCAAATCTTTGTGTCGGTGCGGCCTGTGTGTTTTTTCTCACATGCATCTGGGGGGTTTATACAATGGGTAAAAAAAAAAAAACAGGCAAGGAAAAAATGAAAAAGTAACTTTGCAATGTAGTTTTTTGCATCAAAAGGATTTTTGAGGGAAAAAAACATCTGGTGACATTGTTAAAATGGGCAAAATTAAAATGATTGATTTGATAACCAGAATAGCCACCAATAGCCTTGTAAACATTATACCTCCTCTTATAAATGTTAACAATCCATTTTCTAATAAATTCTAGTGGCAAATTTTCCCACAATGACAAGATTTTCTCTTTTAACTCAACAATATTTTAAGGGTGTAATTTCATCAATTCTTTTTTAATATTTATTTTCAATATTAATTCCTCATGCATTTTTTTAAGAGGAACAGTTAATTGCATATACAGATTTTTATGTTTCTGTTTACCTCCTTTACACTGGAAAAAAAAGGAAAAATTTGGACTTAGTGTTAATTTTAGGTAATGATTTCACTGGTCCGGCTTTTCTGTGAATGAGAGTGTGAATGGTTACATCTATATCACGTGAATGAGTGAGTGAATGATTGCATGAAGTAAATGAAAGAATGAACGTCTGAATGTCGATATAAGACAGGTGAATGAGAGGGTGAATGGATGCATGTCTTTATATGAAGTGTAAATGAGTGAATGAATTCTGTTTTCCTCTATGTGACGTGTGAATGCGAGGGTGAATGGTTGTACGTCTCCATATGTGGCCCTGTGATTGACTGGCGGACGAATCGAGCCCTGCCTCTCGCTCAGCGACAGCTGCGAGAGGTTCCAGCAACCCCGCAACCCACAAGATCGGCGGTACAGCTAATGAATGAATGAATGAATGAATGAATGAATGAATATTTCAGGTCCACGTTACAGTTCCTGGTTTTTCATCTCTTCCAAGGCGGAGGTTTCTTCACATACAATATTTTCCAGATTTGGGCCATATCGCAGGATGACTTCTTAAATTCACCGTGCAAATAAATTGAATGGTTAGAACCCCCCAGGAACTTTTTTGAATTCTTGTTAATTCATTTTACTTTTGAAGGAAACGTTGATGTGCTGCTGTCCGTGGTGCTGACCGCTGCTGCAGTTCCCCTCCCCGCCTGTAGGGGGCGCTAGAGCGCCGCGCTGCCGCGCTTTCAACAAGCGGAGCCTCCGAGACACGTGACCGCGGAAAAGGGAAAAACATGGCGTCGCCTGTCGCTCGGCTCTGTCGCTTGGCAGGACGGACATTCGCGTCGTTTCCTGCTCGACAGCGGCCGGGAGTCGAGCTGCGGCCCGGGCGACGACTGATATTCACCTCTACCGGGAGAGGTGAGTAAACTTTTCCGAAGGTTAACCAGAAACGAGCCGGTTATCCGCGTCATTCCCCCGAACTCGGAGGTCAGCATGGGCAGAGCATGGAGGTCTTCACTGAGCCGCCCTCGATAAATTGCAGAAAAATAAAGCCTAAAGTGAGAAAAAGGGGGAAGTGAAAGTGGGCACCTGTCCGAAAACACTTAATTTTCTGTCGATGGAACACTCGGTTGGTGCCTGTACAAAGTTAGTTACAAAACCTGCATACAAAGTTAGCAAACAAAGTTTGTATACAAAGTTAGCTATGTGTCGAAGTGTCACACCGACAGCTGTGCTAGCTTAGCCCTCGCACCGTGTTAATGACTTTTACGCGGAAATAACATTCCTAAATTAAGGAAAAATAAACCCACAAACTGCATTATCTGTTTGCCGTTTTTCCTCGACCCTGTTTTAAACTGTAGTAAATGTGTTTGACTACTGAAACTGTATATCAGCATCATATTCTGTTGACAGAATATTAGCTCCACCTCCTAGCAGCCCTGGTCGCAGCCACAACTATTTACCAAAATTGATTTTTGGGAAAGACCGAAGTTGCTGATAAAGTACTGTACAGGAGAAATCAATATATGAGCACCGTGAAGATTATTATCGCTGGAAAGGCACCAGGGTTATTCGTTGTCAGATCTTGTGGCTACTGGGCACCGAGTTCTGAAGGAGAGACGTGTAAATCAAATTGTTAGCACAAGATTTGACAGCCGTTTCTATTTACCACTTTACAACAGAAAATGAATACAAGTAGGCAGTTTTTGTTCATTGGACCGGAGTGTGTTGTCTGATGGTAGAATTGTGTGTGGGCTGGGCTGCTGTGTAGTCCGCAGTTAATATCGTCCACATGCTGTATGATATCATGCGTGTTGAAAATACTGTCGACATACAGACATGGGTGTCTGGTAAAAATGCTGATCCCTCTTGTTTTTGACAGCTATGAGCTAATCATTTATTCATTTAATATTCTTATCGAACCTTTGTTTAGGTATGTCGCTTCATGCTTCCTCCCAATGCTGATTCTTGACACGTTTCATTTTTACGACAATATTATTTTATGTCCTGTATCAACCAGTTCCAGGTGATTCATTGTGTAACCGACCAACCGGCACGTCTGCGACCTCTCGTCATTGATCCGTGATGATCAGATGCTTTGACCTTTGCCCTGACAGGCAACAAGGGCTCAGATGGAAGAAAATTCTAGTTACGGTGACTCACCACTGGAGCCGTTGCGACGGTGTTGTGTAGAAATTAACCTGGCGGTTGCACAAATTAATGTGTGCGTTAAACCTCTGGCTGTCGGGCATGCGTGATATTTAATAAGTCTCAGTTGGAACCAGACGACGCGATTTCTTTCGACCAAACTGAAAGTTCTCCTGTTGTGCGTTATTGTAGATCTGCGGTTCAAGCTAGATGAGAGAACAGCTCACAGCAGCCTGGATCTCTTCAAGAAAGACACTGGCGTTATTTACCGCATGCTGGGCCTGGACCCGAGTCACGTGCAGGACAACCCCGAGCGTTTTCGTTACTGGGCCGTGGTGTTCGGCGACGAGAAGATCACCGCCGGGCGCCACTACTGGGAGGTGACGGTTAGAAAGTCCCAGGAGTTCCGCTTGGGCGTGGCCGAAGCGCAGATGTCCCGCGACGACTGCGTGGGCACCAACGGCTGCTCCTGGGTGTTTGGCTACGCTCGCAGCAAGTGGTTCGCCATGACCAACAACAAGGTGGTCCCGGTGACGCTGGTGGGCAAGCGGGACCGCGTGGGCGTCCTCCTGGACTACGAGGCGGGATTCCTGGGACTGGTGGACACCGAGAAGCCCCGCGTCGTCCACAGCATCAGAGCTCAGTTCAAGACGCCCGTCTGCCCGGCGTTCGGACTCTGGGAGGGCGAGCTGCTCACGCACTCGGGTCTGGAGGAGCCCGCGGGACTGGAGTGAAGCGGGACGCGCCGAACCTGAACTAGACGTCCGATTGTGGCTGCGGTGGGGAAACGACTTCTGCGGCAAATTATTACAGGAAAGAAAGCAATTTCTGTTTAGGAGGCATTTCCAGCGGAACAGGTCAACGTTCATCTTCGTGGTCCAGCTGGCTTCCAATCCCTGGTCGCATTTCCATCCTGCCTTTTGGTGCTTCGGTCACAGAACTCCGTTTTTTTTCCTCATTTTTTTTTCATAGATGTACCTCTTACCTCAAGCCGGGCGACGTGGAGAGTGAGGTGTGTCTGCAGTGTATCTGTAATTTCATTTTGGAAACTGATGATAGTCGTACACAGCATTACTGATCTGAATTTCAATTAAATGAGCCTTAAGAAAATTTTATTTATCTAAAAACAACTGCGTATCAATCATTATTGTCAATTTGAATGAAAAAAAAACATGCCGTAATTTCCGTACTATGAAGTGCACTCCTACATAGGCCGCACCTACTAATTTCTAACAGAAAAAAGAAACGTGAGCTATTAACACAGCAAGATGTTACAGGAACGTTTTTTTGGAAAACTTTTGATTAAATAAACGACGCTAACATCCACAACCACCAGCTCATAACACAAACGCTTTTCTCCCTCCAGAATAGGTGCCAAACTTCCGCGCAGCAGTTCTATTTCCTTCTTCGACAGCCAGACCGAATGTTTCAACTTGCATCAAATGCATTCCTGCGTGTGTGTGTGTGTGTGTGCAAAAAGCACAAAACGGCTGATCTGAAGAATTAGCGTAAATGCGAGCAGGTTTTGCCGAAACAGTTTCATTTGTGACGGAGTTGGCGGGAGGACGCTACCGCAATCACCCTTTAAAAATCCTTAAATCAATCGCATCGTTGTAAAAGCGACAGCTCTCAAACCGTTCCAAAAAATTAGCGTCTTGCATGATGGAATTTACTGTGTGTGTTTTGTGTGTGTGTGTGTGTGTATACATATGTACAGTTGTGTTCAAAATAATAGCAGTGTTGTTAAAAATGGTGGTAAAGCTCAAAATCCTTCTAATATTTTTGTTTCCATTCACTGGGAACACTGCACATTATATTTTACATGAAAGCATCAAGAAAAAAGTAGCAATATTTGAAGTAATTTACAGAAAATGAAGAAAAAGTGGTTGCGGGCTGTTCAAAAAAAATAGCAGTGTCTGAATTTTTCATTACAAACTCAAATGTTTATTCAATGAACTGAAACAACATTAAGATTTAGCGTTCATGTGATTCACAAAGCTAATATTTAGTAGCATAACCACTGTTTTTGAGAACTTCTGACACCCGGAAACAGGTTTTCCATCCCAGAATGATTTGACAACCTTCCACAATTCCTCTGCATTTCTTGGTTTTGCCTCAGAAACAGCATTTTTGATGTCACACCACAAGTTCTCTGTTGGATTAAGGTCCGCGGATCGGGCTGGACGCTCCATAACCCCGATTTTGTTGGTCTGGAACCAAAATGCTACTCGCTTACTGGTGTGTTTGGGGTCGTTGTCTTGTTTAAACACACATTTCAAGGGCATGACCTCTTCAAGTATGTCGATATAAGCAAATTGATCCATGATCCCTGACATGACACCACGGTAAGAGAAACATCCCCGTGCTTCACGATCTTCTGAGTGTACCGAGGCTTGAATTCAGTGTTTGTTTTTTTGTTTAGAAGTTTATTAGGACAGTGTACAAATACATTAAGCACAGAGGCAGAGATGTTTGTACCAGATTATAGCTCGTAGCTAATTTCCATCTGTAGTCCTGGACAATACAAATATAAAACTGTATAAAATAGACGATATATGCACTGCTCAAAAAAATAAAGGGAACACTTAAAAAACACATCCTAGATCTAAATGAATGAAATATTCTTATGAAATACTTTGCTCTTTACACAGTTGAATGTGCTGACAACAAAATCACACAAAAATGATCAATGGAAATCAATTGTATCAACCCATGGAGGTCTGGATTAGGAATCGCACTCCAAATTAAAGTGTAAAAACAAACTCCAGGCTGATCCAACTTTGATGTAATGTCCTTAAAACAAGTCCAAATGAATGTGTGTTGCTTCCTGAGTGGACACTATGATTTCACACAAGTGGGATTGACTTGGAGTTACATTGTGTTGTTCAAGTGTTCCCTTTATTTTTTTTGAGCAGTATATAAGATATACAGATAGGCAATAAAATAACTATACAATATATAAACAGGCAATAAAATATGTATTTTGCAAGTTGAAAGTGTTTGGGGGTCTTTAGACCCAAAAAAGAACAATCTTGCTTTCATCCGTCCACAAAATGTTTCTCTATTGCTCTTTAGGTCGGTCGATTTGCTCTTCGGCAAATTGTCTCGTCTTCATCACGTCTTTTTTTTTTTTTTTTTAATGGATAAGAAGGATTTTGAGCTTCACCCACATTTTTAACACTATGTATGTCCTCTATTGTAAGTCGCTTTGGATAAAAGTGTCTGCCAAATGTAATGTAATGTAACACTGCTATTATTTTCAACACAACTATATTAATCACAGATTGTCTCACTAGAGATGGTAAAGTTCTGAATCGCAATTTTCCTGATCAGAACCTGCAGTATCACAGCTTCCAGGCTCAGTCGTCCATTTACGATCTCCACCGCCAAATCCGGGGGGTTCGACCCGGACCTGTCGATCACAGACAGACGTCAAACCGCCCTTTTCGTTCTCGCCGCTCGTCCGGTCAATTCAGGGTCTCCTGTGAACCTCCTGCATTTTTTTTTTTGGACCGCGGGAGGAACCCGGAGGAACCTCAGAACGGTCCGCTGCAAACCGTCCTCTGGAAGGAACATCCAGCGTCTGACGCGAAATCACAAAAAAAAAAAAAAAAAACACCCAAGCCGCTTCAGTGTTGATACTGTGTGTTTTAATAAAATCGTCAAGAGAAGCGCTTTCACTCTCCTTTCCTTACAGCCGGCGGACATTCATAAGGTCATTTGACACGAGCGGGTAGAGAAAACTTAATTTTCTATCTATGATTAACCTTCTGTTTTAACACATGGAAAAAAAAAACATCGTGCGCAGTCTCAAGCCGAGCGCGGCGTGCACGTCCCCTCCTCCCTCCCCCAACGTCGAGGTAGAATAATTCATGAAGCAGCTTCAGGAGGCCGAAAAAACCCCCTGATTGAATTATGCACCGATTAATCAGAACGGGATCAGGATTTTCATATTAAAAAAAAAAAAAGAATAAATAAGCACGACAATTAGATACAAAGAGGGAAAAAAGCGAGCAGAGTCACAGCTTCAATTCATCTTTTTTTTTTTTTTTTTTAAAGCAATAAAACCCTATCGAAATCCTACATCTCGTATTTACATCTTATTTATAATTGGAATATATCTAAGAAAGCGTCATTGGTAGCGATTTTCCTCACACGACGCTCTTGAGCGTGTCCGGCGGCGCCTTCTGCTCCTCGGGGTCGCCGTCGGCGACGGCACGCTGGTACTCCCGCAGGACGGAGGCCACGACCTCGTGTCCGAACTGCATGGCGTCGTCCAGCGGCGTGTTCCCCCACCTGGCGAAGGAGGTCAAAGGTCATACGCGGACCCACTTTCGAGTGAACGGCGAGTTTCCAAGAAAACTTATCAACACGGCTGCGAGGACACTCGGGAGGAAGATGTAGAAAACGGTTAAATAGGTTTCCGGGGCGACCGGACGTGCCAGTTTCGCCGCCCCTCCCCCCCCCTCGTTTTTTTTTTTTTCCCGCGACGGGGAATCGTTTTTTTTTTTTCGGAGACGGGCCGAAGATGCGGGAGGATCTCCTACCTGTCCTTCACGTGAGGATTCACTTTGCAAATGTCTGTGAGGAAGAGCACGGCGTCTGCATGGCCTGCGAGAAGAAGAAGAGGTGAGACGTTCGAGACGTTCGCTTGTTTCGGAGTCGCGGGTTATTCGCCGTTACCTTCGGCGGCCGCCACGTGCAAAGCCGTGCGCGAGTCGTAGTCGGTCTGCTCCATGTTCAGCGCCGAAAGCGCAAACCTGCACGTGGAGGGGGAACGAAACCGGGATGATTATTTATTGATATCAAGGAAGTATATTAGCGAGAAGGAAATGCATCTTCGTCTTTGTCCTCCGGGCCGCTGCCTTCAGGGGGTCTCCTCAACCAATCATCTGCCTCCATCTCTCTTTCCCTTCTTACATAAACCTCCTTCCTGGTTGTCCTCCAGGCACCGTCGGCGTCCTTCCATCTAGACTTGCATCTCCGGAACATCTAACACCCGCCGTCCTCCTCATTCCTGATCCTCTCCATCCTCAGGCATCATCAAACATCTTTCTGATACTTCCCTCCACCTTCTCCGTTGTTCTGGACCCTTCTTCATCTCCACCTCAAGCTCTCTAGATGTTCCTCCACCCGCTCCCTGCTCTCATCATCCTTCCCAAACATCATATTCGACGGAGATCCCCGTCCGACCTCCTGACGAGGAGCAGTGTTTCTGTGGAACTTGCCTCCCCAGGGCGGAGACGTCTCCGCTGTAGGCCGCGAACATCAGGTTCACCACCGACTTGTTCTGGAGAAGAACCAGAAGACATCCATCAACGGCGCCGAAGAAGCCGAACCCAAACCCCGGGCGGCTCGGAACCCACCGGGTCGTCGTCCGATTTTCTTCTCGGGTCGTGTTTCTTGGTGAAGTGCCTCAAGTTGTCGTAGTTGTGGAAGTTGAAGTGACACACCAGCTCCTGGAGGAGACGAACGTCTTGAGAACGTGCGGAGACACCAGGGACGGAGAAGCTCCTACCTGGCAAAAGTGGATTCCTCGCACGCTGTTTCCCAGGCGATCCAGCGGCGGCGACCAACACATCATTCCCATGACGTTGGGGACGACCAGGAGCACGGCGCCCGAAACGCCGGATTTGGCGGGCAAGCCCACCTGGACGAGAAGAAAAACACGGCGTTCCTCAGCGCTCGCTAGGTCTCGGACGCTGAAGGTCTTGCTCGAGGTCACTCACGTGGAAGGCGAACTGTCCGGAGAAGTCGTACATCCCGCAGGAGTGCATGAGGCTGAGCGTGTTGCGGACGGCTTCGGCGCTGAGCACGCGGTCGCCCGTGGTCGGGCAAATGCCGCCGTTGGCCAGGGTGGCGGCCATGACGCTTCCCGACTCGCAGGTGACCTCTATGGAGCACAGCTGGCGCGGAAGAACGCGTCATTTGTTAGCGATAATCCAGGCGGCGGCTAGTTAGCTTAGCATAAAGACCAGTTAGCTTAGCATAAAAACAGATCCGGCTTTATGTCCGCACATGCGAGTGAGAGGGTGAATGGTTGTATGACGGGTGAATGTCTTTCTGCGCGTCCTTGCGATGGATTGGCTACAGGTTCGAGGGGAACCCCGCCTCTCGGCCAATGGCAGCGGGGATCAACTCAAGCCCCGCCCCCACAACATAAGTGCAGGATAAGCCACATAAGACTTTATGTCTTTTTAAGACCTTAAAACACTTGATAGCCTTAACTTTGACTCTTTCTTTTTATTGTATTTCTTATTCTCCCTCCTTCCTACTATTATCTATTATTGTTATGTTTTACTTGAAACTCTGTCACAACAATTTCCTTCGGGATTAATAAAGTTGTGTTTATCTTATCTTATAATGAATGAATGAACGAAGGAATAAATGAACAATCAGGACGAGTCAACCAAAAAAGAAGTAGAACATGTGGAACCACAAGGGAGTCCCAGCTGTCTACATGCTGCTACTACTGCTACTTTTACTACTACTACTACTACTACTACTACTACTACTACTACTACTACTACTCCTGAGATCATGCAAGCTGCAACAGCATATAAATACGTAATGTGGAGAATCGGTCAGCTTAGTCCCAACATCTATAGAAGCTGGGATGTAAATGCGTCAGATTTTGTCTCTGGTCGGATACGAGGAAAACAAATGACTTTTTAGAACAATAACAATAGAAATAATAATACATTCTGCAGGACTGTCTCAGAAAATTAGAATATTGTGATGAAGTTCTTTATCTTCTGTAATGCAATTACAAAAACAAAAAATGTCATACATTCTGGATTTATTACAAATCAACTGAAATATTGAAAGCCTTTTATTATTTTAATATTCCTGATTATGGCTTACAGCTTAAGAAAACTCAAAAAATCCTATCTCAAACTTTAAGACTATCATGAAAAAGTTTTTTTTTTTTTTTTTTTTTTAATTGCATCAGAGAAGATAAAGAACTTTATCACAATATTCTAATTTTCTGAGACAGCCCTGTTATTTATTGACATCTTAATACTCAAGGCCATTTTGCATCAAAATAGCGGCTAAAAGCAACGCGCCGAACAAATGGATATGAATTTTTCATATCTAACGATGGAACTGCAAACTCTCTCCATCCTCAACAGACCGAATAATTCCCGGCGTTGTGAATATTTTTAATTAAAACAAAAAATATATGAACAAATGTTACCCCTGGATTGGAAAAGAGAGCAAAAAAGTTATTTTTAGGAATTTTATAATCGTAATCGTCACATTTGATCGATCTAATACATGTGTAGTTTGGTTTTGTGGACTGGTTTGTCAGAAAATACCTGGCCTAAAAAAGTAATTCTCTGTTTTTGTGTTGTTTTTTTTTGGAAATTATTTTTTTCATTTCTTTTTTGATTTTTTTTTTCTTTTTAATTAAAAAAAAAAAAAAAAAAAATTCATTTTTTGCAATGTTTTTACATTCTAGACCAGCAACCTTTAGCGCTTTAAGAGCCGTTTGGATCCGTTTCACCACAGTGAAGAAGAAACCCTTTGGAAATTTAAAATGAATTAACACGGCGTGTAATGTTATTTTCTTTTTTTTTGTCTTTATGGTATGTATAAACAAAAAAATATGTGTTGGTTTTTTTTTTTTTAATCAATTAATAACTCTTTGCCGCTTTGCTTATTAGTTATTCCTATATTGATACTTCAGTGAGACTATTTTTTTCAGATTATAACTTATATGTTTACACTCTAGAGTATGTATTTTATTTATTTTTTTACATGCATTTTTAATTTTAGTTAGTCTTGTCCTTGTATGCGAAACATATCCCAAGCATGGGCTCAGTAAAATACATCTTAAAACACTTTATAGCCTTGACTTTGACACTTTATAGTTTTATTTGTATTTCTTATCCTCTCCCCCTTTTTATACAATTTCCTACTATTATTTATTATTGTTATGTTTTACTTGAAACTCTGGCACAACAATTTCCTTCGGGATAAATATTCTTATCTCAAAACTAAAGTAATTTAATTCATAAGTAATTATTTCTAATTCATTTCTGCGTGCAACAAAACATTTTGAACTCTGAAAAATAAAAAGAGTTTTTTGTATTTAAGAAAAAAAGCTGAATTTAATGATCCGCCTTTTACTGGCGCGTGCAGTCGTTCATTAAGAGCGAGAAAAATATTTTAACACAGTTTTATTTAGATGTTACAAAACCGCGAACGGCGGCGGTACAACCTGTGTTCCGACGACGAGGACCTCATTTAAACCTTTAATCTTAACGAATCTTTTAATTCTCTGCAGGATTTCTCCTCACCTGAAAGTAGAAGTCCAAGGCGGCCATCATGTCCGCGTTGTCAGGGAAACACTGCAAGCAAAGCGTCCGTCAGGTCACGGGAAGGAAAACGCCATCTTAGAAACGGCGTTTTTGCACACCTTTTTCTCCTTGAGGTAGTAACCGATGGCGTAATTCCGATCCCCCGTCTCCCTCTCGGACTGGAAACTGCAAAAAAGCGAAAAAGATGGAGAGACTTTTTCCTCCCCGACGTGAGAAGAAGCGTCCGGGTTTGCGACGGACTCACGTGGCGTTGCTGAATCCCACGTACTCGGTGCCGGCCATTCCCTTCAAGAAGTCCATCACCTGCGGCGAGATTGGCACGCTCGTGGACGGCGAGGACGCAAACCCGTAGAAATATATCCGATAAATGTAAAATACTCACGTAATCAAATCTCTCCGCTTTGTTTGAGTCGGGCTGTCGGAGTTGAGAACGGAAGACAACATCAGATAGCAGATTCTGTTAGCGCCGCGCCCGACAGATGGCGGCGTTTGAGTGTTTTGACGGCGAGGATCGGATTTTAGGTTTCGCCCCCCCCCCCCCCCACGTGGCCGCCGCTCCAGAGAACACACTCGGTGGCGGTTTATGACCGTGCTTGGATTTCACCGTCCGCCAGGGGATCATTACCGAGGTGTCCGATTACGCATTTAAAAAGTTTACCTGCGAAGGTTAAATGTCAGGCGTCGGTCGGAAGGGATTGATTGCGTATCTTTTCCGACAGCTTCGCTCCGCCGCGCTCCACAAAAGGAAAATAGCTTTTTAAAGTCTGGCATACTTTTTGCACCAGCGGTGCATTAATATTGCAAAAAGTAAAAACACATTAGTCTTTTCTGTGCATTAAACATCACGTTCTGGAACACACACACACACACACACCAGCAAAACAGAAACTCAAGCAGGCCAACAAACACACCTTCTGTTTGGGTGGCTCTAATTGGCCGAGAGGGAACACACTCCCCCACACGGCTGCCCGTCCCTCTTGCACAAAACCTGACCCACTTGTGAGGCCCCGAGTATTTCTACTGTCAGCTGGGAGACACACACACACACACACACACAACGTCCATATATGGCTGCGTGCACAGTTAGCATGACGGCTGGCGAGTCAGATGATGCTGGTCATAGTCCAGCAGCCAATGAGTGTGTGTTTAATCTGCGATAACTGCCGCCGATGTGTGTTTGGAGTGTGTTTGACTCATCCTGGAGTCAAAGAGTACATATAGACATACATGTACCGGTTTTTCTGGACTATTAGGCGCACCTCAATATAAGCCGCACCGGCTGGCCGATGGCTATCTAGGTCTTCCTCCTGCGCGCTAAAACCGTCAAAGTCGTCTTCTTCGGTGTCGGAGTTGAACGGACTCAGAATTTCTCGGTCATTTCATCGGCCCGATGTGACGAGGATAAACGTTTAAGTGGCTTGAAGCTCGTTCGCGTCCCCACCCCCAAAAAACATCCATATATTAGCCGCATCGTTGTTTATGTGAAAAAAGTCGTGGCTTATCGTCTGGAAATTATGATATATGTGTGTGTGTGTGTGTATGTAAAATATGTAAAGTATAAATGTTTGTACGTCTGTATGATGAATGAATGAAAGAGTGAATAGCTGTACCGTATTTTGCGGACCATAAGGCGCCTGAAACGAAATAGTTTAGTCGAATTTTATTCCTTTAATTCATCTCGATTTGTTCCCTTGGAAACTCGCTTTGGTCTTCTTGCAAAATTTGCAGATTGGTTTATGGTTGCAAGCGACATTTTGACAAATTTTTGAGCGCAGTGTACCACATAAAATGGGTTGGAGGTCAGTAAGCACAAGAATTCCGCACTGGATTTTAAAGCGCATTGCTGATTTTTGAGAAAATGTAAGGATTTTAAGTACGCCTTACGGTATGTCTGTATACGACAAGTGAATTGTTGTCTTTTTTTATGTGTGTTGTTGTGATCTGCAGGATAAACCCTGCCTCTCGCCCAATGACAGCCGGGATAGACTGCAGGCTCAGTGGTACAGACAATTAACGAATGAATGTTTTTCCACTCTATTTTTTGGGGGATTGTATTAAAGCTGTATATCATCGCTACATATGAATGTCTTAGTATTCTCTGCTGCCATGAGATTTATCTGTGTGTGTGTGTGTGTGTGTGTGTGTGTGAACCAAATTCAACCCCTGTCCATGTGATTGAAACTGTTTTGGATGAAAGAGAAATCATATTCCTGTGACCTGAGAATGACCCTCCTCCCACAGATCTTACCTTTATCAGCGAGCTGATGACGATGGCCCCGGCGTTCACCATGGGGTTGTGGGGTTTATCTAACCAAGTAGGAGACAAGAGTGCATTATCACCAATTTGAAGTTAAAATAAAACCCAAATTAAATTCTTCAAAGTAGCTAAACTAACGTAATTATTATTTTAAATGACTTGTTAATTATTTTGAACCTCTTTAAAAAAATGGAGCATACAAGTTTGGTGCCAGTGATGGCATCATTTAAGTTTGTGCAAACATCTTGTGTGTTTTCTGTCGCTTTTGTTACCTTTCACCAGGGGTACTTCCCGAAAGTAACTAAACTAATCTAATTATTATTAGAAACTACATATTTATTTTGAATCTCTTTAAAAAATGGAGCATACAAGTTTGGTGCCAGTGATGGCATCATTTAAGTTTGTGCAAACATCTTGTGTGTTTTCTGTAACTTTTGTTACTTATCACCAGGGGTACTTCCCTAAAGTAACTTAATTAATCTAATTATTATTAGAAACTACTTATTTTGAATCTCTTTAAAAAATGGTGCATACAAGTTTGGTGCCAGTGATGGCATCATTTAAGTTCGTGCAAACATCTTGTGTGTTTCTGTTGCTTTTGTTATTTTTCACCAGGGGTACTTCCCTAAAGTAACTAAACTAACCTAATTATTATTAGAAACTACATATTTATTTTGAATTTAAAAAAAAAAATGGAGCATACAAGTTTGGTGCCAGTGATAGCATCATTTGACTTTGTGCAAACATCTTGTGTGTTTCTGTTGCTTTTGTTATTTTTCACCAGGGGTACTTCCCTAAAGAAACTAAACTAATCTAATTATTATTAGAAACTACTTATTTTGAATCTCTTTAAAACATGGAGCATACAAGTTTGGTGCCAGTGATGGCATCATTTAAGTTTGTGCAAACATCTTGTGTGTTTTCCGTAACTTTTGTTACTTATCACCAGGGGTACTTCCTTAAAGTAACTAAACAAATCTAATTATTATTAGAAACTACTTCTTTATTTTGAATTTTTTTAAATAAATGGAGCATACAAGTTTGGTGCCAGTGATAGCATCATTTGACTTTGTGCAAACATCTTGTGTGTTTCTGTTGCTTTTGTTATTTTTCACCAGGGGTACTTCCCTAAAGAAACTAAACTAATTATTATTAGAAACTACTTATTTTGAATCTCTTTAAAAAATGGAGCATACAAGTCTGGTGCCAGTGATGGCATCATTTAAGTTTGTACAAACATCTTGTGTGTTTTCTGTCCCTTTTGTTATTGTTCTCCAGAGGCAGGTAGACATGGTAGGGCATAGTTGAGACCAAAAGTTCTATTTTTTGGCCAAATGAAAAGAAGCGGCATCGGCCGGGAAAAAAAAACAACGAATTCGATAACAAAGCAAAGTCACTAGATAAGTAATATCAGTTCATAAAGTGAGAATCTGGCCATACCATACTGCTCACCCCTGGGTGGAGGGGGACATTACCGCTGCGAAGGCAAGGTGATTAAAGAGTCCATAATGTTGCTAAGAGCCCATCGGAGAACGTGTTCGTGTTCCTGCGTTCTTTAGCTCATTCGCGCAAACACGCCAATGAGGTCACCCACCGACCTTCCCGCCGCACCATCTCACCTTCCTCGTTGAGCGACAGCTTGTTGAATTTGAAGCCGCTGGGCTCTTTGCCCACGAAGTGATGCACGCGCTCGCTTCCCAGCTCGTGCACGGCGACGGCGTATTCCAACGGCTTCACGCACGACTGCAGACAGAAGGGAACCTTGGTGTCACCCACAGAGTGTCTGGATGGATGGAGGAGCGTGGAGGCGAGATGGATGGATGGGTGGATGGATGGAGGGAGGGATGGAGGGAGGAGGGGCGACGGTTAGTGAGACAGGAAACGCGATGGAGGATTTGAGGATGAACGCGTGATCGGAATCGGACGTGCCACCTTTGTCCATCGATGGTGCACAGAGACGCCCCCCACAGGTCCGGGCTGAACTTGGCCAGTTGAGGGATGTAATCGGCCACCTGGGTGAAGGCAAGAACGACCGGGTGAATACGTGAACCTCCTCCCGACGGAGGTAGCGGGCGCTTCCCCGGACTCGCCTGCCCGCCCTCCTGCCGCCGCGCGCTGTCGTGCATTTGGTTGATCTGCAGGGTGAAGTCCTCGAAGTCTGGGATGATGAATTTCTTCCTGAAGGCCTTCGTTAGCAGCATGATGTTGCTGCCCACACACCTGCGGGAGAGGAGAGACAAGTGTTCTTAGTCAGGGTGGGAACATCCGTCCATCTGTCCGTCCATCCGTCCGTCCATCTGTCCGTCCATCTGTCCGTCCATCTGTCCGTCCATCCGTCCGTCCATCTGTCCGTCCATCTGTCCGCCCATCCATCCGTCCATCTGTCCATCCATCCATCCATCCATCCATCCATCCATCCATCCATCCATCCATCCATCCATCCATCATCCATCCATGCATCTATCTTTCCATCCATCCATCCATCCATCCATCATCTGTCCATCCATCCATCCATCCGTCCATCTATCTTTCCATCCATCCATCCATCCATCCATCCATCCATCCATCTGTCCATCTATCTTTCCATCCATCCATCCATCCATCCATCCATCCATCATCTGTCCATCCATCCATCATCAACACAAAATATCAATCCTTCCTTCCTTCCTTCCTTCCTTCTTCCTTCCTTCCTTCCTTCCTTCTGTCCATCCATCCATCAAACGTTCTCCACATCAATCCATCCACCAATCCATCAATCCACCTTTTTATCCATCCATCCGTCCGTCCGTCTGTCCGTCCGTCCATCCACCCATCCATCCATCCATCCATCCATCCATCCATCCATCCATCATCCATCCATGCATCTATCTTTCCATCCATCCATCCATCATCTGTCCATCCATCCATCCGTCCGTCTGTCCGTCCATCCATGCATCTATCTTTCCATCCATCCATCCGTCCGTCCATCCCTCCATCCGTCCATCCATCCATCCATGCATCTATCTTTCCATCCATCCATCCATCCATCCATACATCTATCTTTCCATCCATCCATCCATCATCTGTCCATCCATCCATCCGTCCGTCCGTCCCTCCATCCTTCCATCCATCCATCATCAACACAAAATACCAATCCATCCTTCCTTCTTTTCTTCCTTCCTTCCTTCCTTCCTTCCTTCCTTCCTTCCTTCCTTCCTTCTGTCCATCCATCCATCAAACGTTCTCCACATCAATCCATCCACCAATCCATCAATCCACCTTTTTATCCATCCATCCATCCATCCATCCATCCATCCAGTCTGTCCAATATGTCAATCTATTCATCCGCTTGTCCGTCTCTCCATTCATCTGTCCAACCGTCTTCAATCCATTCGTCAAGCTTTCTAACCATTGATCCGCCCATTCATTGAAACATCCATCCACCTCACTACCAGTCCATCCATTCATCTTCCCATCCATCTATCCATCTATCATCAACCCAAATCATAAATCTATCTATTCAACTTTTTACCCATCCATCCATCTGTCCATCAATCTGTCCATACACCATCAATCCGAAACATAAATCTATCAATCCATCTTTTCATCCATCAGCCTAGTTGATTTGCAGTGTTTGGTTCTGCCATCCATCCATCCATCCATCCATCCATCCATCCATCCATCCATCCATCCATCCATCCATCCATCCATCCATCCATCCATCCATCCTCCTAGTGTTTGCAGTGTTTGGTTCTGCTTGAATCCCCCCTTGTGTTTCCTTCTTGTTCCCTCCATCCTTCCTGTCTCCTCATCCGTCTCTGCCGTGATGTGTTCAGGTTCTTATTGTTCAAGGTCAGTCTTTCTGGGAGCAGTTTTAAAAAAAAATCTGAAAATCAATCTTTCTTTTTCTTCTCCGTTTACGTGCAACTGCATTTTGTTTCTGGAGAACGTCAGCTCAGAGCTCACAGTCCAGGTACGCTTGACCTTCTGACACTCAAATTTGTTGTTAGCGCAACTCTTGCTTTCACATCACTTGGATCTGCGGTGTTTGTCAAAACCTTTCGTGCCCATTGCGCACGTAGACCAGCTAATTTTCCCTCCGTGATGTTGTGACATTGCTGACGCAGCGCGGGCCAGTATGTCGTAAGTGGACATCCCAAAACAAGCATTGTGAAGCTCAAAGTCCGATCACGCCATCGTTAGATCCGAGCCGATCCCGGCTGCGATTGATGCTAGCCGGTGAACCCCTCCAAATATCAGCTCACTCTAAAAAAAAGGAAAGTTGATGTCAAAATTTGCGTCTTCAAAAATTAATTGCACTGCTAAATATTTATTTCCAAAGCGGTGTATAAGGATAACAATTTGAATCGTCACTATGTGACCAAAAAAAGGAAGGAGCTACGAAGACTTGTCTGATGAAGGTAGTCAGATATTTTGCTAGCATAACCGCAAAACCATCAAGGGTATTTTTATAAAGCTTTGCACACCAAAAAAACGCAGCTTTTGAGGCAACTTTCGCCGTATCCTAAAAAAAACGCTGGAAAAAATATGCTATTTTTGGATGGACAGCTTACTAAGGAGTGTGTGTCGAACTCTGCAGCAGTAATATGCTAGCATATAACACGAATAAAAAGCATTTCGCATAAAGTCAACAAATCTTTAGCATACCGCTAACACCTTTTTAGTGTTTGTGAAGGTCAAGACATGTATTGTTTATCATTTTATTCTTCTAATATCCAGCAGCAGCTAATCGAGATATGGAATTTACTGCCTTTTGCAATGGGGGATGAATAATATTGATTATAAATTAGTTTAAGTTACCATTGGTTCGGCCCTCCAACACCATCCACCACATTTCTCATGTGGCCCCTTGTTAAAATTATTTCTAGAGACATACAACCACCCACTCTATCATTCACTCATCCGGGCAATTTTCGGGTCTCCAAAGAACCTCCTGCATATTTTTGTCCTGTGGGAGGAACCCCACGCAGAAAGCCCGAACTCAGAACCAGGGAACTCCTTATTGTGTAGCGAAAGCGCTAAACTGCCGCTCCACTTGTTTCCAACTTTATGTATTTATTGGCACTGGATGCTAATCGAACCCCCGGTCGCCAAATAAATACACCCGTCTATCAGCCGCTTGCAAAAGACATAAAGTATAATAACTCCGAGGCTATAATTGGCTGGCGGCGCCTCGTGCTCTCAAGGAAAGCTCCTCGCCGGCCTGTCGCAGCTGGTCCGGCAGCCGTCACGCACCCGAAGAGACGCTCGCGTGAGGTTTGGGACACGGGGAAAGAGGAGAGCGGAGAGCGACTGAATTATTCACACGGGTCATTTCCTAAAAAAAGGAGATGGCTCTCTGTTTCTAATAGCATATTTATGGCGATTTTTTTTTTTTTTTTTTTTACAGGGGTTGGACAGGCAAAGTCCCACACAGGTGGGTTTGAGGAAACCACCAGATCGGTGGAGCGCGTTGGGCTCGGCGAGGAATATTTTGGCCGAGACCCCCGGCTTTGGCTCGCCGCCGCGCACGTGAGTCCGCCCGGCGGCAGCTGTCAGCACTAAAACGCCTGTCTCCGTCCGTCTCGTGCTCCGGCCTCTTGGGGCTATTCGCAGATCACTTCCTTTGCGCCGCCGACCTTAACCGACCTTGAAATAAATTCCATATGACGGCCATGTTTTTCCACATGCTTCTCCAGCAAGGGACGACGCAAATATTCCTCATATCGGAGGCAAACAGGTAGAAACCCCTGCATACGTCGCTATTTTTTTTTAGCATTTCACACCTCCTGAAGAGCTTCTTGTCCATCATGACCGGCCCTATGGAGTCACGAGTGGACTGGCGCATCTGGCGGACGATGTCGCGCAGCCGAGGGTCGGACGTCAGCAGACCCGTTTTTCTCAGAGCCTGTTGGGGGGAAAAGGGGAAAAAAATATTAGCCGGGTTGTAAGAGAAGCAAGCGATGACCTTGAGCGATCTGCCCTTTCCGTAAAGGGTCTTCAGATGTGGGAGTTTGTAAATAACGGAGATGTTTAACGAAATGTAATGAAAGTTGATCGCGAACTCAGCCGGGAGGTTGTTCGGAGTCAACGGTCAGAGAGAGGCGGCGAGCGGGACGCTACCGTGAGGCCAGCGAACGCACCACGTGCGTCTATTTTAAGGACGTCATGTATGTGACCCTCTCATGTCACATTCTGAGTCACCGTATGAGATGACTGATACTTGGGTCCAGCCTGCCGCGCACATGGCTGCCGGCGTGCGCTTGTTGACAGCGGTTGTCTCATACCCTTTCTTTGTTCCGGGACAGTAAACGATGTTCTTAATCTGGCAGTACGGTACACTGGAAAAACATGCTTTTTCTGCTCGAGGGTTCTTGAAGGAACCTTTGAGTTCCAGTCGGCCGGCCTCCTGCGGGAGTCAGATATGTGACCCAAAGCAAAGTTGGAAACTTTTCTGGAAGCTGCCTTGAGGGGTTTCTCAGCGGGTGTGAAGGTCCACTGTGCAGATGACAGTGGACCGCAAGGCTCCACTCTGGCCTCCGTCTGGATACGAAACAGCACTTTGACTGCTGCAGGTTTCTTGGATCCGTCATTTCCCAGGACCTCGAGTGGTCATCCGACATAGACGCTGTGATCATGAAGGCCCGACAAGCCCTCTACTGAGGACCTACACACCTCGGATGGAGGGGATCAGGGATGACTCCACTCGAGGGACGGCACATGTCAGATAAAATCAGACTGAGATGATCTGGACATGGACAGAAGGGGGGATAGTGAAGATCTGGGTTGGTAGATGAGTGTTGAGGTCCCAGCTGCCAGGCTGGAGGTCCAGAGAGGACATTTATAGGATGGAGTGGTGTGTTACGACACTTTGTCCTCTTGTTTGTTCATCCTGACTTTCTGGAAGTACATCCAGAGTCTACTTGATGGATGTTTCACGAGTGCCTTGATGGGTTTGTTTTCCCGTGCACATGCGCGAGTCATACCGTCGGCTCACTGGCAGAAGACCCAGAATGAGCTGAATTTGACAGCGCTATTCTGCGATGCTGCATGTTTGGAACGAGGGGACGGGTTCTCGCGCAGAAGAGTAGGCGGAGTGTCGGTGAAAGGGTCCGACACCGGACAAGAAACTCTATCTGGCCTCACGTGAAGGCTAACGTTCTCTGAGCCATCCAACCATCTGGATCCAAGTGTTTTCACACGACTAGTGGCTTCTCTGCACCAGCTCCCAGCACCATTCATAGTAGAATCCAAAATTTAAACCACAGATCTGGACACTCCCAGGATACAGGGCTACATGTGGACCAGAGGTTCTGCAGCATTTGGCTACCGAGCTCCTCCTCTCCGGTGTCCATCTGGGTCGGGGTCACCTTCTCTCCCTCTATAAACTGACTTAAAACCTTTTTGACAAAGCTAATAGTTAGCGCTAGCTTAGCCTCTACTTGTGCTTCATCGGCTTAGCGCTGCCAAGGGATATCCCATGATGGACTTCTCTCATTCCTCCCAGTCTGCACTCACATCCCTTCATCAGCGCATGATAGTAACCTCACGTCTTCTTACGAGTCCCTGGGTTTTGCGAGTTCCAGGATGGTGTGGTTTCATCTACTGCTTCTTTCAAGCTCTCGCGTTTCCTACATCAACCGTTCGAGGCAGAAGGCCGCATGGTTTTTTGAGCTCTGAGGTTACAAGTTCTTGCTCCTGGTGGAATGTTGGGCATCTGGAGATCTTAAAGAGTGACATCCAGACCTGCTCTTCATGGAAAGTGTCAGCTGCGTCGCGATTTGCCGGCATTTTCCCACCACTCTGTCACCTGCTATATTTACCCCCATTACACAATAACGCCCGTAAACACCAACCAACCGGAGACGTCCCAGTCGGAGGCGGGGAGAAGTGAAGAACACGTCTTTGCCCTTTGTCTCGTCATGTTTTCCGATGTGCCCTTGAGCAAGACACCCGAGCTCGGCAGTGACTCACAGAGATAAACTGCGATAGCGGGATCATCTCTTTGCCCTCGGTGATGGTGTAGAAGAGTAAGTCCTCCATGCCGCCCATCGACCCGCTCCTGCAAAAAAAAAAAAAAAAAAAAAGGCGACCTTTCAACCTCGTTGGGGGGGGAAAGGTTCTCTGTTTGCATGAACCACTTGCATAGATGAGAAAAAAAAGGGGGGTCGGCGGTTTTCTACAAACAGAGAAAAAAGCAAGAGAGAAAGAGGAAGTGCAGTTTCCTATCAAAATAGTAGGAAGGCATCAAAATACCCGTTATAGACTTGCATAGCATTGCAGTTGCAATTATTTTGAACAACATCAGTCCGTAACTGCATGTATATTTATACGTGTGGCGTGGAGGAGAAGGGCCTCCGCGGGAAGCAGAATTGCATTGTTAAGGATATTTCTAAAGCATACAAGTCCGGGCAGGATATGCAGTCGTGACCTACTTGCCGTATCCATGGTCAAGTGCGTCGGGGCCCGGCTGGTGATGGAGGGCCCGCTGGGCATGAGGGGGCGCCGCGACCCGGCGGGGGAGCGGAACGACCTGCTGGGTCCTGGACGAGACCATACCTTCGGCCGAGGCTCTGCCGGAGATTCCTGAATTTTTAAAAAGCTGCAAGACGCCCGGGTTGGCCGACCTCAGATTTTTCAGGCAGTGCATTGTGAAGACGATGGGCTCGGTCTTCAATTATTTAAAAAACAAAAGTTTTTTTTTTTCCTCCCCCCCCCCCTTGTTAGCTGATCCGCAGAGACACTTGTGACTTGTGTCTCGGAGGTTACCTCCAGCTGCCGTCTCCCAGGCTGGGTCGGACAAGGGGCGGAGGGGGCGTGGCGTTTCAGACCGCCGGGTCAATAACACAACAGCTGCTGCGACCCGACCTGCAATGCGTGACACTGTTACAAAAAAAAATCACTTAAATCACCACTTCATTTATGTCACATCAGTGCGGTTTTCTTCCACGCCTTGCTCCCGGCTGTTTCATTTAATCTGGTTTTCTTTTAGCAGAGCCGGGTGACGTGGAGCAGCAGCAACCCCCGGTCAGACGCTGACACCCCGTGGCCGCTTTCAGTCACTGGAGCGCAGAAAATGCCGGGTCCTCTAGGTGGCGCCCTCGCTCCAGGACCCCTCCGAGCCGCGGGACCCGGTCCGGAAAGGAAGCTTCACAGGTACGTGTCTGAGACCCTCCCACCCTCCATCCAAGGAGCTCCCTGGTTCCCCGGTTGTATAATCCTGGTTTCCTCCACCGACTCTGAATGCGTCCCTTGACTTCGACTCCGGTTCCTCTTTTTGAGAAATTAAGAAATCGGTTTAATTTTTATTTTCTTTCCCCTTCAGCGGGGAGTTCACCTTCCCCTCTCGTGTGGTACTTTCAAAACACTCTGCGTCACAACAGGTGAATCGCCGAAACCGTCTCTATTATCGCACCAACAAGGCCCCATTGACTTTTTGGGGGGTTTGGGAATGTGTGTGTGTGTGTGTGTGTGTGTGTGTGTGTGTGTGTGTCTCCCCGGTTCGTTTTCGAGGTGTGACTCCTCGCAGCCTTCCCGCTCTGCCTCCGGCCGCTCGCAGCTTCTCTGTTTTCAGGAGAAAATGTTTTCCATTCCTGGGCCAATGAATACTACCTTTGTCCCTTCACCCTCCATCTTGTGTGAGAAAGCAACCCCCCCCCCCCTCGCCACCTCGCCCCCCCCCCCCCCCCCCCCCACCTCCAAATCCACCTCTACTTCCACCCCTTCGCTTCCCTCGCCAAGGCTGCACAAACTTAACCTCTCCCCCGGCCACCCCACCCTCCGCCTCGCACAGGAAAAGAAGCATACCGGTCGCGGGGATTTGAATCAGACCCGCTAATCTGGACGTCCAGATAAAGGCCTCTGCAGACGTTTTGTTTCCTAAAAATCAAATTCAAAGCTTCATCCTCTGCTCCTTGTGCCGCTGTTTATTTTTTTTTTTTAATCTGAGTTTGATGAAGCCGGTTTGAATTCGGTAATGAGGTCAAGTCGGATGTTATTTACACGCCGCGAGCCGTCTGGCGTTCCGGACTGCATGTTTTTGGAAGATCTCCAGAACCCCAGGGGTGGCCTTCTGCCTCGACCAGTTGAGGTAGAAAGAGGAGTTGGAGATGGAAAGAAGGTGTGATAGAGGCAGGTTGGGGGGGACAAGAACAAATGACCTTCTACTAATAGAGCAGCAGAGCTGACAGCTACATGCTAATAGCCGACAGGATACAATAATGACTTCCAGCCTCGCTCCGAGGACAGCCACGCCTCCAGCCGAGCTCCTAACTCAAATTTCTGTATTCCAAATTAATTTTAAAATTAATTCAAATGTTTTCAGTCCCCTCCAGTCCTCTGTTTTGCTACCATAATTTCTGGACTATTAGGCGCACCTGAATATAAGCCGCACAAGTTAAAAATGAACAAATAACTATATGTGTTTTAACTTAAAGCTAATCAAATTTAGCAACACATTGTAGCATTAAATGTGTAGCTAGTATCGTCATGTCTGTACTATTGGGCGCACCTGAATATAGGCCGCACTAGCTAAAAATGAACAAATAACTATATGTGTTTTAACTTAAAGCTAATCAAATTTAGTAACACACTGTAGCATTAAATGTGTAGCTAGTACCGTCATTTCCAGACTATTGGGCGCACCTGAATATAAGCCGCATTAGCTAAAAATGAACAAATGAATATATTCATATTAGCCGCAGGTGTCTACATTGTAACGTGAGACATTTACACTGAACGATTAACTTTTAATTTTAATTAAATACATACTTGTAACATCCACAAATTCACATTAGCCGCAAATTAGCTGCAAATTAGCCACATTGTGGTTTGAGCCGCAGTGCTCGAAGCGTGGGAAAAACATAGCAGCTAATTGTCTGGAAATTACAGTATGTGTTTAAAAAAAACAAATTCCATGACTAGCAAATAATATATAATGATAAAATAATGATAATAGCAGTGAATGGAAAGAAATAAACGTGTTTTATTAAGTGTATTTACTTTGAAGATCTGACAAAGATGCCGGTGTTGGCGGAGGATAATTCTCATTTTTCATATGTTGCTCTACCCTTAACTTAACTTAACTTAACTTAACTTAACTTAACTTAACTTAACTTAACTTAACTTAACTTAACTTAACTTAACTTAACCATAATTTCCGGATTATAAGCTGTTACGTGTTGTTAAATGTAACACACTGTATTGTAGTTCCATTGTTTTCTGTGCAATAACCCGATACACATAATTACGACATGTGATCATATACATGTACTTGTGCATAAAGATGCATATATATAACATATATTTTTTATGTACCTTTAACTTTATTTTTATTTATTCCTTTCAATCTTTACCATTTATGTACAAATAATTTGCCTTTTGGAACAGTGAGACTACAGGGAGTGGAGATCAAGATGTTGGAGGATTTCAAATACTTGGGGTCAACAGTCCAGAGCAACAAAGAGTTTGGAAAAGAGGTAAAGAGATGAGTTCAAGCAGGTTGGAATGGGTGGAGAAAAGTGTCAGGGGTGCGAAGAGATAGAAGACTATCAGCCAGAATGAAAGGAAAGATGGGCAAGACAGTGGTAAGACCAGCGATGCTGTATGCTTTACAAACAGCGACAATGACCAAAAGACAGGAGGCAGAGCTGGAGGTCGCAGAGATGAAGATGCTGAGGTTCACCTTGGGAGTGACCAGGATGGATAGGATCAGGAATGAGTCCATTAGTTAGATGACTAGGAGAGAAGGTCAGAGAAGCCAGACTGAGATGGTTGGGTCATGTACAGAGGAGGGACAGTGAATATGTTGGTAGACAGATGTTAGAATTGGAGGTCTAGAGGAGACCAAAATGAAGATTCATGGACATAGTGAGAGAGGATATGAAGTTAGTTGATGTGAGAGAGGAGGATCCAGAGAATAAGGTTAGATGAAGATGGTTGATTTGCTGTGGCGACCCCTGAAGAGAAAAGCCCAAAGGAAAAGAAAAATTTGTCACAGGGGTGCAGGACATGTATGACCCAGACAAAGTGATGACTGAGGTGGTTTGGCCATGAACACTCTGTTCATGGCCAAACTATGGTGGAGATCTGAGTAAAAGGTTGCTGAAGGTGGAGCTGCCAGGCAGGAGGTCAAGAAAGAGAAGAATCATGGATGTAGTCAGAGAAGATATGATGGTAGTTGTTGTGAGAGATTAGGATACAGAGAATAGGGTTAGATGGAGAAAGTTGACTCGCCATGGCAACCCCTGAAGGGAAAAGCCAGAAGAAGAAGAAGAAGAAGAAGACGAAGAAGACGAAGAAGACGAAGAAGACGAAGAAGAAGAAGAAGAAGAAGAAGAAGAAGAAGAAGCTCTACTTGTATGCATTCCTGCTATCTCGGCTAAAAGTTGTAGCTTTTGACACACCATTGAATCCTTGGGACCCCCCACCTCCTTGCCGGGAGATCGTCGAACTTCTGCGCTCCCCTGGTGTCCTGAAATCTGCGTTTGTACTGCAGATGAAAGCTCTTCCTGCCACTCTGAGCCTCCGGTTTCCTCTACCTTATTCTCAGACACATCTTCGTTTCATTTCCTTCCCCGGTTCGACTTCTAAATCAAGAATTCGCGCAAATTTCCCGACCCCGACCTGCCCCGCCGGGAGGTCCCTCTCCCTCGTAGGACGCGCTGCGATTCTTCCGTCGGCCGATGAATGTGGAAGCCAGCTGCGAAGGTCACGGGAGGGACCGCGCCGCACTCCGCTCGCTTTTGCTCCAACCATGCGAATTTTTCGTGCGCGGAAGCGGCCGAGCGGCTGGACTCGGACCAAAGCGCTGGACGCTGCACGTTAAGGTCGGATAGCGCCGCGTCTACACAAATAATGCCTTGCTCCAGGGCGTCACCGGAGCGATTAGACGGGGGAGTGACGGTCCACTAGCTAAATAAAGCCGACACAACCGGACGAAGAGGCCGACTGCCTCTTAGGCACTCGTCCAAGAGGCTTCGGAGGCTCTTGTTAACCCGGGTTTTTTGTATTTTGGGCCGCGGAAGGAAGCGGCTGGACCTGGCGGGACCCCGTGCAGCGCCGGCCTCAGACCCAAAGTAATGTGAGATCCAGAAGGGAGCCTCGGGTGAAGTGTCCAAGTGTTGTTGAGCAAGACACCGAACCTGTATCTGCGCCCCTGGTGCTGCTCCTGAGCTGCCTTCTGCTCATGGTTCATCCATGATGGGTCACTGGTCCATTTTAGCTGATGATGTGCTCTATGCAGAACTCCATGTCACTTTCAAGGTAATTTTTCCTCACGTTGAATCGCAGAATTCCCATCGGTCCCTCCTGCCGGTCCGGGTACGCTAACACGCTAACACGCTAACACGCTAACAGGCGAAATGAAACTCAAGGAAAAAGGTTTGAAGAAAGAGTTTATTCACGGCCGTATTTAAAGATCCTGTATTCAGAGATCGACCCGAGCAAACAAAAGAGTGTCCACACACACACACACACACACACACACACACACGGGAGGAGAGTCAGCGCCAACCTGACGCTCGGCCAAAAGAGCACAGTCGCACCGTGTGCCGTACCTGCTTTCCACGCCGTCGCCTCCCTCAGCCCGCGGAATCCGACCGGCAACCCCCCCCCCCCCTCCTCCCCGCTGCACACACACATTTGATTTTTGGCTCCCGTCGGTCGTTTGTTTCTCTTTCTGCCCCTCAACACTTTTTTTTTTTTTTTTTTTTTCCTGGTTTAATTAGAACATCCGGATCCAGCGTGTTTTCCATAACGGACCCCGGGTCCGACCCCCCCCCCCCCCCCCCCCCCCCCCCCTCTCAGGTGGGTGCTGCTGACTGGCTGCACACTGACCGGCCTGTGTGTACACAGAGCACCGCAGCCTCCCATCTGCACCGAAACCTAGACACCCTCTAGACCCCGGGAGCCTCCGTACACCCGTACAGTCATGAAAGACCCGCCGCCGCCGCCGCCGCCGCCGCCGCCGCCGCTCCACACCCTTCCTCACCCACCAACCCCCATCCCCAGCTATCCCACCGCCTTGCCATCTCGCAGCATTCCGCGGGCCCTCGCACACACAGAGGCCTATTGTGTGCGCCGGGAGCCGGCGAGGGGCCGGAGCCGGCCGGGGAAGCCGAGGGAAAAGGGCCGCGCGGAGCTCAGACCCGCTTCCGAAACGCCGAAACGCGTTTCCATCCAGCTTTCACCGGCCGCGTCGCGGGATATCGATTCGGGTTCGCATTCCCACGGGGTTTAAACTCCAGACGCCGTTACATCCCGAGGGTTGAGGGTTCGGATCTTTCTTCGCCGTGTGTGGAATGAGAGGCGGCGGCGGCGGCGGCGGCGGCGGGTTGCGAGGAAAAGGTCACGACCCTGGAATTACTTTGCTCCGCCGCGTGACAAAGACCCCCGTTCACCCGCCGCCTCCTCACCTGGAGGTGCACGGCGGAGATCACGCAGCTTTCACAAGCAGCGGCAGAAAGGACGCCGTTTTTTTTTTTTTTTTTTTGATCGTGCTTTGACTAGCTGTTCGACCGGATCGCTGTCAAGTAAAACCCGGTTTAGCGCTCACATCAACACTTGGAGGTTGGCGAAGGCCCCCGCGGATTAATCCCTAAATCCGCCAAACGGACGGGGAAACGCGTCCCGCAAACACTGATGACTGCGAACTAGTTTTACAATCTCGTTCAATTCCACAAAAATCAAAAAAGTCCGTTAAGTATTTATTCGACGTCAAAGCTCTGGATCGAGACGTAGCCGCTCCGAAAAATAAAGGGAACACATCCTACATCCGAATGTGTGAAATATTCTTATTAAATACTTTGATTTTTACATCGTTACAACAAAATCACACAAAAATGAGCAGTGGAAATCAAGTTTATTAACCCGCGGAGGTCTGGGTTTGGAGTCACACTCGAAATTAAAGTGGAAAAACACACTCCGGGCTGATGTAATGTACTTAAGACAAGCCCAAATGAATAAGTGCTGCTTTCTAAGTGGACACTTTGGTTTCACACAAGTGTGATTGACTTGGTGTGACATTGTGTTGTTTAAATATTCCCTTTTTTTTCTCATCAGTATATATATATATATATATCTACATATGTATATATATATATATATGTAAGTCAGATGTGCCTTATGGTGAAGGCAGCTTGTGTAAATGGGTTTTTGTGAAGCGGAGGAAGGGGGGAAATAAATAAAAAAATGAATAAATTCAGGCTTATAATAATAAAGAATAAAAATATGATACAGTATTATAAAAAAACAACATATATGAAATATTTTTAATAAAAAATAATATAATATGAGAGTTATATAATAATATCATATTTTTTCTGGTAATAAATAAAAAAAATTAAAAAAAAGGGAGATGCTTTACCCCGAAAGGTAAAAATAAAATGAGGCGACCCGCGCGTGGATACTAGACATCCCGTAAAGAAATGCGCCGAAGCTGAATCGAAGGTGCATCTCCAGGCCGGGTGTCGGGGCCAAGGGGGTCAGGGGGGAGGAAGGAAGGACGGAGGGAGGGAAGGGAGGGCTTGAAAAAAAAAAAAAAAAAAAAAAAAAAAAGGTCCCAGGGAGACGCCGCGTTGAATCGAGGGGAGGGAGGCGAGGTTCGGGTTTCAGCCCGACGGGGGGTCTGGGGGAAGGACTGGCATTTTGGAATATACGAAGATCCGTACAAGGCAGGGTGGACATAAAACCGCGGTGCTCGGCCGGACGCGGTGGGTGCAGAGTGCCAGCAGGGGCCCCGCGTTGGATTCCACTTCGAGCCTCGGAGGGTTTTGACTGCATGGTGCCGTCGGTCTCCGGGAAACACACACACACACACGCACACGCCGACGCAGCGAGCGACCGAGAGAACCCGGTCCACGACCGTCCATCCCGCCGCTTCCCGCCCCGTGCGTGTCCGACGTCTAGACATGTTGGGCTTTGTGGATTCAAGGACTGTTCTGCTACTTGTGGCGTCACAAGCTCTTTTGCTATCCGTGGTCAGGTGTCAGGAGGAGGTGGACCGTAAGTCTTGGATTTCTTTCTACTTTTTCGCGGTCGAGGCCCGTCGGTTTCATTCATTCGTCCTTTCTTTTTCGCGCTAACGCTAAGAATTAACGTACGCTAACGTAAACGCCGCGGGAAGAATTGAAGCTAAAATTCACTTAGCGTGTGACAATGAATTTATAACTTTAAAAATAAAGGAAAAACCAGGATTAACTCTCGCTCGCAGGTTCCGGAGATGCGAAATGGGAGCTGACCTCCCGAGCTAGCGGGCGGTTATTAGGGGTCAAAGGGCACCAGGGGGTCGACAAATAGAGCCGGCGCCACTTTGGTTGAACGTGGGACCCGGTGTGGGTTCGGCAGGGGTTTTTTTTTTTTTTTTTTCGGGGGATGGGATGGACGGAGGAGACGTGTGCGGAGGGGAGGGGGGGTCCAAACAGACCGTCCGTTCTTAACCCCCCGACGCCGCCGTGCGATCCAGACGGAGAAATCCAACCTGTTTACTCAAGGCGGCAGCTTGTGAATTGGCCACAGTGTGTGCACGACCCCCCCCCCTCCTCCTCCTCCTCCACCCCCTCCGACGTGAGAGGAGTTCATTCATAGCCTCGCGCTAAACCGGCCAAGAACATCAAGCGCCTCCTCGAACTCAAATTCTGAACCGGCCGTGTCTCCTCTTTGTGTTTATATTTCTGTTTCTAAAATGTTCAGAGCTTTTATTGTGTTGCAGGCTAACTCACCTCTCCCCTTCTTCCCCCTCCTTCCCGCTAACCTTCCGACGCCTGACCTCTGACCTCCCCGACCCTCCCGTTGCTGCTGTGCACCCCCTCCCTCCCTCTTCCAACCCCCCTTTCCTCGCCGCCGCCGCCTCCGCCGCCGCCGCAGAGGAGGCCGGCGGCTGCGTCCAGGACGGCCGGCGTTTCAATGATAAGGATGTGTGGAAGCCGGAACCGTGTCGCATCTGCGTGTGCGACACCGGAGCGGTTCTGTGCGATGAGATAATCTGCGAGGAGGCCAAAGAGTGCGCCGAGCCCGTGGTGCCGTCCGGAGAGTGCTGCCCCGTCTGCCCCGCTGACGCCGCCACCGGTTGTAATTTATTTATTCACACACCCATAAATAAATTACCGCTCTCGCTTTTCTGTCGTGAACGTTCTGCAGGGGGGGAAGCGGAAAAGTCGTTTCCTCCGGGATGCTCCTTCCTCCCCCCCCCCCCCCCTCCCACGCCAAAGCGGCATTAACCCCCCCCCCCCCCCCAGCCCTCACGCAATTTTATCGATAATTTTTCGTTTCACCCGCTTCTGCTTCGGCGCGCTTCTTATTAATACGACCCGTTCGGAAACGCCGCCCTTCGAGAACCTCCCGTTTCTAACCTTGTCCCTTTCTCTCCCCCGCCTTCGTCACGGCCAACGCCAGAGACCGTCGGCGCCCAGGTGAGGCGGCGGGCTAAAGGGGGGGGGGGGGGGTTGCTTGTGAAAATTAAAAAAAAAAAAAAAAAAAACGATAAAGCGACAACGTTGACGTCCTTTCCTCTCTCTCGTCCGCAGGGCCAGAAGGGCGAACCAGGAGACATCGCCGATGTGAGTGTCGAAGAAGAAACGCTCATCGCCGCCGATTCCCATTCGGATTCATTTGAATCGGCGTAATCGGGCACAACGGTTCCCATTGTTTCTTTAATATTTTTATTTTTCACCTTCAGTTTTCAAACGGTTCACCCCCTCCCCTCCCCCCCCCACCTCCGCTCATTACCGGTAATCTGCAATCTCACACAATGCCCCTGTCAGGACTCGAGGAAAAATAAGAAAAAAAAAAAAAAAAATCCCGCATTCCTGCGACACAATGAACCCGATCAAATCCTCTTAGATGCTCTCAGCGGCTCCGCCGCCGCAGCGCATGTCAGGTGCGCCGAGTCGGCCCGAACGGGGTTAAGGAGAGGTGATGTTTTCGGTAAAACCCGGCCCTGTCAGACGGCGTCCTCGTCAGAAAGACCCCCGCCAACACCCGAAACGCCCGATAAAATCTCCCCTTTCTCCTCCGCCAGGTCGTAGGACCAAGAGGACCGGCCGGCCCCATGGTAGGTATCGCGCGCCGATTCCGAACGCGATTCATTGGTCGATCGTGAACGTCGCCGATGGACGTGCGTGGTGTTTTTTTCCGCAGGGGCCCCCGGGGGAACAAGGACCGCGTGGACCGGGCGGCGCCAAGGGTGATAAGGTGAGCCGCCGTTCGGATATCGCTTTGAATCTCCGGCCGTTTTGGATCACGAATCAGAGTGAACGGTTCGGTCTGGGTGTTCGCTTTAGTAAGTGGATTAAAACCACAACGGCGGGGTATAAAAGTGAGCGATTAATCCTAAAATCTTTTGCGGGTTAAATCGAATCAAAGCGGGACACGAGGTGGGCGAGACCTTTTTTTTTTTTTTTTTTTTTTTTATCATTTAATAGACCAGGAGTGTTCTCAAATCCACGTGACCCCGGACTGAGTGACCTTCTTTTTTTTCCCTAGGGAAATCCCGGACCTCGTGGGAGAGATGGGGAACCTGGCACCCCTGGAAACCCCGGACCCGCCGGCCCTCCCGGACCACCCGGGCCACCTGGGCTCGGAGGGGTGGGCGAGATCAATAATTCAGCCGATGCGTTCCTCATCTTCTTCCTCCTGAACGTCCTCTCTGTGTTTTCCAGAACTTTGCTGCTCAGATGGCGACTGGTTTTGATGAGAAGGCCGGAGGTGCTCAGATGGGTGTGATGCAAGGACCGATGGTGAGTGCATCGGTCCCACACCGCCATATTTGTTTATAATAGTCCTGTGTTAAAAGAAAAATAAAGAAAAAAAAAATACAGACACACACAGCCACTCATATTATGTTCAATGATATATTTGCTATGCTGCCACCTAGTGGCCAAATGGCGGTACTGCAACTCATAGGTGACATTCAAAATGAGCAGTTTTCAAGTAACACACACACGCACACACACACACACACATGCAAATTACTACATTAAACCTCATTACAAGGAAATTAAGTTGTTAAAGTTTTATTCTGGGACAGGCTTTAAAAACCCTTTTATTTGTTTGACATCTCTATAGCAGCCCAAGTCTTTATTTTATCACATTTATGAAAATGTAAAGCCAGGTAGAGCTCAAGTTCACCAGATATTTTGTGTGTCGCAGGGTCCCATGGGCCCTCGCGGACCCCCCGGACCAACAGGAGCTCCTGTGAGTAAAAAATCCTCTTATCGCCTCATGATGAGCTGTATTGGAGATTCCTAATACATATTGACTTGCATCTGCAGGGGCCTCAGGGTTTCCAAGGTGCTCCCGGAGAGGCCGGAGAGCCCGGCCCTGCTGTAAGTATTAAAATAGGAATCCCCGAATGCATCCGGTGATAATAAAATCCTAAAAACATGATTATTATTGAAGCGTTTTTGGCGGGTTTTTTTTTCACGCATCTTAATGGAGGTGCGAGGAAATCGATAATAAACACGTTCTCTTCTAACAGGGACCACTCGGACCTCGCGGACCGGCCGGACCTTCTGGAAAATCAGGAAGCGATGTAAGGCGCCGTGGCTCTGGATGGTTTGAAATCCCAAAAATCCCAAAAGCCGAGCGTGCGCGTAAACCTGTCGTAGCGTCTCTCTTTACACATTCGTTCATACGTGATTTCGGTAGCTTCCGCCGCAATGCGAACGTGAACCTTTTGACTTCCTGTTTCCTTTCAGGGTGAGGCTGGTAAACCCGGCAAAGCTGGAGAACGTGGACCTGCTGGACCTCAGGTGGGACGGCCTATTTAGTATTAATTATCATTATTTTTTATAAGTGTTGATGTATTATTCTCTGCTGTCTATTTATTTGTGGATGTCTTTTGCTAACATTTAATTGCCTTTTAATTGTCTATTTATGTCCATCCGTCTTCTTGCCGCTTATCCTGTACTCAGGGTCGCGGGGATTTATATTTCTATTCATATTTAATGCCGTCTGTCTATTGAATTGTGGATGTGTATCTTTTGTCTTCTAATGCCTCTCTACCTATATTTTTATTCACATTTATTTAGTTTTTTCTCATTTTTGACATTATAACTGTTACGCTGCTGTGACAAAACAAGTTCCCCTCTGGGGATCAGTAAAATATATCCTTATCCTTACGTCACGACACAACCGGTTTAAGTGAAAACAAAAGACAGATGGGTGAATTTCCCCCTGATTTTTGTTTTCTAAGGGAGCTCGCGGATTCCCCGGAACCCCCGGCCTTCCCGGAATCAAAGGGCACAGAGTAAGTTTTCCGCCGTGAGCGATCGAGGTCACCCGTCGCACCTTTCCGAGGGACGACTGACAAGCCTTTCCCTGCAGGGTCACCCCGGTCTGGACGGAGCCAAGGGAGAGACCGGAGCTGCAGGAGCCAAGGTAAGATCACCCAAAAAAAAAAACGGATCCAAATGGTGTCTTCCCTTCCCTTTCTCCTGCTAAACGTATCCCCTCTGGACAGGGTGAGGGCGGTGCTGCCGGAGAGAACGGTGCGCCCGGACCCATGGTGAGATGCCTTCAGATTGTGTAACCCTCTCGTCGGGGTTCATAGCCGAGACTTTACGATTTTGCTCGTCTGCCGCAGGGCCCTCGAGGTCTGCCCGGAGAGAGAGGACGTCCCGGAGCTGCTGGAGCTGCCGTGAGTGACGTTTTCCGTCCCGTCTTTTAAGTTTTTAAAGGTGAATTAAATGGTATCTCCATGCGACCGCTTCACCCGCCTGTCCTCCGCAGGGTGCCCGTGGAAACGATGGCTTGCCCGGCCCTGCTGGTCCTCCCGTACGTATCATTTTTACGCAACGCCAGAGGTGTGGCGCAGGACATGTAGTCCTAACTGTAAGCTTTTCGTCTTCCCCCTCAGGGGCCCGTCGGTCCTGCCGGAGCGCCTGGTTTCCCAGGATCCCCAGGAGCCAAGGTCTGTACGGATCGATGATCCAAGTCGAGTCACCCGTTGTCGATATTCGGAAAGGATGCAATCAATTTGCCAATTTGCGCTTGTGATTGAAACGCCGGTCCGCCTTGTCAGGGGGAAGCTGGTCCCACCGGAGCCCGTGGAGCAGAGGGTCAACAGGGTCCCCGCGGAGAGGCCGGAACCCCTGGATCTCCCGGACCCGCCGGAGCATCGGTTCGTCATTGGCCAGTTCATATTATGATATCATTATCAATATTTTACAGTATCATCCATAATCCCAATTGTGCTGTTTTCACAGGGTAACCCTGGTACTGATGGCATCCCCGGAGCTAAAGGGTCCACTGTAAGCCCACTCCCATCTTTCCCCTCACCATACCCGGTCACACTCTGGAATAGAAAATTGCTAATCTTTAGCTTCCTCTCACCTAAAGGGCGCCCCTGGTATTGCCGGTGCTCCCGGTTTCCCAGGCCCCCGCGGCCCACCCGGACCCCAGGGCGCAACAGGACCTCTGGGCCCGAAGGGACAATCTGTGAGTCGCCCGGAGGACAATCTGAGATGGTGATGATGTTGTGATCGCGTGTTGTTCTGATCGTCTCCTTCCTCGCGCCGCTCAGGGCGACCCCGGACTTCCAGGATTCAAAGGAGAAGCCGGACCCAAGGGAGAGCTCGTGAGTCCCTTGCTTTCGCCCCGATGGCATCGGTTATCGATCGACGCGTGACCGCGCGGACGACTCACCGATGCGCCGTTGCTTATTTCCAGGGCCCTGCCGGTCCTCAAGGTCCACCCGGCCCCGCCGGCGAAGAAGGCAAGAGGGGCGCAAGAGGAGAGCCAGGGGCTGCCGGGCCACTCGGACCTCCAGGAGAGAGAGTAAGCACTCTGGACAAAGTGAGAGGTTTTGGTTATCGTACCATCGATCATTCTTAATCATACCGGTTTGCGTCTCTTCAGGGCGCACCCGGAAACCGTGGTTTCCCAGGTCAGGATGGTCTTGCTGGTCCCAAGGTGAGAGTACATTCGGACACATGGCCAAAATTGCAATTTGCTACTTCTTGTCTGAACTGTCTGTTCTGCTCCTCAGGGCGCCCCTGGTGACCGTGGTGTTCCCGGCGCCGCTGGTCCCAAAGGAGCCACCGGTGACCCCGGACGCACAGGAGAGGCCGGCCTCCCCGGAGCCAGAGTGAGTCCCAGAAAGCCCAGAAATCAAGTCAACCAAATCGCAACTCTGCACACCATCTAACCGCATACCTTCCACAGGGTCTTACTGGTCGCCCTGGTGATGCTGGTCCTCAAGGCAAAGTTGGAGCCACTGTGAGTACGACTTTCATCACCTCCTCATTCAGCACTAAATACAGTCACTGCATTGACCTCACTTTCTGTCCAATAGACATCTTAGGTACACAAATTGACACAAAGAACATGAAGAATCAGTCCAGTGTTCTTTAGGGCGCCAAATCACAATACAGTTGCCGGGAGTAGGTCTAAACCAAACCTCTTTGAGATGATCTACAGAAACCCAACATTAAGCAGGAACTTTACAACAGCAAAGAGGAAACACCGCCTTTTACAAGGCGGGAACAAAATCTGACAGATCCAAGCTCAATTCAGGGCGGCCTTCTGCCTCGACCGGATTGGTGTAAAAAGAGATGGAGAAGGAAAAGGGAGATGGAACGCAAGAGTGTGATAAAGACAGATGAGGGTTTGGGACAGGCACAAGGATTTTCACTGATAATAGCAAAAGTGCTCACAGTTACATGCTAATAGCCACAATAGTCATAAAAGAAATAACGATGGCACACACCTTGTGAGAAGATGGGGTAGATCAAACCCTGCGCCGTGGGAACCTGCGACAAGAGAGAGCCCAGGGACTCAGAAGACATTAGGCTACTATCATGAAGTGATACAAGTGCAGACCAAGCAGGGATACACTTAATGAAGTCACCTAGACCTTCAAACTCATAGCTCTTTATATGTACGGTATGCAAGTAACATCACTTCTGTTATGGCGCCTGTGACAGGGTGCCGCTGGTGAAGACGGTCGCCCCGGTCCCCCTGGTCCTCAGGGAGCCCGCGGTCAGCCAGGCGTGATGGGATTCCCCGGACCAAAGGGAGCCACGGTAAGCCCAAGGGGGGGATCTCCGCTTCGATAAACACCCCAGATGTAGTTTCCAAGAAGGGAAGCCAATGAGGCGCTCAGAGGAATATTAAGTACCGTTCTCCTTCGCAGGGTGAACCCGGTAAAGCAGGAGAGAAGGGGCTGGTCGGTCGTACTGGACTGAGAGTAAGTACACTATCTTGCGGTACGCTCCATCAAAAATCGAAGCCATCCCTGTATCGCCGCCCGGTTACCGGCCCGGATGTCATAAATCAAGCGTTGCTCCCTCTGAACAGGGTCTGCCTGGCAAAGATGGCGAGACTGGCGCCGCTGGACCTCCTGGCCCTGCTGTGAGTGCTTCTTCATACCAAACACATCCATGGTTCCGTCTCGTATCAGCTAAAACAATGCTATCCAGCTTCAAGGTCAATCAGAGCGAGAATGTTTTGTCTTGTCTAAGACTCCCTGTGTTTGGTTGCCTCTCAGGGACCCACTGGAGAAAGAGGAGAGCAAGGACAGCCCGGACCCTCTGGCTTCCAGGTATGCTCATTTCTCAAATTCCCCAAAATGGAGAACGTCCAATATCGAGGCTACAAGTCAAATTGTCGCTAGATATTAGAAAGTATTTGATGTATTCTCCACCTCATTTTTAAACCAGGGTCTCCCTGGACCAACCGGTGCCCCAGGAGAGGCTGGAAAACCCGGAGACCAGGTGAGAACGTCACAAGTCCCACTTGTACATTGTCTCTTACCCAACCCATTGAACGGACAACGGTATGTCAAAATGGCCATCTGGTAAAATGGACATGTGAAGGTTTCCTGGGGCTAAAAGAAGGAACTGCGCTGGTCTGCGATGAGCAGACTAGTAGAAAACCGGTGGCGCAAGTCTTGTTCTTGTTTATCAAGCTGTAGCCCAGAACATCCATACGAAACCCCTCCCGTCAAAGTCACCTCAGGCAACTCGGACAAACCAGGACAAAGATGTTCATCTAAAACTCGTATCGAACGCCATCAGTTTCCCCGCCCACAGCTGATCCAGGGTGACAACATGTCCGTCCTCTTGTTGCATGTCTCCAATGGACAAATCAATAATTTATCAATAGATCTATATGGGAAAGACCTTTCCCCCCCGGTATTGACCCTCACGGACCCCAGTTCCGATGTTTCCCCGAGTTTCCATTGCAGCACGTCATTTACACGATGGACTATTAGACAGTTGTGATTGGATGACATTAGCATAGCATGAGGGCTATCAGCCAGTCTTTCTCTGCACTGTTAACCCGAGTGACAAAAATCCATACCGGCCCGTCTGCATGCGTTAGCACTGGGCACTACGCAAGGAGTTTCTAAGTTCATAATTATTCCCGTTCTCCCTGCAGGGTGTTCCCGGAGAGGGCGGAGCTCCAGGCGCTGTCGGACCCAGAGTGAGTTCAACTTCTCATCCTCCCCAGTGGTTTCCAACTAACAATCCGCAATCCGAGGACTTTCATATCTCCGTCAGCGAGATGTACTGTAGATAATGTCAACTGTGATAGCATGGGACCTTCTCACAGCAAGAAGGTCCCTGGCTGGATTCTGATTGGGAGACCTTCCTCTGTGGAAACTATGTTCTCCCGGTTCCTCCCACGGCTTAAAACATGAAGGAGGTTCTTTGGAGACCCCAAACTGTCCAGATGTGTGAATGGTTGTATACCTTTGTATGTGGTCTTGTGATCAACTGCCTACTGGTCCAGGGTAAACCCTTGACCAATGACAGCCCCTCCTTGCAACCCTGAGTGCAGGAACTGCACAGATTATGGATGAATGAATGAAAAAAGCATCCTCCAGCTTGCGTTTTCCCTTTTTAACCCAGTGACTCTTTGTTTTCCCCACAGGGCGAGCGTGGTTTCCCTGGCGAGAGGGGCGCTGCCGGCCCTCAGGGTCTTCAGGGACCTCGTGGACTTCCTGGAACACCTGGATCTGATGGACCCAAGGTGGGATTGGCAACCTTTTGAGCAATTTTTCATTGGAGATTTGCTCATGAAACACATAATTCCTAGTTTTTGGCTCGCTTCAGAATAATCTTATTTCGTAAAATGGGATCATGTATCCAATTGTCATGGAACTCCTAAAAAGACCTGGTGAGTTCTTCTTCGGGGTTTAGTCAGAAGAAGCTTCAGGACCATGAAGTTGTTGGGACGAAGTTGAAAATCTGCGGTTTTAAGTGGTCCACTCTCAATACAGGGAGCCATCGGACCAGCTGGAGCTGCCGGACCTCAGGGACCCCCCGGACTACAGGGCATGCCAGGAGAGCGAGGAGCCGGTGGCATCCCGGGACCCAAAGGAGACAGAGTGAGAAGAAAAAGAACACTGAGCTTTTTGTTTCCACGCCACAAAAATATCACCAGAAGTCAGTTTGGATCAGTTTCAGATGGAACTCATTGCCTTTTGTGCTTCAGGGTGACAATGGAGCCAAGGGCCCCGAGGGAGCCCCCGGAAAGGATGGAGCTAGAGTGAGTCCTTGTCTTGGGTCTGTTTCTTTGTTTGCATTTTCACACCGATTCAAACCGTCCTCTGTAAATCATCACGTCCCGTTCTTCAGGGTTTGACCGGCCCGATCGGACCTCCTGGACCCGCCGGACCCAACGGTGCCAAGGTAGCCACGACTTAAACTGTCTACCTGCGGTGTGGGAGGGCGTCCTCAAGGATGGACGAAAACGTTTAAAATAATTTCCATTTGCTAGAGGGTTAATTTGGTCTGACTGATTCTCTCTTGTCCAGGGTGAGACCGGACCTTCTGGACCTTCTGGAGCTGCTGGCGCCCGCGGTGCTCCTGTGAGTTCTCGTCGAAAAATCGGTTTCCAACTTGTTGAGGCACAAACCGAAGAAAAAAATCATCCATTGCAGTCACTGTATCAGATTTCGGTATCTGCGTACATGCTAGTGGACACGGACACCCCAGGTTCCTCAGGGTTCTCCAAGTTCCTCCCACAGTCCAAAAACATGCAGGAGGTTCATTGGAGACCATAAATTCTGAATGTTTCTATAACGAATGAATTAATATAGTATGTGATCTGGAAGCGCTATGTAATTCTTACAATGCACAATGCGTAATGAATTTTAAATCATGTGACCGAAATTCAACGGCGGGTGAATTCTGACTCACCGATCCCCCTAGTGGCCAAAGCTGGTAATGCACGTCAGCGCAGGAAAATTACATTAACAAATACATTAAAAAAAAAAAAAAAACATTTTTTTAAATAAGAAAATTTGCAAAAAAAAATACACCTGATAATCATTGATGGATCTAAGGAGAACATTTCTGGGTTACTAGAAAAAAGAAAATCGGAAAAGGCATTTTCCCACTAACCTTTCAAAACTCGCTAAAGGTGTCAGCTACAAATCAACAATAAAATAACACTGAACAAATCAGATACCTTCCAATTACCCTATATTTTATATACATTTCTTTCTTTATTTTTTTTTGTTATTTTTTTAAACTCCCTTTTTGCCTCTAATTATTTTCATTTTGTCGTACATCTCTGCGATACTATACCGGAAATATTATAAAAAATACAAACATTGAAATGACACACTTCTCTCCCGCAGGGCGACCGTGGCGAGGTCGGTCCCCCCGGACCCGCCGGATTTGCCGGACCTCCCGTAAGTACGCTTCTTCAAATGCCAAACCTGACAGATGTATTTTCGTTCTCGGATCCCACGTCAGTAACTTCGCTCCTTCTGCACCATCCAGGGCGCAGATGGTCAGCCCGGCGCCAAAGGAGAGCTCGGTGAGAGTGGACAGAAGGGAGAAGCTGGATCCCCTGGACCTCAGGGACCATCCGGTGCCCCTGGACCCGTTGTGAGTACTCGACCTCGGAAGAAAATAAATCGGTATAGGTTGATCTGTAGCTCCAGCGTTATGTTCTTTTCATCATTTTGTAAACATGAATTGACTTGACGACTGCTCTTTCTCCAGGGACCGACCGGCGTATCCGGACCCAAGGGAGCACGTGGTGCTCAGGGAGCTCCTGTAAGTAAAGATGGAGCCGCTCGGCATTTGTACGATATCTTAAAAAAAAAAAAAAAAAAAAAAAAAAAAATTTAAAGTTAGTTGTTTTGGGCTTTGCACTTTGGGAGTATACAACTATAAGTCAAAGATGGCGTTACGCAAGTCAGTCAGATTCGATTTTTACGCCGCGCGATCTCAAATGATGTACCGAAACCCAACATTTGTTCAAAGAATGCAAGGCGGAATTGGTTTGCCCTTCTGCCTCGACCAGTTGGGGTAAAAAAGACAGGAAAAGCGAGGGAGGAGGAGAGAGTGATAGAAAGCAAGAGAGAGAAAGAGACAGAGGGACTGCTAATAGTAGTAGCGCTAACAGCTACCATGCTAGTAGCGGAAATGATTCATGAATACATGTCGTTCCTGCTTATTTCTGCTGTATAATACAATACAATATCGCACACTAGCCTGCTGTCCGTTCTCTTTTGACCAATGAGACTAAAAGCGCAGCTTTATCAGTAGATTATCAGCACGATCGGTATCTGTCGTAGAAATGGACACATCTTAAATCGATCGTTTCTAAGGAGGAACGGCGAAACGCCGCGCCTTCTTCAGAATGTCATTCACCAAACAAAGGGATTTCAAGTATTCAAAATCCTTTATCTATTAATCACCTACTAATATTTACATCTATCTGTTATTTGTCTTATAATATTTATATGTATATTCATATTTATTGATACTATCACTGTAACACCCTGGCCCTATGGGGATCTTGCCCTTATCTTATCTCATCTTATCTCATCTTATCTTATCTTATCTTATCTTATCTTATCTTATCTTATCTTATCTTAAATACCCCAATGAGTGGTGGGTCAATGCTTGCACATGTCATTGGACATTCGCTCCTGTTGTTCTGGTTAGCGACCTAGCATGGTATTTCTGCCGCTTTCGGTGTGTGAACGGGCTAACGCTGGATTTCTGTCAGTCAAATGTCTTTTCCCCTGATGAGCTTCCATCTCTGACCTGCAGGGAGCCACGGGTTTCCCCGGTGCTGCTGGCAGAGTCGGATCTCCCGGCCCTAATGTAAGTTTTTTATGTCCAACGAGGACTTTCATTGTCTAGTCCAGAGCTGCTTTCTTCAGAATTGATAATGGATCCCTTTCCCCCCCCTAAAGGGTAACCCCGGTCCTGTTGGTCCCGCCGGTCCCTCCGGTAAAGATGGACCTAAGGGTACCCGCGGTGATGCCGGACCCCCAGGAAGACAGGGAGATCCTGGGCTTCGTGGACTCGCTGGTGCTCAAGGAGAGAAGGGAGAGCCCGGAGAGGACGGGCCACCTGTGAGTCCCTGTGGTGCTTTCGATTTCCCGTCTTACTTGCGCGAAATGGCTCGGTTGGCTCAACCAGAACGTTCTCTCCTGTGACCCGGTAGGGTGCCGATGGGCCTTCAGGTCCTCAGGGTCTTGCCGGATCTCGTGGTATTGTTGGTTTGCCCGGTCAGCGTGGAGAGAGAGGCTTCCCTGGTCTCCCCGGACCTTCTGTAAGTGCGCTTTTAAATATTAAGCTTGATAAAATATGACCTGACAAGATCTCAAATAGGTTCTTCATCATGGTAGGTTTGCATATTACTCTAGCTAGCCATACTTTTTACCGTTATGAACCGGTGGGCATTGGACATTTGCTAACCGTGAAATCCTTCTGGTTGCAGGGCGAGCCCGGCAAGCAGGGAGCTCCTGGTTCCGCCGGTGACCGCGGACCTCCTGGACCCGTCGGACCACCTGGACTTACTGGCCCCTCCGGAGAAACTGGACGAGAGGTAAGAAGAAGCAAAATATTCTAGTAAATACCAGCTGTGCGTTCAGGTTCTACCTGGAATTTTCAGTATCATTAGGCGACTTCACTTTTTTCAGAACGCGCCATGAAGGAAAGTCAGTTTTCCAAATCAGGTTTCGAGCGAAGACAAAGTGAGCAAATTGAATGCTTCTGTTTGTGTTTGGAGGCTAATATCTGCGCTTGCATTATGCTAATATTCATCAACAATCCGCCATAATGGATCAGGGACTGAGATGGTAGTGAGCGGTCCATTGGTCAACCATCATAAATGTAAGACCTCCCCAGATGTCATACCGTTGGTTTGCATTGGAGGCCTGTTTTCCATTTAAACCAATCAATAGCTGGAGCTTTTCCATTTTCTTGGTTTATAAGTGGTCATACAGCTGCAAGAATTGGACACCTTCTTTGGCAGTGTTGCAGGAAGCCGAAAAATACATCGAACTTTTCAAAGTTACAAAGCCAATCACGTAGATACGATGAACGTGCCTTTCAATCATTGGATAAATGTTTTGAATTTCAGGGTACCCCTGGATCAGATGGTCCCCCTGGTCGGGACGGAGCTGTTGGACTCAAGGTGAGAAGAACGGACCAAACAAGAAGTTCTCAGAGCTCACCGTACGGTTGGGAAACAGGACGCGATGACGGTTATTCTGAGTTCTCATGACGGCTTTCGGCTTCAGGGCGAGCGCGGTAACACCGGACCTGCCGGTGCCCCTGGTGCTCCCGGTGCCCCTGGAGCCCCCGGACCTGTAGGACCTCTTGGCAAGCAGGGAGACAGAGGAGAGGCTGTAAGTCACTACGTAGCGCACGAGCAGTCGGTCGAAGCTCAGTGGGAAATCCGAACTCGGGTTCCGCAACATCACGCCATTTTCGTCTTGTCTTCTCCTTCAGGGTGCCCAAGGACCTGCTGGACCTCCCGGACTGGCCGGCGCCAGAGGCATGGCCGTGAGTACCTTTGCTTCGTGACTACCGAGGAAAGTACTTGTATTGTCAGGGTGTGACAGGCCGTAAACTTCAATCCAAATCAAACTTTTTCTCCAGGGACCTCAAGGACCACGCGGAGATAAGGGCGAGGCCGGCGAGACCGGCGAGAGAGGACAGAAGGGCCACCGTGGCTTCACCGGTCTGCAGGGTCTTCCCGGACCCCCTGTAAGGAGCACGGAACGATTACCGACGGCAATTCAATTCCACACTTCTGTTTTGTTCTCACCCGTCCCCGACCATCTTCCTTCAGGGTCCCGCCGGAGATGCCGGATCTGCTGGGCCTGCAGGACCAAGCGGCGCTAAGGTGAGGTAGATTCGGACAAAAATAGGCATCGCTCCATCCAGGCGCTTTAATGGCTCAGGAACTGGTCCTCTTTCATGTGGTCGTCCAATCTCCTGAAGGAGACAGGGGGGGCTCGGAAAGACCTCGTGCTTTAATTACCTGCTGCCGAGGAGATAAGATGGGCGGCCGAGTCATTTTGTAATTACCCTCCGCAAGGCGGACCGACCGGGGGAGTCAGCGATTTGCGGAATCGCACTCCCCCCCCCCCCCACCCACCGCTGAGATCAGGAACACAGCGCAGTATCTGCCCTAGACTAGCTTAGCGCTGGGGATGATAAGAAAGAGGAGGAGAAATGTCACCGTACAAATAACCTTCATATATAATAAGGCAAAGGGTCTGGAGGTGATTTGGAAAATAGAGGGAACCCAATAATGGATTTGAACTTCTTCTTCTCCTATATTTTTCATATTACAACTGGAAAATAACTTTCTTCCGAGTCATACCGGCGCAACCACTCCCAGACCGGTACTTTAACAATCTCCGTTTCTGCAGGGACCTGCCGGACCATCCGGACCCGCCGGCAAAGATGGATCCAACGGACAGCCCGGCCCCATCGGCCCCCCTGGACCTCGTGGACGCTCTGGAGAAACTGGCCCCGCTGTATGTCAAATCGAAAAAGCCAAATCCGATGTATTCCCTTGCTCGCCAGTAAAGACGTTCGCTTTCCCTTGTTCTGATTTAGGGTCCTCCTGGAAATGCCGGACCTCCCGGTCCCCCCGGCCCCCCTGGCCCAGGCATTGACATGTCCGCCTTCGCCGGACTGGGTCAGACCGAGAAGTCCCCCGATCCTCTCAGGTACATGAGGGCCGACGAGGCCTCCAGTTCCCTGAGGCAGCACGACGTGGAGGTGGATTCCACCCTCAAGTCCCTCAACAACCAGATCGAGAACCTGCGCAGCCCCGATGGCACTCAGAAGAACCCCGCTCGCACCTGCAGAGACCTGAAACTTTGCCACCCCGAGTGGCAGAGCGGTAAGTGGATCGGCGAAATGGACCTTTCAGAGACTAGCGATGCGGCGTCGCTAACTCGCCGTCTCTCCAGGCAACTACTGGGTCGATCCCAACCTCGGCAGCACGGCCGACTCCATCAAGGCCTTCTGCAACATGGAGACCGGAGAGACCTGCGTCTACCCGACCATCGCCAAGGTGCCGAAGAAGAACTGGTGGACCACCAAGAGCAAGGACCGCAAGCACGTCTGGTTCGGCGAGACCATGAACGGCGGATTCCACGTGAGTGCAAGCGCCGAAGCCACACGTATGACCAAAGAGGCAGCCGGATAAACCCTGACGGTCTCTCCCGATTTTCCCGACGGTACAGTTCAGCTACGCCCAGGACGGCCCCGCCGCCAACGCCGCCAGCGTCCAGCTGACCTTCTTGAGGCTTCTGTCCAACGAGGCGTCTCAGAACCTGACCTACCACTGCAAGAACAGCATCGCCTACATGGACCAGGCCGCGGGCAACCTGAAGAAGGCCTTGCTGCTGCAGGGCTCCAACGACGTGGAGATCCGTCCCGAGGGCAACAGTCGCTTCACGTACGCCGTGTTTGAGGACGGCTGCAAGGTAAGAGAAACCTCTTTCTTTGGATCATGACACACAACGACACCGTTATTTCAAAAGCGGTCCATGAGGTGCAAGCTTGTCGTCAGGTCGAAGCTACATGTCTTGCGCCAAATCGCAGGTCTGGACAGTACTTCTTCTACAGCAACCCAATATTCTCAAGCCTTTTACCAGTGCAGAAACAGATGTAAGGCCTTCTGCCTCAACCATGGAAAGCCAGAGTATGAGGGTTGAGATAGCTAGCTATCTGAGAAAGCTGGGACCAAAACATACCTCCCACATCTCCTCCTTGACAAGCTTGCGCTAGCATCAAGAAGACATTTATAGGGACCCGAAGGAAGCGATAGGAAACTTTCCCCGGTTTTCTTCTTGAATCCGCATATATTTACGAATTTACCGACGCCTTTTCCCTTTCTCGTCGCCAACAGAAACACACAGACCGGTGGGGAAAGACCGTATTCGAGTACAAAACACAGAAGACCTCCCGTCTGCCCATCGTGGACATTGCTCCTATGGATATCGGAGGAGCGGATCAGGAGTTCGGAGTGGATGTCGGCCCAGTCTGCTTCTTGTAAAGCGGGATATCGCAATGGTTTCCCCCCCATCCCTTCTTCCCTCCCCCCTCTCCAGAGTAACAGGAAATAAATAAACTCAAGCACGAAACATTACACACACTTCCACAATAAAGAAGACTGGAAATTATATAAAGGAAAAAAAAAGAAAAAAAGAAAAAATTGATTTCACAACGAAGTGCTCTCCAAGTTGTACTCCCTGGATGTTAGCACTGAAGGGCGCCGGCAATATCTGTACGTCTCACCAGCATTCTCTGTCGACCCCCCCCAACCCCACCCTTGAGATCCAGTCATGTTTCCCACCCGAAAACCAGAAGGAGGGATCGAGCGAACAAGTCGTGGAGAACTGAAACATGGCTCGATGTCACTTATTTATTGTCCAACCCCAACGGGCAGAGCTGAGGCAGGACTGGACGGGTTGACCTCGTGAGTACAAGTCCCCTTTTCCACTACAGAACAGCCCCGGCCCCAGTCCTACCCCACCTCCCGACCCGCCCCGCTCCCCAAAACCCCCTTACCCCCCGTACCCACCACCCTTCCTGTCACACTAATATGGCTTTTTTTTTTTTTTTTTTTTTTTTTTTTATAAATCAGTGTAGACCAATAAAATATTCTCACTCAAATCAACTCCGGGTACTCCAGGCCTGTCTATCTATCGTGAGCAGGGGGCAAAAACAAAAAACAAAAAAACAACACCGACAAAGAAAATAGCCTTTACCGTGTATTATAAAGCCTTGGTTCTATTGTTGTAAAGGTCTGTGTTTATAAGCAACCAGATGGTTTTTATATGTATTTCCACATTATGTGTGTACATGTGTTTATATGCACACCAACACTTTTTGGGAAAGTGAGGTTACATTTTTCGGGGATGTATGTTTCAATGCCCTTTCCTTCCCCTTTTGTCCCAAGAAAGCATTTCAGCAGTTTTTTTTTTTTTTTTTTTTTTTTTTTTCTCGGAAAACCTTTCCATAATCGTCGTCCAGATCGTTTTAAGAGCTACCTCACGCTGGAAAAACTAAAGTGAACAGTTTTGAATCTGAGCGGCCAAACAAAAAAAAAAAAAAAAAAAAAAAAAAAAAAAAAGAAATATATATATTTGCTTTCAGGTGGATCAGAATCTTTGCTTTGGGTTGCTCTTTTCAGAAGGTGCTATGATTCAGCCTCCGCCGCCCCCCCAAGACCCCGGACCCCCCGACCCCTGACCCCTGCACCCCTTTAATTCCCACTAGCCTCACGCCACACACTCACACTCCACTCTGGAGGAGGGGCGCCGCCGTCCAAGATGACTTGGAGGGAGGGGGGGGAGGTCGCCGGGAAAAAAAAAACAAAGAAAAAAAAAAAAAAAAAAAAACGACCAGGGTGGGATGTTTCTGCGTGTGTGTGAGGACGTGTACATTTTTTAAATTAATTTTATTATGATCATCTTTTTTTTTTTTTTTTTTCTTTTCTTGGTTTTTATTTTGTTACACTTCTTACTGATGTAAATTGGAAAATAAAAAGGAAAAGTGAATTGAGAGCGACGTCGATTTTCAATCGTTTTTTTTTTTTTTTTGTTTGTTTTTTTTTTCTTCTCTCTGGCGCGAGTGACGAGCCTTCATACTGTGACACAAAGTGTTGTTTTGCAAAGCAAGAGAATCTCCAAACAAACACACACACACACAAAAAAGCAACTCAAGTACTGTATGGGTTCTCCGGTGTCAGGGTGGGGTTGGCTCCTGTTTTGTCTGAACTTCTAGGCTTTAATAAAGAATATTTTGTCGACTGGAGTTTAGTATTTTTTAGCGTCGTGACGCCGCGTCAGCTCTCGTCATTATTCCCGTCTCTTCCCGAGCAAATACCGCTTGATTTCAAGCTTTTCTGCTGCGCTGTTTTTTGAAAAGTGTCACGCCAGCGGAGGTCCGGGAGGAAATGGGTTTTCATAGAAAACTGTCTTTTCTTCACTGGCTCGAGCATTATCTGGCATTATCTAAAACGCTTATCCTGCACTCAAGAGTCGTGAGATCCACCAGACAATCACATTTGGAGTCTTAGAACCATTCATAAATATTCATTAATAAATTTAAAAAAATTCACTCACTCATTCACTTGTCATATAAAGACATGGTCCCAACTTATGTAGTGCTTTTAATTATCCTGATGTGATTCTAAAGCGTTTTACACAAGTATTTCCCTTCACAAACCGAACCAAGAAGCGAGGGATTGAACTCCCATCCATCCGTCCATCCATCTTCTGCTTATCCGATCGATAAACAACCATTCACTCGGTCAATTTTCCCAATTATTTTCCAATTAACCTGCATGTTTTGGACCGTGGGAGGAAACCTGGAACCGTGTGTCACAATCAGCGAGTGAAAAATCATGAGAAGAGATAAAAGCGTGGCGTTGAGAAAAAAAAAAACGTGTGCACATTTATTGGTAATCAATAATCGCAGACCCACCCGGGGGGGGGGGGTCAGGAGATGAGCTCCGTGAAGAGCGACTGGTTGGCGAAGTCGGCGGTGCGATCCTGAGGGCGCGGCAGCAGCGGGCTGCCGTTCAGACCCAGGTGGGGGACGCCGGCGCTCAGGAAGTAGAAGGGCACGTGGGTGATTCTTCCAGTGGACCAACACTGGAAACAGAAGATTTTTTTTTTTTTTTTTTTTTTTTTTTTAAATCGGCGTCGCAAATCTGCGGAAAGCGCGTAGAAAACGGTACCGACCACGGTGAGAAGAGCTCCGTGCTGGAAGTTGGGGTGGAACTGGATCAGCCTGGGCTCGGCGCCGCTCTCCCCTCGGACGAAGCCGCTGCGGGGGGGAAGAGAAGCGAGGTGAGCGGGGAAGAAACGCGAGGGGAGACGGCGGATCTACGGGAGAAGCTCAAACCACGGAAGCAGCTCGAAAATGGGGTTGATCCTCGTCTTGAACACGGCGATGACGGCGGGGCGGTCGGACGCGTGCGGGTCGCCTGGAGGGAGAAGGATCCGGATTGAGCGACAGATGGCGCGGCGGTACGAGTTACCCAGAACAGCGACGCCGGCGGGACCTTTGAGCAGCACGGCCAGCCTCTCGCCCCGCGGGTCCCAGGTCAGACGCTGGATCTCTCCGCCGACGCTGCAGGCCAGAACCGACCCGTCAGTGATTCTCACGGAATGATGACGATCCGGCAAAAACCGGGGTTTCTGCGGGTATCGGCTCGTCTAATTTCAACGCGCCCCTTTAAACAAATTTAAACTGCGGGAATGTTTATTTGCGATAATCTCATGGAAATTTACGTCTGGAACAGATTTGGCACAATCGCAGATGTTTACGTATGACCTTCTGAGTGACAATGGAGCTAAAGAATCACATGGATTTTACTTTGCATGTGTTCATTAGCGCACATTTCTTAGTTTTGTATCCTTTTTGCTCCGACTCGTGCACCGTCAGGGTTTATAAAACCTAATCAACATAAATTGCGAATAACGTTTTTCCCATCGAGTGTATTTGAATTTTTGACGCCTGTGTACATTGAATTTAATGCTTTTTCATGCTATTCAAACCCGTACTTTGATGCGTTTTAATGCTTTTCAATCATTCTGGTCTCCCAAACCCTACAGAGATAAAGAATTCACATCACAACACCTCACAGTAATCCAGAGTGGATGACTAGCTCGTTAAAATGCTAAATATTCCAGAAATGCTAAAATGCTAAATATTCCAGAAAAGGGAAGGACTTCATAGAAATGAAGGAGGTCCCTCTTTCAAAATAAAACATCATTTCTAAGAGAAATATAGTATATCACTCGCAGAAACCCTGAAAGCATTCGAATTCATTACGAGAGGTGCCGCTCTTACACGATGTCTCCGTCCGGCGTGCTGAAGGTCGTCTCCGACAGGTCTGCCACCAGCGTCGCCGCCTGCGGCCCTTTGGAGGTGCTCGCCGGGAGGCCTGGTCGACGGCGGGATCGCAATCAGACGATTCTACGCGGCGTTTCGGTGAGAACGCAGCTATTGAACGAGCGCCGGGACAAACCTGGTACGCTGGCGAAGGTCAGGGCGTAGATGACCGTCTCTCCCTGGACGGTGAAGAGAAGCCGGCTCCCGTCTGGACTCCAGCAGCCGGACTGACAAACAAGCAAGGTCAAAATAAGGCTTCCGGCTCGAGGAACCACCTGAGCTGTGATAACAAGTCGGCACCTGGCAGCGGCCTTTCTGGCAGGGCCAACGCTCACAGGTCCACATTCTGGTCTCCCAAACCCTACAGAGATAAAGAATTCACGTCACTACACCTCACAGTAATCCAGAGTGGATGACCAGCTCATTAAAATGCTAAATATACTGCTCAAAAAACATAAAGGGAACACTTGAACAACACAATGTAACTCCAAGTCAATCCCACTTGTGTGAAATCATAGTGTCCACTCAGGAAGCAACACAGATTCATTTTGACTTGTTTTAAGGACATTACGTCAAAGTTGGATCAGCCTGGAGTTTGTTTTTACACTTTAATTTTGAGTGTGATTCCTAATCCAGACCTCCATGGGTTGATACAATTGATTTCCATTGATTATTTTTGTGTGATTTTGTTGTCAGCATATTCAACTGTGTAAAGAGCAAAGTATTTCATAAGAATATTTCATTCATTTAGATCTAGGATGTGTTTTTTAAGTGTTCCCTTTATTTTTTTGAGCAGTTTATTACAGAAATGCTAAAATGCTAAATATTCCACAAAAGGGAAGGACTTCATAGAAATGAAGGTGGTCCCTCTTTCAAAATAAAACATCATTTCTAAGAGCGATAAAGTATATCATATCAAAATTGCTGTTTGCAAAACATTTTGTTCGAAGGGTATTGTGATGAATTTTCTGGATACCAAATGAATAATATCATGGCGCACCTGAACAAGGCGGACGGCGTGGACGCGAGAACGTGGCTGCCGTCTGGCGACCAAGAAAGGAAGGTGACCCCGCCGCCTCCGACGCGCTGAAGCGGCACGCAGTTTTCCGCGGCCACGTCCCACACCTGGAACGAATATTGCGCAGAGGACCGACGGCTGAACCTTCAGGTAGTCTCTCCTGGTTAAAATCACCCGGGCCTCGAGTCGTACCATCATGGCCGTGTCGACGGGGGAGGCCGACACGAGGAGGGAGCCGCTCGGAGACCAGGCGATGGAGGTGACGGGAGAGTGGCCGGGATGGGAAAGCACTTGCGCGCAGCCAGAAGACGGCCTGGTCGGAGAGGGGAACGTACCTGAATATCAGTCGCACCGGCTAAAACAAATAAATCTATGTGTACATATATAGGCTGCAGGTGTCCACGTTGTAATGTGAGATATGTTTAATTAAATGCATACCGGCAGCATTCACAAATAGGTATTGGAAGTTTATTTTCCAGTGCCTGCAACACGACAACAATGAGCTACGATGCGGCTAATATATGGACTTTTTTGGGTGGGGGGGACGCTAAGGAGCTTCACGCCGCTAAAATGTTTATCCTCGTCACATCGGACCGATGAAATGACCGGGAAATTCTGAGTCCGTTCAACTCCGACACCGAAGAAGACGACTTTGACGGTTTTAGTGCGCAGGAGGAAGCCCGAGATAGCGATCGGCTAGCCGGTGCGGCTTATATTCAGGTGCGCTCAATAGTCCAGAAATTACGGTAATAATAAATAACACGAGGAAAAGTCCAACCAGTTTCTATCTATTTTCTACCTACTCCAGCTGATCGCTATTTAAAACCGTTTGAGTCGTCTTTGCCATCGGACTTCCACGGTAATGTCATCGGACCGATGTGACGAAGCTAAACGTTTTGGTGGCGTGAAACTCGTTAGCCCCCATAAAAATACATTAATTAGCCGCATCGTTGTTTAAGCCGCGGTGTTCAAAGCGTCGGGAAGAAAGTAACAGCTTATAATTATAAAAATAATGTCATGACAAGAAGATTTTTGAGTTCATCCTGACCTAGATGACTGAGAACCTCCACAGACAAGAAAAATGTCAATTACAAAAAGCAAGAAGAATAAATAAATCATAATCAGAATAAAATAGAATGTAAAGAAACTGGAAGTGCACATTAGCTTCTTATTTACATTCATTATTACATACATCTCATACATTATTTACATTCTTATTTACATACATTGGGTTACATTCCAGAACCAGCCACGATAAACGAAAATCCGCAAAGTAGCACTATATAGTTTAAGATTTACAAATATTCTAAAGCTTTAAAACCCACCCCACGTTCTTCTGAATCATTCCCATACACTTCCTGTATGATTCACACAAATACAACGCCGTGGAGGAACGCACCGAGTAGCGATAGCACGTGGATGTGAAACGGATGCTGAATAAATGCTGAGCCAATCAGATCCCAGGATACAGAACACTGTGCTCTGATTGGTCACCTCCCATCCATCAGCCAATGGGGTGCCGTGTACAATCTCACGTGGGCAAAATAGTGGAGGTGGAATAGTGGAAGTGGAAGGGGGCGGCATCTGCATTTTTAACGCACGACTCTTCTACTGTACACCATGTACAGTACAGTATTTTATTTGTTGTAATATGTTGAAATTATTTTTTTATGTTTTTAAAATTTTTCAGCCTAGAAAGTGCTTATTTTACAATAAAAATAATAGAAATAATAAATAAATAAAAACACATTTAGTACACAAAAAATAGTGATTTAGGAAAAAAATCACATAAATATCTAATATGAATATAATATAATGTAGTATAATATAATTTAGTATGATATAATATAATATAATATAATATAATAGAGAACATATTATAATATTATAATATTATAATATAATGTTGAGAATCTCCCTCCTTCCTACTATTATCTATTACTGTTATGTTTTTTGCTTGAAACTCTGGCACAACAATTTCCTTTGGGATAAATAAAGTTCTCATTCTCATATTAAATATCTGGGATAAAGTCAGATCATGAGAGGTGACTACAATATGGCGAGGACTGACTGAAGATTGTATGAAGATGCTGGCAGCTGCAGAGCAGATCGGTTAGACTTTTTCATTTGGTTCTTGACTTGATAGTATAGTAGTGGGCGGCGCGTCCCTGCTGTCTTTAAACGCCACTTCACGGACAGCGGCGACCACATCGGTGTCAAACAATCATCTCGCTCGCTCCTAACTCAGATCGAAAAGCCTTATTTCCGCTCGGTACAAATGTGACCGCCTCCATACCTGGTGGAGAGCGAGCAGGGGTCCACGTGCCAGACCAGCAAACAGTTCTGACAGGCGACGGCCAATCCGGAGGCACAGAGCGGCTTCCACTGCACCGCCGCCACGCTCCTCTGCAGACGGTGCTTCAGGGTAGGAGTTGTTGCGCTGAGGACAAAACCAGACCCAAGGTGAAAGGAAAAATGTTCCTCTTGGCATTGAAAAAAAAAAAAAAAAAAAAGGTTAGTTTAGTCACGGTACCTTTTAGGATTGTAGATTTTGATGGAATCGTCCAATAGCGCGAGGGCAAATTTATCCGTGTGAGGATGCCAGGCGAAGGCTCGCACCACGCAGTCCGACCTGGTGAGCAGGGGGAGATAGAGGATCTTTTTGTCTCAGGACAACTTTGTCCATTTTAAAAGAATTGCTATTTCTCTACTGATTCATTTCATCCGTTTTAATATTAAACAGCAATTGCTCCATTTCTGCAACATTCGTTTGAATATCTGCATCACATTAAGGCAGTGCTTCTCAGGAAGAAGAAAACATTTCACACCCCCCACTCTACGCTACAAGTATAAATAGTATTATGTGTCTGTAAAACTAAAACGATGTACTCCTCTGCACAACACTGTCTCATTATATTAAAGAAAAAATAAATACTTGCAGCAAAGAAAAACTTTATTAGCATAACAGCGCTTGCTAGTTTACTGAAGTAGCTTTCATAAAGCCGGATGATTGTTGCCAATATTTGGCATGTTTTTGCAGAAAAACCCCAAGCGATTTATCAGTGTAATAGGAGTGTAATGTCTTTAAGTGACGGCTTAATTTATTTGGCTTCATTCCATCCGCTGCCGACACTTTTAGACAAAGCAAACACACTGGTCTTTCCTCGTTCCCCACTGTAGTCACAGTGAAGCCGTGACCTACATTCGTCGTATTTCCTTGTTTTAGCTTTTGGGTGACTTTTGTTTGTCTCATTATTTCTGTCTCTCACCGCCTTTCTTATCATGCCTGTTAAATGTTTTCCGTGGTGTCTCCTCAGGATTTGTTCACCGCACTTTTTTGCTTGGTGCAAAAAAAATAGTGGCATCGAAACAGCATTTTTTAAGCAATGCATTGAGGTTATAAATAAAATCATGATTATTTGGTTGGACATTGATGCTGCTGATCGCCTGTGTCCGTTTAAAACCATCAGAAACGTATAAAGGAAACTCAGTTGAATGAATTCATAAATAAAACAAGTCGGCACCTACCAGTTCAGCACCTGCGAAAACTCTGCAATCATGGCCTCGCTGCTCAACTGGAAAAGACGCGACAGAGAGGGAATGCGCAAATGCACGAAAAAAGCTGCTTTGCTGTCGAGAGCGTACGCTGCGGATCGGCAGAACTGACCGTGAGATGCGGAAACAGGGAGCTGTGGAAGGAAGAGGCCCAGCGGAGTAACGCCAGAATGCAACCGGAACTCACGGCGAGCCATTTAGGCACTGCGGGCGCACAAGAGGCAGGAGAGCCTGGTCACAAGCGTGTCACTTTAGCTTAGCAACAACACTCTGATCATGATGTGCGCCATTACCTTCTGTGTGTGAGTTGGTGATTTCAGTGAGGAGACCGGTCAAACCACCATCCCGCCTGAAATAGAGAATTGCCGTGAAGCCTGCAGTTATTTAAGACTGTTAACGTCCGAATTAATGTTTGCATGCGTTAGCATGACGGTTGGAGTTTCATGTTTGATATAACCATTATTTCTAAGTTGTTTTGTTTTCAGTGCACAGGTTGGAGTTTGGTCAAACTACATGCAATGTGACATCACTTTTATCGTAAATATTGAATGCAAAAGAATGGGAATTGCACGTACTGTCCACTAGATGGTGCTGTTAACCAAGGGAAAAAATACACTGCATTTTAAATCAACTTTAAAAAAAAAAATGGCATCTTTATTTAGGCGCCATGAACATGTCATTGTTTGGCCCCTCGTTACAAATGTAAGCACCAAAAGGGATAATCCTTTGTCTCCTCATGAATATATATTCACTGTGCTGGTAAGTAGCCTTTTAGCAAAGTGCAAAGACTTGTGTGTGTTTCTGTGCATTCATGCACGCTTGAATGCATATGCATGTGCTTGAATGCATGTGTGTGTGTGTGTGTGTGTGTGTGTGTGCGTGCTGCCCACCATGCTGCTGCGCTCCTCATCCACAGTGTTTCAGAATGGTCGAGGAAGGCCGCCTTGCTGCTGTTCTCCGTGCGACTGTGGAGTTTCAGGGATTCTCTGGGGAAATACAAGCTGAGGGGACCGGACTCCTGCAGAGAGAGGACACAAAAAAACACTCATCATGAGGATCATTACTGTTCAGGGGAGGGCAGTGACCATGTTTTGCATTGTTATTCTATCTTATTGTTTGCTTACATTTCAGCTCTCTGATTGATTAGATGATTGATGGACACGGTGAGAGAGGATATGAAGGTAGTTGATGTGAGAGAGGAGGAAACAGAAACATTTTACAGGCCACAACCAGCCCCTTTTGCTTTTTATTTATATTTTAACAAGTATTTTCAGTCAATATTGAATACAGAAACTCCTTATTTTTTCCTTTTGTTTAACTTTGTATGGATGATTACATACAACATACTGTCGGTACATTTGTATGATCGTTAACAATTTTAAAGTTGGAATGAAATGCCACAAAAATGTCAATATTCAAATTGCAATTTTCATTTTGCTCAATTTAAATTGATACCTCGTTGGCACGCGCATGAAAATTAAATAAGAAATATTGCCAGCCAGACAAAATAATTGCCTACCCCTGGGTTAGATGGAGAAGGTTGATTCTCTGTGGCGACCCCTGAAGGGAAAAGCCGAAAGGAGAAGAAGCAGCTCTCCGATTGATAACTTACCAGAGGACCCGTAATTTATAATTTGTAATTTGTAATTTAAAACCTGTAATTCATACTACGTTTTCCTAACACTAGTGAACAGTATCTAATCTTCTCTTTTCGAGGAAAATGTGGGGAGATATTTAACAGCAAAACCCTGAAAGCAGGATAATCAGTACAGATAACGAATGAATGTTTAATTCGCCAAAATGGCATGTGATTAGTAAGCGGTATCACGATCGAAAAGGGGAAGGGAAATTGTCTGTAGTGCTTTTTGTACCCAACCATTCGGTGACTTTCCCCGGCGTCCCTCACATCTCCTACCGTTTAAAAATGTATGAATTCAGGCCTGCGAAGTGACGTAACTGGTATTTTTAGCGCCGCTTGTGCTTTTTGAATGTGTGTACTTACACAATTACGTAAGTCCTGGTACCAGGATGCCAGAGGACAATGCAACTTTAACATTTCCTATGCAACAACATAAGTCCCACTATAAGAGACGTATAGACGTGTCCCCAAAGCACCTGTCATACTGTGTTACATACTGAAGTTAACATCTGAACCTGATCACCTCTTTATTTATCATTTTATCCATTTATCTTATTATCACATGTTTGCACTAGCTCACTGACCATATTACTTCTGTGGGTCACTTTTATCATTTTCATAGATTCTTTTGAATTTGTATGGAGTGTATATGCATATGTCTGTACGGTATCCTTAGGTGTTGAGTAAGGCGTCTTAATTATTATTATGACTATAATTTATCTAAACAGGTTTTTGCGCCCTATACTCTGCATATCTTTGTTTACCTCCATGTCAGGATGTAAAGATGATTCTATTGCTAATATTGATCCAACAGAGCTTGTCCATACTGAGTGTTTGGTGTGGGTACACAGATTTAACCCCCTTGGCTTGTTTTCTCAACAGTTATTTCAAAAATTAGGATTTGAAGAACATCCTCACACCACATCAGGAGAGTGGGATGTTCTCTCAAAGTCCACAAACTCGAGCTAAATGCTAACACTGACAGACCTGTGTGATCGACCGTACCTCTGAGTTGGTTCCGGACACCAGCTCGTTGTTGGATTCGCACAGAGTGACCTGTCCGTGGGGTGGAGGAGGGGGGAAGAGCGCCAGGGAGCACATCTTTTAAACACCGGTGGAAACCCCCACGGACACCGGCCACGGGAACCTGGAAACACACCGGGAGAGAAGTGGAGTGGGCTATGTTTACTAGCTGCGTGGCAAAGCTAGCATAACGGCTAGCATACAATGTGTATCCCCGGTTATAAGTTTAGCGGTTAGCCTCGCTTTAAGCACCAACCGCTCTCGGTTTTATATGAACTTAAACAATATGTTTTACCTTTGAGTGTGTCAAATGTCGCAGGTTTCGTTTCCAAAAGGCAAAATATAACGCGGAAAGAAGCTATAGAGTGATATTACTTTACATTCACACTTTAACGGATCCCGCCGTGTGCGCTACGGGTGCCCCGGAGGGACAAACAGAGCGGACATTCGCCACGAAAAAAACGCTTATAAAATGCAACTGCTGTCCTCTTTAGGATAACATGTAGTATTACATCCAATATGAGCCGGACAGGAACCACCTTTTTATTTTGATTTTAACACATTTCAAAAGATATTCTCACTATATTTCTAATCTAATTGTGTTGATAATGCATGTATAGCATGTGTGTTTAAAGTCGACTGAATTTCTAAACCAGCCCAACTTGCTGCACTGTTATCCATTTTAATTTTAATATTTTACACTGTATTGACCTCTAAAAACATCGTGATGTTTGTTTTTTTCCTCCCACAAGTGCAAAATTGCATTTCCTAAGCGCCAAATCAACAGAAATGATAAAGAGTAATAGATAAGCAGAATAAGATGTGGAAGAAAAATAAAAAACATTAAATGCGAGGGAAAAAAGGGCTGTTTTAAAGGCATCGACACACAAATGTCAGTCCATGATACTATATCCTTCTTCAAGGAAACCACCTGCAAAATATCAGATACTTGCTGATTTTGTAATTGCATTCATACAAGACTCAAGAGTTTTAATTGTAATGATACAAGCATAATTATATTTTGTAGGGGCTCTCGGCCAGACACGAAATATAAATAGAAGTATGTACACAGCAGAATAAAAACAGATGGCATGCAAATTGTGGCGGCAACAAAAAAAAGGATGCATTTCCTTTCTTTTAAACGTAAATAAAAGTGCATTTCTGCTGCACAGCGGTCCAAGCAGGTAGCCTAGTTTTCACGTGTTGTGATCCGTCTGCAGGAAGTGACGCAGCGCCATCTAGCGGCGCACTTCCGCATTCCCGTGACGTCAATTCAGCACCGGGGAAGGAGACAGCTCCCTCCCCCCCTCTCTCTCCAAAAAAAAAAAAAAAAAAAAAAAAAAAAAGAAAGAGGAAAAAAAAGAAGAAAAAAAAACAGCGCGCCTCACGTTGCATGGATCCCCGGTTATTGATAACACAATTTACCCGCTGGGATCCATACCCGGTAACGTGAAACTGGCGGATACCGGCGGGGGGGGGGGAGGAGGACTCGGAGACACAAGCCCGGATGCGAAGGCAACACGGAGGGGAGGAAAAAACCATTCTCTCCTCATCACCGACAAACCCCGAGCCGAGCACACCCTTTTTTCCCTCCTTGACATCGAGGCGGAAAGGTATGGGAATGTCACACTATCCAGGTTACACGCCGTCCGAATGTGTGTGTGTGTGTATGTGTGTGTGTGTGTGTGTGTGTGATGGTGGTGGTGGTGGTGGGGGGGATCTCGAATCACGGTGCGTTCAGGTTCCGGTGCCGTTGCTCGGGGGAACCGCTTTCACTGCACCAGCCTGCACCGTCGTCGTGCAGATCGCATCCGTGCAAAAAAAAAAAAAAGTGTGTGTGTGTGTGTGAAGGGTGGGTGTTGGTGAGAGGTGGAAAGAAAGGGAAAACACGCATCCCGTGTTTTTTTTTTTTTTTCCCGCGGCCGTGCAAACAGTGCGTGAGCGCACAGGCGCTGCGGCAGTGGAAGCACATTCACGCACGGCGGCGGTGATGCCTCTGAGATGTCACCATCATCCCCATCATCATCATCAACAAATCCTCGTTTATTTCAAGATTACGTTTCTCCGTGTGTGTGTGTGTGTGTGTGTGTGTGTGCGTGCGCGTCGCTCTCACGCACAGGGCCCCGGTGCTTGTTTATTCACGCTCCCATTTCGCGGGGTCCTCTCACGCATTGGTGCAGCACGCACAGGACACGGGGTGTCGGGTATGTGAATCGAGCACATGTGCTCCGTCTCCCAAACACACACACACACACACACACGCAAGCACGTAACGTGCACGCAAGGGGGGGGGTGATTATGCAATTCGTCATGTTGCTCGGATGCATCTCAGGCTGCTGGTAAAAAAAAAAAAAAAAAAAAGGCAAAAATGGAGCCTCTGCGGGTCGTTTCCGGTCCGAAGCCCCGCAAAACCCGCCGGGTTCATTCATTAAACCCCGGTCCCGCTGCGCTCAGCCGGGCCGCTGCTCCTCATTCATAGCCTGGGTGTAATTCTGGAGCTGCGCGGCCTGCAGCGGACCGACCGGAGGATTTGAAATGCTTGAATGAAAACCAAAGTTTGTGCAAAGTCGGTGTTTTTGCGGGGAAAACCGGGACAAACGAGGCTCAGCTTCAGCACCGGACAGCTCCCAGGGCTCTGGAGAAAACCTGAAAAACTCTAGAAAATCTGGCATCCTATCCTAAAAGCAGAAGTTGGTAACCCATCTTGAGAAGTTGTGGATGTCAAAGTCAAAGTTATTGTCGATTCTGCAGTATGTGCACGCATACAGTGCATTGACATAGCGTTACTCTAAAATCCACGGTGCAAAAACGTAAAAAAGGATCACAAATTTGTCACCGGGAGGTAGATATTGTCATATTTAAAGTGATATTCTGATCAGAATTATAATCGTTCTTATTCGCCGTGCAAGAAGACCTCCAAGACTGGCTGTAAGCGCATTCGCAATTAATTCACAAATTATTTAAATATACAGCCATTCGTGGTGTCATTCCCTTGTCTGTATATCACAATCAATGTCACATGAATATTTTTTAAAATTCAGATAATTATTCTCAAAGTTTTATAAGTTTTCCAAGAAATAGTTGTTTTCTGAATTTTTGTAATTCTAAGATAAATATCTTGTTTATGCAAAAGAAAGGGCAATTATTTTTACTTATCCAGTCAAGTCAATCCTTGTTTTTTGTTAAAGATGCACCGGCTCATCCTCATCATCATTCATATTTGTCAAATTTAATTTTTGCTGTGAGAAAGGGCATTTTCTCCTGTTTTTGTTTTGTTTATTTTTCCATTTGTTTTACTGGAAAAGTCGTGGGAAATTGAAACAAAAAGATCAACTCCAGGTGGCTACGAGGGAGAGAAACCACTATTACGTGACAAAGAGGCCGTGGCTGGTTTGGAAAAGAGTTAGAAAAGAAAAAAAAAAAAAATGCGTCCGCTGTGCTGGATCCAAAAAAGTTCGACCAAAAAGAAAAAATATATTTCACATATAATGATGCATGATGTTTCAAGCAAAAAAATAGACTTTACTTCAGATGCTTACCGAAGATATGTGCATGTGTTTGGACTGTGTGTGAGGAACCTGGAGGCGAGCTTTAACCGCCGCTTCACTTGAAATAATAATAATTTATCCTTTATTAATCCCTCGTGGGGAAATTTGTTCTCTGCAATGAACCCATCGTGGATGAACCGTGAGCAGCTGAGGAGCAGTCAGGGGTTCAGCGTCGAGGAGGAGCCGGGAATCGAACCAGGAATGCTCGGTTCGCTCGAGCTCCTGCGTCAAACCACCCCTAAAATCAAAATAAAATAACCTTCTTTGTCTGACCGAGGCAAGGGAAGAGCGAGAGTTTGCGGGTTTTTGCAGATCCGGAGGTTCTTCCACCAGACAGCAGGCCTTTTGCACTTTTTTAGGCTTTTCACGCCGCGTCCGCTGTTGCCGCATTAGCGCCATTAGCACTCCCTCAAAGTTAAATCGGAAGCTTTCCCTGCGTTGTTGGTTTGAGATCCTGGGAAAGATGCAAATACACTCAAATGTTTTGTTAGATATTTAGATTTCGATCACTGAAACTTCCCGTCACACACTTCCTGTTTTAGCTAACGCGCTAACACGCTAACGCATTGTTTTCCTCCGTATCTCCCTTCAGGCTTCCTTCTCATCTCTCCATCCGCCATCCACCCTGACCCGCCGTGTTGGGGTAACACCTGATGAGTGGGACCTGTATCCATGAGCCCCGCGCCCCTTCCCCCTCCCTGTCAGGCTTCAGCACCCCCATATCAGAGCCCACCTATCGACGCCTCGATGGAGACACCCCTGCGTGCACCCCCGAAACGGACCTGACCCCGACGCAGTGCGTCCTCCGAAACGTGCTGTCCATCGACACCGGCGGGCAGGCGGCGCCGGGCGGCGGCAGCCCCACGCCGAGCGATGGACCCTCGGCGCATTTCGATAACAGCGTGCTAACGCTACATGAACATGAGGCCTGCCAGTGCGGCGGCGGAGGAGGAGGCGGCGGCGGCGGCGCGGAGGCGGGGCACAGCCCGGAGGGCGGCGCCGTGCGGAGCCAGTCGGAAAACATCCGGCTACAATCAGGGAGCGGGGGGTTTTTGGAGGGACTGTTCGGCTGCCTAAAGCCGGTCTGGACCATGATCGGAAAAGCCTACTCCACGGAACACAAGCATAGCCATGAAGGTACGTGGAGATGACGGAACTACAAGGGAAGACCCTTAAATGTAGCTGAACGCTAGCGCAGTCCGGTCAGATAGATGGCGTCCAATCACAACACGGTTCTTGTGTAGGGCAGGTCTGGATCTTCTGAGTAGAGAGGAGAGGTCGGGGCGACGGGAGCGTGATGGAGTGAGAGGAGGTGTGAACGTTTGAGGAGATCTCATACAATAACAATAACTGTAGCGCTATCAGCTACACGCTAATAGCTAAAATGATACATTAATAGCGTTAATATTCTTAAAAATATTCTGATTCAAATCAGAATCAGAAAAACTTTATTTGTAAAATAGAAAAATAAATGAATAAAAAATAAAATTAAAAAACAGAGAATATTTATATATATATGTGTGTGTGTATATAGATATATACATGTATATGTGTATATAAATAAACTACAATTCAAAGTGTTCATTGTCACACGCACAGTGTAGAAATGTGTTTCCCTGCACAGGGAAATTCCTACTCTGTAGTGCATTTGAACATGAATTGCTGAGAAATAATGATAGTAAACATTATTATAAATACTATAAATATGAACAGTGTGAGATGTTTGAGTGCTAGCCTAGCCTCTAGCTAGCTTAGCGCTAACTCGCCTGTTCTGAAACAAAGAGGAAGATGCGAATGCTTTCCCGCGTTGTCTCAACTGGAGGTCACCGACCAGGAGTGACGTCTCCTTCTTTTTCAATTTTTCAAGTTAAAATTTTTATAAAAGTCATTTCACGTGATTTCAAGCTAGTGTACGCTACACCGTAAACCTGGGCATCTTACAGCCTGCGGGCCACATCCGGCCCGCTGCGCTTTTTTTATCCGTCCCGCCAAACTATTTTCTTTGAATATTTTAGTATTTCCAATCAATATTGAATTTTGAATCTTTTTTCCTTTTGTTCAATTTTGTAATGACGATTACATACAAAATACATGCCAAAAAAATGTAAATATTTAAATAGCAATTTTGATTTTGTTCAATTTGTCGGCCCGCGCATAGTAATTAAATCAGTAGCCAAAATAATTGCCCCCGCCCCTGTACGAGTCCACCTTCCCCCTCAGAGTCAAGGAGTAGATAACAAGATAATGGACCTTCTCCACGACAAGGACCTCAGACGACTCAGAGAGAAGGAAACACGACTATTTGTACCGGCGGCGGCGTCAGGCCGGCCTGGAAACGGTCGGTCCGCGGCCTCCGGAGAGGCCGACGCTCTGCCGGACGCTTGTGAAGAATAGATGGTCCTGTCTCCTTCTTCTCCTTCTTCTCCTTCTTCTCCTTCTTCTCCTTCTTCTCCTTCTTCTCCTTCTTCTCCGTCCTCTGGAGCGACGGCGCTCCCTCCCTCCCCCTCGCAGGCGTGTCGCCATGACAGCCGGCAAACAGATGAGACGGCGGGAGGATGGCGGCCCGTCAGGTGCTCGCTCTTATCTCTGCAAGGCGGGGGACAAAAGTCCTGCTCCGCTGGATAACTTGTCAATATCACACACACACACACACACACACACACACACACACATGCACACACACACACACACACGGGAGAATACACATTTACGTTCCTATTAATGATTCACAAAATAGTAAGCATCTATCTATCTATCTATCTCTCTATCTATCTATCTATCTATCTATCTATCTATCTATCTATCTATCTATCTATCTATCTATCTATCTATCTATGTATCTATGTATCTATCTATCTATCTATCTATCTATCTATCTATCTATCTATCTATCTATCTATCTATCTATCTATCTATCTATCTATCTATCTATCCATCCATCCATCCATCCATCCATCCATCCATTGATCAACCATCTATCTATCTATCTATCTATCTATCTATCTATCTATCTATCTATCTATCTATCTATCTATCTATCTATCTGCGTACTCCCTGTCCGTTCAGGGTTGTATGGTTTGCTGTGTCTCCTGGTCCAGAGTGCTGGGAGGTCCCGTTCGAGGAGATCTCTGACCTGCAGTGGGTGGGCAGCGGGGCGCAGGGCGCCGTCTTCCTCGGCAAGTTCCACGGGGAGGACGTGGCGGTGAAGAAGGTGCGGGACATCAAGGAGACGGAGATCAAACACCTGCGCAAACTCAAGCACCCCAACATCATCACCTTCAAGTAGGAGAATCGTGCCGGGGCATCGGCGTTGCTACCAGGTATCTCCTGCGTTGACTCGTATGACCTTCTGCCTCTTCGCCCTCCAGGGGCGTCTGCACCCAGGCTCCCTGCTACTGTATCTTGATGGAATACTGCGCCCAAGGCCAGCTGTACGAGGTTCTGAGGGCCGGCCGCAAGATCACCCCCTCCCTCCTGGTGGACTGGTCCATGGGCATTGCGGGAGGCATGAACTATCTGCACCTCCACAAAATCATCCACCGAGACCTCAAGTCCCCCAAGTGAGTCGGCGGACCGCGACTTCCCGTCCGTCGCGCCGCAAGTTAGCGGGTAACGGGATGTTCTCTCTTCCAGTATGCTGATCACGCACGACGACCTGGTGAAGATCTCCGACTTTGGTACCTCCAAGGAGCTCAGCGACAAGAGCACCAAGATGTCCTTCGCCGGTACGGTAGCCTGGATGGCTCCTGAGGTCATTCGGAACGAGCCCGTATCAGAAAAGGTGGACATCTGGTAAGCGATGGACGTTCGCGAGTGTATTTCTGGTAGCTAACACCCGTGTTGTTGAGCGTCCAATCACAACACATGTAGGTCTGGACCTTGATCTTTAAAATTATCTAGCAAGCACTCGGTGGCGAGGAACCCTTTTGTGCAGAAACCTCTGAAAGGTTTACGCGGGTTGGGAGGGTCAGGCGCAAATTATCTTATGCTAATTATAGAATTAGCGCAAACAGGCTACATGCTAATAGCTGAAATGATACAACAATACCCCTAATATTACATAACAATAACAATTCAAGGAACTTTTATTGTCATACCAGCACATCCTATGGACTTAGACATAAAATATAAATAGAGGAGAAAACAGAGCAAATGTAAACATCTAAACAAGAGCGACAATTTAGTAAAGCGTAAAGTTGGCCCTGTTAGGCTACATGCTAATAGCTGAAATTATATAACAATACCCCTAATATTACATAAAAATAACAATTCAAGGAACTTTTATTGTCATACCTGCACATCCTATGAAATTAGTAGCCAAAAAAATAAATAGAAGAGAAAACAGAGCAAATGTAAACATCTAAACAAGTAAGAGCGACAATTTAGTAAAGCGTCAAGTTGGCACTGTTAGCACTAAATTTACATGTCAGAGCAAGGAGGTAGTTTATATTATTATTGCGCCTACGATAAGAAAAATTGCACCTTGATTGTTTAAAGTATAACAATGGCGGTGGCCTGGCGAGACGATGCGTTGGCTCGAAGGTGTCAAACTCAAGGCCCGCGGGCCAAATGTGGCCCACGAGAACATCATAAAGGTCTGATTGTCCTAAAGTAAGTCAACGATAATTTGACGATAAGCTACGACTGCGTGGTTTCCCTCCCACAGTCCAAAAACATACAGGAGGTTCATTGGAGACCCAAAAATTGCCCAGGAGAGTATACAGAGGCATACTCTGCATACTCAGCAGTGTATGCCTATGGTAGCGAGCCCTGGTGCTAACCATGAGCTTTCTCAAAAAGAAAGGGATTAAACCCATTCTTGTACAAAGAGAGGATGTCCACCCCTTTGGACATTATCAAAAATGACAGCAAAAACTGGATGTCAAAGTTAGCAAAGTCTTGTCGGTTCAGTTCGTCGATGCTACACGCCGAGTAACCGGACTCCTTCAAGGTCGTTCGGAGTTGTGCTGTGGGAGATGCTCACCGGGGAGATCCCGTACAAAGACGTGGATTCATCGGCCATCATCTGGGGGGTCGGGAACAACAGCCTCCAGCTGCCCATACCCGAGAGCTGCCCCGACGGCTTCAAGATCCTCCTAAGACAGTGCTGGTGAGGAACATTTGCGAATGTGTAGGGGTCTGACAGTGAGCAGACGAGAGTTGCGGAGGCGAGTGGACGCAAGGCGGCTGTTAGTGCCTTTAAGTGAATCGTAAATCTCTATGACCCTCCGTCCCGTCTCGGATTTACAGGAACTGCAAACCCAGAAATAGGCCCTCCTTCCGTCAGATCCTTCTCCACCTGGATATAGCCTCGGCCGACGTGCTGTCCACTCCACAAGAGACGTACTTCAAATCTCAGGTGAGGTTGCTCTCGCGATCCGCCTGAGTGACACGCCGAAGTAGGCGAGTCGTGCGTTTTAACCACCGTGGGCGAACACGTCTGCGCCCACGCACCCCTGCCCGGGAACTAGTTTCCAATACGCTCTCATCGTCTCATCAGGCCGAATGGCGAGAGGAAGTGAAACAGCACTTTGAGAAGATTAAGTCTGAGGGTACTTGTCTCCATCGGTTGGATGAGGAACTCATCAACCGGCGCAGAGAGGAGCTCAGGTTTGTGTTTAACCCCCGAAACCCCGGCGCATTGTTCTGCATCTCCTGAGGACGATAATAGATGGCTGCACTTTAACGATGTTAACAAATCCTCGAACGCGCAATGACCTCAACGGCCTCTTTCCTTCCCCAGGCACGCTCTGGACATCCGCGAGCACTACGAGAGGAAGCTGGAGAGGGCTAACAACCTCTACATGGAGCTCAGCGCCGTCATGTTGCAGCTGGAGCTCAAGGAGAAGGAGTTGCAGAGGTACGGATCCGCCCGGGAGTGTCATCTGGTTCGTTTTCGTGTAGTGCCGCCACTCGTGATGCGCCCGTGTCCTTTGGCCAATGCAGGAGGGAGCAGTCTTTGGACAAGAAGTACCCGGGCCTGTTCAAGCACCACAGCTCCAGACAGAGCAGCTCCTCCAACTCTATGGACAAACTCATCAAGAAGAGGAACGTCCCGCAGAAACTTCCCTCGGGAAAGAGGTCTGCATGCACGTACCTCTTGTATAACTGGCACCTTGACAGGCCAATCCAGTCAATCACAAAGCAGTTGTCTTGATGACATTTTCCAAGTAGACTAGGTCTGGACCACGGTCTTTAAGATGATTGACAGAAACCCAATACTGACCCATGAGCCTGCACTTGGCGACAGCAGCGTAGAATCAATGCCTTTTACCGCCGCGGGAACCAGACGCTGCAGCATGACTATGGGTTAGCCTAGCGCTAGCTACAACTTCTCTCAAAAAGGAAGGATTTAAGTCTGATCTTAACCCAGAGGGTGTATTTCACACCTAAGCCTTCAGTAGTGCTCCATTTATCAATCCACCCCTCTATAAGTGTTTTATGGCTATAAAAAATGTCTTATTATGTAGTGAGCGGACTGAAAGCGATGGACAAATCCTTTTCTTCGCTGTAACAGGGCTGCTAGCTTCGGAACTGCCCGACCTCTCTTACAATGCCAGCTCTTCTTGAAAAGTCTATCTTGAAAATGGCTTTGACACTAAATCTGCCACAACATCAATTTCTTCTCTTCCTTCAGCCGTCATGGGTTGACAAATTAGCTATTATATCAACACATCTATATATGTGTTTGTGCAGCCTGCTAGCTCTGGCTAGTACTCTCTGACTATCCAATCAAAGGGTGTGTGACACGCTGACGTTACCGTAGCCTTCTAGAAGGCCCCGGTGTCGCAACTCAAAATCTGATTGGTTGAAGCAACAGTTTCATCAACATTAATATTTCACTAGAGTGCTTGTGAATCTGATTCTGCAGGCCCCCAGGCAGATTTCTTTGACTTTGACCCTGTCTGGCAACGAATAATGGCTGAAATGTGATTGGTTAAACTCTTTAATGTGAAAATACATGTCTGGAAGCAGCACGGCCAGGGAAAGAGCTATGAAAGGAAGCAGACAGACCACTTGGAATTTTTTGATAAGTAATTATGGACAAAATATCATTACAATCAGTCTATGATTCAGATTTTTTTTTAGGCCAGCAGAGAAGGCCTTGCGGGCCCTGACGGCCCACCTGTGTCTTAACCAAAGACGTCGTGTCTGATATTGGAAGACGAGTCGAGAGCAGTACGATTATGATTCGGTCACATTGATGTACTTGTCTTCTATGGATAGACAAGAGTTACTCCTATATTGAGAAATAACTCTTCAATTATTGCACTGCTAGCTGCATGCTAGCTGATGTTGTAGTGAAGAATCAATAAGCGCTTAATTTTGACTTATTAAGAGTGGAAATATTACCATTTAGAAAATAAATATGACCCGCTGTGAGCAAAAGTACATCGGAAAAATCCCCATAAAACAGAAAAAAAAAACCCAGAAAATATTACACGGGACATTTTAACAGCGTTAAGATAAAATTGATATTTTTCAATAATTTATTTCCACCCCGGCTCTTTCAGGCCAGACATCCTGAAGTCTGAGGTCATCATTCCCAAAATGGATTCTTCTGTAATGCAAGTCACCATCCCGGCCTGCTCCAGCAGAAGCTCCACTTCCCCGAGTCGGTCGCGAAGGGTAAAGACACGCCACCGCAAACCCGGCAAGGGCAGCAGCGGCGATCTGGCCGGACTCAAAGCCAACCAGTCGTCTCCTAGTAGAGACACGAACCCCCAGGCTAACGGCTCCACCACCAGCACCTCCAAGCAGCTCCTGGAGCCGTCGGCCACCTCGCAGCAGAGGCAGCTGTCCTCCTCCAGCCCCGACCTCATCTGCACCACCCTGGAGGCCGAGGGCCAGGGGACGGGGGACTCCTCCGTGGGCGGGCTGGAGAGAGGGGGGAGCCTCAGCGCCTCGGCGGGACTGGGAGGCTCCGAGGCCGGGGCGGCCGCTTTGGACGACCTCACGGAAACCCCGCCGCGCAGCGACACTCCCAGCGAGGACGCCGCGTCCTTCCCGTTCTCCAGCAGTCCGGACTCGCCCTGCGGGAGGGGGGCGGCGGCGGGGCGGGGGTCGCTGGGGTCGCCGCGACTCCCCCACGACGGCGAGGAGAAGGAAGACGGAACCGGCGCCGTGAGGATGCCCCGCGGGGCGTCGGGGGGGATCGGGAGCCAGCACCTCACGCCTTCCGCCATCCTCTATAGGGCAGCTATCACTCGGAAACAGGTCCGCCGCCGCCGCCCTCGTCCGGGGACGCTTCGACTCGCGCTCACGACCCTTCTTTTCCCTGATTGCGCTTGCAGAGGCGTGGAGTGTCATCGGAGGAGGAGGAGGGAGAAGTTGACAGCGAGGTGGAGTTGCCACGGAGACGGTGAGTAAGTCGCTGTCCTTTCGTCACCGCGAAATTACACGGACACATTTTCCCTGGCCGATTACACGCTGATGTATTTAAGGATCCAAGAAGTGTTTCAAGCTCTTAAATAGCGCTTTACGCTGGATGGCTTTCACCCGTTCATCCGTTCATCCGTTCATCCGTTCACCCGTCCGCTCGACGTTTTGCCCGAGGACGCTTTGGCTTGCAGACTGAAGGGAATCGAACCGCCAACCTTCCGATTGAGCTGCATAAATAAATAATTCCTGTAATTACAACAAGGTTTGCATTTCGCAAATCTTTTGTTCCATCATCACATTATTCATAATTTTAGTCTCTCTCTCTTAATATTTATATTTATATTTATTTTTATTTTTATTTTTATTTTTATTTTTATTTTTATTTTTATTTTTATTTTTATTTTTATTTTTATTTTTATTTTTATTTTTGTTTTTGTTTTTATTTTTATTTTTATTTTTATTTTTATTTTTATTTGGGTGGAATTAATAACATATAAAGATGAAAATGATGACAGTTATGTATGCAAGTGTCATCATTTTCATCATTATATGTATGTATTCATAAAAAGGTCACATTTTTCATTTACTTTCATTTCATTTGTCTATCTTCTTAGTATTTGAATAGTAAATGTGAAAATCTAGCAATTTTTGAATAAAAACTAAAACTAGTGAGGTTAAATGAGAAATACCTTTGCAGTACGAGTCACTGATAAATATAACCATTTCATTCTTTTTGACATTTTTTTTCTTTCCAAGATTGGCAAGTGAGGCACGGCCTCTCCTGCCTCCCCTGACTGCACCTCACTAATACATATATATATATATATATATATATATATGTACACACATATAAACATACATACAAATATGTGTACAAAAATGCCCAAAGGAAAAGAAGACTTTCTTGGTGCAGGACATGTATGACTGAGACAAAATGATGAATGAGATGGTTTGGACATGAACACTCCTCTGTGTCCATGTCCAAATCATTGTGAAGATTTGGGTAGAAGGTTGCTGAAGGTGAAGCTGCTGAGCAGGAGGTCTAGAGGAAGACCAAAGAGAAGATTCATGGATGTAGTGAGAGAGGATATGAAGTTAGTTGGTGTGAGAGAGGAGGATCCAGAGAAGAGGGTTAGATGGAGAAGGTGGATTAGCTGTGGTGACCCCTGAAGGGAAAAGCCCAAAGGAAAAGAAGAAGATACTGTATGTATGTTTGTATGTGTGTGCGTGCGTATGTATACGTGTGTGTATGTATACATACTGTACGTATGCATGCATATATGTACTGTGTGTTTATATGTATGTACATATGTGTGTGTGTTTATATACGGTATATATGTGTATGTATACCATATGTATGGTATGTATGTATACCATATGTATGTTGTATACACACACACACTGTATCTACATATTTAAGATAAGATAAGATAAGATAAGATAAGATAAGATAAGATAAGATAAGATAAGATAAGATAAGAACAACTTTATTAATCCCGAAGGAAATTGTTTGTATGTGTGTGTGTATATATATATACTGTATGTATGTACATATGTGTGTGTGTATATATCCAGTATGTATTTGTATATATACCATATGTATGTTTGTATGTATGTGTGTGTCTGTATACATATCTCTCTATATATATCGATATATATACTGTATCTATATATGTACTGTATGTATATGTGTATATATATGTGTGTGTGTACATTTACAGTTTGTACGTATATATATGCATATATACTGCTCCAAAAAACAAAGGGAACACTTAAACACCACAATGTAACTCCAAGTCAATCCCACTTCTGCAAAATCAAAGTGTCCACTTAGGAAGCAGCACTGATTCATTTGGACTTGTTTTAAGGACATTAAATCAACGCTGGATCAGCCTGGAGTGTGTTTTTACACTTTTATTTTGAGTGAGAGACCAAATCCGGACCTCCATGGGTTCATACATTTGATCCCCATTGATCATTTCTGTGCGAGTTTGTTGTCAGCACATTCTACTATGTAAAGAGCAAAATTTTTAATGAGAATTTTTCATTCATTAAAATCTAGGATGTGTTATTCTTTTGAGCAGTGTACATATATGTGTGTGTATACATACTGTACGTATGCATGCATATATGTACCGTATGTATGTGTGTGTATATTTGTATGTATGTGTGTGTGTATATATATACTGTATGTATATTTATGTGTGTGTGTGTGTGTGTGTGTATAAACTGTATGTATGTATGTGTATATTACTGTATGTATGTATGTAAGTGTGTATAAAAATTATGTATGAACGTATGTACATTACGTATGTGAATATATACAGTATGTATGTGGACATAAAATGTATGTATATGTGTATATACAGTATCTATGTATGTGTATATATACAGCATGTATGTGTTTATGTGTATATATACATTATGTATGGATGTGGACATAAACAATATGTATGTGTGCATATACAGTATGTATGTGTATGCATACAGTATGTATTTGTGTATCTGTATATTTACAGTATGTATGTGTCTGTATAAACAGTATGTATGTGTGTATATACAGTATGTATGTATGTGTATATTGGATTCAGTGCGTAATTGTATATGTATGTATGTAATGTATAGATGTCGTCAGTCTTGGAACCTACAGCCATGCGAGATATTTATCGTACATCTTTGTCATTTTTTAGCGAACCGAAATGAATCCTACATTTAACAGAAGCCCCGTTGAGCTCATAAAACACAAGCTGCTCATAAAACCCCTCCATTGTTGCTTCCCCACATTTTTGCTTTTTGGACCAGTTGTCTAAGAAACCACTTTCCCCGTTCGCGTGTGTGTAACCGCTGTTGTCATCGCTTCGCCAGTCGCCCGACGAGCATCACGAAGTGCCAGTCGGTGTCCACCTTCAGCTCGGAGAACCTGTCGGTGTCGGACGGCGAGGAGGGCCACACCACCGACCACTCCCACAGCGGCACGCCGGACGTCGTCAGCACCAACACGGACGACAGGCTGGACGACCGCAGCGACGACCTCCTCTCTCAGGGGTCGGAGATCCCGGCGGACAACACCGACCCGGCGCAGGCCTCCGACGGCCTGTCGGAGAGGGACGGCGCCGCCGGTCAGGCCAAAGCTCAGCTGGACGCCGGGCAGAATCCCAACGAGGTGAAGCGGCGCCGCCCGGGGACGCGTTTCGTCATTTCGCGCCCCAAAAAATGACATCTTCCCCGTTTGTTTTCAGAGCCGGGGACTGTGCGACGATTCCGACTGCGACAGCGCCGAGCTGGATCAGTCCGGGAGCGGCGAGCCCAGCCGTCCCCCGAGCGCCGGAGCCTGGGCGCCGCCACCTCAGTTGTTACCCTACCAGGGGTCTCCACAGGCGCCCAACACAGGACCTCCGTAGATCACTTGGCAAATACCTCCAACCACATCCATCACGGACGAACACCAATCAGTCAGTGCGTTACTGTCGCGGTGACACCTTCTCCACCACCAACTCGAGACCGACGGGCGGGGGGCGGGGGCGGGGGTGGTGGTTCGGTCGCCTCGCTAAAAAACAAAAACAAAAACAAAAACAAAAACAAACAAAACAAAAAAAAAAAAGTCCGACGGTACTCGTCATGACCCGACATCAGAATTTCCTGGCAGCTTGTGACCTCGGAATAAACGTCACCGGAGTTCGAGGGAAAAGGGGGAAAGGAAAAAAAAAAAAACAAAAACAAACAAAAACAGAAAAAAAAAAGGTTACCGTGGCAACCGCCCGAGTCCAGTCGAAGACGCACGCACAAGACACCGCACTCGTAGTCCTTTAAAACACTCTAATCCTCACTCTGGGAGCATCCTGATACTCCGCACCATGAATGCATCGAATACTAACCAATAATAATGTAAATACCCATGACATCTCGCACCAGATATATCTAACTTTATTTTATTTGTAAGATAAAAGTCTAAGAATAAATGGTATGCAGCCCCCTCTCCTCCCCCCGTGAACAAATGCATGACTACATGTTTATAATTTATGGTTCGAATGTGTCCGTTTTATATTTGGTGAAAAGTTTACACTTTTTTAATCCTGAAAGTATTAACTTTGGTTATTTTGTTTACGTTACTAAATGTCATAGCACTTAAAAACGAACAAATGAATTGAAATTCACGGAACGGGACAGGTCGCCGGGGGGGGGGGCGTCTCGGTGGCGATTGGTAACTAAGGGTTCTCGGTTGATGAAATGTTATTTTTTTTAAGAAAAAAAACAACGAAAAAAAACCTTCCGATGACCGAGTTTCAAACACGCGATCGCAATGAGGTTTTTAATCAGGGGGATCGGATTCGCGAACGAAACGGGCGAAGGGGGGCCTTTGGAGTTCGGACGAGAAAAAAAGCACTTCCGCCGCCCGCTAGTAGTAGACATCGTGCTGTATCATCGCTATTTACGCTCGACGACCTCTTCTGACGGGCTTCGACTCCGGTTCTGCCTCTCTTGGAACAATAACACACGAGCAACGGTGCTTTTTTTGCAACGAACCAAACGGACTCCTTCCGCTCGCCACGTCGGAACGCTTCGTGAAAACCTCGACTGTTGTTCTTTTTACCCTTTAAAAAGCGGCAGCGGCGGCGGCGGCGGCGGCCGGGTGAAGGAATAGAGCACTCCTCTCTGTGGTGGTTTCTGGTAGAAGAAGTTAAGTATCCTTTTGGGTTTTGGATAGAAATGTTTTTGTTTTTATACAGCATTGCACATTGTACCTGTAACATAGGGATTATATTAAAAAGGAAAAAAAATATTATGAGCTACAATAAATAATGTATTGGATAAAAACAGCGTGGTCTTTGTTTGGCGGGCTGAGATTCACGTGAAATGGTTGTACGTCTTAGATAAGACGGACTTTATCGATCCCGTGATGGGAGAATTTGACTTTTCCTGGGGGAACGGTTGTGTTTCTACATTATGCAGTGGGTTTCTGAAAAAAAAAAAAAAAAGTACAAGGAAAAAATGATAAATTAACCTTGAAATGTTTTGCAAATTTGAAAAAAAAAAAGGATTTTTTTCGATGAAAAAACATCCACTGACATTGTTAAAAATGATCTTTTCTTTTCTTATTTCTGTAAAAAACACAAAAACGATGGCAAAAAAATAAATAAAAAATTAAAAAGATTGATTTAATAACCAGAATCGCCGTGGTAACATTCTACCCCCTCTCATACATGCTCCCGATCGATTTGCTAATCAAATTTAGTGGCAAATTTTCCCACAGTGATAAGATTTTCTCTTTTAACCCAACAATATTTCTCGGGTTTAATTTCATCAATAGGTTTTTAATATTAATTTGTCATGTATTTTTTAGAGGAACAGTTCATTACATGGAAAGATTTTTATGATTTACCTGTTTCGCTCCTTTACACTAAAACAAAGGAAAATTTGGACTTTGTGTTACTTCTAGGTAATGATCTTATTGGTAAACAAATTAGGCCGTATATGGCCCCCAGACCAAAATGAGTTTGATACCCCTGATCTACTCCCTCGTCACCCATGACTGCAGAACATCTAACCCTATTCTCTGAATCCTCCTCTCACACCAACTTACTTCAAATCCCCTCTCACTACGTCCATGAATCTCTTTAGTCTTCCTCCAGACCTCCTGGCTGGCAGCTACACCTTCAGCAACCTTCTACCCAGATCTACACCGTGGTTCGGACATGAAAAGAGGAGTGTTCATTTGTCATACATGTCCTGCACCCCTGTGAAATTTTTTTCTTTTCCTTTGGTTTTTTCCCTTCTGTGGTCGCCAAAGCAAATCAACCTTCTCCATCTAACCCTATTCTCTGAATCCTCCTCTCTCACACCAACTTACTTCATATCTCCTCTCACTACGTCCATAGATCTCTATTTGGTCTTCGTCTAGACCTCCTGGCTGGCAGCTACACCTTTAGCAACCTTCTACCCAGATCTCCACCATGGTTTGGACATGAACAGAGTAGTGTTCATGTCCAAACCATCTCCATCATCACCTTGTCTTGGTCATACATGTCCTGCACCCCTGTCACAAAGTCTTCTTCTCCTTTGGGCTTTTCCCTTCAGGGGTCACCACAGTGAATCAACTTTCTCCATCAAACCCTCTTCTCTGTATCCACCTCTCTCACACCTACCACCTTCATATCCTCTTCACCCATGACTGCAGACCTGTGTTTAGATCCAACTCAACTCATTGGTGACAACCATGAGTCTGAATACAGGGCAGAGGTAACAGACCCAGCAGCACGGTGTGCCGACAATATCGGTAAAACCAAAGAGATCACTGTGGACTTGGGGAAGGAACGGCATGGAGGTGGAACGACTTTCCAGCTTCAATTTCCCGGGGACCCACATTTCTGAGAACCTGTCCTGGACAACTAAGACCTCCAACCTGATTAAGAAGGCCCATCGGTGTCTCTTCTTTCTGAGGACACTGAAAAAAGAGCCACCTGTCTGCTGACATACTGGGAATACATGGGAATTGCTTTGTTGCTGATCACAAGGCACTACAGAGGGCGGTGAAAACTCAACTTCCTGCTATAGAAGATGTCCACAAGAAGAGACATATTCTCTTCAATAGCATCTGGCAGCTGCTCATCTGGTTAAACTATTTATACTTGTATATTCCGTAAAATTCATATCGCATCTCTATAGTATCCCTTCTGTAGAGTTACTGTATAAGACATGAAAAAAAAATTGCATTTATTCTATAAATACTGCATTTATCTGTAAATACCGCACATTCTGCACATATGCACTTCTGATGAGATGCTATCTGAATTTTGTTACACTGTACCCCACTTTACCGACACTCAAATATTAAAAGCAGACAAATAGATCCTCGCAGATCAGTCCCACATCCTTCACCTGGCTTTCGAGTGGCTCCTGTCTGGTCGCAGACGTCGCTGTCCCGCCTGCAAAACCCAGAATAGGAGGGCAACCTTCGTCCCAAGAGCTGTCCAACTCCTCAATGCCCAGCAATCCTGCAAACCCCTCATCGCCAAAGCCGGCCCCTCTTTCCCCCCATCTCGCTAAGTGTGATTAATACCACTCATGTTATATTTATTATATAAATGCAGAGCAATTTAGTACGGACCATTAGCACAATTTTCTCCTCTTCTTCACCTTTTTGGCTTTTCCCTTCAGGGGTTGCCACAGCAATTTACCCTCTCCATCTAACCCTATTCTCTGAATCGTCCTCTCTCCCTACGTTCATAAATCTCTCTTTGGTGGTCCTCTAGACCTCCTGCCTGGCAGCTACACCTTCAGCAACCTTCTACCCAGATCTACACCGTGGTTTGGACATGAAAAGAGGAGTGTTCATTTGTCATACATGTCCTGCACCCCTGTGAAAAATTTTTCTTTTCCTTTGTTTTTTTTTCCCTTCAGTGGTCGCCAAGGCAAATCAACCCTCTCCATCTAACCCTATTCTCTGTATCCTCCTCTCTCACACCAACTAACGTCATATCCTCTCTCCCTACGTCCATAAGTCTCTCTTTGGTCTTCCTCTAGACCTCCTGGCTGGCAGCTACACCTTCAGCAACCTTCTACCCAAAGCGTCACCATGATTTGGACATGGACAGAGGAGTGTTCAGGTCCAAACCATCTCCCTCATCACTTTGTCTTGGTCATACATGTCCTGCACCCCTGTGACAAAATCTTCTTTTCCTTTGGGCTTTTCCCTTCAGAGATCGCCACAGCAAATTTACCTTCTCCATCTAACCCTGTTCTCTGAATCATCCTCTTTCCCGACGTCCATAAATTTTCTTTGGTCGTCCTCTAGACCTCCTGGCAGGCAGCTACGCCTTCAGCAAACTTCTACCCAGATCTTCACCATAGTTTGGACATGAACAGAGGAGTGTTCATGTCCAAACCATCTCAGTCATCACTTTGTCTTGGTCATACATGTCCTGCACCCCTGTGGGTCTTCTTTCCCTTTGGACTTTTCCCTTCAGGGGTCACCACAGCGAATCAACTTTCTCCATCTAACCCTTTCCTCTGCATCCACCTCTCACAGCAACTAACTTCAAATCCTCTCACTACGTCCATGAATCTTCTCTTTGGTCTTCCTCTAGACCTCCAATTCCAGCATCCGTCTTCCAATATATTCACTATCCCTCTTCTGTACATGACCTAACCATTTCAGTCTGGCTTCTCTGACCCTCTCTCCAAAACATCTAAAATATTGCACAATTTTGTAAAGTAATACATATACATTTAAATATATCGGTATATACAGGTGCTACTCATTTACTGCTGAACTTGGTTAATGACGACTCAGGGTTACGATGGGCTGAGTGGTAATACAAAAATACGCGTGGAATGCGCTTGCAGCAGAGTTGTAAGTAAGTATGATATGTACGCGCTTAGAATTGGCCTATATTCATGCAAATATAACATTAACGGGAAAAAAAAGGTAAATTGCACGGTGCAAATGGCCGATATGTATGTAAATACTGTACGGTAGAAACAGTGTTTCACTTAACAACCGGCCCCTAAGAATGTAACCCTGTCGGTAAGTGAGGACCACCTGTAGAAATATACATATTTATATATAAAATTCTTTATTTATTTTTTTACCTTTTTAACCGGCAGTTGGCTGCTGTCGAATTAGCGTCTGGCCACCAGTTAGGGAGGGGGTCGGCAACCCGCGGCTCCCTTTGGAGTATTTAATTAAAATTTATTTTATTTTAGTTCATTCATTTTTAAAATGTCATTTTTAATTTGAAGATTATGGCGATCTTGTAACATCTGAAGAAAACGTGTTAGAATATCTCTGAGAAAGAGGACAGCATTTTTGGTTTTCTGTCGATGGATAATTTCAGTTTGGCTTTTTTTTTCATAAATACAAGAAGGACTCAAAAAGACATTTAAGTTTTTTTTTTAAAAGTAACCTTCAACCAAATTTTTTGTTTTTTCGGAGTTGTTGCATGCCGAATTGTAATTTTGTTTTCTGTGCGGTTGTTGACTGCAACACATTTTATTTATATACTGCTCAAAGAAAATAAAGGGAACACTTAAAAACACAATGTAGTGTAGAAACACGTTTCCCAATACAGTGAAATTCCTACTTTGCCATAAAGCACTGCATGTAAAAGAAAATACCAAGATTCCCATTGAATAGGGGTTGGGAAAGAAAATTCAATTTTACTTTTGATCCTCTTTGATAACGGTAAAAATGAAGGAATTCGATCTCAGCTTTGGCAGGGAGAAAAACAAACAAAAAAAAAAAGAAACACGTAAGAGTGTAAGCATTTCACAGGTTTTCCTTTTTTATTTCTGCATTTCATTTCTTCAACAATTTAAATTGCACCCAGATCTACAATAGTTTTGAAAACGTGCACAAAAAACGTGAGTTTCTTCATCCTGCAAAGAATAAAAAATAAAATTTGACCCAGGCAAAAAAGGATAGCAGGAAACTAGTGTTAATTCTATAATTCTCCTTCTAGTTAATCATAATTTAATACCTCAGCATAATATACTTTTTTTTTAAAGACCATTATGTCTTGCCCCCTTGCAGCATTCCCCAGCCCTGCAGTTAAAAAAAATATTTTCTCTATTTAAAACAAACATTTCAATGTTATTTCTCCGCCGTCGTAGTCGTCGCTGTGGTCTTAGTAGTTCCAGAGAAAAGAAAATATTTTCCTCTCGTTCAGGACCCCCCTCCCCCCAGTGACCGAGGCCCGCCCACCCATATCAGAATCCGATACAAAACAATTCTCAAAACTCCCCGATCGTGGAGGAAAAAAAAAAAAAACGGGATGGGGGGGGAGAAGAAAACAAAAAAAAAAAAAAAAAAAAAACACAGGAATGACACAAAAAAATGAAGGAAAAAAAAAAAAAAAAAAATACTGAGCAGATTAGAGGTGAGACATAATGTAGCTTCGACCTGCTCCGACCCCCCGTTAAGCGGCGGGCGGAGTCCCGTCTGACGGCGGCGGTGGTTCCTGCATCCACCTTCCACTGGGATCATCTACATCGTTCCAGAAAAAAAAAAAAAAAAAAAAAAAAAAAGAAACCCGTCCGACCCTTAAATTCACCGTTCAGAAAGTACGGCTTCCGACGGAGGATGGCAAATCGACCGACGGTTCTCTCTCTAGCGCGGAGCCGTGTATTAAATAAAAATAAATAGATATTTAAAAAGGAAGTGTGGGGGGGAGAGGGGGGGGGGGGAGAAGAACAGTCCATCTACGATATTATCGGGTCTTTTTTTTTTTTTCTCAACATTTTCTAAGAAAAATCTGACATAAGAAAAAAAAAAAAAACAAAAAAAAAAAAACATCATTTTATGCCTTTTTCAGATTTTTCTAAAACTTGTCACCTAGAATGGAGATCATACAGATATACAGCAAAAACAAAAAAAAAAAAAAAAAATACAACAGAAGGAAGTCTTTTTAAAAACTATATGCAATGGGAATTTAAAAACATAATAAATAAATAAAATACCGATATCTGGAGGATGCTGTAATTACAACCGAGGCGTCTAACCGAAGCAGAGGAGAGAACAGTGAGTTTATACTACTGTCGATTTTTGCATTAAGTTCAATGAGGGACCTCTTGGTAAAAAGTCGAGGGAGGGGTGACATTAGGTGCTGATGAAGATCCTCCATGTCAGTTGGCTGCGAGTCCGGTAGCGTCGGAGGAGAGTCTGAATGCAGAACACAACAAAACAAAAACAAACAGACAAAAAAAAAAAAAAAAAAAAAAAACAGATTGAGCCTTTCAAAAGATCGAACGCGGAAACACTTCGGCTCGCACAACAACACCCCTTGTGCGTCGGCACAGTGTTTCGGGTGTGTGTGTCGCCGGGGTGAATGACATCATCGCGCCGATGGAATTCTAACCCCCACCTGACCCGACCCGACGGACGTCCAGTCGCGGTCGTACGAGTCCGAGCCGGAGACGAGCTGCGCCTCCCCGCAAACCCCCGCTTTAATAAGCCCGGCTCGGGTTTTGGGGACCTCAATTTCCTGCGGGGTCGCATTTCGTGTTTACCAACATATTGCCATTTGAAATAAAAGAAAAAAATTTTTTTATTGGCATGAAATCGTGAAAAAGGAAAGCTGCCAGAGAGTCAGATCTGCTTAGTTGTGGAAAACCTCGCTAAGAATGTATCGTTTAAAATAAAATCCACGTCTGGATGTGACTGCACCTGTGACGCTTTAAAGCTCCGTCCCTGCATTTTATTTTTCTGTCAATGAATTTGCTTTCTGGTGCCGCTTCGAACCCTGTTGCTGGCCTCGGCTTGAAATGCCTTCAGATTCCCTTAAAAAGCGACAGACTGAAGGAGTTCCTTTTCCTTTGAGTTTGCTCAGAAAAGGAAATGAGGCCGTTATCTGCTCGCACCCCCGAGTAAACACCACTTTTACCGTCCACCAAAGCCCGGAAGGAAGTGTTTCGGCTTCCTTAAAAAAAAAAAAAAAAAAAACGCTGACACCAATATCCAAACTGGTTGACCGGCTCTGGAAACCCGACTGGATACTTCTAGCCGTCGGAACTCCCAAGCATCCATTTGAATATTTCCACAAAAAAGATTTTCACTTTTAATTGAATATGTATTGTAAAGGCTTTTTTGAATCAAAAAAAAAAAAAAAGAAAACCAGGAAAAGTCATCTATCTTCATCTGTATTTTGCACTTAAAACCACTAAAATTGTCCTCTTTAGCCGCAGAATTCCTCCGTCACACACTTCCTAAGTCCCTTTTGTTGTCACTCTTAATTTCACTTGTATAAACTAAACACCTGTAAAAATCCAGAGATTATCCGTGTCACTGTTTGAGCCGTCGTGCTCGAAGCGTGCCAAAACAGTAGCGGCTAATAGCGGAAATGACGGTAAAACACCCCGAAGTCATGCGTAAATCAAGAAACGGAACCGGGTCGCGGGAAAATGAAAAAGCATAATTATAATGCAGATAAACAATGTGAAATAGAATCTGAAAATCGAGTGGACGTAAACAAAGCGCGCGGTACCAGGATAGCGAGCGCTAACAAACACCTTTCGAATTTGACATCGCGCCGCCTCAAATTGATTTATTTTCGTTTTGACGCGACGGCAGCGGCGGGAGCTGACAGCCGTCGTAATAAAACGTATATAAAAAAAAAAAAAACAGCTTTTCAAGTCAGCGATTCCAAAAAAGGGGATGAAGACTTGCGGTGCGGAGGTATGATGATATCTGAAACACGCACTAGCATGGAATTACTGCTTTTTGTATTCTTTAGATACACGTGCGCACCGATCACCGACCAGCTTCTCCGAAAAACCCTCCGTGCACGGCGACATCATTCCTTCCTTTTCCCCGTTTTCAAGCTGCGCTCGCAGAGCCTCGTGCTCGCTTCCTATCCGCCTCTGCTTTCCATCAACAGATATTACGCCAGTTAAAATCTCTTTTTCGGGCCAGACACGGCCCGTAATCTAATTTGCCTTTCGGCCTCCTCGACCCATTGTTGCAAATAGATTTTTTCTTAACGTTGCATTCGATGGTCGGTTTTGTCTCGGCTGGGGTTTTGAAAGCAGCCTCCTTGTGAGCGAGACACTCATTCGGGCTGAAATCTTTAACTTTAAATAACTTTTACTTCCCCCTTTAAAGTGATCGCGCTCAGCGTCTGCAAGTTTGCCTATCGGGAGTTTCCTGCCGCTTTTCCTCCCTCAAGTAAAGCGACAAGAGTCCAAACTTAATCCACACTCATAGGCAATGCGGAGGATGACACTACTAAACATATTAAAAAGGTTGTTCTGCAATCTGGCAGTCACTAAAATGCACTCCAACAAGGCAGAATGTCAGATCGGTAACAGGCGTGACGACAATTTCCTTACTCGCCCCCGTCCTCACGTGTTTCCTGTTTGAAAGTTCGAATCTAGCTTTTGAACCGTTTAGATCTCAGGGATAAATTCTTTTTAGGGCGACTGAACGCAGGCTTGAAACCGCGCTGACAAGCGCCGCTTTAAAAAAAAAAAACAAAACTATCAGCCGAATTAGCCTGAACCACCTCCAACACGGCATCTCCAAGGAGGCGGTTGTGGACTTCCGGAAGAATCGGAGGAGACGGGGACCGTCCAGGGCGAGGAGGTGGAGATAGTGGACTCCTACAAGTACCTTGGGGTCCACGTGGACAATAAACCGGACTGGTCACGCAACACAGATGCGCTCTACAGGAAGGGTCAGAGCAGGATGTTCCTCCCGAGGAGACTGACGCGCCCTGCCGGGACCGCTGGTGAGGAAAGCCCGCCCGGCGCCGGGACCGAACCCGGAACGTCTCCAAACGGCGGCGGCGGGGAGGGTGAAGGCCGATCCTTCCCGCCTCCTGCACCAGGAGCCGACGGGCGGCTCATTCAGCCGCCGGTTCGTCCCGACCCGGTGCAGAACCCGACGCTTCGGACGGCGTTGAACACACGGCTCTGACCGGCCTGAGGTGCATCTGTGCTGCTTCCACCGCTTCACTACCCGGCCCATTCACGCCATGACCTGAAACTCTAGCCTTTCTCATCCACGTTGGTCGCAGCTCACGTGCACCCCGCCTGTTTATGTTTATTTTATTCTCATCATTGCTATCGCCTCTATTCATATTGTCATTTAGTTTCGGTTGGCACTTTTTCACCCTTATCCCTGATGCTCCCTGCCGTCTATTTATTCCTGGACATCTTTGCTAATATCTGTCTTCTAACTATCTATTTATTTTTGACATTAGAACAGTTACGCCGCCGTGACACATTTATCTTATTAAATGCGACAAATTAATACATTTAAAAAGCCTGTCGTGCAGCTTCGTCCCCACCTACGTGTTGCGCGAGCGCGCCGCATCTTACCGGGCACTGATCAGGTACTCGGCCAGGCTGATGCTGGCGTGGGAGCCGGTGATGGTGACCTGTCTGTCGGTCGATCCCTCCACAGGATTGGCGATTTTGATCTGAGCTCCTGACATCTGACGAATCTCATTGATCTTTGCACCCTGGCGGCCGATGATGCAGCCGATGAGCTGAGAGGGAGGGAAAACGGACGAGCCGCGACATTCAGTCCCGCGTGAAACGAGAGCGGGAGGAAAGAGGGTAAACGGCGTCTTACATCGTTTGGAATGGTCAGCTCGTGAGAGCCAGTTTGTGCAGAGGCGTCCATCCCAGCTGGAGAAAGGCAAAGAAACCCCGTGAGTGTCGATCGGACCGTTTACGGCGCGTCTACGGCGATCGAAATTCAACGCTTCGGTTCTGCCCACCTACCCTGGAAGCCCTGGTTGCTATGTGCAATGGGGAAGGGGCTCTGCTGCATGGCCAGCTGGTGAAGTTTGGTGAGCTGGGGACAGAACGGGGGGGAGAGCAAACACAACCGATTCACGGGTGAGGATGCCGTGTCGCACGTCGAGAAGCTGAATGTGTGTTATAATCCCCGTAATTATAGGTCGTAGTGGTAATGAGGGAGGAAAATGTGAAATGGAACGTAGGACCTTCGGTCTATCCTGAAGTTGGAATAACTACTCGAAAAAAAAAGTGGAATCTCTAGAATTACAAAATGGATGTTGGCGAGACGGCGGCGGTTGGAAAAAGAAGTGAGAGGGATGAAATAAGAAGGTGGCATGGATTCCCAGGACCGAACTTGCAAATATACTGGATCACTTACAGAGGGCCCTTCACTTACATCAGGCTGTGGAATGGCGTGCTGCCCTTGGACAGCGTATGCCTGCTGGGAGAGAATAGCACTTAGGAGGTGGACAGTGTCACACACAGTGTACTTCAATATCCATTAATCCTCTGTCCTTGGAACGAATCCAGATAGACAGTGCTTTCATTCCTCACCTGACCACCTGCAAAGATGACAGGAGAGCCTGAGGGTTTGGGTCTGTAGGGGATGGTCACCCCTTTTGGTGGGGACTGGGGAGGGGGAGGAGGAAAGACAAGAGATGCATTCAAAATAATCCCCAAAAACGGGCAAAGCGGATCCCCGCGTTACGTTCTTTACCTCGAGCATGACCACGCAAATCTGCTTGACGCACTCGATGATGGACTGTGGTGTCCCTGCGACGGTGATGGCACGCTCTGTTGAGTTGGGCAACATGTCCCCTGCTACTTGTACCTGAGCTCCTGCCGACTGGAGAGCGACAGACACGGGCCGCGGTGAGGAAACGTTAAGAGGAAGCCGAGTCACAAAATTAAGGACAACAAAAAACATTACATTGAGGAGACGCGCTCGATTCTGATAGGTTTTGGTCTGACGAGTATATGTCGGGTTGTTTACCGGTCATTTAAAAAAAATACCAAAACAGCGAAAATGTCATCGTTTTGTTTTTTGCGGCGAGCTGCTTCTGGAATCGTGCTGCGCCCGTTTCCGGAAAACACACTCTTAACTGCCACAAATTCAAATACTTAGCGACTTACCGCAAACAACGTCAACACATTATGTGACGACGGTCTCGCGTTCAAAATACTTTTCCGACGCTTTTACGGAGAGCGCGGTCGCGAAGATTCGCCGTGTGTTTCCGCAAAACCTCCTGGTTGATAAGGAAGTGTCTGTCAGCTCGGCGTGTCACCGACCTCTCTGATTTCCTTGATCTTGCAGCCACCCTTGCCGATGAGCGAGCCGCACTGGCTAGCAGGCACGACGAGGCGCATGGTGACTGGCGGTTTGCTGGTGGCTGTACTGTTAGTCATTGAGGTGCTGATGTCCTGCGAGGGAAAGTGGCACGATCACAAATGTTAAAACGCCGCCGCTCACGTGGGTGTTGTTTCTATGAAAACAGCGGAGGAAGCCCCACCTCTTCCAGTTTCTCAATGATCATAGAGAAGGCTTTGAAAATGGAGGTGGTGGGTCCTGCGAGGGTGATGATCCTCTCTGGACAGTTTCCCTCTGAGATGTTGATGCGAGCGCCACTCTGCAAGGAAAGGGCGGGGAAGAAGAGTAAAAAAAAACAAAACAAAAACAAACAATGGCGGATCTGGTGCGGTAAATTCTGAATGGATCTCTTCATTGCTTCGCGTATCTCACCTCCTCTCTCATTTTCTTCACCGACTCTCCTTTCTGTAGTGAAGACAAATATTACAATATTTACAAAACACGCTGTCGGGGAGGACTGATATGACATCCTTCTCATCAGTGGGAGAAACTTACCTTGCCAATAATGCTTCCAACCTCCTGCGGAAAGAAAAGAAATCGTTATGGTACGACAATAATATTATTGATTTACCGAGGAACGTTAGTGTATGTGGAAACATTTTATGCATGCAAAAACAATGCTATCATGGATTAAAATGATCGGTTGTTTTAATTCAAAATAAATCAGTGTTCAGACGAAAGCACTTTTTCAGTCAAACATTATATTGTGAAATGTTAATTTCAAAACAAATATCTGCCCTGCAGCCCTCACGCACCCATGTGGATGTTTCTACTTTACCGTTACTTGTTTTAGAATCAATAACAGAATGCTTCAGTGGAGCCAAAGACTTGAAGCCCTCACAGATGCGGCCAGGGAGTAAGAAAATCACAATATTGTTAAAGTGCATATGTGTACACCTGTATCTACTTTTTCTTTGCTTGCATGCTGCCTGTGCAGCACACACTGTGCGTACACATAATGACAATAACAAAATGGCAAAGCGATGGCCTTTATGAATGAACAAAGAGTTAGAAAAGTAAAAACACGCACACATCCGCTGCCCAGTTAGGGATGGTTGCTGGATCAAAATTTTTTTTTTTAACTTACTGGAGTTTGGAAATAAAATCCGCACACCAAAAATATACTGCGAAAAGAAAAGATGACTTTTTTTCCCCCATATAACACAAAACACTTATTCTTGCATTGATGACGTTTCAAGTAAAAAAAATAGGCTCTTCCAGTATAATATTTCCGGTAAACATATGAGGAAGAGCCTATTTTTTGCTCGAAACGTCATCCGTGCAAGAATAAGTGTTGGTGTTATATGTAAAATAGATCATCTTTTCTTTTTGGAGCATATTTTTGGTGTGCCATTTCCCGCCCCCCAAACTATTAAGTTGTCGTTATTAATAAACAGCCAATATTGACACTGTATAAACCTGTAATAAGATGTTTCAAGGGCCAAACTGAATTCTAAAGGCCCGAGAACGACACATCTAAGAGCTAAGTACATGTCGCTGTCTTTTCTTGGAGAATATTAGTGAGAATAACTGGACAAGATGACGATAGCAGTTGTTAATATCTTCAAACAGATGATGGTTAAAACGCTCCCGCTCTCTCGGGAGAAAAACCCAATCGGCAGGTGTTAGTTTTGCTTTTTGCAGCACCGATGCAGATGCACCGCTCAAACCGACTGGGAGACCGGAGCAAAGTCAGATGTTCAACTTTGCGTGCCGCCACGCTCACCTTCCCGTGCATGAGTAGCCTTATGGTTAAGGTGACATTAAGGCCACCTTCAACCAGGCTTGAGTCCATTGCTGCGAGGGGATCCAGGGTGCCTGCTGGTCGAGTCAAGCGATGAGTCTTTGGTCACTGGACTAAATGTCTGCAACGGGGTGGAAAATAACACTATCAGAGACAAGAGCAATCACTGGGTGATTAATCAGACACACGTTTATGTTGTTTTTTTTTTATTGCTCCAATTCAAACGCCGCGATCCAATGAATGAAACGATGCAGGCAGATGTGTCGACCTCGTTTTGAAATAGTTGAAATTAGCCGGACGTGTGCAAAAGAATGAGAGTCTTCACTGCTGTAATTCCCATCAGACTGGCCCGGGTCCACTCATTCACGGCAGCACAATGACCCACTGTCGCTTTTCGGCAGCGACTATTTCATGGTATCGAACAGCCATGGCGACATAGCGTGTCACTTCGTTATCCACAGGCTAAATATACACGTTAGAGGAATGACTCCAGTGTCCGAATTTGGTCGAAAGAGTCATTTTTTTTGTCGTTTTTGAGTCCGCAAGCCAACAGCCGAGGGGACGCGGCACGTCGCAAAACCTATTTTTGAGAAGAGCATCACAGGCTGTCACGGAAGCGGAGATGGCTAAGTTGGGGAGCAGTAGCAATTTAACGGCAACTTCGTTTATTTCTTATTAAGGAGGTGTCCTGAATGCCGATATAGCTCGTCGTTTAATCAACGCGAAAGAGCAATTAAATGTTGGCCAGCTACTACGTCTCGATAGGCTAATTTGCGCGAGTTGAGCAGGTAATTTTCCATCCGGCTAGCTAGCATTAGCATAGTGCCAGGAAATAGTCGAATCCCGCGGCCTAGGGAGCGCACTGAGTTATCCCTGTCCTTCACTCTAAAAGGAGCGCAAAAGGGGAGGAAAACCCCAAACAAACACAGCCGTATCACCGGGGTTCTTACCCGAACCGTCCCTTGAAGAGTTCAGGGGGTGGGTAGGGAAGAGGGGAGAGGTTCGGGAGGGAGTTTTGAGAGGATCCGGGGAAGAGGGAAGAGACGCCGCTATTTGATCGGACTCCACTCTCTTCTGCTTAGCACAAAAGACCAAATGCATTCAACTTTGACCCCTCACTGGCCACGCCCCCTGAGCCTTAAGCCCCGCCCCTGCCCATCCCCCCCTCCCACCTCCAACACAAACAAACCTGTTTTAAATGCTTATAATGCGAATTAAGATCAAACTTTTTTCTTTTTTTTCCACGTTTTTACAAAATGCCCTTGGGATTAATTTGTCGACGGTGGATTTCGGAGGTAAATTTCTCACGTAGATTTATTTGCCGTGCAAAGTTTGAACAGTTTATTTGCAGCTGTTTACATTTTTGTTTAGTTTGGTTCGCTCGTTTTTAGAGAGTTGTGTTATCTGCTAAACCCGCGGAGTATTATAACTTCATTTTGAATTTCTATCATTAAAAATTAACAGGGCCTCGGGATACAGTGTGGTTAAATACCTCAGTATATATTAACCTCTCTGCAGTGATTGCAGCATTGCATCGTATTCTTTTGTTGGAACGATATAAGAATAAGAATAAAAACAACTTTATTTATCCCGAAGGAAATTGTTGTGCCAGAGTTCCAAGAATAGTAGAAAAATCGTAGAAAACTGTATAAACAGTAAAAAAAATTAAAAAATAGGGGTAGAATAAGAAATACAAATAATTTGTAAAGTGTCTTAACTAACATGTGAAAAACTATAAAGTGTCTTAAGGTTTTAATTACCAAGTGAAAGATAAGGAGTGCACAAGAGTATGAAAAAACATTGTACATTTAGCTGTTATGAAAAATTGCACAGATATGAATATTATTCCATGATAGAAAAAAATGGTGTGTATGAAGTGTATACTGAGTCGGAGTGTATACTAAGGTCTCATTGCAAATTTTCACTTTGCCTGCACAATGAAAATTAAAAAATCTTGATTCTTTATTCACCCTGTGAATTTTAAGACCTTAAAACACTTGATAGCCTTAACTTTGACACTTTATATTTTATTGTATTTCATATTCTCCCTCCTTCTTACTATTATCTATTATTGTTATGTTTTGCTTGAAACTCTGGCACAACCATTTCTTTCGGGATAAATGAAGTTGTTCTTATCTTATCTTATCTTATCTTATCTTATCTTATCTTATTTCATACAGTTCAAGATGGACACTGAAGCCCCTGCTTAACACGTACAGAGCAATAGTTATAACTCCATACATATTGCCAGTATTGTGATAAACCACACTCTTTATGAAGCAAAACTAAAAATTCAATTAGATTAAAATTGGGATTTAACAATTTTCCCGTCAAACACTTTCTCCACAGATACGTGGTGGAGACGCTGAAGGGGGGTAAGTGGAGGACTATGTGTGTGTTAGTGTGTGTGTTAGTGTGTGTGTGTGTGTGTGTGTGTGTCTGCATGCAGGAATTGCACGGCGGTGACATCATGGTTTCGTCTATGTGATGTCACGTCTTCCTTCCTCCGCTCTGTGATGTCACACATCAGCAGATAATTCAAAGAAATGTAATACAAAATAGCGGTTTTGTGCAATATTTGCGTTTATCGTGTCCGCTTTTCGAACGATAAATTGTCGCGGGCTTTCCTGGAATTAGAAAACTCAACAATCATTCATTCATTATCTCAGAATCAGAATCAGAAAATTTGTATTTGTCCCCAAGGGCCAATTGGAGGTCGCAAGGGGTAGCATAGCAACCTACAGCAGATCCACCACCTATAAATATATGAAATAAAAATGTATAAGTAAAGATCAAATGAAATACAAATGAGCTAAAAATAGTGTTAATAAAGGGAAAAATAGAGTGAAGTGACTCCAACATCTGTAAATAAGCAGTAGATAAATAAATAAAAATGTAGACGTAAAGTTAAAATCAAATGAAATAAAAATAAGCTAAAAAATATAGTGGAAAAATAGAGTAAAATGACTCCAACATCTGTAAATAAACAGTAGATATATAAAATAAAAATGTATAAGTAAAGATAAAATCAAATGAAATAACAATAAGCTAAAAAATAGTGTCAATAAAGGGAAAAATAGAGTGAAGTAACTCCAACATCTGTAAATAAACAGTAGATAAATAAAATAAATATGCATAAGTAAAGTTAAAATCAAATGAAATAAAAATAAGCTAAAAAATAAAGTGGAAAAATAGAGTGAAGTGACTCCAACATCTGTAAATGATCAGTAGATAAATAAAATAAAAACGTATAAGTAAAGATAAAATCAAATGAAATAAAAATAAGCTAAAAAATAGTGTCAATAAAGGGAAAAATAGAGTGAAGTGACTCCAACATCTGTAAAGAAACAATACGTGCTGTTATCGCTGTACATCTGTACGTGTGGCTGCGCGTCCAAAAAAAAAATCAGAATCACAATCAGAAAAACTTGGAGGGGGCATAGATAGAAGCATCAAAATTGTGAACATCAAGAATTAAAAAAAAATAAAATAAATTATATGCACAAAATTGTATATAAATATATATATATGTATAAAATTGTGCAAATTCTAGGTACGCTCGCTCTGCATTTATATAATATTATATAATAAATCTATCTCATGAGCGGCACTCAAGGGCCGGGTATAAGATGTGGGCCTGATCTGGAAGAATATTTTTGGCTGTTTTTTAATATTTGACAGTCATTGAAGTGGGAGAGGTCTGAAGGGTTGGCCAATTATGTTGTACATTTGTGTGCTGTGCTCTGCATTTATACAATAAATATAACACAACGTTATCTATACGGCTTGTCCTGCGCTGAGGGTCAAGGAGGGGCTGTTGGAAATGCCTCTCGTGCGCGGGAAACAGATATATTGTCGGATATTTTTACAGCAAATATTTACAGCCGGTACTTCCAATGTCTTTGCATTTGCTTGCATGGCGGAAAGAAGAATGAAGCTTTGTTGGGGTTTTCCCATTCGCATCCTGGTTATTTTTATTCATTTTATTTGTTTTTTGCCACCATGTCGATGTTGTTTAGTTTTGGTCGTCCATTTTCACCCTTACTGTTGTTGTTGTTGTTGTTCTCTCTGCTGTCTATTTATTTGTGGTATTTTTTTGCTATTTCCTAATTGTCTCTCAATTTATATATTATCTATTTTATATTATTTGGGCGAAGGCGAATCGCGTTCGCAGTCGCCTTAAAACCAGCAGATGGCACAATCACACCAGGAAGTCTCGGTGGCCTTTTTTTTTTTTTTTTTTTAAATCCGCAACTTCTGGCAACGTTGAAAATCCCATTTCTATTTGTTTACCAGAGGGGGGGGGATGACCTTACCGATGGAGAACAATCCAGATGAAGTCAATATTCGGTAAAGCAAGAAGATATTCCATCCATGTACGTGTGTGTGTGTGTGTGTGTGTGTGTGTGTGTGTGTGTGTGTGTGTGTGTGTGTGATCTGTTTTATTCACCGTCATAAATTTATCCCCATCATTCTTTTATATCGTCAGATGCCGTGATTCTGATTAGCATGTGGTGTTACGGTGAAGCTTCTGCTCTGTTTCTATAAAAAAAAAAACTGTGATTTAATCGTTTTACAACAAAATTTTCTACTGTTGTTTTTTTGAAACCTGACCCGAATGTCCGTCTTACGTTTCGACCCCGAGGCTTTCGCACTTGATAACGTTTGAAAATCCGAACCTGCTGATACAGTATCAACCCGGCCCGAAGGAACGAAGACGCCGAGAATTCACCTTTTAACCTGAAAATAATTAACTTCTCTTTCATTTTTCTTTTTTTTTTTTTAATTCAACTACGGCGACGTGATTGATGACTTTCAGCTGCGTGATGGATGACCTTGTTTGCGAGAATTAGTCCGTTTTCTGACGTTTCTCCAAATGATTGATGGCGCGGACGGGGGGGGGATCGTTAATTGCCCGCCAAGGTGTTTATTTTGAAATCGTGAACGACAGGGGCGAGGACTTCGGATACGGAGAACGGAAATCCACGGTTATCGTTTTGAATGTACGCGGGGGAAGGAGGAGGAGGAGGAGGGGGGAGAAACGAGGGGATGCCATGTGTTCACGGTCCGGCTGGCAGAGGATTCTGCTTGAACTGCCTCGGCACATGTTCATTAATCTGGTGCACATCAGAGCACCCACAATACAATTAGTCAATGGCTAGAATAGCCGCGCTATTGTCTGCAGACGATCATCTATTCCCCGGCACGGTTAATCCTCTATAAATCCAACGCTCTCCCGTGGAGCTTTTTCAAAAACGCGCAATTCCGGCGCGGGATTTTAAAATCAAACCGCTTCCGATGCGTTTCCCGCGGCGCTAAGAGGACATCTGCAGAGCAGCCTGTTTTTTTTTTTTTTTTTTTTTTTTCTTAACCCCAGAACTTGAGCCCAGGCTGGAGAATGGTGCCTAACAAAGCCATCTGCAGCGCTGCACGACTGGCGCCAGACTCACGAGGCTGCTGGTGCTTTTAAAATAGTAGCCAACCGTCGCTGACCAGATTTGTCTCGACCCCCGAGCCTCTCTCATCCCTGGAACGGGAAAGCATTTACTCTAATAACGTCATCTAATAACGTCGCCGGCGGGCGGGATCGCTTAAAAACACAAGACAAAGAATCACTGGATTTAAAAAAGAAAAAAAAAAAGATTTTACATTGGCGAGGAGGTGTAGCGTGAGGGATCCCCGGCCTTTTTTGTGTCTCCACGCTTTTGCTTACAAAATTATCTGCATAGGATAAACTTTATTGATCCCCATTGGGGAAATTCAGCAGCGTAACAGTTATACTGTCAATTAATATGAATAGACAATTAGAAAATAGCAAAAGACATTCACAAATAAATAGACAGCAGAGTGAACAACAGCATCAAGGATTAGGATGGACAACATAATGGGACAGTTCGGGTGAAAATAGACAACCGAAACTAAACGACAACATAAAGTGACAATAGCATTGACAAGAATAAAATAAATAAATAAAAATAGGCAGGATGTGAGTGGGCTGAGAACAACAAGGATAAAAAAAAAAAAAAAAAAAAAACTTTTTTTTTTTGTACTATATACTTTTACTTTTTCTATTTCTTCTCTTTTCAGCTTTTCCCTGCAGGTGTCACCACAGTGAAATCAACCTTCTCCATCTAACCCTATTCTTTGTATCCTCCTCTCTCACACCAACTACCTTCATATCCGCTCTCACTACATCAATAAATCTTCTCTTTGGTCTTCCTCTAGACCTCCTGCCTGGCAGCTCCACCTTCAGCAACCTTCTACCCAGAGCTTCACCGTGGTTTGGACATGAACTCTCCTCTGTTCAAGTCCAAACCATGGTCATCTCATTCATCACTTTGTCTCGGTCATACATGTCCTGCACCCCTGTGATAAGGTCTTCTTTTCCTTTGGGGTTTTTCCTTCAGGGGTCTCCAGCGAATCAACCCTCTTCATCGAACCCTGTTCTCTGTATCCTCCTCTCTCACTATGTCTATAAATCCTCTCTTTGGTCTTCCTCTCGACCTCCAATTCCAGCATCCATCTACTAGTATATTCACTATCCCTCCTCTGTACATGACCCAACCATCTCAGTCCGGTTTCTTCCACCTTCTCTCAAAAACAACTAACCGACGGACTCATTCCTGATCCTATCCATCCCAGTCACCCCCAAAGAGAACCTCAACATCTTCATCTCTGCGACCTCCAGCTCTGCCTCCTGTATTTTGGTCATTGTCAGTGTTTGTAGGTCATACAGCATGGCTGGTCTCACCACCGTCTTGCCCATCTTTCTTTTCATTCTTGCTGATAGTCTTCTATCTCTTCGTACCCCTGACACTTTTCTCCACCCAGTCCAACCTGCTTGAACCCGTTTCTCTACCACTTTTCCACACTCTGGACTGTTGACCCCAAGTACCTGAAGTCCTCATGTTTGTTATATTTAACTATATGCTTACGATAGTCTCTCTGTCCATTAACATGGACTCCCCTCCCGTACCGAGCGCCATCGATTACCACGCATGAATTCGCGCCACCGAAAACCCGCTCACCCACTGAGCATCCTCTCGTTGGCTGGCTCCCCTCTGAGCCGCCACCTTCCACGCGAAAACAGGACGTTCGGTTGATCGATTTGCAATACCGCCCGAGCGATAACCGCAATGCGAATTGAGGATTGTGATGACGTCTCCGTTGGAGAGACATTAAAACCCATTCTAAGATGCTCTCTGTTGCTGCCGTTCCCAAACACTTCCGCAATCTTATAATCCAGTTGACAGTTGACTGGAATATTTAGGAAGCGAGGAAGTGTCAGGACTGAATTTGCTGCACAGGTGGCATCCGATCACAGTTCCACACCGAGCTCCTGAGAGCGACCCATCCTTTCATAAATGTTTGTAAAAACAGTGCCTAACTGCTTGATTTTACACTCTTGTGGCCATGGAAGTGATTGGAACACCTGATTCCCATTACTTGGATGGGTGAGGAAATACTTTTGGCCATATAGTGTATCTGTAAATACCGTCAAATATCACGTATCTACTTCAGGGAAAGTCACTTGTCTTGGAACAAGACTTGGAGTCTTGGAACGTATCTCCTGCAAAAGGTGAGGGTCCACAGTAAACAGAGTTCTGGATCTGATCTTCTATTCCCTGACAAGGGACAAAGTGTCAGTTCACAAAGTCTGACTGGCTCGGTTTCCCTGACCCGGTGTTTTTATAACACAAAAAAATGAACTGTGCCGTTGTAGATGTCTTCTTCTCATTGGCCAGTTGACAGTTGGCATGGTCTTCTCCCAGGATGGAGCTTCCTCGGATTGGTCCGTCGTTGCTTGACTCCTCACGTCTTTCCGGTTCCTCCGGGCTGCGGCTGCATCTTGAAAATCATCATGTTCACAGCACACACTCCTCCTCCATCTAAAGAACCCTTAGTATCTACTTGTTTTTGTTTATCATCTATGGAGTTGTTATCCATTTCTCTACAATCATGTTCTTTACTCGAGGCCCTCTATGCCGTCAAGTATGACATTTTCTTCTCTTCGATCCGTGCTGACTTTTCACAAACGTACGGCCCGTGGGCCGGTATCGGCCCGCCAGGGGGTCCACTCCGGCCCATGGAAGAAATCCACAATTTCAAAAAATACATAAAAATAATGAACTCCTTTTTTTAGATAAAAATGCGGTTCCTATATTGTCTGCTAGGGATGCACTGTTTTTATCAGTGTTAGCAACGTTGCACAACACTGTGACTTAGAACTTATAGCAAATGTACGGGCTTTTCCTTTTGGCTCCTTTTGGCAAGATGTCATTGTCAAAAAAGAGAAAAGTGGACTTGAAGTGTAGGGTTTTCCAAAAAAATGGACCACTTCTTATTTTTTTGTTGAGGTTAATAAGAAACCTGTGTGCTTGGTGTAAATGCAGCAAGTTTTGGTGCCACGATGAGTCTCGCCATGGCGAAAAATACAACAAAATGCACATTTTTCATCTATTCTTGAAAGAAACAGTTCAGTACATATGAAGATTTTTATCACTAAAACTAAGGAAACATTTGGACTTAGTGTTACTTCTAGACAATTACGCTTATGTGGACGTTACCGGTGGACGGTTCTGGTGGCTAATCTTTCCTGGTTGTTTAGAGGGTGCAGAAGGTCCTGGTCTGTGTTTGCAAATCCGTCTCAGTATTGATCCCAGTACGGGGTTGTACGTAAGGTCGTGACCTCCTCTGTTCAGAGACGGTTCTTCTGTTTTGATAAAGATGGCTTCTTTGACTCCTATTAAGGAGCATCTTTAGCAGCCCCGTTTAGCATAACAACCCCCCTTACACCTAGTTTCTACAGATCAACTCCTTTATTTACACAACAAGACACCATAATCTAGACCCGCCCAAAAACCTGGCAGTTTGGAAACTCCCCACAGGTCACTAGAACTGAAGAAGCCTCTGGAATGAGGGCTGAAACATCTTCAAGTGAAGAAATTACAGTCCAGTTGCCAAGACAAGAAGATTTCAACAATAATTCACCATGACCTGCATGACTGAGATATACTATCTACATCCAACATACATATACCGTATTTTCCAGTGTAGCTTAAACAATGATTCAGCTAATTTATGGATTTTTGGGGAGCTGAAGAGCTTCATGCTGCCAAAACATCTAGCCTGGCCACATCGGACCTTGAGGAATGAGAACCTTCACAGACAAATCCAGGTAATCCCCCAGAGTTGCTCTTTTGTTCCAACAAACGACACCTCCATCAGCATAACAACGCCCTTAGACCTTATTTTTGCCCATCAACTCCTCAATTTACACAACAAGCCACCATAAGCTAGACCCGCCCAAAACCCTGGCGCTTATAATCGGAAACTAGACCTGGATGAGGGCTGACGCGTCGTCAAGTGAAGAAATTCAAGTTCAGTTGCCAAGACAAGAAGATTTTCAGACAGATGAGGATTTCTAATCGGTCTCCTATTTTGGTGTGCCGCGAAAGTCTTCCGGAAGTGTCGGGATGCAGAGAGGCGGAGGTTGAAAGCTTAAATATTTCCAGCGCTTGAGGGAAATCCGAGCGAAGGGCGACTCTCGGAGCGCGCTCTGTGACGACACAGCGACACCTTGAAAAGCTAACGCTAATAATACAGTCCAATCGGATTGGGTTAACGCGTCGGTGCCGTAAGCGAGGTAGCACGGATCTGTTAAACCCACTAAAATGGAACGCAGCGGGACTGAATTCTCTCCGCGGGGGTGTGAACACAACCGAAGGCAACGTCACCGCCCGCAGGGTCGCGGCGAGAGGCGACACGTGGCGCGTCGACCGTCCACTCAGGAGCCGGGACGGATGTCGAGCGGCTGCGACCCCCGCCCTTATTTTCAAAGGATCTTCCACAAATAGGTTGCTCCCACAGAGGCGTATAATTGCGTGATATCTTACGGGCACGAGCACGAGGAGCGATCTGCATTTTAGTGCCAGTCCTCCACAGGAACAACCCAGTTATTTGTGCTAGCGGGCACGCGCTTTCGCCTCTTGGCGGACGCTTGCCATCGGACGGCCGTTTCAGACGAGATAAACGTGAATATTATTCGGGGTGACAAAGTGAGGGAAACATTACGGATAAATAAGGTGCTCTAAGAGAATTTAGCTGTTAGTAGACTTATTCATTCATTATCATACAGCTTATCCCGGGTTGTCGGAGGCTGCGACCTATGCTAGCTGTCGACCAAACATAGAAAGATGCGACCGTTCATCTTCTCATCCAAACATCTAATAGCGTCATTTTTAGGCTTTAAGACGCTATTTTTTTTTTCCCCCATGCTTTGAACACGGCGGCTTAAACGGCGATGCGGCTAATTTACGGATTTTTTGGGGCTTCAAGCCGCCGAAACTTTCAGCCCAGCTGCATCGGAGCTGACCAGTGAAATTCGATTCCAACGCCGAAGACGACGACTTTTAACGGTTTTAGTGCGCAGGTGGAAGATCAAGATAGCGATCGGAACAAAGTGGGGATAGAAAATGGATGGATGGACTTTTCCTTGAGTTAGTCATCTTTTTCATCAGCCGAGCACTGTTCGGAAAAAAGCATTTCCAGTATGTATTTGTGGATGCTACCGGTATGTATTTAATTAAAAGTTTAGATATTCTGTGTAAATATCTTATGATACAACACGGACACTTGCGGCCTATATATGTAGACAGATTTATTGACCGTATTTTCACGACCATAAGGCGCACCGCAGTAAAAGGCACAGTCTTGGTTATGTGTGCCATTACTGTATTTAACGCACACATAAGGCGCACCTGATTATAAGGCGCGGGTTTTATATACAATCCACACCCGCACTTCCCCCCTTTAACGTTCTAGCTAGCTAGCGACATGAACATCAATGAATTTAGAGGCGGTCCTTCTGGGTGTTTTTGTTTTATGAAACACTTTAAACCGTGACAAATGGAGTTGGAAATACATTGTTTGCAACGAAGGCTGTGCTGATACCGGTAAGAGCTTCCGGTACGTACGGTACCGTACTGTGAATGCACTAACTTGTTTTGCGAGTGAACGGAGTTGTCAGCACTTTGGTTTGTATTCTATTCATAAAGTTTGACTGACTTATCTGACAGTTTTGTTGACATTCCCCTTTGCGCAGCTCCATTTAGTGGATGCATAACACAACCCCAGCCATTACTGTAGCTTCTATTCCATGCGCCTTATAATGTGGTGCGCCTTATATATGACTTTTTTATTTAAATAGGCCATTCATTGAAGGTGCGCCTTATAATCCAGTGCGCCTTATGGTGCAGAAAATACGGTACCTCCAATTTTTAGGCTTCGTTTTTTTTCTCTTAAACTTAAGAAAGGGTATAAAATGAGTGGGGGAGCCGGACTAAGTAAGAAGACAAAAATCTATCCCTTTCATACGGAATTGGAGGACTTTTTTTTTCACAATGACATTTTCGAAGTACGTTCGCCTCATCTGCCGGTCTACCGTCGCAATTACCAAAGAAGGGTAATGTGGAGCGGCATTTTCGGACCGTTCATGGAAAATAAGACAAGGACGTCCCGCCGAAAAAAGCGAGCTAAATAAGAGAAAGGCGAGGGAACCAAAACCCCAGTTGTACAGACAGCAGTCACTTTTCACACAACATACTTTAAGCTATTGTTCGGACTATGATTCAATTCAGTGCAAGTCACCAGAGTGAACTTGGGTAATGCCAAAAAAATGTACATCATTATTTTGTGTTGTGCAATATTGGCTCATGCGGTTATGCAAAGTACATCAACATACATTGTACGTATTTTGACTTGGTCATTTTATAAGTTGTTTGGACTGTGGGAGGAACCCGGAGAACCCGGAGGCACGAAGAAATAAATTCTCTTGCTCCTTCTATTTTTCTTGTTTTGCTTCTACAGGAGAACCAAAAATTCATTGGACCGATTGTCGCTTCTCTTGATTTTGAAATACAGCGGAACCTCACTCTTGGCGGGAGTAACGTTCAAAGACGCCCCGTGAAAAGTGAATTTCCGCGAAGTTGAGACGTGATCATTTTGATGGTATTACGAACTTCCTGTTCTCGACCCTCCATCGACCCTCTTATACAGTACACTCAACACTTTTTGGATCATTGTAACGTACCATAAACATTGAAATACACTAAAAAATGAACAGTAAACGAGTCAATTAAACATCATATTAAAGTAAATTGAAATTATTTATAGAAAGAAATCAAATGTTTTATTGTGAATCAATCATTTTATAGGGTTCTTTGCTGCGCCGATAACTCGAATTTGCTGTGCAGCAGTTCCGGCGGTTTAACATCCAGTCACTCCTCGGTTATCGACGCACTCGGTTAAGGACGACAACTCAGAGTTACGACGGGCGTTACGACTTCGACCGATATTCGTCCAACGAAAGTATCTCGAAGTTGCGACGTCGAGAGCGTAAGTTCACCCAAACGTAGCCGTGCACGAGGAGCGAGTGTATCGAGAAGTTTTATCTTTTCAGTTTTATCTTTTCGGTATCTTTCTGCTACGCGTTGAGTTTACGCCAGACTTTTTGGTGGATGCCGAACATTTAGGAGGCGTGTTGTTATTCCGTATGAGATCTGGGTACAATGGTAGGCACGAGAGTTCGGGATATCTTCGTTTAGCAAAGGTGGTTTTGTATTTTATTTATTATTTATAATTGATTTAATATTATTTTATTGGATTTTTTATTTTTTTTATTTTTAAGTTTAGTTTCGTTTTACTGTGTATAGATGTATTTTTTTTCTTTTTTACTATTTCTTTTTTTCTTAGACTTGAATATGGCTATTTTATCAGGAAAAATATTTTCAAATACTGCAAAAAAATGCCAAAGAACATGTTACATTTTCATTAAGACTTCATAAGCCTATCTTTACTATATGATGGGATCCTGCCATGTCTTTACTGATACAATAAGGTTAGACTCAAAGAGTTTTGGACTGGCAGCCGATATAAACATCATATCCTTTTAGATTACCTTTGTGGAGTGGATTTTTTAAATTTTTTTATAATTTAAAAAAAAAAAATTGAGCTAAAAAACAGGCTAACTAACGATAAATTGCAAGAATTGAATTACAAAAAAAAAAAAAAAAAAAAAAAATCAGAAGTAGCAAGGGTCCACTGTGCACCAAACAGACCCGTCCGTAATGCCGTTCCGATGGAAGCCGCCTGGAGTCGGAGCTGAGAGATCGCTGATTTGAAAGACTCACGGCAGGTTCGGAGAGAAAAACGCAACCCGGTGAAAACAATTTTTAACCGCCGGAACTGAGCGAACTCGGCGGTCGGTGTCGGCAGCGGACCGACTTCTCCTGACGTTTGCCGTCTGCTGACGAAATCCCAAATCCATGACAGACGACGGTAAAACTGTTGGTCAAACTTCGAGCCAGCAAGATAGTGCGTGTTTGCATTTCGGGCCAGATAATTCTGGGTCTTTGTCTAAAAAGCACCAAAGAACATGAGCAAGTAGTATTTCTGTGGATATATTTACGAATATGTATTTTATTCACTGTTTCATGCATTGTTTAGAACTTTTTGTCCCGATTCCAAATTACTATTATGACCCGGAATCTTTTTCATCCCTTTGAGAGATGATAGTAGTTAATGCTGTTTCCCCTGGATATTTCCATTTCGCGCCATCAGTCATTCAGTCATTGTCCGACCCGCTCATTTTTCAACGCCGCCTCTCGCCCAATGACAGCTGGGATTGGCTCCCCTCGCGACCATGAGCGCAGGATAAGCGGTGTAGATAATGAATGAATGAATAATACACAGATTTATGAAGTTAATTTCTCACATCTTTGTTTTATGAGCCATGGGAACCCCTGAATTTGCATTCCTGCAACCTGAAATCTTTTTTCCTCACGGTTTTCTGCTTTCATACCCATCTTTCTGTACAGCTGTCCCAACAATAGGACATACATGTTTATCGGCTGAATATGTTTTAAAATGTTTTTCTGTTCAAATATGTTCTGTAAGCGTGGATTGATAGCAGATTTGGTTCTTGGTAACATGAGCTTACAACCAATTACAGTATTATCAGTCTTGTTTGTATTGCGGCAGATTAGCACGCTAGTATGTTACAGCCTCATCTACTGGGCGGATGATGTGCCTCGTACTTGTATGCCTTTCGTCTTCGTTGTTGTGTCGAAGCAAACAAAAAAAAAAATCACAAATATGTGAATACATCTGCAAACGACAAGGCCAGCTTTGGTTTTTAGACAGCGTTCGGCAGGTGCAAGGACACATTATGACACCAAGGGGGTAATAAAGCGACTGAGCAAGAGGCTGCTAGCAAGAACAACGATCACGAGATGCTGTAGGTCTTGGGGGAACAGATGGGATTTTAGGAGGGTTTTGGAAAAAGTTCATGGAAGCCGCATCGTAAATAGCTGGCGATGGAGTACCTGAAGGGCCACCGCTCAGCCGAGAGGTTGGGGGGCAGACATGTATTCCCGTCGGGTAACTTGTTTAGTAGGTCAGTTCTGAACCGGGGTGCCCGGGCTTGGAGTGATACAGCACAGATATGGGCATAGTGTTCACTTGTGACGTGTACCAGAAGGTGGAGACCATAATGGCACCAAATTTGCAGACATCCTGAAAGGAGCAGATGGTGCGGCTTTTTACATCGGGGAGCAGATCCCGACCCTACCGGAGTAATGCTAATGGGAGTTGTGTTTTCATTGCAGTTCAGATCGAGTTGGTTGGATGACATCCAAGCTTTTAAATCAAGCAAGCAGTTGGTGAGGCACTACTGGGGGGGAGGGGAGGGATCCCAGCACAGAGTCTTGCCTAGATCTTTCTGGGGTTGGTGTTGAGTGGGAGACAAAGTTTATCCCATTGGGAGTCTGAAGTGGCGAGGAGGCGTCCATGTCCAGGTTGGCCTGGGAAGACATGACGAGAGAAACATTTGTAAGCAGCTGTTTCTACCATCATATGTAGTTAGCATCCGGCCACAGCCAGATTTGTTGCCGTGATCTGGGGTAGAGAGGATAGAGTATTCTATTTAAGGAGTTGAAGAAGTTAGTGAGTGCAAAAAAGCTAAGTATGCTGAGATGGCAGCAGAGGCCGAGCAGCGTGTTTGGAAGTCTCGGTGGAGCCTCAAGAGGCAGGCTGTCGTGGGTTTGTGGCAAAGTCTGTCGTTGCCCTCCTCACTAAGTTGGGAATTTGGACGGAGCCTGAAACTTGCGGTCAGTAACATGTCTCAGGCAGCAGAACGAGCAAGTGAATGGTTGTGGCTCAGGAGGAAGCATGGTAGCTAGCGAGGTTGTTAAAGAAAGATTGTTCGCTTGTGGATTAGCTATGTAGCTTGGAGAGGGGGGTGTTTCCAGGATGCTGGAATTCACTGTCAAGCCTTCTTGAGAGGTTGTGGGCCTAACTCAACGAAACACCGATGATGGAAGGTGCCAACTTGAAAACCCCGATGGTATGCTTCAGGCCCTTGTTGGCTAATGTAGGTAAGTGGTGTCTGGTTGGTAGCTTGCTCGTTGTTTGCGACAGATAGCTTCCCCACAGCCTGAATTGGGCTTCTAGACGTGTTTTATCGAGGATCTTGTGCTGACGGAGGTACATATACGGTCTCTATTTATTTAGCACTTAACGCAGAACTTACATAGATGGCTAACCAGACCATCAGGAGCATTAAACAGGTGGAGCCGGGGATTGAACCACCAACCATCTGACTGGAGAGGCGCCTGCTCCACCAACTGACCCACAACCCCTCAGATGAACATATTGGCTGTTCTGACACCACCACTCTCCAGAGCATACCTCCACCTCTTAAGATTTTCCTCAACCTGTTCCCCTGCTCTCACTACAGATCACAATGTCATCTGCAAACATCATGATCCGTGGAGATTCCTGTCTAACCTCATCTGTTAGCCTGTCCACCACCACTGCAAACAAGAGGGGGCTCAAAGCTGATCCCTGGTGGAGTCCCACCTCCACCTTGAACTTCTCTGTTACACCTACAGCACACCGCACCACTGTCTCACAGCTAGCATACATGTCCTGCACCAGTCTAACATACGTCTCTGCCGCTGCAGATTTCCTCATACAATACCAGGTTCCTCTCTTGGCACCCTGTCATGTGCTTTTTCAAGGTCTACAAAAGCGCAATGCAGTTCCCTCTGACCTTCTCTGTACTTCTCTATTAGCATTCTCAAAGCAAAGGCTGCGAGCTGAAAATTCCCAGGTTTATACTGTATGCGTAAACACACCACATACATGCGATAATGTGAGGAACGGTGCATTGGTCCTGGAAGAAACACTGATTATGGGAATTGCTGCACATAACAGATTGATAACGACAGAGCAGCCTGGTTTGATCGAGCTCACAACAAAGCTTGGCAGTTGCCGGTGGAACAGCTTTCTCCCTCCTCCAAAACACTTGCTGTATATCACACACACTACTCACTGGTCTCGGTGCACACAGGGAGGTCAGATTCAAAGCAAAAATGATCCCACTACTCGCACACTCTGCCAACGGGGAGGCTCTGTTTTACACAGGGTTACAGGACTGAAAAGAAGAGGGGGAAAAAAATGCTCTTTTTTGTCAGATATTTGGTTTCAGAGGCGTCCGATGCTGTGTTTGTACACGGAACAAAGCGAAGTACACTAATGATGAATGACTGCATGTGAAATGCATTCTAAGCCGTCCGGGAAAATGTATCTCCAAAAGATAAAACAAGGAAGGCAGCGGTCGTACAACCTTTCACACGTCTCTCAGAGACATACCGACGCTTGCGGCCCCGTTCATCTCATAAAGACAAACCACTATTCAGCAATCATGTAGAGATACCACCAGTACAGAGATGAAGATGCTGAGGTTCTCTTTGGGAGTGACGGGGATGGATAAAACATGTTAGATGTTTTGGAGAGGAGGCCAGAGAAGCCAGACTGAGATGGTTGGGTCATGGACGGAGGAGGGATAGTGAATACATTGGCAGACAGATGCTGGAATTGGAATAGGTCAAGAGGAAGACCTAATAGAAGATCCATAGATGTAGTGAGAGAAGATATGAAGTTTGTTGGTGTGAGAGAAGAGGATACAGAGAATAGGGTTAGATGGAGAAGGTGGATTCGCTGTGGCGACCCCTGAAGGGAAAAGCCCAATGGAAAGGAAGACTGTCACGGGTGCAGGACATGTATGACCGAGACAAAGTGGTGACTGAGGTGGTTTTGACATGAACACTCCTCTGTTCATATCCAAACCATGGGGAAGATCTGGGTAGAAGGTTGCTGAAGGTGGAGCTGCCAGGCAGGAGGTCCAGAGGAAGCCATGAACCGGTTTCTTCTCCTTGTTCCCGACTTCATCCAACCGGTGCAACCCCAGCACCCCCATCTTCACCATCCCTCCAAAACCACCTCAGCCCGACATTATCCCCAAAACATCTGTCCTTCTGATGGACCCTTTCCTGGTCCTCTCTATCCTCCTCACTCCCAAAGAGAACCTCAGCATCTTCATCTCTGCTCCCTCCAGCTCTGCCTCTCATGGATGTGTGTTGTGTTAATTATCTGCACCTGATATTGGAGTGGATGGAGGGGAGGGAAAGGGGAGTCCATTGCTTTTGTTTGGGACGCTGTTAGCTGTCCCCGGAGGGGAGGGCACTGTCACTGATTTTCATTGTTTTAATTGTCTGCACCTGCTTCCCACCACGTTCCTTCCATGATTGTCTCCACCTGTTCCCCGTTCCCCTCGACGAGGGGCGCGTCGTGACGGTTGTCTTTGGATTTTCGGTCTCTCCGAAACTGTTGACCCTCAGTACTTCAAATCCTCTCGTTCACACCGCCGTCTCGCTGCGCGTCGTTTTCGGCTTTAACCCCGGCGTCCATCCACGGCTCCGGTCACCGGGTCATTCGGCGGTCCGTCGCAAGCGTTCCTGAATTACGGCGATTACCAAAGCTCAGAAAAATCCACATCATTAGATGGTAATTCGTCGTTTGGCGCCGCAGGATTCCAGCTCTGGACCCAAAAGGTCAACGGTGTGGTCGCTTAAATAGATACGAGTGACATCCCACCATGAAGGCAGTCGCGGTCCACAACGGAGAACCAGGGAGCCAGAACTAATTGTCTCTCTTGTTGTGAGACGATTACTGTCAGAGAGCCTCGCAGAGCCACATAGTAGAGACAAGCTGAGCACGGAAAAGGGAAAAAAAAACCCAAAACAACCATTCAGCTCGCAACGCAACCATTGGCTGCCTCCCTTCCCCTTTGGATATCCACCCTTGGATCAGATACAGAGTTATTAGTCATGGTCTTATCCAATCGGCCATCCTTAATGCTTCTGCTACCGGGCATTACTCTGGAGAGGACAGATTGTCTTTTATTGTTAGCTTGATTCGAAACCGGGGGATTAGTCGTATTCACGCACGTTTTCCCCGTCGGACAGCGGCGTATCTGCGAGGCCGACGAGCCGGGGTCGAGGGTCGTGAAGGTGAAGGTGCGCTCGGATCGGTAGCGGCGAGCGATTTAAGCCGCCGACAAATGAAAGCCAGACTTATGAGGTTGGAGCAGGGCGCTAAAAGGTAGCGGCCACAAAGTCTCTCCCAAGTCTTGGTCCCTTTTGGGCTGACATTTAAAAATGAAATCTAAATATAGATGTAATGAAACGTTCTGAGCGGCTCCAGGTCGACACAAAAACATTTTCGTGTTTGCACGCCTTCTGCGCCGAGCATCGCCATCTAAGGCGGCGGCGGCGGCGGCGGCTATCATGTGTAAATTCACATCAGAGAGCGGCAGAATATTCACTTCAGAGTGACGCTTCTCATTTCATGGATATTGAAGAATTAAAATGAGCGTTTGTCCACGAATGACTTTTGAGAGCGAGAGCTTCTTCCAAAACAGAGTCAGCGCCGTCTCCCAACCGGCTAGTTTAATCTCCGAGCTGAGACTCGGATGATTTCGCCGGGCGTCACATCGGTTTGCGCTTCATTCTCGCCGCCAGAAGGTCCCTGGTTGGATTCCTGTGACCCGCCTTTCCCTGTGGATTCTCCATGTTCTCGCCTTTTTCCTACAGTCCAAAAACATCCAGGAGGTTCATTGGAGACCCTAAATTAAGCGAGCGAATGGTTGCATCTCTCTATATGACAAGTTAGTATCTCTACCGTAATTTCTGGACTATTGAGCGCACCTGACTATAAGCCGCACCGGCTAAAAATAAATAAATGAATATAAGTATGCATACACTGCTCCAAAAAAAATAAAGGAAACACTAAAATAACACATCCTAGATCTGAATGAATGAAATATTCTTATGAAATACTTTATTCTCCCCATAGTTGAATGTGCTGACAACAAAATCGCACCGAAATGATCAACGCAAATCAAATTTATGTGACGAAACACACCACAGGCTGATCCAACGCTGATGTAATGTCCTTAAAACAAGTCAAAATGAATCCGTTTTGGACAGCGGACAATTTAATTTCACACAAGTGTGATTAACTTGGAGTTAACTTGTGTTCTTTAAGTGGTCCCTTTATTTTTTTGGAGCAGAATATATATATATATATGTACTTGTCCATGAGGTGTCCACATTGTAACATGAGATATATCGTTAACATCCACATATATGAGCTGGAGATGCTATTTTCCAAACTCGGCTGATGTAAAAAGAGCCACGGGGGAATCCGTGGTCGGTCGCTATCCGTTATCAGTGCAGAAACGTCGCCTCGCCTGCATTCGTCGGTGGAATTAAATCTTGCGAGCTGCTCCACGATCACATGACCGATAACTTATTAACCCCTGATGGGTCGTTGGCTGCTTTTGATTGATTTGCTTTTTGTTTTTTCACATATTCACCAAACACGGCATGCAGACGGTTTGACCTGCACTTGGTTGTATCATTAATTTGACATTTGTGCCGCCGCATCGTAACATGAATTTAACTCTTCTTTGTTTCTGCTCCGTTTCTGTCTTATTTAGTCGCATTAGTCGTGATCGGCAGCGGTTTTACGCCCGTGCACTTTGTGCTCCGCGGAAGTCACGAAAGGCAAGGGGTAATTAAAAGATATTGTGATTAAAATCAATTTTCATTTTTTAACATTTTCAATTAAAGGTGACACGGAAATCATTGGGAAAAATAATAATGCAAATGATAATACAAATATAATCCTAATGAAATCTACCGGGATAAAAATCCATTCTACAACCATTCTGGTAGTGAAATATGTTGTGTTGGTATCAGTTGGGTTTTATAGCCTGTTTGCTTTTCTGGTTTTTACAGTGAATTTGACATGAAAGAGCTGCAAACCGTTGTGTCTGCAAGAAAGTTAATGTTCCTTGGTCTTTTTCTCGGTGAAAAACTTGAAACGTTGGTTATTATTTATTTTCTGTTTTTCTTTTTTTCCCCAACTTTTTCCTTTTAGGGCCAAATAACCACACATAACCAAAAATTTAACCCTTTCTGGGATCTTGACAGGAAGAAAAAATTAGAAAATGAATAATAACATTTTTAATTAAATTAATAACACTATTTATGAAATAAATAATAACCAAATAAATGTACTCTGCTAAGCTAACAGTCCACTTTTTAGCATTGAGAGTTTGTCTGCTGGCATTTGACCTTGCAAGCTATCATAGTTGTTTTTGTGACGATTCACTTTTCTTTGAATTGAACAAAAAAAATCGATTTTTTTCTTACCTAATCTTTTCGCCATTATTCCGCATTATTTGACAGGGGTGTGTCCAGATTTTTTTTTTTTTTTGAGGGAGGAATTCCAGATAAGGCACAGACTGCAGTAGGGTGGAACAGAATGTTACGTTCTATGCATGTGCAAGCCATGATGACCTTATTTTCCGCACCATAAGGCGCACTGGATTATAAGGCGCACCTTCAATGAATGGTCTATTTTAAAGAAGAATCATGTATAAGGCACACAGCATTATAAAGCGCATGGAATAGAAGCTACAGTAGTGGCTGGGGTTGCATTATGCATCCACTAAATGGATCTGCGCTAAAGGGAATGTCAACAAAACTGTCAGATAAGTCAGGCAAACTTTATTAATAGAATACAAACCAACGTTCTGACTACTCCTTTCACTCCCAAAACAACTTAGCGCATTCACAATATGGTACTGTACGTACCGGTAGCTTCTACCGGTATTTGCGCCGCCTTCGTTGCAAACAATGTATTTCCAACTCCATTTGTCACAGTTCAAAATGTTTCATAAAACAAAAACACCAAGAAGGACCACCTCTAAATTCATTGATGTTCATGTCGCTAGCTAGCGCTGTTGCCTTCATTGGTATAGTGACTGTAGAGACGCTTCTACTTGCTGTTCTCTGTTCTACAACCCACAGTTCGAGTTTGTCCTCCAACTGTAGCCGTAAACTCTGTTTAGTCTTCTTTACTCGGCGCAGGTCATCTTGGTGGGACTGGAATTCCCCTTTTACTGTTTTTACCACTGCTACTTTGGAGACGCGCGAACACATGCATGCACACACACACGGAAATGAAAATGCCCACTTTGCGCAGTCGTATATCCTAGCATGCACCGTACGCTACTTCTTCTATGGGAGAAAATGTAGTCGGCGGCTGCTTCCCGTAGTTGCGAGACTTCTTGCGGCTCGATATTGATCCATATTTAAGGCGCACTGGATTATAAGGCGCACTGTCGGTTTTTGAGAAGATTGCAGACTTTTAAATGCGCCTTATGGTGCGGAAAAATTCCATATCCCTTCTCTTGCCCATTCAGCCTCCTTTTGGGCACAAACAAACCATCGGAAACTAGCCGAAAAGGTCATTTCATGCAAAACTGGCGAAAGTGATTTCAGAAATGTGACGCGTGGTATTTGTGTTGACTTCAAACGAGATCCTCCGACCGGAAAAGCAACCGTGACGACGTACAGAATGATTATTTGTGTCTCCGGGGGCGAACGTTGACCAACAGAGTGACATTCAAAGTGGACAAAAACCGAAGCAGATCGCTGACTGTACAGAAAACCAATCAAACTACATTTAACCTCTGAAGGTCAAAGACACATGTTTCCTCACGCAGAGGAACTCTGACATTGCGGGAGGGGAGAAACACGTAATAGCAACTAAATAGAGCCGTGATATCAAATAAATACATAACAGCGGAGTGAAAAGACACGGTGGGAGTGTAAACTCTGCAGGAATGTAAACAATGTTGATGGAATTCTGCGATTTGGGTGTGTTTGTAGTCGCTCTCGTGCTCCGATGCCGGCTGGCTTTTTCCCGCCCAACTCCAGATGTGTGTTGTAAACAAAAACATGCCTGGCTGAGCGAGTGGATGGTTGCATGTCCAGATGACGTGTGAATGAGAGGGTGAACGGCGGCGAGTCTCCATATTTGGCCCTGTGACGGATCCAGGGGAACGCCATCTGTCTGACTATGACAGCGTGGACGGGCTCCAGCATACGGATAATGAATGAATGCATGCATGCATGAATGAATGAATGAATGAATGAATGAATGAATACATAAATTAATGCAGGGGTGAATGAATGAATACATGCATGAATGAATGCATGCGTGCATGAATGAGTGAATTAATGCATGTGTGAATGCATGAATGAAGGAATTAATGAATGCATGAATGAATGAATGCATAAATGAATGCACCGGTGAATGAATGAATGAATGAATGAATAAATGCATGAATGAATGCATTCATGCATGAATGAGTGAATGCATAAATGAATGCATGGATGAATGAATTAATGCATGTGTGCATGAATGAATGCAAGAATTGCATGAATGCATAAATTAATACATGGGTAAATGAATGAATGAATGAATAAATGCATGAATAAATGCATTCATTTGTGAATGAGTGAATGAATGAATGCATGAATGACAGCATAAATGACTACATATATGAATTAATGCATGAATGAGTGAATAAATGAATGAATGCATGCATGAATGAAAGCATAAATGAATGAATAAATGAATGAATGAATGCACGCGTGGATGAATGAATGAATGAATACATAAATGAATGTATTCATTCAGTAATGAGTGAATGAATGAATGCAGCATGCATGAATGAAAGCATAAATGAATGAATAAATGAATGAATGAATGCACGCGTGGATGAATGAATGAATGAATACATAAATGAATGTATTCATTCAGTAATGAGTGAATGAATGAATGCAGCATGCATGAATGAAAGCATAAATGAATGCACGACAGAATGAATGAATGAGTGAATTCATTCATTTGTTCATAAATGAGTGAATGAATGAATGCATACGTGAATGAATGAATGTTCAAACTCCCGCTCCACAGCACTACCTTTTTTTTAATAACATAAGTTTGTAGAAATGTATTTGTGTGTGTGTTTGTGTGTTTTGGTGTGTATATGCACATACAGTATGTGTGGGTATGTGTATAAATGTATATGTGTTTGTGTGTATATGAATGTGTATATGCATCTATGCATGTGTGTAAGTGTATATAAATGTGTGCGTTAATGTGAATACATGTGTGTGTGTGTGTATGTGCCTGAATGTGTATATGCGCATACTATGTGTGTACATATATATGTTTGCTTGTGTTTTTATATGCACATGTTTAAGTGTTTATATATATATATGTGTGTATGTATGGGAATGTGTACATGCACATGCGTATATGTGCATAAATGTGTATGTGTTTCTGTGTATGTGTATATTTACATTATGTATGTGTGTGTGGATGAATGTATGTATATCTATATGTATGAATGAGTGCATATATATGTATTTGCACATTGTGTGTGTATGTATATATATATATATACACACATACACACATGTATATATATATATATGTGTGTGTGTGTGAATGTGAATGTCGACATACATCTGTGTATATGCACGTGTGTATATGCTTGTGCATGTGTATGTGTGTGTGGATATGTATTTGTATGTGTGTGAATGTGAATATGCATATACTTGTATGTTTACACATATATATGTGCGTGTGTGTGTGTGTGAATGTGCATATGCACATGTGCGCGTGCGCGCGCTCAACAAATACCATATACATAAACAGAAGCCATCATGCGTTTTCAACACAGGGCTCTCTGGTCAGGAAATACGCGCGCGCGCGCACGCTGGCGCACGCACGCGCGCGCGCGCGCGCCAGCAGCAGTGATTCATCAACCACCGTTTGCTCATGAGACCGCGATTTCTGGTACCGATGAGTTCATCCCCGGAGCTGAGTGTTCGGTCGCGGGCCCTCGGATGCCCCCAGCCCCTCCTCCGGCCCTCCTCCAGCCCTCCTCCACCTCCACCTCCACCTCCATCCTCCTCCTCCTCCTCCTCCTCCTCCTCCTCCTCCTCCTCCCCCACCTCTCTCATCCCACGTCTCGCCGGAGCGGACGCCGCTGCAGCAGCAGCCGCAGCATCAGCACCACCGGCCGCCTCCGAACTGCGTTTTTCCCCCGCCGCGATGGGAACCCCTCCGTGAGCCTCTCCAACCCCCGACGCGGGGTGGGGGGGTGGGGGTGGGTGGGGGTTCGGAGCAGCTCGTCCCGGCGGGGGGGGGGGGGGGCGTGGGGGGGGAGAAGCGGACACGGACACGGACACGGACGCGGACGCGGAGCCGGAGACCGGCGCCTTCCGGCGGCGTTTTGTTTACCTCCGGCCGGGCGGGCGACGCGCAAGTGCTGGGATAACTATCCGTGTGTGAGACCGACACCCATCTGCAGCCCGAGGAGGAAGGTAAGCTCATTGACGGGCGTTGCGGTAAAAAAAAAAAACAAAAACAAATAAGAAGAATAATGTTAAATAAAAGGGGATGGTGGAGGATGGGGGCGGGGAGGAGGAGGAGGAGGGGGGGCCGCATCGCTGCAGCGTCAGTCCCGCTCTTGAGTTGGAAGTGACGGCTTGCCTGCTCGGAACGGGTCGTTCTTCACCTGGAGGCTGCAGAGCTGCAGGAAGCCCCGGCGGGACCGCCCGCAACCCCCTCCCCCCCCCCCCCCCCTCCACCACCACCACTAACACCTTTTTTTCTTTATTTTTTAATCATAATAATAACCTTATTCAGAATAATCGAACGGTGGCCGAACCAGACCTGCGGCAATAACAGAATATATTGCGCTCTCTTGCCTGCTGCTGGTCTGTGGCCCGTAAAGTTATTAAATCCTCGGCGTGCACGCTTGGATTTTTGCATGTTATTTTATTTTTGGTGCATTATTTCTAGAATGAAGTAAAAAAAAAACAACTTGTCACCTTGTGTTCAGAGGCATCGGGTCGTCGTCGTCCCTGTTGTTGTTGTTGTTGTTGTTGTTGTTGTCGCGTTCTCGCCGATTAAAAGCCCGTTTTGTTATCGGGAAACCGTTTAATGACGCAAATCCGTGGTCGTGGACACACGGAGGCCCCCTTCCCTGGACGTTTGCGTTTCTGGTCGAGGTCGCAGGAGATGTTTTCCGAGGGCCCCGCCGCAGTCGATGCGAGGGTGGAGGTCAAGGGAGTGGGTTTTTTTATTTATTTTTTGTTTGTTTTTTTTTCCCCCCAATCCCGTCGTCGCCCCGCGGGACCCGCGAGTCAAATAACTCGGCTCAGGTAATCATTTCGAATTAACAGAAGCGGGGAGCGTTTTCACAGCCCATTTAATACCATCTGGGACGCGGTGATTCGTGGCTTCCACGGGAAAAAAAAAGGTGCGATTTGGGGAAAAAAAATAAGCAGCCGCTAAACCAACATAGTTGAATTAACGATATTTATTCGTTTGTTCATTTCCTGCGCTGCTCATCGGGGGAGGCGGGGCTAAACCTGGACCTGTCAATCACAGATCAGAATCAGAATCAGAGAAACTTAATTTGTGCCCAAGTGGCAAAGTTGTGAACATAAGGAAAAAATTAAGGAAAAGAAATAAAAAAAAGAGGGATAAAATAATTTAATATGTAGATATACACATTTATATATATGTGCGTGTGTGTGTGTGTGTACAGGACTGTCTGAGAAAAATTAGAATATTGTGATAAAGTTTTTTTATCTTCTGTAATGCGATGACAAAAACAAAAATGTCGTAGATTCTAGATTCATTACAAATCAACTGAAATATTGCAAACCTTTTATTATTTTGATATTCCTGATTATGGCTTAAATCTTAAAGAAAACTCAAAAATCCTATCTCAAAATATTAGAATATCATTAAAAAAGTAATTTTGTTTTTTTAATTGCATTACATAAGATAAAGAACTTTATCACAATATTCCAATTTTATGAGACAGTCCTGTATGTATTTTTATAGATATATGTATGTATACATATGTGTATATATATGCATGTATGTAAAGTATATATATGTGAATATATATATATACACACACATATATATGGATATATATGTATACATATATACACTTACATATATGTTATGTATATATATATGTATATGCATGTATTTAAATGAATTACCTGTTCAAATTGTGCAAATTGTAGATACAAGATCACTCTGCATTTATGTAATGAATCCATACATGAGCGGCGATTAATTGCACGTGGGATGGGAACCTCCTGCCGTCCTCCTGGTGTTTCTAGACGACGGATGAACGCGAACGTTCGGACGTCTTCGTGCGATCGGCGGGTCCGGGGCGTCCGACCCCAAAGCGCCGGAATTCCAGGATGAATGAACGAATGACGGTTGAAACCGTTAAAATGATGCGAATCTATATAAACCGCAGATGATTAGATGTTCGCTCAGCGTTCCTCCGCTGACCTTGAATCCGTCACCGTCAGCTCTGACCCGAGAAGACAAAAAATAATCACCCAAATCCTCCTTAACCTTTGGTCCGGCGCGCTCTAAACAGCAAAACACACATTCGTATTTACGTCAATTATTCAGTTTACTTTGAAGCAGCAATTCAGTTGAAGGTTTTTGTCTAATTAGGAGAGAAACTAGCTTCCTCTCCTCCTCCACCTCCTACCATTAGTGGCTTTTTCCTTCAGCTGAGCGACTTCATGAGACGTATGTGACGGGCGGGAGGTCAGCCCACATACACAACAAGGTAATTACGGTGCAGTCGCGCTCGCCGGCCTTGCATGTCACTCGCCGCGACGCCTTATATTGAATGATTCGGGGCAACAACCCGGATGGAAGACGGATGACATCTGCCAGGAGAAAAGAAAATCACGTCCGGGTAAATTCACATTCGTTCGTTATTTCGTCGTCTGTATCGCTATTTGGACATGTAGCATGTAGCATGGAGACGTTCAGCTGTTCACCCTCTCCTTCATACATCATATAGAGCCGCGTTACCCAATCTTTTTGCTACCAGGGACCGATTTTATGTTTCTGTGGACTGTTAGCGGCGCGGGGGTTCAAATTAAAAACCTGTCAGTTCACAGTTTTTAATATGAATCCAACCATTACACTCAACTTAGCTAGGAATCTTGATATTTTTTTCTGGGCCGGCAGCCTGCGACGCTTCTGTGGTCTCGTCGCTTGCTTGTTTTCTCCCCAAAAAGCGACTGTTGTTTCTAACTCGTTGTTTTCAAGGGCTAGCTCGCGTTAGCCGATGTGTGGAAAAGGCACGGCAGAGTTCGGCGTGGAGGAAATTTCAAAATAAGATCCGTAAGGTCGAATGAGATTTTCTTTGTGGACCAAATGATCCACGGGCCGGTACCGGGGTTGGGGGAACCCCTGATATAGAGTCCTTAACACTCATATATGTGGGTAATGACGCGTGGCAGCTCTCTCATGTAGACGAAAATCATTCACTCACCCGTTCACACGTCATATAGAGACATACAACCATTCACCCTCTCATTCATACGTCATAAAAACACATTTAACAATTCACTCACTCATTCACACGTGACATCGAGACACCACCTTTCACCCTCTCATTCACACGTCATAGAGACACGCAACCGTTCACCCTCTCATCGAGCATCGTACAAATTCATACAATTCACTCATTCATTCACACGTCTCATAGAGACACAACCATTCACTCTTTCATTCATACGTCATATAATCACATGTAACAATTCACTCTTTACTCACACGTCACACAGAGACGTACAACCATTCAATCACTCATTCACAAGTCATAAACATACAAGTATTCACCCTCTCATTCACATGTCATAGAGACATGCAAGCGTTCACCCTCTCATCAAGCATCATACAAATACACACAATTCACTCATTCATTCACACGTCACATCGAGACACAACCATTCACTCTTTCATTCACATGTTAACATTCACTCGCTCATTCACAAGTCATCGAGAGAAATTCCATGGTTCACCCCGTCATTCAAGCGTTATTCAAAAACACACATTCGCTCATTCATTAGACCTCACATACAGACAAGAGCAATCACTCTTTCATACGTCATATAAACACGTATAATAGTTCAATCACTCATTCACAAGTCATAGACATACAAGTCTCATTGACAGACGTACAGACATACTACATACAAGCATTCACTCGCTCATTCACAGGTCATGGAGAGAAATATGATGGTTTAGCCTGTCATTCACACATCAAGGAGAGATATTCAACTTTTATTCATATGTCAGAGAAACATACAACCATTCACCCGCACATAGAATTCATTCATTCATTCACAAGTTACATTGAGACACGACCATTCACTCTTTCATTCACACGTCATAGAGACACGCAATCGTTCACCCTCTAATCAACCATCATACAAATTCATACAATTCACTCATTCATTCACACGTCTCATAGAGACACAACCATTCACTCTTTCATTCATACATCACATAAACACATGTAGTAATTCACTCACTCATTCGCACGTCACATAGAGACGTCCGACCATTCAATCACTCATTCACAAGTAATAAACATGCAAGTATTCACCCTCTCATTCATACGTCATAGAGACATGCAATCGTTCACCCTCTCATCATACAAATACATACAATTCACTCATTCATTCACACGTCACATCGAGACACAACCATTCACTCTTTCATTCACTCTTTCATTCACAAGTTACATCGAGAGAAATTCCATGATTCACCCCGTCGTTCAAGCGTCATACAAATACATACCATTCACTCATTCATTCACACGTCTCATAAAGACACAACCATTCACTCTTTCATTCACACATCATAAAGAGACATAACCGTCTGGATGGTGTTTGGGTCTCAGGAAGAACCAGGAGAACCCCGAGGAACCCATGGAGCCTCTAAGCAGGAAGGCCGACCCGGGAGCTTCCGTTTGCGAGGCAGAAGCGCTAACCGCCGAGCGGGACGGCACAAATTCGGCATCTTTTGGAGATGTCACGCCGCCACGTTTCACCATAGCAACAAGGCACCCGCGTAACTCGGGTTCAGGCCGGAGGAAACCCGTCCGCCGAGGTGTTTTCTCCGCTCCCGTCTGCTCGCCAACTCATCTCCTTGATTTCACCTCCCGGGAAATCCGACTTCGGCGTTCCCGCTTCATCTGACGAGCCGGTTTCCGCCGATGTCGTGCCGCACTGCTGAGTCGGTGACCTTTCCCGCCAGGGGGGGTCAACAACCTCCCCTCCCTTCCCCCTCCTCTCCTCTCACGAGATCTTCCCGAAGTTTGACGCGAATCCGCACCGTCAGCCATCTGGTTCCGGAAAGACCTCCTCCTCCTCTCATCTCGTCTCCAAGGACGAATCGAATCCTACGATAGCCGGTCGGAAAAGCGCGTTTCGTTCCCGAAATAGAGACGGCTGGTTTTACAGTAGGCCGCCCCACGTTATCTCTCCACATGTGTCGTTTTACAACAAATCCCCGCCTGGGCTGCGTCGCCCAAACGGCTCCTCTGACACGAATTTGCATGTTAAGCTGAACGTTACTCACCGGGGACAATTAATCAGCGCGCCGCAATTATGAGTCGGCGTCCCCCTGGTGATTAATTATGTCTCGTGTGTCCGGAGCGGGGGAAGATCCAAGCAACAGCTGTTTGTTCGTCTTGACGTCCCCGTGCGGATCCGCGTTTTTTTTTTTTCGATCGTCGCCCGAACAATAACGTTTTTCTCCCGGTGTTGGAAAATTCTAATTAAATGGAAATGCATCTTCCGCCCCGCGGCCCGAAGACGCAAACAAACGCTTTATTTGAGGCGAAGATGTGAAACGGGCCCGCGGGAGAAGCTGTCTGGCATGACTGAGAGGCATTTGCTGTACGCAAGAAGTGGCAGATGAGCGATCCAGACCGGCGCCAAGGAGGCTGCGGAGAATAATAGGAGGCCGATACTCCGGGCTCTGGGATATTTTGTTTAGCGACCGCAAAGGGGGAATTTCCAGAGGCTTCACTTTGGCTTTGTGCGGCGCCTCTTGGCGTCGGAGGTTGTCGTTTTGTAGGAATACTCTGGGGACGGGCTGGAGGCGGAGCTTCAAGTCGGCTTGAAATAAGTCAACGAGAGGTCATTCACTCATTCATTCTGTGTGCTAATCCTAGCATCATACGGAGAATGACAACCATTCATCCGCTCATTCACATGCAATTTAGGGTCTCCAGTGCCGTGACTTGTATGCTTCCGCAGCACATGTGACAAACTCAAGGCCCGCGGGCCAAATGTGTCTTAAAAGGTCTGATTGTGTTAAAATAAATACGTCAAACGCGTGCATTGAACATAAACTACATTTCCCACAAGTCACGCCGATCGTGCTACACGCAAAGCGGCGGCATCCCGCCATTAGATCCACATCAGCAAGTGGGATTGAGAAAAAACAATGATCCTTAAATGTCCAGGAAGAGAAAAGTTGATGCAGATGGAAGGCCAATACATGTTTGTGCTTCAAGGAGGAAAAACCTCTATGTTTTTTGTAGTTGTCAAAGATCTACGCTTGCATTTTGACACCAAATGCGGAGCTAAGTATGCTAAAGTTAGCCTTCCAGAAAAACAAAAGAATTACAAGCCAAACTACGATATGTTCACGAAAGATGCATCCAAAAACACTGCAGCAGTGAAAACTAGCTTTGGAACAGAGCAAATAGTTTTTAATTTTATTCATTTTATTTACATCTATACAAATGCATATATAACATTTGGGATTTGAACGAGTGATAAATTCCGAGTTATTTAACACGCAGGAGTAATTACATTTATTTTACATTACATTTAGTCACATTTATTCTGGTTGTCATTCTCTATATCAAGGATTGGCAGTTATTTTAGCCCACAGGCCACATTTCTTATTTAATTTGTATTCAAGGGCAAACCAGGCGTTATGTAAATTGAACAAAACGAAAATTGCAATTTAAATATTTGCATTTTTTTTTCAACTTTAAAATCATTAATGATCATATAAATGCACCGACATTATTTTGCATGTAAAATTAAACGAGAAGATTTGAAATTAAAAGCGTATTAACGACAGCAAGGGAGAGCAACTTCAACACGCGCAAATATCCTTTATTCGGATCAGTTAAAGAGGAAACTAATAACGGGGGATGAGTGAGGCAGCAGTGAACGGAAAAACAACCGTTTAAAACGTGACCCCAAGCTAAATTCCGGCGCTATCGCTAACAAATGAATGAACGGATGAAAATATCGGTACTTTCGCCGGCATTTTCTTGCAACCGGACGCTCATTTCTTTTAGCTATAGATGTGACGATCGTAGAGGTGTCTAAACATTTATTATTTTCCAGAAAGCCACGTGCAGGACTGTCCCAGAAAATTAGGATATTGTGATAAAGTTCTTTATCTTCTGTAATGCAATCACAAAAACCAAAAGTGTCATAAAATCTGGATTCATCACAAATCAACTGAAATATTGCAAGTTTTTTATTATTTTAAAATTGCTGATGATGGCTTACATCTTAAGAAAACTCAAAAATCCTATCTCAAAATATTAAAATATCATGAAAAAGTAATTTTTTTTAATTGCATTCCAGAAGATAAAGAACTTTATCACCATATTGTAATTTTCTGAGACATTCCTGTATGTGGCCTACGATGGACCGGCGGTCCTCGCCGAATGTAAGATAAGCGTTATAGATGATAAATGAATAATGAACAAATGAATCCTCTATCCATTAGTTATTAGTTATGATGTGAACTTTACGTTCATATATATTTCAGAACTCGTCAACTATTCATGCGTCTCGGAGAACGGGCCGGATAGGGAGGGGAGCCTTCTGAAGATTAACATCGTGGGATGTCGGCCTTCTGGCTCCTGCTAGCGATTACATCCGCTCAAATCAAGCGCTGACCCCGGGGTGCGCTCGTGTCACAGAGCGCCATATGGACAAGACGTGTCACGTCATCAGGGCCGGCCGCCATCCCGCGTCTCGCCAACCACGCCGGGTGATCGTCCTCAACCCCCCCGTCACATGTCACGGCGTCTTCTCCTGATTTTTTTATCTCCTTCTGGTCAAAATTCCACCGTGAAAAGTGGCGACGCTTCCGCAAAACGCGAGGGTAATATTAGCCGAAAGCTAGCTAGAACGGCGCTACGCTAACTCCACATTTTGCCCGGTTCCTGAATAATACCAGAGATGCGTTATTATTATTATTTTTTTCATTCTGGATCATTTATTCATGACTTGAACATGCATAGAACGCAAAGTTTTTTTTTCTGTGAAAAACTTGAATTATTACTATTATTTATGTTATATACTATTATACTATTATATACTATATACTATTATATACAATTTCCTAATATTATTTATTATTGTTATGTTTTACTTGAAACTCTGACAACAATTTCCTTTGGGATAAAAAAAGTTGTTCTTATTCTTATTTACTTGATAAATAGTGTTATTTATTTCATTAATAATGTTATTATTTATTTTCTGATTTTTTTTTTCCCTGTCAAGATCCAAGAAAGGTGTTAATTTTTGGTTACACAGGACTGTCTCAGAAAATCAGAATATTGCGATAAAGTTCTTTATCTTCTCTAATGAAATTTAAAAAAAAAACAAAAATTACTTTTTCATGATATTCTAATATTTTGAGATAGGATTTTTGAGTTTTCTTAAGATGTAAGCCATAATCAGCAATATTAAAATAATAAAACGCTTGCAATATTTCAGTTGATTTGTGATGAATCCAGATTTTATGACATTTTTGGTTTTTGTGATTGCATTACAGAAGATAAAGAACTTTATCACAATATCCTAATTTTCTGGGACAGTCCTGTACGTGGCTTTCTGGAAAATAATAAATGTTTAGACACCTCTACAATCGTCACATCTAAAGCTAAAAGAAATGAGCGTCCGGTTGCGAGAAACTGCCGTCGAAAGTACCGATATTTTCATCCGTTCATTCATTTGTTAGCGATAGCGCCGGTTTTCCACATGGAATTTAGCTTGGGGTCACGTTTTAAACGGTTGTTTTTCCTGATCCGAATAAAGGATATTTGCACGTGTTGAAGTTGCTCTCCCTTGCTGTCGTTAATACGCTTTTAATTTCAAATAACCCGCTTTTTCTCAAGGAAGACACCGACCTTTAAGACGTGCAGCGGGATCTTGGCGCTCTCATCGAATTTATCGCAGGAATTCGCGCAAATAAATCCAGCGCCTCCGCCGAGCAGCGGCTAACCGATCGTTGGGTCGGGGTTTCTGTCTCCGACATGCACACGTACTAATTTGAGCGCAGGATTTGGAGAAGGGAGTTCGCTGGCCCTTCGTGAACCGCTGATTAAAACCCGGCTCAACTCGACGACTTGGAAATCACACCGAGGCTTTGCTCGGATTTTTAAATCCTTCCCCGTGCGCGGGGTCGCCGACGTGCAAAATGATGACGGGTACCGACTTACATGTAGATAAAAAGGGAAAGTAGGGGTGTCTTGTGTCTATCGTAGGAGTCGCGTGTCCAATTCTGCAATTGGGGAGTACAATGGACCCTTAAGATCACTTTATTTATGATTTTTAAGATAAGAAGCAAATTTTAAAATGTCACGATACGAATACGAGCGTAAGATAATCAGTTGCTCCCGCAACTCGAATACGTTGCTCGCAGTTTCAAGCATCCATCGGACACTTGGTTAGTCGGTACAGTACGCATATTTTGTATATTTTCCTACCTCTTGTGCGGCATCACTTTGTATCCTCGTCCTTATTTGGTGTATTTTTTGATAATCATCCTCACGGGCCCTAAGAAAGCAAGCGGTGAACCCAGAAACAAGATGCTTTCTGTGGACATTAAGCTAAACACTATAAGTTTACATAACCATGATTTTTCTTTTTGATGTCCCCTGCATTATTCATATCCTTCTTTTTAAGGGTTTTTCTATATTATGTAAACTTCTGGGATGAATGGAATGCGTATCTTAAGGGACCGCTGTAGTTTGTTAGGTACGTGGCCTAAATGCTGTGGAATCCTCCAAAGACTACTTTGACTACATCGACTTTCTGCTCTACATCATGCAGGCCAGAGTCCTCCTCGGACCCGTTTTTGTTTCCCTCAACCTTCAAACCCCTATTTGGCTACATCTAATCATAACTGTCACTTATGAGTCCTTGTTGCCGAAACCTCGTCATGGCAACTAGACTCTGATACGAGAGGTGACCGTTGGGAGTTTCCGGTATGTACCTGCTGGGATTGGCCGTTGGTCCAAGTGAGGTGGTTCGTGACGGATAACAAATGAGATATTTCCTGAGTTTCATTTTGGGAACAAAGGTACCGATTCAAGGGACTCACCCGGAGTTGGAATCCTAACAAGTAATTTTAAGGCTAAAGGGCAGGTTGTGTAAAATAAAACTCACCGCCAGAGTTGAGGTTCAAGAGGTAGTCGCGCGGGCCTGGTTTGGGTTGTGGATCTTCTCTTGCAGGGTGCAGATGGATCTGCGGGTACTTGCCGGTTGATCTGTCTTGGGATGGATCTCAATGCGACATCGTGCCGAGGAGAAAGGTTGTGTGCCGTCTTATCCGTTGAGTGAAGGCCCAGTTTGACAAAGATCCCTTCATTGACTCTTACAAACCACTTGTCCTCTCTGGACAGAATGCAGACTCCAAAAGAGTGGCCCTTGTCCTTCGCATGTAGGTGGACCGCAGAATCCTGACCTGAAGAGGCGTCTCTCCTGCGGCCGGGCCGTCCGTTTGTGCGGAGGCTTGTTTTTTCTCACCAGCGCAGAGGTCATCGCAATCCTCCTTGCACTTTCCAGCACACACCACGTTCTTGATCTTGTGTCCGGGTGTCCTCAGAGGGTATACAAGTCTTCATGAGTCTTTCTGCTCAAGCTCTGCTATCCGCGCACCTTTGTCGATTTGTGTTTTTTTTAATACCCAGACCAGGATCGGTTTGAAGAATACAAGTGTGACGTCTTTTTTTGCGGACTGGCTTCGGAGTTAGATCTAGCATCGGCAGCTAACGTGTGGGCTGCAAGACGACAACCCACACGTTGACATGGATTGATTGATGGTGTAATGTTGAATGTGGTTTACCCAGAAGAGGTATTAGATTGCAGGGTTTCGTAAGTACAGCTGATTCTGTGGGCTTTAAAAGAATCAAAAGATTCAAAGGTTCGAATGGTTCAGAAGATTCGAAAGATTCGAAAGAATCAAATGATTCAAAAGATTCAAAGTGTTTTACTGTTATATGTATGTTTCCCCGCACAACAAAATTGTGCCAGATTGTGTGAAATCTAACAGGTAAATTGTGACATTGCTTTTTGAAGCCCTTGAGTTTGTGAATCCAGTGTTCCTCGGTCACGGTCGTGTCCCTTTCCGTGAGAAAAGCTACAGTTTGAACAGTCGGAAACGCAAACGGTTGGGAACTCGGGGTGAGAAGTGCCGGCAGACGCGAGTGGGAAGTGCCTCTTTGTCTCGGGTTTTAAACTCGCAGTGCAGGGAGTTGCACGTACAGCACATGAGACGAACGCCGGCGTGTCAAGACGTCGGCGAGAGATGGCGCCGAGACGCAAACGCAAGAAATGTTGTGAACACGAGCGAATCAAAAAAAAAAAAAACGCTCTTCAGGAATCCTGATGTATTTTCGGGAGAAGGTTCCCCCGCCACCGTCTTTCACGCCGTACAAGCTTTGCTGACCGGGAGATCTCAGAGCCGAGGCCCCGCCAAGATTCAAGAACAACCCTGTGACATTACACCCCCGCGCCGCCTCGTCTCCCACACACACACACACACACACACACACGAAAACTCCCGACTGTAGCTGGGAGGAGTGATACTGCGCTGTGTCATCCTCGACGGTGAGGCAATTTGAAGCCTGTCTCCCGTTTCACAGATAGATGCAACATGTCCCACAGGACCGCTGAACACAAACTCTCATGATCACTCACCCCACACACACACACACACACACACACACACTTATAACCTTGAAGCTGCACTCTATTCTATTCATTACTGTGTCACCGATCAGGTTATCATTAGATTATTTGCCAATACCGGTGTCGACCCAAGAGTGTTCCCTCCACGTTTTCCGAGCGTCGTGTCCTTTGTTAATCCCCGGGTTATAAAATCCTCCGCTGCTAAGTTGATACACTATCTGGAGCTCTGTGTTTTTATCTTTGGCGATTAGAAGTGCGGGAAGATTTGCATAACAATGAGCTCGCTCTCTTTAAATGTGCATTGGAAAAAAAAAAAAAAAAAAAAAAAAAAAAATCCCCCTTCTTTTCTTCTCTGCTATTAAGTATTCATTTTTGTACAATTACTCTTGATGTGCCAAATGAAGCTCGCTACTTTTAGCCGCCGCTCAAAGTCACGTGTGTGAAGTAAAGCCGTAAAAAAAAAAAAAAAAGAAATGTTTTAATCGCGATTTTTCATTTAAAAAACGGGCCGCGCTGCGTTCCCGCCGAAGAGAAAGCGTGTGATGTAACACAGAAACCCGTGTTGCTCCGTTACTGCGGCAGGATTAGCGACGCAGGCAGAAGAACCGGCTTCTCCGATTTCCTAGCGCACCTCGGTTTTTTAGCTCGTCCGTCGGTTCGTCCTCGTATCGGGAAAAAAACCTTAGCGGATCCAAGATCCCCGACGGGGTCGTCGGGACGAACCCCTCGCCGAACGGACCTCGGCTTCAACGCAGCTGCGAGGAGATGACGGGGGTCGATTCAAGATCCGCCACCTGCACGGAGAGCATCTGTCCGTCATCACAAGCTAATTTTGCTCGTAATTAATCTGTCGGGGGCGGTGATGAATCTCATCTGGGGGGGAAGCGGCAAGGTGACTGCTCGCGCTTTCATCTGCGCCGCCGGCCGTCGCTATCTTTCATAGCGAATCGGCGCGTACGTCTAATTGGCCCCCTTCCTCGACGACGACTAGCTTTCGTCGCTACCGACGGCGACGCGAACGATTTTGCGGTCGGCGCCGGGGGGGGGGGGTCTCGCCACCACCGACCCCCGAGCGGGATTGAGATGGAAAACGAAGAATAGAAAAAAAAAAAAAAAATCCCATTTCGCGCGATGCTACTGCATACACTTTGGTCTTCTGCCGCGTGGAGTCTCATTAGTATTGGTGTGAGTGCTTCTCCTTCAGCTGAACCAGCCACGCCACGACTGTAGCGTAGCCGCTCGTCTAACTGCCGCATTGTCCCCGGATGGCCGACGCTCCGTCTCCTCCCGAGGATGACGGAGATGCGGGTCGACGCCGCGACGTTTACGCCGCCTTGGAACGAGGGGAACGCCGCGGATGTTTCCGAAGCGCGGAGCCATAAAGGGGGATATTATCGTTATCCCTCCCCGTGCTAGCAGATGAACACATTAGCCCTCGGGGGGGGGGAATGAGTGGTGACATTAGAGGGGACGTAAAAACCAACTCAGGTGTATTTTTGAAGGAGCTTCCTGTCGGGATTCTTCAGTCAAAAGCTGTGTTTTCGGAGCAGCTTCACAACAAGACGGTCCCAGGTTGGATTCCCACTTCCGGCAGTCCAAAAACATGCTAGAGGTTCATTGGAGACCCTAAATTGTCCAGATGTATGGAACGACGCGTCTGCTCTTGCCGACTTCTTTTTTTTTAGAAGAAGGAATGCAGTTCAACATGAAGCACAACATCGGTGAAATTTGCTGCATCGAACCCATCATGGATGAACCGTGAGCGGGAAATAGCAAAGGAACAGAGCAGCTCCAAACTTCGACAGGCTTGGAGGAGCCGGGAATCAAACCAGGAATGTTTGCTTCAAAAGACGACCTCGCTAACACCTTGAGCCACGCTGACCCAGGGGTGTCAAACGTACGGCCCGCGGGCCGGTATCGGCCCACCAGGGGGTCCAATACGGCCCGCGGAATAAATGGACAATTTGAAAGAATATCTAAAAATCATCAACTGCTTTTTTAGAATAGAAATGCAGTTCCTATATTGTCTGCTAGGCGTGCACTGTTTTAGCACAGTGTTAGCAACATGACACAACACTATGTGACTTACAGCAGATGGCAGCAATACGGCTTCCGGGTTTGTAAATAGCATTTTTACTTATTGTTAGAAATATACCTACTTTTCCGTTGGACCCGACACCCTCATCATCAAGATGTCGTTATTGAAAAAGAGAAAAACGGACACGGAGTGTAGGGTTTTCCAAGGGAAATGGACCGCTTCTTATTTGTCCGTTGAGGTTAATGAGACACCTGTATGCTTGGTGTGGATACAGGAAGTTTGGACAAAGCAAAACCTTCTTGGCATCAAATTAGGCCGTATGTGGACCAAAATGAGTTGGACGTCCCTGTTCGACACTTTTCCTCCATCTCCGCTCACTGTAGCCTCACTGTTCCACTTGGTTTCCTCACTTCCCCACACAGATTCTGCCGTCCTGCAGCTAACCGTCCTTCCTCTCCTTTCCCGTTCACCTCTCTAGATGTTCCTCCAACCACTCCCTGCTTCCACAACACATCACAACGTCGTCCGCAAACGGTTATAGACCATGTGGATTCCCAGACGCACTCCCGCCTCCACCTTCAACCCCTCTGTCAGGCTTACGCCTCTGCCGAATTTAGCCGGGCGAGCTAGCATTTGCTAATCCAGTGGCTCAAAGATGCCGCGTTTACTTTTGATGAGCCGAAAGTCGGAGTTCCTGAGGTCTTGAAATTGGACGCAAAAATACAAACATATCAATGGAAGTTTCTGTTTTTTTTGATCTATCGGAGTACGTGTCGGCTCCTCGGCTGACGCTTCCTGCTCTTAGCGTTTAGCCCGAGGACGGTCTTTGTCCTGGCGCGGGAAACAGCTGAGCTCAGAATTGTTTATATATCCTCCGTTCGTCCTTTGTCCCTCCTTGAAGCCGAGGGGGGGCGACTCTCCTCTCGCTCGCTGATCTTGCCCCTCTTTCATCCGTCCATCGTCTTTGCGGAGTCACCTGATTATGCAATATCCCATTTTTCAAGCGTCCACCGCTAGCCGCTAGCTTGGAGGCTAACTGACTCGATATCACCCACAGTGGGGAGGCGGCGCTGCACTTCCACCTGATTCCCCGACCCTTTATTTTTTCTTTCTTTCTTACATTTCTGTCGTCACGGTTTCGTAGGCGTTTTTTGGGCGTTTTTCGTTTCGCTCTTGACTCGACGCTCCATCGATCACGCCGTGACAGTCGCTTGTCGTGCAGCGGCGGCTCCTCATCGCTTAAATTCCCACATCTCCCCTCCCCGTACCATCCTTTTTGTTTATGAGACGCCACCGTTATTGTGTTTACCCACCTGTATTTTTCACTCCCTGTTGTCGGTTTTCGAGCTGGAACGACGGCGGCGTCCATTCTTCAAGCGTTCCTCCTCGTCTCTGGCCTGGCGGCGGCCTCGCCCCCTTTCCTCAGCAAGGAACCTCCCGCTCTGAGAAACTCTCGGATTTACATCCCCGTGTTTCTGGCACGGTTGCTGAAATTTGGGTGCGCTGAGTTTTTGGCCGCTTTGGTCTTTCGGCTCGGTCGCCGGTGATGTTGATAGTGTGAAATGTCTCATTCGGCTTTATTGAAAGCACTCCTTTTGCTAACGGTTCATGATATCAAATGGAAAATAATTCATTTGTCGTCCGTACCACTTAGCATTTAGCCGGGATCACTGGGTGCTGGACAAACGTCAGTGATGTGCAGTCAGGGGAGGCAGGAGAAGCCGTGCCTCACTTGCCAATCTTGGAAAGAAAAAAAAAAACGTGAAATTATAGTATTTTTCATTGAACTTCACCTGTTTTTAGATTGTTTTTTTTTTTTATTCAAATGGGTGGATTTGCACATTTACAAGAGACGTGCGGTGAGGCAACCGACGGTCAAGCCTCAACGTAGCTTGCGCTATGACGGCTGACCCCTGGCATGCTCTGCACTAAGACTGTTCAGCTTAGATGTTTAAACTCTTTTGCTTTATGAACTATATTTCCAATTTGTCAACAACTGTATGTGTGTTACTAATTTCTTGTGCTGAGCAATCATAAAACAGTAACAAGGAGCCACCAGGTGAGGCACGCCGTTCTCCTGCCTCACAGTAGGGGGCGCTCCCGATTCCAGGGATTCTCCTCGCGACACCTCATCTTTTTCGGGGAATAAGCTGCTCTATAGGGGTTCCTATGTTTGTAAATCTCATTATGATGACGTCTTACACTTTTTCAGCATGTGAGCTACTTATAAAAGGTCCAACTCAAAATGATCCACCTCCTATAAAAATGCAAAACATATATTTATGCATAAAAATATTGAGAATTTTTTATATGTACAATATATGTTGACGTTTCTTGCATAACTGCATGAAACCAGATTGCACAATACAACTCCAGACATTTTTTGTTATTGACTTGCTCTGCTACTTGTGCTAGCACGCTTCCAAATGATCATCAGTCATGGTAGAACGCTGTTTCGACTTGATGATCATCATGTGGGAAAAGGCTGACTCCCTTAAATAAGTGGACAATTTTAGTTCCTTCACCTTTTCCTCCTCAGTCAATCCCAAAATGCCGCTCAACATTTCCCTTCTTGGGTGTAGCTGCACTAGACCGGCAGACGAGGCAAACATGCTAAGAAAATGACATAAGCCCCATCTTAAGTTTAAAATAAATAAATTGGAGGACAACTAGGTAACTCAAGCTAGCGCTAGCTATCTGTTTCTTTTATACCAGGATGCGATGGAGCGATAGACCGCGATTGACGTATTGGGCGCCCCTGATGTAGAGACATCCAAACATTCATCCGTTCATTCACATATCTGGACAATTTAGCTTCTCCAATGAACCTCTTGCATGTGTTTGGACTTTTGGAGGAACCCGGAGAACCTGGAGGAACCTCACGTAGACACGCGGAGAACATGGAGACTCCACACAAAAATCCAACCTTCTTCTCCACTGAACTTCCCAGCAGCTCGTATGACTTTAAATTGCAAAAAAAAAAAAAAACAAAACGAAACCCAGCAGCTTCAAGCTGACGGAGAATCTGACTTTACAAACAAATTGTATCTTGGAATTTGGATTGTACAAAAAAAAGACGGCAAACAATGCTGAAAAAAAAGTGCATACGATGCTAAGTCACCATGCAGGAGTCATGTGACCTAGCGTTTTAGGTTATTATTTGTTCTGCGTTTGCGGTGGTGGTTTGGTTGGCGGTTTGATTCCCGAATTTCCCCCCAGATGACCCGGTTAGCAGCTCGCATGGTGAAAGGGTGAAGGTGAGATCCAGCGTTACGTAAGCAAAGACTCGCATTCATGGCACGAGTGTGGATTATGCTAATGCTAACCAGATATTTGCTTACATTTCTGTATTTTCTGCTTTTCCGGCTGGTTTAATTCGCTGCCGGGGCTTCAGAAGCTCAGCCTTGGAAAAAAAAAAAAAAAAAAAAAAAAAAAAAAAAAAAAAAAAACAAAAACGCACAGACGGATTGATTCTCCCGAACTCATCAGCGTCGTTCTGTCCGGGTTTGATTCATGGGAAACCTCCTCCATTGATCGGACCCACTTTGTTCTGAGATCAAGGCGGCCTCGCCGGTTCAACATGTGCCACGGATTTGCATGCAGCATTTCATTATCAGATTTTTCACGGCGCCCAAAATGCTGAGCCCCGGTTCTGAGTGATGTATCCTTGAGCGGAGAAACTGTAACTTTTGAATTATTTATACGCGCGGTGTTTGGTATGCTAATGGCGAACATCCTCTCTTTCTTTTTCTTTTGTTGGGCTGCATGACATACGGCTCCTCTCATCCCGGCTGACCAGGGACAGGAGTGTCTCAGTCGAGGGGAAAAGTGAAAACCAAAGTGAACGAATCCGAAGGTTGTTTGCTTTTAAAACTGTCCTTTCAACGCGGCCGTCATTCATTCGTAAACTAAACAACCCCCTTTGTGCGATCTGCGGCTTTTTCGTCTTGCTAACGCAGGAGTCGGCAACCTTTGGCACCCAAAGAGCCATTTGAAATTTAAAATTAATGAACATGGCATATAACGTTTTTTTTTTTGTTTCTTTGTTTTTTTTCTGCATTTATGCTATGTATGAACAAAATATGTGTTGTGTTTTTTTTTTTTTTTTTTTTTGCATTTATGCTATGTATAAACAAAGTATGTGCTGCATTTTTTTAAATCAGTAAACACATTTCTGGGTGCAACAAAATATTTTGAACTCTGAAAAAAAAAAAGATGTCGTGTTGAAGGTCAATTTGGAGCGAAATATTTAATGTCTATTTAAGTAATTCTTGTATTTATGAATTTAAAAAAAAAGCCAAACAAATTATCTGCCGGGAGCAAAACAAAAATGCCGTCCTTGCAGTCGCTTATTAAGAGCAACAAAATTTTTAACACGTTTTATTTAGATATTACAAGATCATCATAAGATAAGATGAGATAAACTTTATTGAACTGTATCGTATTTAGAATTATCTTTATTAAAATCATATTATTATGTTATGAATTTATTAAACTTTTTCTTTATTGATTCAATAAAGAAAAACTTTATTGAATTGTATCATATTTAGAATTATCTTTATTAGAATTATTATTATTATTATTTATTTAATTTATCAAACTTTTTCTTTATTGATTCAATAAAGATAAACTTTATTGGATTACATCGCATTTAGAATTATCTTTATAAGAATTATATTATCATTATTTATTGAATTTATTCAACTTTTTATTTATTGATTCAATAAAGATAAACTTTATCAAATTATATGGTATTTAGAATTATCTTTAATGAAATTATATTATTATTTATTGAATTTATTAAACTTTTCTTTATCGATTCAATAAAAATAAACTTTATTGAATTATATCGCATGTAGAATTATCTTTATTAGAATTATGTTATTATTTATTGAATTTACTGAACTTTATATTCATTGATCCCCATAGGGATTCTTTTGTCACAGCAGTGTAACAGTTATAGTTTCAATAAATATGAATATAAATATAGAGACAATTAGAAGACAATTGAAAGATAGATCATCTTCAACTTTAAAATTGCTTTTTAAAAACGAGCAAGCTAAAATGAGATACGTTTTAATTAAATACCGGTTGATTATTTTCAAAAGCGGCTGGGAGCTGCGGTTTTGCCGGCCCTGGGCTAACGTGCTAACGTGCTAACATGCTACCGTATCGTCCTGCGATCCAGGGACGAGCACGAATTCCGAGTTCCGCCCTTCGGAAGTGAATCTGAATCATCAACCTCTAACTAACTAGCCGGCAAACTAGCTGACTCACAGAGTGTTATTTGATGTGCTCAGCTGGTTGTGCTGATGTCGGGAATTATCCCCGGCGGCCGAGCTCTGCGGTCTGAATCACAAACCCCCTTCCTTCTGACGCAGAGCGCTGGTGGAAGCACGAGCCCAAGTTGAGGGCACATTAATCACCACCGGCCCAAAGGACAAACGTCCACAACGAGACTTAAATACTCGATTACGATGTGTATAGGAGGTCTGAGGGACTTCCGATTCGAGATCATCTCCCTGAAAGGCCCGGCGGAGGATGTGGCTTTTGGAAGTCCAGTGTTTCAGGCTTTTTCCTGCACCTGCGAGACCTTCTGGTCATTGAAATAGAACAGAATCAGGACCTAAACAGGATCAGGATCAGGAATGAGGGTCCATCAGAGGGACAGCGTGTTAGACCAGGAGTGTCAAACTCATTTTGGTCCAAATACGGCACAATTTTGATGTCAAGGGGGCCAGATTGGTAAAATTGTAGCGTAATTACCGAGAAGTAAGACTAAGTCCAAATGTTTCCTTTTAGCAGGTTAATGATAAAAATATCTCTATGTCATGAACTGTTCCTTTAAAAAAATACATGACGTAGAAACTGAGATTCGTGAGGAAAAGTAAATGCAATTTCAACAAGACTATGTCTCAGGTACATTTCGAACAATAAGTTAAAATGCTACTTACAGACCTGGAAGCTAAGCCAAAACTCAAACTGTGCATCCCTAGCAGACAATATGGGAACTGCATTTATATTTTAAATAAGAAGAAGAATAAGAACAACTTTATTTATCGTGAAGGAAATTGTTGTGCCAGAGTTACAAGTAAAACATAACAATAATAAATAATAGTAGGAAATTGTATAAACAGTATAAAAAAAGGGGGGGGGGGTAAGAAATACAAATAAAACTATAAAGTGTCGAGGTAAAATAAAAATGATTTTCATGTATTTATGTATTATTTGTTGGAATCCAACCTTCTTGTTGTGAGGCAGGAGATTTATTCCACAGGCCGGTTTGGATCTCCTGGCGGGCCGATATTGGCCCGCGAGCCGTACGTTTGACACCCTCTTGTTTGCGCTACGAAGATAAAGTCAGACCGAGCTAGTTTGGACATGGACGGGGGAGTGAAGATACGGTTGCAGAGGTTGGAGGAAGACCAGAGAGGAGGTTTATGGATGTCGGGAAAGAGTTATGCAGAGGAGAGGGTCAGACGGACGCAGGTGATTGGCTGTGGCGGCGGCTGAAAGGAAGTTGTTGAGAACGACAAGAACAAAATTGGGTACCCATTATTAGCATCCTCTCTCCTGTGCCTGACAGTGAAATGCGGACAAAAAAAAAAAAAAAAAAAGGTTCATTTTTCCGCCTTTTTTCAGAATTCCAGAAGAACAAAAGCAAAGACTTCGTCGATTTCCCCAATTTCAACCTTCCGGAAGCCATCCCAAATTTCAAAACGTCGCAAATTCGCCCAAATTTAGCTTTTAAAACACGTGCTAATGTTCGGCCCAGGGCGGGAACCGGCGTCGCCCTCGTCTTGCGAATTAGGAGAAACGTCCCCCGAAGCCGCGGCGCCTCCAAGCAAGATCTTTGGCCAAATGACGCGGGAGGATGATGAAGTCCTTTTAAAGCCAATATCGCTAATGGAATATGATTTCCCTCCTCCGTTCAGGGTCACCTCCAACTTGTAAAACCAGGCCGCGACGTAGGTGATTCACGCTTTTGCTTGCGAGCGGGCAGGTGTTGAAGCGGTCCGACCTCTGTTCCGCCGTGCCATCGTTCCGTCAAATGCAAATATGCTTTTTTTTTTTTTTTCAAAAAATGCACACGACGGTGACAAACTGAAGGCTATAGCTCGTGTTTATTGATAAAGAAAGCAATCATTGTAAGATATCAACCACGATTTGGTCATTCATCCATTCATGCATTCATTTTCTGTACCACCTGCACGGTTGGGCTGCGGTTCATATAGAGACATAAAATTATTCACCCTTTCATTTACAAGTTAAATAAAAACCTTAATTACCATAATTCAGTTGTTCATTCATTCATGCAACCATTCATCCTCTCATTTAGGGTGAACCATTCACTCGCTCTTGCATCTGTTATATCAAAACATATTAGCTCATACTATTAGCATAAAACTATTAGCTCATACATTTACAAATACAGATGTGTAACAGTTCACCCATTCATTCACATGTCATTTAGAAACATACGACAATTAATTTGCTCATTCTCAAGCAATATAGAGACATACAACAATTCATCCTTTCATTCAAAAGTTAAATAGAAACCTTAATTACCATAATTCAGGTGTTCATTCATTCATGCATTCATTTTCTGTATGCAACCGTTCACCCTCTCATTGACACCTCATGTAAAGATACAACCGTTCACGCGCTCTTGCACCGTTATATCAAAACATAGAGCTATTCGCTGGCACTTTTATAAATATAGATGTGTAACAGTTCACCCTTTCATTCACAAGTCATTTAGAAACATGAAACCATTCACTCGCTCATTCACGTGTAATATAGATGTCATTCACCCGACATATAGAAACATTGAATTATTCACGCACTCGTTTACACGTGTAGATGTGTAACAATTCACGCTTTCATTCACACGTCATTTAGAAACACAAATATTTATTCGCTCACTTGCACGTGTTGTAGACGTACGACAATTCACCCTCTAAATTTGCACGTCATACAAAGACTCCATTCAGTGGCGTGTAATTTAGAGACGTAAAACATTCACCCTTCCATTCGCCATCATAGAGAAACAGAATTATTCACTCATTTAAACATATAGATGTGTAACGATTCACCCTGTCATTCACATATCATTTAGAAACATAAAACGATTCACCCTTTCATTCACCCTTCATTGAGAAACAGAATTATTCATTCACTCATTTACACAAATAGAGACGTGTAATGATTCAACCTGTCATTCACATGTCGAATAGCAACTTTATTGAAAAATAAAGAATTCACCCTTTCATTCACAGGTCATTTAGAAACACAAGTGTTCATTCGCTCTCTTGAAGGTATTCTAGAGACATGCAACCTTTTTACACGTCATATGAAGACACAACCATTCACTTGCTCATCGGCATGGAATATAGAGCAAAAAATATTTATACGTCATTTAGAAACATAAAACTATTCACTCACTTATCAACAAATTCATTCATGTGTCGAATAGCAATTTTATTGACATGTCTTATAAAGACACAACCATTCACTCGTTCGTTTGTATATCATACGTTACAGGACTGTCTCAGAAAATTACAGTTTACCCTTGTTTTCGCGGGGGTTACGTTCCAAAAAGAACCCGTGATAGGCAAAATCCGTGAAGTACAAACCTTTATTTTTTTTTTTACAATTATCATACAATTAAATACTCTATCATACATTGCCGCTGTCGTCCTTATGTTTTTTTCTTCCTTCTTTATGGAACGAACGGAAGATTCATTAATTCCGTAATGCCGACCTACAGCCGCATAGCTTTTAGCTTCCCTTAGCATGTCCAGAAGTTTAACTTTATCTGCGATAGATAGCATCTTCCGCTGCCTTTTGGGCCCTTTTGTCGCTCCAGAGCGTTTTGTCAACATTATGGGTTTTAGAGAAACTCGAAATCGCAAGAGAATTTGCACGCACGTAATGTAAATTTGGTGTGTACATATTAAACTGCAACGTTATTGATGCACAGGTAGAGAAGAAGCGGAGTGACTTTTTTAGCCAATCAGAATGCAGAACGCAATGCACCATGCAAATCCGTGAAGTAGCGAAACCGTGAAAAGTAAACCGTGTTATAGCGAGGGATCACTGTATTGTGCAATTAAAAACAACAAAAATTACTTTTTCATGATATTCTAATATTTTGAGATAGGATTTTTGAGTTTTCTTAAGATATAAGCCATAATCAGCAATTTAAAAATAATAAAAGGTTTGCAATATTTCAGTTGATTTGTAATGAATCCAGAATGGATGACAAAGATGAAGAACTTTATCACGATATTTTAATTTTCCGAGACAGTCCTGTACGTTACATTTCATTATAGTCATTCGGCAGACGCTTTTATCCAAAGCCACTTACAAGAAGTGCAAGTCAGTCCAAAGTAGATCCGAAGTACCAGTAATCGGAAGTCAGAAGCGACCGCTCAACCAGATAGTCATCTCAGAAACATATACAAACATACATTTTATTTTATTTTTTTTGCGAGGGAGGGTTGGGAGCTAAGTGCGATTAGCATGGTAGTGCTTGGTGAAGAGGTATGTTTTCAGCTCACGGCGAACAACGGGCAATGAACCCGCCGTTCTGACCCTTTTCGGGAGTTCGTTCCGCCGCCGAGGAGCCGAGACCGGTTGGATCGGCAGCCGGGGGCTCCGAGCGATGGGCTGGACGGTCGCCCGGAGGTGGCGTATCGGACGGGTCGGGCTTGACCGTATCCTGGAGATAAGACGGAGCTGTTCCATTCACCGCCCGGTAGGCGACCACCAGGGACTCGGACGGGGCTCCGGCAAGGAGGGAGTTGCAGGTCGATGATTCAGATTCACTTCCGAAGAGCGGAACTTGGAATTCGTGCTCGTCCCTGGATCGCAGGACGATACGTTAGCATGTTAGCACGTTAGCAGGTTAGCCTAGGGGCCGGCAAAACCGCGGCTCCCAGCCGCTTTTGAAAATAATGAACCAGTATTTAATTGAAAAGTATTTTATTTTAGCTTGCTCGTTTTTAAAAAGCAATTTTAAAGTTGTCCAGGACCGCGCCCAGGTTTCTCGCAGTTTCGGTTGGTCTTACCACGGCGTTGTTGACAGTGACGGGACAACCAAATATTTATATAATATATATCTTCACCCTTTCATTCATGCTGCTGCGCGGCGCCGCTCTCTCCTTCACCCATCACGTCCAGACATCATCCATTCTCGCTCCAGCCTGTTAGCACGCTTCAATTTAGCCTAATTAACACTCCCCTCCCGATTGATAACAACCGTCCGATCGTTCCTATCGATTCCCGTCGTCAATCAAAACCCGGCGGTTGTTTATTTTTCCCGCCCGGGGGCGACAGCTCGGGAACGTCGTGCAGCCTGACTGCGGCTCTCAGCGTGAAAGGCTTGATGATAAGCTACGCTACCAAATGCTCCTTTTCGCATGTGTGTGTGTGATTGTGTGTGTGTGTGTGTGTGCGATGCAGCTGGTCTGACAGCAGCGTGAAGGCTGTGTGTGATGGAGTGCTCACAGCAGGCTGACCGGAGTAATGAGAAGTGCATGGATGCAGCTGACACTGCCGCATCGCTCACCTGAAATGGCTTCCCGTCCCGACAAAGAAGCCGCGACCTTGGCCTAATTCAATAAACTTAAGACATTTTAGAGGACGCCTGGAATCACTTCATTCATCAAGTTTCCTTTTCCGGGAGATTTATCCAGGATCCCGTCCAGGATCCGCCGATATCGACTTAGCGCTCGATTTGGATCCGTTCCTCCCCCTACGCAACCATTTTGAAATGTAAAATGAATGAACGGTGGACCCACGAAAGTAAATAGAAATTATTTATAGGCAGAAATGAAAATATTCCATTTTTTTTTAAATCGCTTTATAGGGTACTCACCATTGATTTTGTCTTTTTATTTATTTTATAAAATGAATTTTTGTTCAGTTTTACGATATTTTTTGCTTTTTTTTCTTTTCAGGCAAGAAAAAAAAAGTCAAATACTGCAAAAATGCTAAAGAATGAATAGGTGAAATAAAAAGAATAAAAATATAAAAAAGAATAAATCGCAGGAACCGAATTACAAAAAAAATAGCATGGGTCCACTGTATTACGTTATTTTTTTCTGCATTTATGCCATTTATAAAGAAAATATGTGTTGCATTTTTTTGTAGCAATTAAACAATTACATTTCTGCATGCAACAAAACATTTAAACTCCAAAAAAAAAAAAAAAAGTTGGGTTGACGGTTACTTTTAAGCAAAATATTCAATGTCTATTTTACTTCTTCTTGTATTTATGAAAAAAAAAAAAAAGCTTAACTTAAATTATCCACCGGCAGCAAACCAAAGAGCTTAATAAGAACCTCTATAAATTAAGAACAACAAAAATATTTGAACACGTTTTATTTGGATGCTAAAAATACAGTTTAAAAAAACAAACAAAATAAATTACATTTCAATTAAGTACTTGCATTTTAGCTCCTATTCAGAGTCGCCAAATGAACCTCCAGCATGTTTTTGGACAAACAACTAAATAATGAAATGTCAAAAAGACCGTTTTATTCTGTGTTCTTTCAAATTACAAATGTATGCAGATGATGCAGTGATTTATATTTACTATTAAATATATAAAGTACTAAGCACTAAACAGTGAGAGACGTTTCCTTGGTTACTTGAGTCCTTCTTGTATTTATCAGATAATATTTATATAATAAATATGAGTATAAATATAAATAGAGAGCAAAAAAAATAGCAAAAGACATCCAAAAAAAAAAGAAAAAAAAAAAAAGAAGCAGAACTTAAATTAAATAAATCCACGGCGTGCAGAGCGCCAAAAATATTTTAATATTTTATTTTGACGTAACAAAATCGCCATCATCCCCAAATTTAAAAATCAACAAGCTAAAATAAAATACATTTTAATTAAACGCCGCTGGGGTCGCCGACCCCAGGCTTAGCGTCGCGGTGACGTCGCCGCAGGAAACGCCTCCTCCTCCACCACGTTTATTGTGACCGCCGTGGCTCGATCTCGCCGTCGGATCAATGAGATGTTTATCGGCGCCTCTCGGGTATTGTCCTCCGCACGGCGCCTTGCAGTCATTTGATGGGATGTCGGGGTTCGGCGTTAGCGCGGGACAGATAGCGGGAGCGGTTATTGTGGCGGAGTGACAAGTGCTGGATGAGTCCTCCCGCTAAGTGGAGCCTTGTTCAGGCTTAATAGAGCCAGGATGAAGCCGTCAGATGTTGTTTGCGCCCAACGCTTTCGCCCCCGGCCGTCATTTCCATGCGCCGCCAATGCTATCTGGGGTTAGCGCTTCTGCCTCACAGCCAGAGGGTCTCCTCCGGGTTCTTGGGTGTCGTCGAAAACATGCAGGAGGTTCGTTGGAGACGCTAAGCTACGCAGAAATATGAATGAGAAGGTGAATGGTTGTGTGTCACTATATGATGTGTGAATGAGAGATGTCGCTTTTTATGGAGTTTGGATAAAATCTGCGTACCGAAAATATGCTCCAAAAACAGGTGACGTTTCGAGTAAAAAATAGGTTCTTTCTCAGATGCTTCGCGGAAATACGCATTGATAAATATGTTATTGTGGCACAATTTTTTTTTAGGAGAAGGGAATGATCATGTGATCGATTCCCTCCTTTTTTTTTAATTTAACACATTTCCGTTCAGCATCCGGGGAAGAGCCTATTTTTGCTGGAAACGTCATCAATGCGAAAATAAGTGTTTCGCGTTATACGTAAAATAATTCATCTTTTCTTTCTGCAGCATAATTTTTGGTGTGCCGTTTCTTCTCCAAACTCTACCTAGTCGCTAACTGGGCAGCAGACGTGCGTGTTTTCCTTTTCCAAACTCACATATATCTCTTTATGACATGTGAATGAGAGGGTGAATGTTTGTATGTCTCTAAATGAATGAGTGAATAGTTGCATGAATATATGACATTTGAATGACACGGTGAATGGTTGCATAGATATGCATCTAAATGAGAGGGTGAATGGTTGAATGTCTCTATATGACATGTGAATGAGAGGGTGAATGGTTGCATGGATATATGCATCTAAATGAGAGGGTGATTGTGAGATGTTTCTTTATGACGTGAATGAGAGGGTGAATGGTTGTACATTTCTAAATAATGCGTGAATGAGTGAATAGTTGCATGAATATGTGGCATTTGAATGAGAGGGTGAATGTTTGTATATCTATATGATGCATGAATGACAGAGTGAATGTCTGGCGCCTCTTCAGTGAATAGTTTAGTGAAATGAGAGGGTGAATTGTTGTGTGTCTATATGATGTGCGAATGGTTTCATGAATATATGGCATCTGAATGAGAGGGTGAATAGTTGGCTGTCACCATAAGATGTGCATGAGAGGGTGAATGTTTGATGGCTCTGGATGATGTGTGAACGAGTGAATAGTTGCAAGAATATATAGAATGTGAATGAAAGGGTGAATGGCTAGATGTCCCCACAGGACATGTGAATGAAAGGGTGAATGGCCAGATGTCCCCACAGGACATGTGAATGAGAGGGCGAACAGTAATAAATCTCTATATGATGTGCGTGAATGTTGTCATAGATAACAAACGAACGAGTGAATGAACGAATTCACATTTCCGTGAGCCGACGTTAGCGTCAGTTGACGCGATCGTTCCTCCCGTGATCCAAATAATCCACAGAACGCCGCGTCGCAACGAAACCGAGGATTTGCACAAGCGGCCGTGACGCGCCGGTCCTTCCATCCGAAGCAGCGTCACCACCTCTCCTCTGTCATCCAGCAGTGCGGTCGTCCTCTGCGGCGACACAATCACAGCCAGAAAAACATCTCCCCGCTATCGAATTAGAATATTAACTCCTGAGCCCGTACAGTACGACGCATCCCCGTTCCGAAGGGCTACTCGCATCTCGACGAAAAATTAAACCGTCCGGGGAGGCGGTCAGAAAGGGCTTATTTCGGCACATCGGGACTTTTAATTAGGAGGGAGCGGCGATGGATGACGCAGCTCGGCACGTCCGTAAAACCAAAAAAAAGGACTCTTTTGGGACGTACCTGCGGAGTCCTCCAGCTTATGACTGTTTGAGATGGGAGTTGCTCCTTTCGTAACCCTCGCAGGGACAAGGACATTATCATGGCTCACGTGTCGCCCGACCGCACTGACGGCTGTGAGTTTGTGCTTTTTTTTTTTTTTTTGTGGTTTTTTTTTTTTTTTTTCGGGTTCGGCTCCCCGGGCCGAGTGATTCAGAGACGGACGACACGAGCTAATGAGTAGGCCGCAACGCTGCGGCTCCACGGCGAGGAGGTCCGCGGCCCCGAGATGCCCAAGGACGGCGTTCTGTCACATTTAAGGCCTGTTTGCATTGCATGGTGTGTGTTTGCAGGAAGGGGGGGGTCGTGTCTATTTATGGGATTGTATGAAAGGCAGCTGTGTTTGTGCTTTAATAGCAACTCCTCTTCCGTGGACCTGCAGTTCCTTCTCCTACTTTTTACGGTTCCATAGGAACTCCTGTGACGTCGGTGTTTGGTGATTGGTGGATCACGAGCTACGTCCGTTAGCAGATACCTCTTGTGGACTGCGCGGCGCCGTTTTTGAAAACTACAAGTTTACTTTTCACGGTTTTGCTACTTCATGGATTTGCATCGTGCATTGTGTTCTGCATTCTGATTGGCTAAAAAAGTCACTCCGCTTCTTCTCTACCTGTGCGTCAATAACGTTGCAGTTTAATATGTACACGTACGTAAAACAGCTCGCCAAATTTACATTACGTACGTGCAAATTCTCTCGCAATTTCGAGTTTCTCTAAAACCCATAATGTTGACAAAACGCTCTGGACGGACAAAAGCACCTGCTGCCCAAAAGGCAGCGGAAGATGCTATCTATCGCAGATAAAGTTAAACTTCTGGACATGCTAAGGGATGGTACATGCTAAGCCGCTATGCGGCTGTAGGTCGGCATTACGGAATGAATTAATCTTCCGTTCGTTCCATAAAGAAGGAAGAAAAAAACATAAGGACGACAGCGGCAATGTATAATAGAGTATTTAATTGTATAATAATAAAAAATAAATAAATAAAGGTTTCTACTTCACGGATTTTGCCTGTCACGGGTTCTTTTTGGAACGTAACCCCCGCGAAAAACAAGGTTATACTGTATCGCGGTTACCGGTCAGCTGTTTTCTTTAATCTTGGAAGAAATGGACAAAGGAAGAGGTCCAAGCTACACCACGGAAGGGTTTTCCTCGACTCGAAGAGGAACATCAACATCTTGGACGAAAATAAGTCCGGAGTTGGCTAGTGGACTCCCCGAGTGTGAACCCCCGTCAAGTTCAGCCCTCATGTAACCTCATTTGTTCTTCACGCGTCCGGAGACCGGAGGCCTTAGACCAGACCCGGCGTGTGAACCCCTATCAGGTTAAGTCCCAACACAGCTTCACTTCTTCCCAAAGACTCTTGAGACCTTTGACCTTTGACGTACCCTTGTTCATCCCTACCTATGTGGAGACCACTAACCCGAGGCTGGAGTCCGGAGACCTAAGACCAGTGAACGGAGACTGGATTGTGAAACCCCGTCCTCATTTCTTCCTTAAGAGACCACAGAACGGCGGCCTTAGACCAGACCCCGGAGTGTGAACCTCCGTCAGGTTTAGTCCCCATGTAGCCCCGCCTGTTCCCTTGGCACCTGGAGACCTTTGACCGGACCAGAGTGCCAAGCCCTGTCAGGTTTAGTCCCTACATATCCTCGATCGTTCCTACCCATCCAAAGTCCGGAGGTCGGTGACTGGAGACCGGAGTGCAAACCCCATCAAGTTCAGACTTACGGATCCCCATTTGTTCCTTACGCATCAGGAGACCAGAGTTGGCTACGGGCACATGGTGAAGGAGTAGGAGAAGATGAAAACACTCGAACCAGCCGGCAATCTCTGACTATTATTCCACCTCCTCTTCTTCCCAGTGGTTTACATTCTTGCGTTACACGTCAGAGACACTTCCCTCGGAGGAGGCGACTTCCTGGAACCAAGTTGGAACCGGCTATTTGTTAAGATGTTTCTGTCGGAAAGCGGCTCATGTAGCTCCGACTCCACAATCGTCCCGCCGACCGAATCCAAGTCGGATTCCAGTTGTGGTTTATTTCATCCGCGCATACTGACAGTTCCGTGAATTGCACGTTAATTATCCCGCCGGATTGAATCCGAAGAGTCTGAATTCATTTCAAGTATGCTTAGCGATGCTTTTAAACTCAAAGGTCTCCCCCGGCAGCCGCGAGGGACGCTATTCGAACTTCTCTAGCATGTCGAGGGCTGAGATAATGATCAACCTGCTTCAAGAGAATTCTTCATTTAAGATTTTAGCGGCTTAACCCCTCTTGTCTAACAGCGGGGTTTGTGCCGCAGAACTTTATGACTCCTTCTTGAACTCGAAGCACACGGAGACCTCACTCCTTATTGGCTGCAGCGTACGCAAAGAAGTTCTTGCAAGTCGGCCGACTGTCCTTCGTCCGTACACAATTGAAATGATGCTGCCGATGGAAGGACCAGAAGAGGGAAGTGACGGCTTTGGCGGAAACCATTTTTGACGTCTCCAGGAAGTAGCTTCCTCCGAGGGAACCTCTTAGCTTTGCAATCTGAGAAGCATACCGAGACCTCACTCCTGATTGGCTGCATTTTTTCAAACAGCGTACCCGTAGGAGGGCAGAGGTGGCCAGTCCGAGGGACTTGTTGCAACTGGTCAGCTCGAATATGGGTCCAGGAAGTAGCCTCCTCTTAGTTTTACCTTTTAGTTTTGCTTTCCACAATAGAGGCCCGTGTGATGCTAGCATGCGCAACGTGCACCTTAAGCTACAACACTGCAAACCAGCGAAGATGACGAAGAAGAGGAAGAGGAGACGGTCAACATAGAGGTGGAAGCTGGCACAGCGATCGTGGAATAATAACCGAAGACAATGTTTTAATCGTCTCCCTGCACTTAGCCGTTAGCTAACGCCATATTTGTTTTGGACCAAAATGTTGATGTTCCTCCGCGAGCACAGGAAACCCCTCTTTCGTCTCAAGAAATGGCATGTCGGCATGGAGGATCTGGAAATAAGACTTGCTGATAAGTTCCACCAACAGCGAGCAACTACGTCAGTGACAGTTATATATATATATATATATATCATAATTTATTGGATATATAAAGTACTGAATACTAAACAGACTAAACAAAGCACAGGAGTTGTTTTTATACGTGTAGAAATACATGTATGTTTTTTGTTGATCTTGTAGAGCAGCAACAAAACGCTAGAAACTCTTCTGTGGTACAATTCATACATTCATCATCTAAAATGAGCGAACACGGAATATGACGTTATATATTTATTTTTGCATTTATGCTATGTGTAATAAAAAAATATATGTTGATTTTTCAAAATCAACGAACGACTGCAGAGAAAAGCCGCGTACAATAAAACATTTTGAACTCCGAAAAAAGACGTTCGGTCGAAGGTCAGTTGTAAACAAAATACCCAATGTCTTTTTGAGTTCTTCGTTTATTTATAAAAAGAAAAAGGGGGAACTTAAATCATCCTCAAGCAGCAAACCAAAACGTAGGTGAAAGAAGTGAATGAGAGGGTGAATTTTTATTTATATATAATAAGTGAATATTGAATATTGTATATCTGGACATAATGTATGGATGACAGGGTGAATGTTTGTTTCTAAATGATAAGTGAGTGACACAGTGAATGTTTTTCTCTAGAAGATGTTTAAATGAGAGAGTGAATGTTTGTTTCTCTATAATGTGTGGATGAGAGGGTGAATGGATAGTTAAATATAAGTGAATAAAAGGGTGAATGTTTCTAAATGATAGGTAAATCACATGGTGTATATTTGTCTCAATGTGATATTTGAATGACAGGGTGAATGTTTGTCTCGATATGATTTATGGATGAGAGGGTGAATGGTTGTATTTTATATGATATACAAATGAGAGGGTGAATGTATGTCTTTATATGCAAATGAATGAGAGGGTGAATGTTTGTCTTTATGAATGAACGAAAGGGACTAATGGTTGTATATCTCTATATAACATATGGATGAGAGAGTGAATGTTGTCTCAACATGATATTTGAATGACAGGGTGAATGTTTGTTTTGATATAATCTGCGGATGAGAGGATGAATTTATAAGATCTATGGATGATTTATGAGAGGGTGCATGTATGTCTTTATATGCGAAACAAATGAGAGGGCTAGTGGTTGTATATCGCTAAAATACGTATGGATGAGAGGGTGAATAGTTGTATTTTTATATGATATATGGATAGGGGGTGAATATATGACTTTATATGCAAAGCTAAAGAGGGTGAAAGGTTATATTTTTGCATGATTTATGGATGAGAGGGTGAATGTTTGTCTTTATGAATGAATGAAAGGGCTAATGGTTGTATATCTCTATATAACATATGGATGAGAGGGTGAATGTTGTCTCAATATGATATGTTTCTATGTGATCTGTGGATAGGAGGGTGCATGGTTGTATTTTTATATGTTATATGGATGAGAGGGTGCATGTATGTCTTTATATGCGAAACAAATTGGAGGGCTAATGGTTGTATATCTCTAAAAAAACGTATGGATGAGAGGGTGAATAGTTGTATTTTTATATGATATATGGATGAGAGAGTGAATGTTTGTCCTTATGAATGAATGAAAGGGCTAATGGTTGTATATCTCTATATAACATATGCATGTGAGGGTAAATGTTGCCTCAACATGATATTTGAATGACCGGATGAATGCTTGTTTCTATATGATCTGTGGATGAGAGGGTGAATAGTTGTATTTTGTATGATATATGGATGAGAAGGTGAATATTTGTCTTTATGAATGAATGAAGGGGACTAATGGTTGTGTATCTCGAAATAAGGTATGGATGAGAGAGTGAATGTTGTCTCAACATGATATTTGAATGACAGGATGAATATTGGTTTCGATATGATCTGTGGATGAGAGGATGAATGGTTGTATTGTAACGCCGTCTTCGGAAATCACACTCACGTCTCTTATATATTCAGGATTAGCGCCGAAAAACCCGGCGGCAAATGACTTTTTTTATTCAATCGCCCTCGATTATTGCCTGGCTTCTTGCTTTTTGTTTACGTCCCGCTATCCGCTACGCTAGTTTCAAACAAGGCTGTTCTGAATGTATCTGTTAGCATATGTAGCGACGTAGCAAGAGAAGAAGCACCAGAGAAACGGATCTGATTTGATATACGAATGAGAGGGTGAATGTTGTCTTTATATGTCGTGCTGGTTTTTGCCGCCGAACCCCCGCTAGCGCAGGATAAGCAGTCTAGCCGATGAATGAATGAATGAATATTCAAGAAGTCCTCTTTTAATCCTCGTCTTCCCACACGGATGTCGAAATTACCAGCGCTGAATGTAGTCGAACCCTTCTAACAAGAGGGGCGGTAGCGGGCGGCGCCGCTGGCTCAGCAGGAAAAGGCCGCTCGTCACAATGTTTATTTCAGCACTCGCTAACGCTCGAGCAAACCTTTAGACGGCGTTCTCATAAATGTACTATACAAGTCTCGCATTCAACGTCTCGGTCTTTTTCCATAATGAAAAAAAAAAAGGAGTCGGGGAGAGAGCAGCCCGACCGCCGGCGTATCCGAGCGGAAAGAACAACAGCCTCGCTTGCATTCTGTAGTGACTCCAGTCGATTCTCCCCTCCCCATTTAGAAAAGACCATGCAGAATTAACCTGCCTGCTTCAGAGTCGGAGCAAATCTTGTTCCCGGCAGCGTCGCTCACAAACATTCACAGTGGAAAAAAAAAAAAGAAAAAAAAAAAAAAAAAAAAAAGCGTGGATCCACATGCCGGTGTCCCATCATGTACAGGCGATGGGGGAAAAAAAAAAAAAATGAAGCTACACAGTTCATCTAATATTGAATATCAGCCCCGGCCGGGATCCATAATTCATTATCGGAGCGAAGACGTGACTCTCGTGAAGTGGATGAGATTTAAAAGCTCGGCGGGAGGGGGATGATGTTGTTTCATGTCCCCACCCCTCCCCGGACGGCACCTGAGATCTGCTTCTTCTCTTGCTACGTCGCTACATATGCTAACAGATACATTCAGAGCTGCCGTGTTTGAAACTAGCGTAGCGGATAGCGGGACGTAAACAAAAAGCAAGAAGCCAGGCAATAATCGAGGGCGATTGATTAAAAAAAGCCATTTGCCACCGGATTTTTTGGCGCTAATCCTGAATATAAGAGACGTGAGTGTGATTTCCGAAGCCGGCGTTACGTAACGGAGTCTCGCATCGTCCACCGAGCCTCGCGGCGGCGCTTCAAGCAAAATACCCACATAACATTTACAGCAGGGACAATTTTGAAGGGTCGCGCTTAATCACACCTTATTCTCTGCCTGGTAACCTTAAGGGGAGGACTACTGGGAGTTTAGGGACTCCCGGTTCCCCTCAGATCCAGGAAATGGGCCTGTGAAGACCCGGGTTTCTAAGGTCTGAGGGTGACCACACTTTTTTTTGCCGGTAACCAACAGCGACTGCTCCCAGAGTAGCTTGGTTGTATGTTTCTATATGACGTGTAAATGACAGTGATTGTATGTCTCTGTATGGGTTGGGTCCTCAAAGCATACCGTCCACTAATGCCAGGCAATCAAAGAAGGCGCAAAAGTGGGAGTCGCAGTCTCACTGCTGGGTCATCGTTCACGCAATCCCCACGAACGCCCTTTTGTGCCCCTACGCGCCCTTTTGCAGCCCTCGGCGTCCCTTTGTGGCCTTACGCGTCCCTTCATGTCCCTTTACACCCAAAGTGTGAACGTCTGTCAGGTTTAATCCCTACGTAGCCTCGCCTGTTCCCTAGGCATCCAGAGATCATTGACTGGAGACCGGAGTGCCAACCCATGAGGTTTAGTCATCATTTAGTCATCAGTTTGGCCCGAACCATCCGTAGACCACTGTCCCAAGACTGGAGTCCAGAGACCGGAGTGTGAACCCCCATCAAGTTCAGCCCTCATGTAGCCTCATTTGTTCCTTACGTATCTGGAGACCGGAGTCCAGGGACCGGAAACCGGAGTGTGACCCCTTGACAGGGTTACTCCTACGTAGCCTCGCCTGTTCCATAGGCATCTGGAGACCTTTGACCTTTGACCGGAGTGCCAACCCCCATCAGGTTTAGTCCCTACGTATCCTCGTTTGTCCCCACCCATCCGAAGACCACTGACCCAAGACTGGAGTCTGGAGACAGGAGGCCAGAGACCGGAGACTAGAGTGCGAACCCCGTCAGGTCAGCAGCACTTGAGACACCGCCACGCCCTTCAATCGGCCCAGAGACCAGAGTCCAAACCCCCTCAGGGTTGCTCCCGCCATGCTGTCCAGGTACTTCAAGCACCTGAAGCGGTCCGTTGAGGTGGAAGAAACGGATTCGCACCAAAGAGCAAAGAGCTCTATCTGACGAATGAATGAGCGCGCTGTGCATTCTTTGTAGTTCTTCTCACTGTTAGCAAAACATACCAAAAGCCAGGGGTGTCAAACGTTCGGCCCGCGGGCCAGTACCGCCCCGCCAGGGGGCCCAATCCACCCCGTGGGATGAATCTACAATTTAAAAAATACATACAAATCATGAACTACCTTTTTTAAAATAAAAATGCAGTTCCTTGGGGTGCACTGTTTTAGTCACTGCTAGCAACATGGCACAACAAAAAAGACAAACGTAGCTCCAGATGAGTCGGCGAGATCAAATCCTCGACTCGACAGCTGACGATTGTATTCATTTATTTTTTTTTGGCATCGCTAGTTGTTCCACCATGTTCCTTAAGCAGATGCAGGTTTTGGTCAATGTGTTTTTCTGGTTCATGTGAAGCTGGAGGAGTTGCTGCCCATGCTAACAACATGGAGAGGAACCAAGACCAACCAATACTGTGGTATTTGAAGGGAACACAGCTACTCGTTTCTGTTTGGTTCTCTTTGTCTCCTCGGACAGTGATGTCTATGACAAACTACGGTTAGACAACATAGATATTGCTGAAAAAAAACGTACCATTCCTGCAGCACGTTTTCCAAGAAAAACGGACCACTTCTTCTTTGTTCTCTGAGGTTAATAAGAAACTTGTATGCTTGGTGTGGATGCAGCAAGTTTTGGTGTCTCTATGAGACTCACCGTGGCGAAAAGTACAACCAAATGCACGGAAAACTGAGAAAACAGAACCGAGGAATAGCGTTGCTGAAATTGCACTTCGGGTCGTTTGTCATGTACTTCTAAAAAGGAACAGTTCGTTACATGACGTTACCAATCCGGCCCCCCGGACCAAAATGGTCTAAGCGTTCAATGGAATATCCAAATTCCAGATCAAGCATCTGCGGACGTCCGTGACTTAGAGAAGTTTTGCTCGTGCCATTGTAGACCCGGGAGGTTGCGACGCATAAAGGGAACCACAGCGGGTCCCTCTTCGCCCCTCGCTGCAGCTTGGATATCTCATTAGCCGTCACCAAGAAAGCCGAATTCATCTCCCGTCATTTGACACATTAGCAGGCGGAATGAGAAAAATCTGCCAGACTGTAAGCGTAACTCGCTGATCTCCTCCGCCGAGTACGAGCGTCCGCATGCAGATTAGCACGATGAATAATTCAAATGAAATACAAGGCCACTTTTAATGTAGATATCCAGAGCGGCTACATTCATGCGTCATCCTTTTTCACAGTCAGCGATTTTTTTTTTTTTTTTTTTTTGTGCTCACAGCGAGACAAGGAAAGAGAAGCAATTAGAGGGAAAAGCGAAGGAGAACATGAGTAAGCATCTGCGCCGCGGCGTACCCGAACGTGTCAGGTGGATTTTCTCTTTGGATGTGTCATATTTGTGACTCATCGGCGGCGAGGACGGAACCGTTGCTCGGTGACGTCGTGCGCGATCGCGCGATGGTTCAACGACCGCGGCGCATCATTGAGTTCTCACCGCAGGACCCCGTAATCGGCGTCCCTGCCCCCTATTAGCATGCTAATTGCACCCGCTGTTTTGTTGGGGACGTCTAACTCCGGGGGGTTAAATCGGATGTTTCAGCGCGTTTACCGCACAGCACAAAGACTTAAATGCGTATTATCCGCGTACCACACCGAATACAGACGTGTTTCTGGGGGTTAATATTTCATTGTGACGACCATGACAGAGTCGTATCGGTGAATTACCGTTATTTCCGCATCTGAAAATAAGCCGCACCGACTCTGGCTATCTTTGTCATTCTCATAAAATATTCAAAAAATGATGTTTACTTGTTGCTCTGCTACAAGCTAGCTTTCACTGCTGCAGTGTTTTTGGATGTGGCTTTCTTGAACACATCCCGCCGCCGTCAAAGTTTGTGTTTTACTTCTTGGACAATTTGTTGTTTTTCTGGAAAGCTAACTTTAGCATACTTAGCTCCGCTTTTGGTGTCAAAATGCCGACGTTGATTGTTCTCTTTGACGACCGGCACAAAAGACATTAAGTTTTTTTCTCCTTGAACTACAAACATGTTTTGGCCTTCCCATCTTTCTTGATACAGCCTTCCATCTGTATCAATTTTTCTCTCGCTGGACATTTTATAAATCATTTCTTCTTCTTGAAAATGGCATTGACGTGGATACACTGCGATCTAACGGCGCCACTTCGCAGGTAAAATGAATCTGCATGAATTGCGGGAAATGTAGTTTATGATCAATGCATGTATTGACTTGTTTATTTTAAAACATTCAGACATTCTCATGGGCCACATAAAATGACCTGGCGGACCATATTTGGCCCGCGGGCCTTGAGTTTGTCTGTTTAGGACAGACTAAATTACCCAGACGCATGAATGGGAGGGTGATAGGATTTGTCTCTATATGACATAAGAATGAGAAATTGAATGTTTCTCTCCGTCTCCAAAGCCCTGATGTTCCCAGACCATCATGATGCGCCTTCTGATTCATCCGTTTTTGCCGGGGTGCAGTTTTTCGACCGCCATTATTTTGGGCAGCGAACAGAAACAGCCTGTCCCTTGAATAATAAATCACAGACGGGAGAGATGGCTCTTATTCTATAGTTTGTTTAGAACAGAAAAAAAAAAAAAAAACAACAACTTTGTCAAACAGCTTTGTAAAAAATATGTAATCGTGCATTGAACAAACCCTCGAATATATAAATGCAAATATATATATATGTGTATGAATTGGATTGACGTTAAAGTATTAAATTATGAAATTAAAAAAAAATAAATATAAAAAAAAATAAAGTAATACAAGAAAATGATCATTAATAAAGTTTCGTAATTATTTACATATTTTTCCACACACATAGGAATATAGATATTTTATATTTTTTTCCACACAGATTTATAAATAGATTTATTTTTTTCTACACAGATATGACAGATGAGATGAGAACGACTTTATTTATCCCGAAGGAAATTGTTGTGCCAGTTTTTTTTTTTTTTTTTTTTTTTTTATAGATAGATATATAGATAGATAGATATCTATATAGATACATTTATTTTTTTTCTACACAGATACATAGATACATTAATTGTTTTTCTACATATTTTCACATTTTTCTAGTATTAACATTTGTGTTTTGTTTTTGTTTTTTTTACTTTTAGTATTAGTTAATGTTCTTCTGCGGTGCATTTCATAGTTTTCTTCAATGTCTTGTGCTTGTGTGTTTGTGTCGCCATGGGATATTAAGAAATGTCCTCTACAATTCCTTTTTAAGTCTTTTACATTTGAAGAAATCGCCAGTAAAACTAACTATGTGTTTATATGTGTTAAAATACTATGTGTTTATATATATGGCTCACTTTATTATAAGGAGCAATATCAATGAATGAGTCTATTTTCATACATAAGTCCCGTGTTTTAAGGCCCATGATAAAAGATATGGGATATAAAGCGAGACAAAACACTCAGTTTGGTCAAACTTTATTCATCTCACTCACTCTCGCTTTGTTCCCTTGGAAACTCGGTTTGGTTTCTTTACTTGGCGAACTTCATCTGCTTGATTTTGACAGATTTTTGAGCGCAGCGAACCACATAAAATTGGTCGGAAGTCAGTAAGCGCCAGATTGCGCACAGACCATTTTTGATATAACGTAAGGATTTCAAGTGCGCCTTATAGTATGAAAAATACAGTATGTTAAGTGTATAAACATATATGTGTACAGTATTAATACAACTTTAACGAAACGTTCCCATGCTAACATTTTGTGCCACATAAGATTGGTTGGAGGTCAGTAAGCGCAACAAGAATTCATCCCTAAGGCACATGGGATTATAACGCGCACAGAAGATATTCAAGATAACATAAGGATTTTAAGTGCGCCTTATAGTACGAAAAATATGGCATGTACAGTATATAAACATATACGTGTACATATTAATCCGACTTTAACGAAACGTTCCCGTGCTAACATTTTGTGCCACATAAAATTGGTTGGAGGTCAGTAAGCGCAACAAGAATTCATCCGTAAGGCCGGTTTTTGAGAAAATGTATGGATTTTAAGGATATTAGGGCCTGTGATAGCGCTCATGCTAACAAATAGCGGCGGCGGTGCCTTTGGCCTGGTCATTAACTGTTTTTCGCTGTTTTTCCACCCGTAGCCTGGATCCGTTGTGTCAGGGCACATCTTCGTCCCGGGACCCCGTCGTCACGCCACCTAAGGTGCTCGCCATTTGCCTCCGTGCATTAATAGGAGCGTAAATAAAAATTCCCGGGTGGAAAAAAAGGCTTTTCATGCTATGGTGCGGCTAAGCCGTTCCTCACCGGGAACCACGGCGTTGTTAAATCAGCCATGTCCTCCGCCGCCACGCTGCCATTTGTGACGAAGTGCCTCTTCAGTACGGAGGTCGGATAAGAACAAAAGGGACCCCGTGAACCGAAGGCTCGGCGAGATTTGTCACATTTCGACACTCGCTTTGCTCCGCTAACCCGTGTCACGCTGTGTCAACGTAATCCAACCCCCCCCCCCCCCCGAGTTTGAGCGACGAGATTCACCCCCGCGGCCGGGGATGACGGAGGCCAACGTGCGGCTTCGGTTTAATTACTCAAATCTGAACCGTGCGGGGCAAAATAAAAGCTTAAATACACGAATAGGAAAATATCCCTCCGGCGAGTGGGGCCTTAAACGCGGAGCCAATGCGGAGATTGACTTCTAATACGTTATTCGCACTGCGAGTGCCGCAGAGGACATCGTTCTGATTGGAGCGCAGAAACGGTAAATTATTGCAAACAGAGCGTTCTCGGGGAGAAACCCGGAGGTGCTGCTCACCTTCGTGACGGCTTTTTTTTTTTTTTTTTTTTTTAAAGGTGGAGGATTGTGTGCTGAAATATCCCCGGGATTTGGATTTTTCATTGCGTTGTATTTTTTTTCTTATTCTCTTATACCCATTCATTCATTCATTGCTTTGTTAGCTTCAACGCTTAGCCTGCACTGTGCGGCGCTGGAGCCGGACTGGTTGCTAGGCAACCGAAGGGCCACACATACATGAATTGACCCTCTTATTCACATCACATAGAGAGACATCCGAACATTCACTCCTTCATTCTCACTTCAAAAAAAAAACAAAACAATCGCTCACTCTGTCATTCATCTGACATATCGAGACGAAACCATTCACCCTCTCATTCACATGTCAGATAAATACAAGGCAACTGCATTTTAAGTTCTTCACTCCGAGACATTTTAGCGCTCATTCCAGACGCTTCTTCACTTCTAGTTGACAAAAATAACCACCAGGGTTTTGGACGTCTCTTGGTTATGGTGGCTTGTTATGTAAATGGAAGAGTTGATGGGCAGAAGAAGGTCTAAAGGGGTTGTTATGCGTCCGTTGGGGACAAAATGGCACATTTTTGTGGGACTACCTGGATTAAAATGTGAAAACGTCAAGCTAAAGAAGAAGTGGAACCAGTTGGATCGCACGGACAGAATTGAATTTCACAATTATTTCATTGGTCCGACGTGACGTGGGTAAATGTTTTGGCGGTACGAAACTCGTTAGCCCAAAATCTCCATAAATTAGCCGCAAGGGTGTGAAAAAAGTAGCCGGTTTTAGTCCAGAGATGACAGAATTTGTATTTTGTATGTAAAAAGTATGTCTGTGGAGGTTCTCAGTCATCCAAGTCATGGTGAATCCTTGTCGAAAACTTCTTGTCTTGGCAACCGGACTCGAGGTTTTTATATAAATGGAAGAGAGGCTAGGTCTAAGTGGGTTGTTATGCTAATAGCGGTGTCGTTCAAGAGCAAAGTTTGGTGATTACCTGGATCGGTGAAGCCAGACAAAGGAGTGAAACCTGTTGGAATCACACGGACTGAGGCTCATGTGGAAGTTACCGTCGGCTACCATCACCTAGACCCGACCGAAACCCCAGCGGGTATATTTCCGAAAACTCCCCACAGGTTATCAGAAGCGAAGAAGCCTCTGGGACGAGCGCTGAAACGTCTTCAAGTCCGGTCGCCACGACGAGAAGATCTCGACAAGAGTTCCCCACGACCTGGATGACCAAGAACCTCCACAGACACGAATCCTTGCTTGTTTTATCGCTTGGTTACCCGTTTCATCAAATCAAGGGCATTTCAGTCTTTTCTACACTCCTGGTTTTTAGCTCCTAGCGCTAATTAGCTATGTTAGCTTCCGCCACTTGACACAGTCTCGCGGTCACGACAACTCGTTCATCCCATCAGACATATTTGCCGCCCAAATAAGAAAACTTGAAGTTTCCTTTCACGGACGAGAGCCTGCGCCCGGACTTCACACGGCGAGACGCAGAGCCGGGGAAAAAGTAACTTTGAAAAGCCATCTCCAGCGCTTACTCTGTGGCATTATCACCTTCCCTTGGGATGCGCTGATTAACCATTCCTAACCACGGAGATTTATGCGCCGCTTCTTTTACATAATTCCTTATCTCTGCTGCCATGAATAATTCATGCGAGACTGGAGAGGAGAAGAGACTCGCCGGGTGTTTGTTGTTCGCCACCTCCAGTAATTACCGTGTTTACAATTAGGGCACATTTTAACATGAGAAGGTAAATATGGTCATGTATGCGCGTTAGCCGCGCTTTTCTTACCGCTCCTGGCGCCTCTGAGCAAGGCAGCTAGCGTGAGAGCTACGCCTTCGTCCTTCACATTATCAATTAAATCAACTTGTGAAAGAGTGAGTGCACAATTGTTTTTATCTATAATATATGGGAATAGGTGAAAAGTGAATGAATGGATGGATGTTTTTATGAGGTGAATGAGTGAATGAATGGAGGGATGTCTATATGACATGCAAATGCAAGGGTGGATGTTGTATGTCTCTTTAGAGCTTGTGAATGAATGAATGAATGAATGAATGAATGAACAGATGTTTCTATGGTATGAATGAGTGAGCGAATAGTGGTATGTTTTTATGAGGTGAATGAGTGAATGAATGGACGGATGTCTATATGACAAGTAAATGCAAGGGTGGATGTTGGATGTCTCTTTAGAGCTTGTGAATGAATGAATGAATGAACGAACAGATGTTTCTATGGTATGAATGAGTGAGCGAATAGTGGTATGTTTTTATGAGGTGAATGAGTGAATGAATGGACGGATGTCTATATGACAAGTAAATGCAAGGGTGGATGTTGTATGTCTCTTTAGAGCTTGTGAATGAATGAATGAATGAACGAACAGATGTTTCTATGGCATGAATGAGTGAGCAAATGGTTGTATGTTTTTATGATGTGAATGAATAGACGTCTATAGGATGTGGAAAGGAGAGGGTCGATTGTTGTATGTTTCTATGGCATGAATGAGTGAATGAATTGATGGTTGATTTTGTGACATGTAATTGAGTAATACGTGTATTATAACATGGGAATGAGTGAGTGAACAGACGGATTTATTTATGATGTTTAAATGAGGTCTATTGTTATATGTTTATATAAGTTGTGAATGAATGGACGGATGTTTTTATGACATGAATGAGTGTAATTTTGTTTTGGTAATTTAGACAGTGGATGGTTGTATGTCTCTTTATGACTTGTGAATGAATGAATGAATGAATGAATGAATGAATGAATGAATGAATGAACAGTTATTTTTCTCTGTATTAAACGTAAAAGAGAGTTAATGGATGGACGTCTACATGAAGTATAAATGGTTGTATGTCTTTTTGTCTCGTGAATGAATGAGTGAACAGTTGTTTTTCACTATATTACATAGTGAGTGAGTGAGTGAGTGAGTGAATGGACGGATGTTTCTGACGTTTAAATGAGAGGCTCGATTGTTGTATATCTATATGACTTGTGAATGAGTGAATGAATGGACGGATGCTTTTATGACATGAATGAGTATTATTTTTAGGTAATTTAGACAGTGGATGGTTGTATGTCTCTTTATGACTTGTGAATGAATGAATGAATGAATGAATGAACAGTTGTTTTTCTCTGTATTCAGCGTAAATGAGAGTGAATGGATGGACGTCGATATGAAGTGTAAATGGTCTTTTTAACCTTGTGAATGAATGAATGAATAGTTGTTTTTCACTTTATTACATGGGAATGAGTGTGTGAACGGACAAATGTTTTTATGACGTTTATATGAGAGTTTCGATTGTTGTATGTCTTTATGACTTGTGAATGAATGAATGAATGGACGGATATTTTTATGATGTGAATGGGTGAATAAATGGACGGATGAGGACTCTGAACCTCGACCGAGATGTTTCAGTCACGTAAGGTTGAGGGATGGTGAACATACGAAAGATTTCGTGATGACAGGGACTTGTTTGTACCTGAATGAGAGGGTGAGCGGTTTATGTCTCTATATGTGGTCCAGCGGTTGGCTGATCTTGGGTGAACCCCGTTTCTCATCCAATCAGCAGCAGGGATGAGCGGTCCGAATGAGTTTGTTGAGCCGCATAATCATCAAAACCAGCGGCTCCGACGTCCAGAGACGCCCTCTATGTTACATTTCTTGTTCCTTCATTTTTGAAGTCGGGTTTTCATTTTTTTTTTTTTTTTTCTCTCCAAAGCAGCAAATTACAATCAAACCCCGGTTCTCTTTGCATTTCTTCTCCTGTGGTTCACAGGGGTCTGCCCGCCCCGGCTTCCTGTAATTGGTCCGAGTTTTCAAAACCTCCCCCCCAGGGATCGGCTGGGAAAGTCCAAAGGTCTGCACAAAGGAAGCGCATACATGCCCTCCGTCTTTTTATTCCCCTGCTTTTAATGAGGATTGTCCTCCCAAACGGGCGGCTCGCGATACGCCGAGCCCTCTTCCCGGCTTTTAGGGCGCCGGTAGAAATCTGAGACGCGATTAAGGAGGCGCAGGTTCGGCCGTTTCGGTCGGAAATGACCGGAAGGGAATTCCCTCGCAGTCAATTTGTATTCATGTAATTTACTTGAATCCCTCGTCAAACGGATGGAAAACAACAAGGTCAGCTTTATTGTTAGTTTCTCGGTATGTAGAAACATACAGAGGAATCGGTGACGTGGAGTCAGGGGAGGCAGTAGAGGCCGTGCCTCACTTGTCAATCTGGAGAAGAAAAAAAAAAAAGGAAAATAATTTGCACTAGAAAGGCATTTTTCATTGAACCTCACCAGCTTTAGATTTTTTTCTTAAAATGGCTGGATTTTCACATCTTCTGTTGAAATACCGAGAAGAGACGTGCGGTGAGGCAGCGGACTATTGAGCCTCAACGGACACAACACAATGACGGTTTACTGCCGGCATGCTCTGCGCAAAGACCGTAATGCTCACTCTGTATGTCGCTATTAAAAATGTTTAAACACATTTGCTATATGAACTACATTTCCAATGTACAGACTTTTTTTGTCAACAACTTTAAGTGTGTTACTAGTTTCTTCTGCTGAGTGATCATAAAACGGCTGCAAAGAGCCACTGAGTGAGGCACACAGTTCTCCTGCCTCACCAGCCATGAACCTCACTGAGAGGAATTGAAAAGAAATATCCGTGGAGGATTTTAGCCGTTCTTGTCGTGGCAGCCGGATTGAGCTGACGCTCCAAACTATCCTATGAAATAAATAATAAGTAATAAAAAGAAAATATCACTAAAGTCCAGATTAAATCGTGAACTTTAAACAGCGCCCGATACAATTGACTGCTACTGAGGTGAAAAAACTAAAATGATAATTGACGTAATTTCCGACTTATTGAGCGTACCTTAATATAAAAATAACTAAATGAAAATATGTGTACATGTATAGGCTACACTTGTCTATAAGCTATAGGTGTCCACACCTATAGCAGGTAACATGAGATCTTACGCAGAAAGATGTTACACAGAAACATTTTTTCTTCCTCTTCGGTGTCGGGATTAAACAGCCTCAAAATTTCACGGTAATGTCGTCGGTCCAATGTGACGGGGCTAAAAATCCATAAGTCAAGAGTTGATCTGCAGAGTCGAGGTCTGAGGGGGTTGCTATGCTAACGGGGTCGTCGTTCATCGGAACAAAAGAGCAACCTTCGGGGATGACCTGGATTGGTAAACCTTGTTCTGACGTTGGTCTTTCCTTGTTGTTCCATGTGTGCAAATCCGTCTTGATATTGATCCCGGCGTACGTTTGTGAAAAGTCGTGTCTGAGGCTCCTTCCTCTGTTCAGAGATGTTTTTTCTGTTTTGACAAAGATGGCTTCTTTGACTCCTCTCTCAAACCATCTGTCTTCTCTGGCCAGAATGCCGTCTTCAAACAAATGTCCCTTGTTCTTGGAGTCCTGTCCTGAAGTGGTTGCTGTCCTGTGTTGGACCGACTTGTGCAGAGGTTGTTTGGTGTCTCCAATGTAGACCTCATCGCAATCCTCTGTGCACGTGACAGCGCACACCACATTCTGGGGGTTTTGTCCTTGGGCTACACCACTTTTTGCCTGCAGTAGCAGCAGAAGTTTCTGTATAGTTTAGTGCAAAACCAGTCAGTAAATAATAGCAGCACCATGATAGCGGGTAAGAAAGTGAAATGTATTTAAAAGCATAACAAACTGAATTTATAAATATATAAATATACTCTATCAGAATCAGAAAACCTTTATTTGTTCCTAAGAAGCGATTGGGAGGCACATGGGGTGGCAGCATCAACAGATACATTTATATATATATCTATATGTATATATATACTACTCCAAAAAATGAAGGGAACACTAAAATAGCACATCCTAGATCCGATTGAATGAAATATTCTTATTAAAAACATTGTCCTTTACATAGTTGAATGTGCTGACGACAAAACGATCAATGGAAATCAAACGTACGAACCCATGGAGGTCTGGATTTGGAGTCACACTTGAATTTAAGTGTAAAAACACACTCCGGGCTGATCCAACGTTGATGTAATGTCTTTAAAACAGGTCAAATGTATGAATCAGTGTTGCTTCCTAAGTGGACACTTTGATTTCCCACAAGTGTGACTGACTTGGAGTTACGTTGTGGTGTTTAAGTGTTGATTTTTTTTTGAGCAGTATACAGTAAACCCTTGTTTTTCGCGGGGGTTACGTTCCCAAAAGAACCCATGATAGGCAAAATCCGTGAAGTAGAAACCTTTGCTTTTTTTACAATTATTATACAATTAAATACTCTATTATACATCGCCGCTGTCGTCCTTATGTTTTTTTCTTCCTTCTTTATGGAACGAACGGAAGATTCATTCATTCCGTAATGCCGACCTACAGCCGCATAGCTTTTAGCTTCCCTTAGCATGTCCAGAAGTTTAACTTTATCTGCCATAGATAGCATCTTCCGCTGCCTTTTGTCGCTCCAGAGCGTTTTGTCAACATTATGGGTTTTAAAGAAACTGGAAATTGCAAGAGAATGTAATGTAATGTGATGTAAATTTGGCAAGATGTTTTACGTACGTGTACATATTAAACTGCAACGTTATTGACGCGCAGGTAGAGAAGAAGCAGAGTGACTTTTTAGCCAATCAGAATGCAGAACACAATGCACGATGCAAATCCGTGAAGTAGCGAAACCATGAAAAGTAAACCGCATTATAGTGAGGGATCACTGTATATATCTATATATGTATATATATATATATATGTAAATGACAATACAAAATTGTGCAAATATGAGGAATGAAGGTTAGTTACAACAAGAGAATATAAGTGTGTGAATGAGGCTACAGGGAGTGGAGATCAAGAAGTTGGGAGATTTAAAGTACAGGTTCAAGCAGGTTGGAATGGGTGGGAAAAATGTCAGAGGTATGAAGAGATAGAAGATTATCAGCCAGAATGAAAGGGAAGGTGGACAAGACAGTGGTGAGAGCAGCCATGCTGTATGACCTACAAACATTGACAATGACCAAAAGACAGGAGGCAGAGCTGGAGGTCACAGAGATGAAGATGTCGAGGTTCACTTTGGGAGTGACCAGGATGGGTAGAATTAGGAATGAGTCCATCCGTCAGATGTTTTGGAGAGAAGGTCAGAGAAGCCAGAGTGAGATGGTTGGGCCATGAATATATTTGTAGACAGATGCTGGAATTGGAGGAGGTGAGATCGTGAGAGAGGATATGAAGCTAGTTGATGTGAGAGAAGAGGATACAGAGAATTGGGTTAGATGGAGAAGGGTTGATTCATTGTGGAGACCCCTGAAGGGAAAAGCCCAAAGGCAAAGAAAAATTTGTCACAGGGGTGCAGGACATGTATGACCGCGACAAAGTAATGACTGAGTTGGTTTGGACATGAACACTCCTCTGTTCATGTCCAAACTAGGGTGAAAATCTGGGTAGAAGGTTGCTGAAGGTGGAGCTGCCAGGCAGGGGGTCTGGAGGAAGACCAAAGAGTGGATTCATGGATTTATGCAAAAGAAGAATTTGTCACAGGGGTGCAGGACATGTATGACCGAGACAAAGTGATGACTGAGGTGGTTTGGAGCTGCCAGGCAGGAGGTTTAGATGAAGACCAAAGAAAAGATTTATGGATGTAATGGGAGAAGATATGAAGTTAAATGGTGTGAGAGAGGGGGATACAGAGAATAGGGTTAGATGGAGAAGGTCGATTCACCTTGGCAATCCCTGAGAAAGGAAAAGAAAACTGTATTGTGTATAAAGGAAGAATTACAGCAGAGGTTTCTGAACAGTTTAGTGCAAAACCAGAAGGCATAGAATACAAAAGCCGCATGCTGTATTTTTCTGTAACTATGCAAAAATAACAGTAATGTAGAGAAATGGTAACAATGAGACACAGGACCATTCACTCCCTCATTCACACATCAAACGGAGACGTACAGCCATTCACCCATTCACGCGTCGATTTGCTACATACAACCATTCACACATTCATTCAAACGTCAAATACAGACAAACTCACTCAGTTACTCAGTCTTGTCAAATCCAAAATATTACATATGCATTTGCGTTTATGTTTACTAGTTGCTCTGCTCCAAAGCTAGCTTTCGCTGCTGGGGTGGTTTTGGATGCGGCTTTGGTGAACACGTCGTAGTTTCTCGGACGATTTGTTGTTGTTCTGGAAGGCTAACTTTAGCATACTTAGCTCCGTGTTTGGTGTCAAAATCCTGACGTAGATTGTACTCTTTGACACAAAACTTTGACACGTAGCACAAAAAGACATAGCGCTTTTTCTCCCCGAAGCACAAACAGTCGACCATTTGTATCAACTTTTCCTGGACATTAAGTGATAATTTCTCAATTCCACTTGTTGAAAATGGCATTTATGTGATTATGGCGCGATCTAACGGCGTCACTTCACGGGTAACGCGATCAGCATGAATTGTGGGAAATGTAGTTTATGGTCAATGCATGCATTTGACTTACTTATTTTAAGACAATCAGACCTTTTACGACGTTCTCACGGGCCAAATAAAATGACGTGGCGGACCATATTTGGCCCGCGGGCCTTGAGTTTGACACGTGTGATCTAAAAGGCGGAGAACACGGAGACTTGAAAAGAGACCTTCTCGCTCTGCGAGGTGGAAGCACTAACCCGCCTGGGTCTTATCACCACTCCAAAAAAAAAAAAGCTCAAGACGTACAGAAGAACTCCCTTTGAAATCGATTCAAAATCCCGGGTGACAGAAAAATAACCAAAATAATTTGGGTTCGGAGATAAGCCTCCTTTCGCCTTTATGCATTTTCAATTTCAATTCTGACCTCAGAAATCTCTCTCCGGCTGTCGCCGCCGCCGCTCCTTTCCGATCCCTTTTATTTTTTCCCACCCATCTCTTGTCTCGAGGGCCGCCGGTTCATCGGCTCACCGGAGGAAATGTCACGGAGACGAGCCGGTGGAGAGTTCATGCATAGGCAACGGCTGAGGGCTGATTCGCGCCTTTTCTGCTCACTTAGATGAATTTCCGTTGTAAGCGGAAGATTCTTTCACTTGATGGTTCAATATTAGTTTAATCCTTACAAATATTTGCAGAGCCGATACGCCCGTCCGTCCACCGGACGCGAAAGTCAATTTTTTTATCTCATTTTTCTTTGGGCGGTCCCGGGAAAAGTGACTCTCGGCGAAGAAGAGAAGTGATCATTTTAAATTTGATTTAATTATATCGTCGGCCGGATATGGCGATATTTTTAGCAGGACTTTAGCGGTGCAAGTCGTTTTAGGGATTCCTTCCTCCTTCTTGTCGCTTCTTCTTGTCGTCGCCGGCAGACTTGATCATCTCGGCCAGGTCCATGTCGGAGAAGGCAGCACCTCCAAGAATGTGTTATTTATTGTATAAAATTAATTTTACTATATTTCTACTGTTTTTTTTTTCTCCCATGCTTCAAAGACAAGCTAAAAAAATCATGTAAAAATTAAAATTAATAAACTTTTAAGTGTAAAACGGTCCCTTATTTGCCAATAAACAGGAATCATCCATGCTAACGATAACTGAGACCTTTGCTTTGTTAACGTAGCCTCCCGTTTAGCCGTGTTTAGCTCATCTTTGTCCTTCAGGATGGTTGACTTAGCCGTGGCGAGATCTGTAACACTAACACCGCTCTTCACATTTCCACTCTGATTCTTTAACCTTTTTGGGAGCCATAATGAGCTAGCGTACAGGAAAAAAAAAAAAGCACAAAATGGCGTTATAACAGGAAAACACAACCAAATGTAAACAATGTTGAGTAGCGAAACCAACTTCCGCTGCGCTAGAAAGCCCGTGATTGTTTGTGTGTTCGTGCACCGAGGCTTGTTTGCGGGTTGATTCAAATTTTGATCAAAAAAACGTTCGTTTGCGATCAAGGGCCTTCGTAAACCCAGGTTCTGCCGTACAACAAAACACTCCCCATAGACATGGCATGTATTGCCGTATCGCTGTGAAGCAAAAGCACTAACCACTATCACAAGCACTCTTAACCTTTCTGGGAGCCATAATGAGCTAGCTCGCTGAAAAAAAAGGCACAAAATGGGGCTAAGCTGTAACAGGAGAACACAACCCTGAACGACGTGGAGAAGCCACACGACTGCCGCTACGCTAGGCTACATTGAGGCTTTGAATCGAAAATGTGATTAAAACCTTGTTTGTAGCCTGTTTTGTATGGAAGTCAGGGCGTCCACAGATCAGGTTTATAGATCGTGAATGAATGAATGAATGAATGAATAGTATCTACTGTAAATGTAACCAGGGTACCATCCAATGGAGTAGCCTAAAGGAGTTTGCCGCGTCAAGGTTTCAACATTCGCTAAAGACACGTCACGACTGGATTAATCCGTTCATGTCCGATTAGAGTGAACGAGTGAACTCTTGAGTACAGATTTATCGGCAAAAATAATCTACCACGCGGTGAAACGTGCTGCGCTTACGCTTCGATTCCGGATCGTTCACACGTTAGCGTCGCTAACGTTGTTTTGCCGACCTCCATCGAATCCTGAGCCGCGCACAACTTAGCGCCGATGAGGAATCGCGGATCAGGGAGATTAAAAGTGCTCGCCACCATCTCCGGATCTTAGCGGCATCTGAAGTGTGTGATGACAGTCTGACCTTTGACCTGTTAACCCCCCGGAGGCACAAATGAGATCCAGCTGGAGAGGACGCGACGCGAGCTTGATTCCGAGGCGAGGGTTTTAGGCTCTGCCGGGGGGGTCGGGGGGGAGAATCCAAGCTCGCTAATGCTGAAAACTGAAGCCGTCTGCTGCGGCAGCGACAGACGCTTCCCCTCCAGCTGATTGACAGAGGCAGCAGATGATGGAGCTCTCCAGGAGGTCCTGACCCGTGTTGACCTTTGACCTATCTCCTCTCGCTTTGACTTTTATATCCTCATTCCCACCATGAAGCTTCTCTCCCTGTTTAGTATTCAATACTTTATATATTTAATAAATTATCACATTAAATATAAATGACATATTAATAAATATTCAAATATAATTATTTATATATAATTATTTAAATATAATAATATAAATATAAATCAAATATATTTATTTAATATAATATATATACGAATTATATAACTGTCATTGACGTAGGTACTCGCTGTTGGTGGAACTTATCATTATCCGCAAGGCTTATTTTCCAGATCCGACATGCCGACGCGCCATTTTTTGAGACAAAATGGTCGCAATCAGCGAGATTGGAGTGGCGAGAGGTTCACCTCAGAGGGGTTTCTTGGGTTCGCAGAGGAACATCAACATTTTAGTCCAAAATAAGTGTGGCGTTAGCTAACGGCTACGTGCAGGGAGAAGATAAAAACAATAAAAACATCGTCCTTGGTTATTATTCCATGATCGCTGTGGTAGCTTCCACCTCTGTGTCGTCCGTCTCGTCTTCCTCTTCTTCGTCTTCTTCCCTGGTTTGGAGTGTTGGAGCTTAAGGTGCACGTCGCGCATGCTAGCATCACACCGGCCTCTGCTGTGGTCCCTGTGCGGGAACGCAAAACCAAAAGGTAAAACTAAGAGTAGGCTACTTCCTGGAACCATATTCGAGGAGTCCCTCGGACTAGCCACCCCTGTCCTCTTACGGGTACGCTGCAGCCAATCGGGAGTGAGGTCTCGGTATGCTTCAAGTCATAAAGTTCGCCGTCTGAAATCTCAAATGAAACTTCTACCTCCAAGTTATCCGTCTCGTCTTTTGCTTTTGAGCTTGAGTTGCTCGTCACAGAAGCTAGCGCCCCACTGGTCCTAGCGGTGTAAAAAAAATCGATATGTATTAACATATCGATCCGACAGCTGACGATCCGATGCATCGACACGTCCGCAAGAGTATCGATCCATGTATGCATTTTACCTGTCTATTTCTAGTCTGCTCTGAGGCGTAATTCTCACGGTAACCTACTTCGCTTCCCTTCCCCTCTTTCAGCACAGTCTTGCAGCGGACACACCCTCTTTGGCATAGCACTCGCATTTAAACATTCAGGAGGCGGACATTGATATGGCTGAGAAGGACGCGCACTTACACACTCCTGTAGGTTTAAAATCGTTCGTGTGGAAGTATTTCGGCTTCCGCAAAAACGGGAAAGAATCGGTAAAGGATGTGGCGATATGTAAAGAATGTCGAATTGAAGTTAGCTACTGTGGCAAAACTTCTAATTTGTCGGCTCACCTGAAAAGACGGCATGGTGTTGTTGAAGGCGAATGTTCAGAAAAAGCACAGCGCCCTGCCCGGCGGAGTACATTTTTCCCGCAAAAGTTACCGAGCAGTTCGAAAAGGGCCAAAAACATATCGAAGGCAATCGCCTTCTTCATATGTAAAGACGCGAGGCCGTACAGCGCGGTGGAGAACGAGGGCTTTAGCTACCTGCTCGAAACATTGGAGCCCAGATACAACGTACCATCTCGGCAGCACTTCAGCCAGTCATACATTAAAAAAATCGTATCGTAGTTAAAAAAAATTTTAAGTGTCGAAAAAAAAATCGAATCGATCGAATCGTCGCCTTGAGAAATCGAATCGATTTGGTCCCTACCGTGGTTCCTGCCAAAGCCGTTGTTTCCTCGCTCCGGTCCTTCCTGCCCTCTGCTCCTTCACGCCGGCGGCGTCATTCGAATTTGTAGAGATGTGGAACGGTCGTCCGACAAATCTTCTTTTTTTTTTTCTTTCCTTTCTACACCGCCGCCTCTTCGCCGCTTTGTCCCTATTAATCAGAAAGCCATTCCCGATGCCGCATTAAACCCTCTGATGTCTAAAATGTGACAATTGATGATTACCTGTGGGAAATCGATGACGGCGGCCACGATATTAACAGAAACCGCGTCCATTGATGTATATTTCTGGCGCAGGAAGAGGAAGGCGGTTTTCGTGCCGTGTGATTTGCCTAACGACCGGGGGAACCTTGCAAAGGTTTGCTTTTGCACCCCCTTGCTTTCTTTTGACAGCCAACAGAGAACGGGGGGGGGAAAAAAAAACACACACACACACACACATACACTCTGTATTATCCTGCCGGCGTGCATGCAGACGGTGAGTCAGACCAGGTAGAAGAAGAAGAGGGACGGCTCTGGGATATTGGATCGCGCATGTGATGTATTACGGCGATCCTGAAATACGCCGGCTCATTATCTACTAGCCTTGTCTTCCTCCCAGGGTCGGTCGGGGTCAAACCGCTCGTCCGATCGTTCACGTTCGGGTCGCCTCCGCGTACAAAATGCATGTCACCGGCGGCGTACGGCACCGCTTCCGGCGTGTTCTCTTGCATGAATGACTTACCGCGACGGGGGGGAAAGTGCCGTCAGATCACGGGCTAAGCGTGTTGTGTGTGACATCAGGTGCAGAGGCAGTTTGCTGCGGTGAGGCAATGACTTCATCATAATCAGATTTACAGACGTATAAACTCCTACAAAGTAGCTTATTCACCAAATAAGACAAGAAGAATCCCTGGAATCACGAGCGCCCCCTATCGTGAGGCAGGGGAACTGCGTGCCTCACGTAGCGTCTCTTCGCTATATTCGCTCAGCACAAGAAACTAGAAAAACACATACTGTTGTGGACAAAAAGAACACTTTACATTGGAAATGTAGTTCATATCGCAAAAGTGTTTAAACATTTTAACGGCGACGTACAAAGAGACAGCAGAACGGTCTCAGTGCAGAGCGTGCCAGCAGTCAGCCGCCATCGCAATCTACATTGAGGCTCAACGGTTGGCAGCCTCACAACACGTCTTTTCTCAGTATTTGAACAGGAAATGCGAAAATCCAGCGATTTTGAATAAAACAAATATCCTGAAGGACAAAGATGAGCTAAAGACAGCTGAGTTGGCTAAACGGGAGGCTACGTGAACAAAGCAAAGGTTTCAAGTCTAAGAAGAAGCAAAAAAGTTATCATTAGCATGGATGAATGACGGACAGATAGCTGGAGATAGCGTTAGCGTTAGCATTAGCATTAGCAGAGGTCTTCACTTTTGCTGATATTTTGCCGGCAAGAATAGAAAGAACACCAGAAACGCAGTTATAATTCAGGTTATCTTTAATTCCTTTCTGTATTTTTGCCACAAACAAACCCATAAAAAAGTGTCTAAATCATGCAAGATGTTTTTGGAGCTAGAGAAAGGATCAACGGGGTTTTATTGATTTCAACAGAAACCACTGATTCGGTTCGCGAACGCAGTCAAAGAACAAATTAAGCCGGTGAGCCGAGGTTCTGCTGCGTATGGGAGAAAAATATCCATTCATTCATTCATTATCAATACCGCTTATCCTGCACTCAGGGTCGCGGGGGGGCTTGAGCCTATCTAAGCTACATATATATCTGACATATAGAGCAGTGACGTGCGCTGGGGTTCATGACTGGTCAGGCACTGAATCCTGCAGCCGAGGAATCGCAAGAAGAATCCCAGGAATCACGAGCGCCGCTTACCATGAGGCAGGAGAACTGTGTGCCTCACCTTGGGGCTCTTTGAAGCTGTTTTACGATCGCACAGCGCGAGAAGCTAGTAACACACATTCAGTCTCTGACAAAAAACACTGTACATTGGAAATGTAGTTTACATAGCAAAAGTGTTTAAACATTTTAATAGTGACATGCAGAGAGCTAGCAATACGGTCCAGCAGTCAGCTGTCATTAAACAATCTACATTGAGGCTCAACAGTCGGCAGCCTCACCGCAGGTCTCTACTCAGTATTTAAACGGTAAATGTGAAACTCAAGCCATTATGAATAAAATAACAATCTGAAACTGGTGAAGTTATATGAAAAATACCTTTATAGTCCAAAAATCAGTGATAGATATAACCATTTCATTCTTTTTTACATTTCTTTCCAAGATTGGAAAATGAGGCACGGCCTCTCCTGCCTCCCCTGAATGCACATCACCGTGCAGAGGATGGCAGTCGCAGTCGAAAAAGAAAAAAAATGATTAATTTTACATAGAACACATGAGAGTTTTTAGTCTCAGATTGATATTTTACAAACGGTGCATCATACAGGGTCACTATTTGTAAAACTACAATTAATTTCTTTGTGCAATTTTTCCCTCCGTGCAACGTTTTCCCCGGGTTTCTGCAGATTCACTCCATCGCTTTTCCTTCACCATCCGCTCCTCTTTCTGGACTGTCTGCTAGGTTTCCTGTTTCCGGTTCTATCGGAGCTCGCCTATTGGCTGTTGGTCGTGTTTCCGTGGAAATCTTTACGCTTAAGGCACGAGACAGCTGTTTCCCAACCGATCACAGATTCGATTCGACGCTTGCGAAAGCGCGGGTGGCGTCTTCGGTATCGTAAGCGGCGAGCGCTGCTGCTCGGTCGCTAAAGAACATCACATCGCTCTCTGCTATTTTGCACGTTTGCAACCTCAAATGCAATTATAATTCAGACCTTATGCATTAATTATGAGGGGAAATCAGCGCATAAACGAGCATTTTGATCATTTTCACTGTCGCCTTGTCACTTTGTTTTATCCGGGGAGGCAGAGCCGTCCATTTTAAAGCCGTCGCTGAAACAGAAACGCTCACACAGATCCGGTCGTGCAGCACGCTGGTGGCCGTCTGCAGGATTTTGACAGGAAACAGTCAATTTGGCTAAAATCAACATCTTCGCCAAGAGGCGTGATTTCTGCACGGGGAGATCCACAGAGAAAATTGGGCGAGAGCTAGCTCGCTAACCGATTAATGTTAGCAAAGACACTCGGGAATAGGGACTCTCCTGGAGGAGACGGAGGCATTTAGATGAGATGCACCACCCCTCCAACATGGGAGGTATCTCAAATAGATGCCTGAACCGCCGAACCACGCTTGTTGAGACCAGGTGCATCCGAAATATCCCGATCTCAGTCGGCGCCCAAAGTTAAGGAGCAATTTTTCCTAGTGCTGGGATGTTCGTCGATTAGCAAAACGTCTCTTCCAGCGCAGTACCGATCGTTTTTTTATGGATTTTTTCAGACGGATATATAAACCTCATCTCGAAAGAATGCAAAATAACACCATAGCGACATGATAGCGTAGCGGTTAGCAAGAAGCTACCCGGTTGAATTCTCGTCGTAGACCTTTCCGTGTGGAAAAACGTGCCCGAAAACGTGCAGGAGGTTCACCGGAGATATTAGGACATGTTGATTAGCCGCTAAATGCTAATCGCAGATTGTAGCCTCTGCCTGCCGTATCATTTTACGACGGTTTACGACACACTTTTTTGAAAACGACCGCCTGCGGTGGATAAAATACCAATAGATGCAGGTCATCCCCCCAAAAAATAAGAAAATAAGCGTAGAAACCGCGGCTAACAATTATTAGCAATTTCTTTCATTTGTTTAATTGATCGCTCAACGGACGTGGCGCGCAAAAAGACATGAATACCATTGTTGTTCGGAGGTGATCGTTTAATTGCAATCTCGATAGGAGATGTTTACGTGTGTGTGTGTGTGTGTGTGTGTGTGTGTGTTTGCGCGCTTTCTTTCTCATTCCTCTATTGAACTGCAAGGACGGGACACAGAAGGCGGCAGAGGAGTTAAAGAGGTGAGCGGAGTCTCATTGTCCCGGCAAAAAAGCAATCAAAAAGGCCAGTAGAACATGGGAACATCGTGTGTGTGTGTGTGTGTGTGCGTGTGTGTGTGTGTGTTCCATCCGACTGTGCCGTCTGCATGTGCAGACACACACACCTACTCGCATGCAGCCTGCAGGAGTGTATCTGCGGTGAATTTACAGTACGCGTGCACGTCTGCCACAAAGGCGGGGGGAGTCGGGCCGGAGGAAGAGGAGGATCGGTAGAAGATGGAGGGAGGAGACGAGGGGAGGCTGTGAGAAGGATAGAAGAGGTGACAGGCAATAAACCGCCCCATCAATCTGGTAAATGAGCGTCCTTCCTGCAGGAGGCGCTTGGAGAAACATGGCCGATCCCGCCTTCCTCGGCCTCGGGTGCAGCTCCTCCTTCACACCTTTGGTTGTGCGTCTGCTGGGAGTTGTTTTTCCCGCGTCTGCGTCGCCGTCCTCGTTGCTTTGTTTGTTTTTTTGTTCCCGGCTCTGCTCACAAATCCCCGGGTCCTCCGGACCCAACGGCAGAGAATGATGGGCCGCACTTTGACGGCTGCTGATTGGCTGTCATTTGTTAAGGCCAAAGTACCAAAGGCAGATGGAAGAACGGGCTTGGTCCCGTCACCCATTCATCCATTCATCGATTCACCCATTCACCCATTCATTCATTCATCTGTTCATTCATTCATTCATTCATTCATCCATTCATCCATTCACCCATTTATCCATCCATCCATTGATCCATTCATTCATCTGTTTATTCATTCATCCATTCATCCATTCACCCATTCATCTATTCACCCATTTATCCATCCATCCATTGATCCATCCTTCCATCCATCCCTTCATTCATTCATTCATTCATTCAGTCAGTCATCCATTCATTCATTCATCCATTCACCCATTTATCCATCCATCCATTGATCCATCCTTCCATCCATCCCTTCATTCATTCATTCATTCATTCAGTCAGTCATCCATTCAGTCATTCATCGATTCATTCATCCATCCATTCATCCATTCATCCAGCTATTAATTCATTCATTCATTCATTCATCCATCGATTCATTCGTTCAATCATTTATTCATTCAAATGTATATGAATAAAAAAATAAAATAAAATAAACTTGGATTCCATCATTCATTCATTCATCCATCCATCCATTATGATGATGAGATGATGTAATTTAATCATCCCATGTTTGGGAAACGGTCCACGGACAAGACAGTGACAAGTTAACTAAAAATACAAGTGAAAATAAATATAAATAAGATAAACCCAGAAGCGTAAAAGTATAAAAAATAATCACTAAAAAAAGGCTCTCCATATCTGCAAACGGTCGCAGGGTTGCAGGAGGCCTTTTCAACTGTCTCTGGACAAGAGGAAGCCTGAACATTCAACCATTCACATGTCCGGGCGATCCAGGGTCTCCAGTGAACCTCCTGCATGTGTTTGGACTGTGGGAGGACCTCGGAGAACCCCGAGGAACCCCATGAAGACACGGGGAGAACATGGAGACTCCACACAGAAAGGTCCCACTGTGGGAATCCAACCAGAGACCTTCTGGCAGTGAGGCGGGAGCGCTAACCGCTGCGCCGCACGGAATCCACCAGTGAGAAACAAATATTGCGTAACTGTGAGAACTTCTCTTGTCAAAATCTTCACGTCAGATGAGATGAACAATTCGGTTCAGTCGCCACGACAAGAAGATCTCCAAGAGTTCACCATGACCTGGAGGACTGAGAACCTCCAGATGTCTCTGAAGGCTAGGCTAACGCCGCATCCCTGCGCTCACGCCATGCTAGGAGCTTCGATATCGGCGTCAGAGCGCTTTTCAAGGATGTTAGGTATTTCATCTCGAGCCAGCCAAAGTGTGTATTCTAAAGTCAGCTGTCTGCGAATGCATACACACACACACACATACACACACAGACACACACACTCTTGTGCTTTCTCTTATGTAACGTTTCACTTTCAACCTCCGTGTGTTTTGTGGCTTTTACTACCGCGCTAATAATAGCGGTAAATGGTTTCCACTTATATGTGCTTCCATCACCGCACACTGGATCTGATTCACACGTTCACACACACACACACACGCACACACACTAGTAGAGGTGCAACGCAAGACGCTAACAGCTAGCCGTTCAGCGTTTTGCTCAAAGTGCAAACGAAAGGGTGAATGTTGCACCTTCTGAACCCCACCAGTTTCAAATGCGTGTTCACCGAATCCTTCTTTATTGGAAAGATAAAGTTGGCCAAGATTGTCAGAAAATCTTCACATTTAGAAATGACATTTTAAAAATGACATTTATATTCAATCACCCTCTCATTTCCAAGTCATATATAGATTATAGATCCCAAAGGCATCTTTAGGACAAATATAACTACCAAGGTTTTTGGGCGGGTCTTGGTTATGTCAATGGAAAAGTTGATGGGCAGAAGCTAAGCTAAGATGGTTGTTATGCTAATGGCGGTGTAGTTTGTCGGGGAGCAACTTTTGGGGGATTACCGGGATTCACAAAGGAGTGAAACCTGTCGACTGAATTGAACAGGCTCAGAATTTCACAATAATGTCGTTGTTCCGATGTGGTCGTTAGCCCCCCCAAAAAATCCATAAATTAGCCGCAATGTTGTTTAAGCCGCAGCGTTCAAAGGGTTAAAACGATGGTATTTGTATTTTGTATGTCGATAGTGGAGCTTCTCAGTCATCCAGGTGGTGGTGAATTCTTCTTGAAAACTTCTTGTTTTGAATTTCTTCACTTGGAAGATGTTTAAAAAAAAGTCCAGTTGCCAAAACAAGATGATTGCGTATCCATAAATCAGTGGTTCTTAACCTTGTTGGGGATTCTGATGATTTCACACGCACGTTCACCGAACACTTCTTTATTGGAAAAATAAAATATGATTTTGTTCAAACCCAAGATAGAGGTATTTATTTTACTGGTGCACAAAATGAACCAGCAAATTTTCACACTAAAGCAAAAACATGTAAATGAATAGGAAGGGTTTCCTTAGTTTTGCTGTTGCTAAACAACAATTGCTCAACTTGGCATCGCAAATAATGCAGTTCGGACTCCAATCACGTTTTACGCTTTCTTTTTTTTGCTCGATCATAATTAGTACGAAGGGATGAAAATATTACCCGCGACGTTGCGTCAAGACGCCGACTGAGCGAATGTGAGTGAGACATATTTGTACAACTCCCTTTTTTTTGAATAAATATAGATGAGTTTTTGTTCATTTATCTTATGTTTTTTGTTTCTTTTAATGTTGTTCTCAGTTTGCGGAAGCTAAATTATTCCATCAGCCGTTCAAACGGTTGAAAAATGTGACACAGCATTTAAGAGCAGCGACTCCCTGGTTTTTCTGACCTATAAAGGTCACACACACACACACACACACACACACACACACACACACGGGCCAAGACGATCAAAACCAAAATGGCGGGCTCATGCAGATGTCTGGCCGAGTGAAGTCGCCTGATAACATAAATTTACTTGATGCCGCGATTGCTTTTAACGATTGCTGTGATCCCGTCATTGCAGACCCAACACACACACACGCACACACACACACTCATACACACCTCCCCCTGGAGCTCAATCCAGGGTTCGTGGCAGACCTGTGCGGACGGGCATACCCGGGAGACTGGCCCGATTTTACATCCTGTCCCACCGCATTTAACAATCCCGCAGGGACGGACCCTCGCCGACGCTCTGCTGTTCTTTCCGAAGCGTCTGTGCGGCGGCAGAGGGAGGAACGACGGGAACCGGGTCTCCAAACTCCAGCAGATTAATGACATTATAACTAAAATGAAGCATTTTGATGAATGCGATCTCCTGACTCGGCGGTTAAACCCGCCGCTTGATCTCGGGTTTTTCCCATTCTTTTTTGGCCTTCGCACAGGAGGCGACAAAATAAGAGCGAAATGATTGCCAGACCAAAGGAATTGCCCAGACATTGCCGTCTCCCTCCACCCCGAAATGGTTGCCATAGCAACAGCCCATAGGCCTTCGGATAAGGCTGGCCATTGGAAAGAGCTGAAGTGCATGTTACCGGTGAACGTAACAGAACATTTGCATGTCCACGTGTTTATAGCACAGACGTCAGTTGTGTAATTGTGAATTATTCAAAGGGTTCGAAAGATTCAAAAGATTTGAATCATTCGAATTTTTCAAATGATTCAAATGAATCGAATGGTTCAAAAGAATCGAACGATTCAAAAGAATCGAACGATTCAAAAGAATCGAATGATTCAAATGATTCAAACGATTCAAAGTGTGAGGAAACGCATTCAGTAAAATACTTTGCCGTCTGCAGCGAGACAGTATGACGAGGTGTTACATAGAAGAATCATAGGTAACGAAGTAAGGACATACAAACAAATACATGATATCACAATAGAGTGCAGTGAAGAGAAGATGCAGTGAAAATATAAACTTTGCAGTTGAACTAATTAAAAGTGAAAAGACGGGTTGCGTGAACTGACAGGTAAGCTGTCAGCGTGGGAAGCCCATGAATATTCCGAGGCAGTTTGGGGCTGCTTGACGAGTTTGACCACGACTGCGCGATGGCAGCGTCGCGGCGATTACGCCGAAGCGCCTGAAACATACAGGCTCGTCACTTTGAAAACAAACAGCCGCGCAGTTCTTTTCGGCTGAGAAGTTTAGCCCGTTATAGGCTCATTAAGATGACGAGCAGTTCCTTGTTTCTCCGGATGAAGAGAACTCGATCGAAGTTTTTCAGCCGGCTGAATCAAACTTGTTTTTTCCGGGTGTTGGCTCAAATCTTTTGAGTATATTTTTATTCAAAGAAACGTTTCCCATGGGTCTTGAAATTGAAGTGAATCGGAGAAAAATAAACCCTTGTTTAGCTAAACTCTTGGATCGGCCTTCACCGCGGGATGAACTGACGAATTCTGCCACATCACGTTCGGTTTTGGGGTTTTAGAGGTCAGATGTTAGCTATTAGCTAATATTTAGCTAATATTTCATTGGTAAAAGTCGGCTGATTCATTGGGGAAAAGCTCTGTTTAATCAGACGGCCGAGGATGTTAAAGTCTTGCCTGTTGCTGCTGGGCTACGAGGTTCGCTCCTCTCTGCAAACGTCCCCAAAAAAAAGCATCAGCTCTGACCACAACAGGGTCGCTAACCAGACTCAACCAAGAAGAAACTCCTCAGCTTCTCGTTTCATCCGCAAACATTGGCCTTCAGCGTTCGCAACTTGTTTCTCCGCTCACCACGGCAATCCAGAAGGTTGCGGAAACAATTTGTTCGGACTCGATGATCCATTTCTTCCGAGTAGAAAGTCATGTGATGTACCGTTGACTTGAACTCCTTCCGGAAGGCCAGAAGTACGGCGTCTAGTGATGGGAATTACGGCTCTTTTTAGAGAACCGGCTCTTACGGCTCGGCTCACTTTACTCTTTTGGCTCCCAAACGGCTCCCAAACGGCTCTTCAGATTTTTTTGTTGCGTTAATCGATATATTACCAATAATAATGTAACATTATGCACAAAATGAAGTAATAATTAATAAAAAAAAATTATTATACAACTATATTATAATAGCCTTTATTTTTTCGCTCTACAGTGAACTTTTAAGTAATTTAAACTTTTTTATACTAAGCAACTTTAAAGTCAAACAACACAGAATCCCTGAAAAACGCACGAAAAAACAAAATGTAAATTAAAAATATTTACTTTCCAGTGCAACAACGAATAAACTCTGAAATACAAGAATAAACTTTTAGCTTTTTTATATGTAACAAATTTAAAGTGAAACACCGGATCCCTGAAAAACACAGAAAATATAAATTAGAATATTTAAAGATCTACAAAAAATACATTATAGAATACAAAACAATTTTTTTTGATTTTTATACACTCAACAAATTTAAAATCAAACAACAAAAAATGAAAAAAAAAAAAAAAAAATTAAAAATTAAAAATAAATAAAAAAATTATGAACTCTTCAGTACTATAAATAAACTATAAAATACAAGAACTTTCAACCAAATCAGACAGAAACAACACAGAAAACTCCTGAAAAACACGCAAAAAAAAAAACTAATTAAAATGTGCAAAACAAAAAGAAAAAGATCAGCAGTCTCTACTGAAGATCGGGATTTAGAAACACCAAGTGCAGACACAGAGACGACGCCACGCACATTGACCAATCACGCGCGCTTTCAAGAGAAAAAAAAAAAGCGTCCGGAAGGGAGCCGGCTCCTGATTGGTGGGGAGCGAACGACACATCACTAACGGCGTTTGAATCCGCTGAGTCGCTCATCAGACCGACGGCTTGGGTGTCGGGTACGTCTGGGATGACAGGCCAGCTGGAGAGCGCAGACCGACGGGCTTTCTGAGAAACGAGGTGGCAGCGGCGGCGCGAGTTTCCCCGCCACTTTCCCGAATGCGAGCTGCGGGGCGGCTGAGCCGGCGTCCGTCCAATCGCAAGGTTGGCGGTTCGATCCCCGGAAAGCGTCCTTTCGGAGTTGCTCCCCGAAGGCCTAGCTTGGGGCTCTGAGTCTGTGTTAGCTTGCGTGCGAATGCTAGCTAGCGTCGAGCTCTTTGAACCCGCTAGGTGTGAAAGCGTTATCCAAGTTGAGCCCATCTGTGCAGGACAGCGGGAGCGTCCGTCTTCGGTCCGTCGTCGCTAAGCCGGCTACTCGTAAACAGGCTGCGGTTGGAAACGTACTTGACATGATCTGAGAAATTCTGAGGCCTCTTCATTTGTCGGAAACATGATCGATGACCCGCAAAGGTTTTTTTTAAATCAGTTTTTTTTTTTTTTTGCCCGCCACAACAGATGCATGGGGGGAAAAGATTATTTCGGGACAGATGGCCCTAAACGTCCTTCAGTTCTGACTTTGGGCATCAAAGTGAAAGGCAGAGCCGGCGTGTTCTTGCTTATTTAAAGCCATTTTTAGTCTCAGGATTTTGTTTCAGAACATTTATTAAGATGTTTTATCTCTATCATCTCTGCTCTTTACTCTTCAGTTTGGGTGTCGGCCTCCAAATGCGGTCCTGAAAGCTGATTCTGGTGTGTTCAAAAAGGCCAAATCTGTATTCACGTTAATTCCTTCATTATCTGTACCGCTACACGTTGTCATTCCCAAGCCTGTGTAGCATACCGTCGCACTGGACTCCCCTTTTTCGTCATTTTCCGATGAAAACCTGAAGAAGCGTCTATTTTACGCTGTTGCGTAAAGAGGTTAAAAATACAAACTCTGCTTCTAGTTTGGTTAGGTTTAGAGATAGATACCCATGTTGATGTAGACGTGACGCTTCATGGTTCATCGAAAATGGGGTTCTAATATGACGGTATGTGACGCTAAGGGAAAATTCTCCATTTGTCATGCTGTTGACGCACAGGGGTGAGAACATGTTCACTTACCCTGCAGTCGCAGGGGTGTTGGAATCGCCTCCTACTCCAGCTGTCCATAGGCAAGAAGCAGGGATCACCCTGGACCGGTCTCCGGTTCATCACAGATATACAACGTAGCATTTCCATTCTAGTGTTGTTTACCTTACTAACAAGCCTACATGTTTTGTGACTGTAAGAGGAAACCAGCACAAAGGGAGAACAAGGCGACTCCACCCTGATGGACCTCCAGTCAGAATTGAACCAGGGACATTCTAGCTAACTGCGCTAACTGCTACGCCACCCCTCTCTGTAACAAATAGGGATAAAAATACTTCAGCAACTGGGTAGGTAGTTCGATCTCCAGTGTCTAAGTGTCCTTTGGCAAGGCATTGACCCTCGAGTTGCCCCTGATGGCCTAGTTAGCATTCTGCATGGTAGCTTTTGGGAATGGGTGAATGTAGTCCAAGGGCTTTGGTGGTGAAAGCGCCACATGAGTGGAGACCATGAAAAACAACATGTAGCCTACCGTGTGGCCACAACCCGACAACCAAACGTCAACTTTGATGACGCCCGAGACCCGACCCGCCTCAGAAAGGCACCGCTAGGATGTGTTTCTAGAGATTAGATGAACAGGAATGGATCGGAGCGCGGCGGCTGCGGTAAACCCCGCCGACAACGGGGCTGTTTATGTTCAAATAATTCATCCGCATTCCAATTTCAGAGGAACACATGAAGAGCAGATCTTCCCTTTTGATACTTCTGTGGAGTGTTGATGCAGCTAAAGGGGCATCACTTGTATAAGTCAGGATCTAGGCATGCAAATAAAGCACAGCGAGAGCATGCTGACTTGAATATATCCTTTTTTTTTTTTCCTATTCTAGAATTATGCTGACCTGCACAACGGTTAGCGCTTTTGCCTCACAGCAACACGGCGATACATGAAATGTCTATGAAAAGTTTTGTTGTACAGCAGAACCTCAGCTTGCGAACGCCCCTAATCGCAAAAAAATTGGCCCACGAACTGTTTTTGACTAAATTTTGAATCAACCTGCAAACAAGCCTCGGTGCACGAGCACACAAACAATCAAACTCGCAGGCTCTCAGCGTTGTGGCGTTGTAGCGTAGCAACAGTTGGATTTGCTTCTCCGCATTGTTTACATTGTTCATCGTTGTGTTCTCCTGTTATAATGCTTTTTATGCGCTTTTGTTTCTGTATGCTAGCTCATTATGGCTACCAAAAAGGTTAAGTGCTGTGACAGTGGTGTTAAGAAGAAGTTAAGAATTAGAGTGGATACGAAGATGGAAATAATAGCCAAACATAGCAATAGCACAACGACACGGCTAACTCAACCATCTGTACCATCTTGAAGGGCAAAGATGAGCTAAAGACGACTGAGGTGGCTAAAGGGGAGGCTATGTTAACAAAGCAAAGGTCTCAAATCTTAGAGGAAGCAGAATTGTTAGCTTGGGTGACTGAAAGACAGCTACCTGGAGATAGCGTTAGCATTAGCGAAGGTCTCAGATGAAAAAAGGCTTCACTTTTGCTGATTTAGTGACGGAAACACTGAGTACAAGTGCTAGCAAGAAGAGAGAAAACAAAAGAAACACAGCAATAAGGACAAGCGCCGTAGTTAATGAACGAATCATCGAATCATCATTTATCTCTGTTCCATTTTGCTCTTGATTTGTTTTCCAGAACCGAGCGCAAACTCTGCGTGTCCGGTATTTTACCCCGTCAATGGCATGCAGAACGGGGTCCGATGGATTCTCCCCGTCCCTTTACACCCGTTCATGTTCTCTCTAATTTCAGCACTTTTTCTTTTTTCCCCCCCAAAAAAAAAACAATATCCGCGCATATTCAATATGACCTTGGCGGAATCCTCCCAGCGGCCGTTTGAGCGTAGCTTCCTCCGGCCTCCGTTTCCGCCCAGCCTCTCCGTAACTCCTGCAGATGAACTTCTCGTTCTGGTTTCGCCGAGAACCCTGAATCCTAAAAACCCCCCTGATGCTGTCGAACGCTCTAATCCCTTCACGGAGGGGAAAAAAAAAAAAAGAATTCCCATTTGTATTTTAGCATCTGAGCAGCTGCTCTGCAACTGGCTTGATCAACCTCCCCCCCCCACACACACACACACACACACTTCCCATTGGATTTATGTCACACTATATGAGAAATCTTTTTAATATAAGACCCCAGACTGGAATTCTGCGCGGCTGAAGCTCTGGTGATTTACCAAACACAAACGTTCCCTTTTCCAAAAAAAAAAAAAAAAGGCAGTACTACATATTTAATTTATTAGGTCAGCTAGATTCTACGCTGGTTGTAGATGTGCAACACTTCCATGCCTGATTTGGAATTTAGAAACAAAGATGTCTTGTCCTTTTCCTTTCTCTTTCTTCTTTCCGAAGAAATGCAAGATAAATAATTCCATTTTTATTTCTTTTTTATACCCTTTATTGATTCAGCTGAGCAGGAACCCAAGTCTACACGTTCAAAACCGTTGGATTGAGTGTTAAAACTGCAGCGAGTGTTGAACGGCCGTCATGTTTGTGGTGATATGGTGTGTGCTAGGTTCATATTTATTCATTCAGTCATTCATTCACACACTTATTATCTAATTCCGAGGGGCGGGGTTCACCTAGAATCCATCATAAGGCCGCATACGATGACAATCATCATATTGATCAGTGGCGTGCCGTCAGGGGAGGCAGCGGAGGCAGTGCCTCCCCTGTGTCGTCATTAAAAAAACATAAAAAAAATACTGATGAAAAATAACTATTTATCCACTGACCTGTGATAGAAATGTCATAATTGTATAATTCCAACCATTCCAATGATTTTATTGTCAATATCGCTCAATTTGTGTTTTTTTCCTGCTCAAATTTGGTGGAAAGACGTTAAGTGAGGCAGCAACAAGCTGAGCCTCCTCACTGATTGCGCAATCTGTCATAAACTGGGTTGAGCTGCTCATTATTTTCCTCTCACATTGAGCACATCCTATTATTGATATCTCTGTATGTCCCTATAGTCCAGGTCAAGTATTTCATGTATATTTCTAACATATTAGTCTTGCTCATCCGTCGAAATGCCGCGGTAGAAAAGCAAGAGGGGAGGCAGCCAGTACCTCTGCCTCACCGAAGGAGGCATGTGTTCTGCTATTGTTCTTCTTCACGTATTACAGACAAAAAGTATCGTGGGTATTATCCTAGCGAAAAAAAAATAGTCAAGTAGAAAAGTCGAGTGCACCACGTTTACTAAACTAAAAGACGATAAAAAGGACTTTTACACCCAATGTTTGTCCAGAAGGAAAGGCGAATGTATTTAATTTACCCGTCAAAGTAAGACAACGCACACACACTGCTGTACGGTCCACAAAAACATTTAAGTTTAAATTAAACACTCTACTTTGGCCGAATATGTACCTTACACCAATGTGTGTGTAAAGAATGCCGATAAGGGATATAAAACATAACCACTAGACAACGTGCACCCAGCCAGTGAATTTATGCTACACTGTGGAAGTCAAATACAGTATTTGTAAATAAGATAAGATAAGATAAGATAAGATAAGATAAGATAAGATAAGATAAGATAAGATAAGATAAGATAAACTTTATTGATCCCCATGGGGAAAATGCTTTTGTCACAGCAGCATAACAGTAATTGTATCAATAGATATGAATATAAATATAAATAGAAAGACAATTACCAGATAGCTGAAGAAATCCACAAATAAATAGATAGCAGAGAGGAGAACAACAACAATAAATAAAGATAAGAATGGACAACAGAATGTAAAAAACAACCAAAATGACAACAAGGATAGGAATGTCTTATATCTTATTTCATCCTATTTTATCCTATCTTATATAAAGACGTACGCACATCTGGGTAATTTGGGGTTTTCCAATGATTTCTGCATGTTTTTGGTCTTTTGGGTGGAAACAGTAAAGGATCTCCTCTCGAAATCCAACCGTAGACCTTCTTGCGCTAACAACCGGCGTGCTAACAGTTAGCTGTTCATTGCTATATCTGACAGATTCACATTTGAGATGCCACATAAAAGAAACTAAGCCGTCCTTCTTTGCTTCGCGCACTCAAAGATGCCACATTATCAATATCGAGTAAACGGCCTCCTCCATCATTTTCATCTGATTGGATATTTTGAGGTCACCGAGCGGGAGGAAGCCCCGGATAAATCACACGGTTAGCAATAAAACCGCCCGCCTGGCCCGGATTTATCCCCGATATGTTGAAAAAGGGCCCTGAAATGCAAATCGAGGTGAAGACAAAGCGCGACAGAGGTTTACAAGCCTCTTCCCGTTGCACTCCGACGTCAACCGAAAGGTTTCCGGCCGCTATCAAGGCTTTGACGGCGTTTTAAAACGAACAGCGGCGGAAGATGCCCCTCCCCCTACCCGTTCCAACCAGTAGCGTGCAACGATTCCCCGCGATTGGGCTGATTGGGTACTTTATGTCTGCTTTCGCCGGAGACAAATTCGGTGTCAGAGTCATTTCATCACCCGTAGCTCCTGTTTGTAATTGGAAAAAAAAAAAAACAAGTTGTAGCTTTCAGAGTGCTAGCTTTCCACCTGGCAACAAACGCTCGGATCCACGTTTTAAGAAATCAGACGGGTTTTTTTGTCCACGTTTTTGTGAAACTTGATCAGACGGAAGGTGCAGCGATCGAAAAAAGATGAAGTGTGCCGACGTGCATTTAATACTTTGCCTCCAGCTCTGCCATTTGGCCATAACATGTATATTTATACATAAAAAATAATAATAAAATAATTTAAAAAAATTTTTTTAGAAATAATTCAAAAATAAATATGCAAATATATATATATATATATATGTGTATATATGTGTGTGTTTATGTGTACACACATAAATACTATAAATGCTATAAATACTATAAATAAATCACACATATGCAGTTGTGTTAATATATAAATATACATGTTTGGGCCAAATGGCAGAGCTGGAGTATATATATTTATATATACATATAAATGTGTGTGTGCGTATATATGTATGCATACATATTTATACATCTGAAAATATATATATTTAAATGTATGCATGTATGTTTGTATACATATATACACACATATATGTGTATGCATACATCTAAAAATATATATATATTTATGTGTATGTAAAAATATATATATTTATGTGTGCATATATATAAATTTTTTTATGTATAAATATATGTACATAAAAAATATATACATATATATATAGGCTATCAGACTTTTTAATTCCTCTCCCTTCAGCCGCAGGGAATCTCAAAATCTTTGTACTTAAGACTTTAAGACACTTTACAGCCTTGACTTGTTACTTTGACACTTTATAGTTTTATTTGTATTTCTTATTTTCCCCCCTTTTTTATACTCTTTATACAATTTCCTACTATTATTTATTATTTTTATGTTTTACTTGAAACTCTGGCACAACAATTTCCTTCGGGATAAATAAAGTTGTTCTTATTCTCATTATTCTTATATGTGCGTAAATAAACACGTTTGCACGCTGCAACACATCGGACCAAAACCATTTCCCCGCAGTTCGCATTTTTCCGATCGCCGTCCGATCGAGTTACACAAAGTGTCGCACAAGGACCCGTTGGATTTCTGGAATGTGGATCCGTGCGTTGCCAGTTTTATATCCATCCATTCACTTCATTAAAAATAAATGAACCAGCAGGATGTAATTGACCGTGAATTGAATAAACTTGCAGAGGCAGCAATCTGCTCAGGTGAACGGCTGTGAGATGAAATGGAAACGCGTGACTGTTTCTTCTTTAAAGCTCCACGTTTCCTCCCACGAAACCCGCCTCGCGTTATCGCACCGGCGGTCGGATCTAATTTCAAGGTAACGTTAGCAAAGGAGCCGCCGCGGGATTCGTTACCCCGCGTTGCATCGCAAACCTTAACCCTCGCGTTCGATACGCTCGGTAAAAAAAAAAAGGGAAAGGAACGAAAAAGGGAGCTTTCCGGACGGCGGAAGACGCGCAACCTCTAACTTCTGATGTCTGAGGAGGTTCTCAGCCATCCAGGTCATGGAGAATTCTGGTCAAATCTTCTTGTCGGGGCAACCAAACTTTTTCCCAAATTTTTCCACCTGAAGACACTTCTTTACTTCTGATGGCCCGTGGGGAGTTTCCCGATGTAACCGCTAGTGTTTTGGGTAGAAAGTAGGTCTAAGTGGGTTGTTGTGCTGACGGTGGTGTCGTTCGTTGGGACAAAAGAGCAGCTTTTGGTGTCTTACCTGGACTGGAAAATGAAAAGGTAAAGCCAGACAAAGGAGTGATGCTTGTTGGATCACATGGATCGATGCTAATGTGGAAGATACCAGGATCTTTCGTGGCTGTTTGTACCTTCCAAATGTCTTATTGCACTGCCACTATAATCATATTTATTATAATATTTTATCTCCAACCAATCAACTAAATCAAAGACTAATTGCTCTATAGCTACCGTTACTGTTTCGGTTTCTCCGCCAATCTACCTGAGATCTGTTCTCAGCAGGAGACGGACAATTATTTTTCAAATTAAGAGCAGGTGCAGACATATAACGCTTACATACCTGATCCCCTTTGTGCCGCTGGATGTTCAATCTACGTTTCGGAGGGGGTCTTTCAGTCCGGCGCTCACACAGAACCGATTGATCAATCAATTAATCCGATCAATCAGAAGCTATGTTCATCCGTACACAACCACGACATCTCCCCTGGACTGTATGTGTGCTGCTAAAGGACTTGCCATCTGTTGGATGCTAAACTGGCTGAAGGGTGCAACCATCGAACCATCGGGAGTAACAACCACTGCTGCCTGGGTACGGCTCGCCTGGACAATCCCCAAACTGCCATGTGAAGCTAGCCGACCTGAGCAGGCTGGCTGGCTGGCTAACCGGCTAGCCTCGCAAAACTCCGGATCCCGACGGCGACCTGAGCAGGCTAGCTGGCTAGCTGGCTGGCTAACCGGCTACCCTCTTGAAACTCCGGATCCCGACGGCGACCTGAGCAGGTCAGCTGGCTAGCTGGCTGGCTAACCGGCTACCCTCTTGAAACTCCGGATCCCGACGGCGACCTGAGCAGGCTAGCTGGCTAGCTGGCCAGCGACCTGAGCAGGCTGGCTGGCTGGCTGGCCGGCTATCCTCTCGGAACTTCGAATCCTGACGGCGACTTGAGCAGGTTGGCTGGTTAGCTGGCCGGCTATCCTCTCGGAACTCTGGATTCCGACGCTGACCTGAGCAGGCTGGCTGGCTAGCTAGCCGGCGACCTGAGCAGGCTAGCTGGCTGGCTGGCTGGCTGGCTGGCTGGCTGGCTGGCCGGCTACCCTCTCGAAACTCCGGATCCCGACGGCGACTTGAGCAGGCCGGCTGGCTAGCTAGCCGGCTAGCCTCTCGAAACTCCGGATCCCGACGGCGCCTAGCAGGATGGCATTTCCATCGGCCAAAATCTGCTTGCTCCCCCTGTCCCACCATCTCTCCCTCCACCAGCAACCATCTCCAACATCCAGCTCCAGCACTTGCCTCCTCACAGCCCCGGGTCTGACACTCTGCTTTTCATTTGTGAAGCGTCTTTGAGTGCCTTGAAAAGCGCTATACAAATCTTATGTATTATTATTATTATTATTATTTATCAGCACATATAGGTGGTGTCTGAGGTTCAGAGATGTTTTTTTTTTTTTGACAAAGACGTCTTTCTTTGACTCGTCTCTCTTCTCTGGCCAGACATTGCTAGCTTCTTTGTTTAGCTTTACCTTCTCACATTCCAATCCAGGTCATCCCAGAAAAGTTGCTGTTTGGTCCCAACGAACAACAACCACGTTAGCGTAACAACCCCCTAGTTTAGCTAGTTTTTACCGATCTACTCTTCCACGTACACAACAAGCCACCATAAACTTGACCCGCCCGAAACCGCGGCACTTATATTTGGAAACTAGAAGTGAAGAAGGCTACAGGATGAGGGCCGAAACGTCTCCGAGTGAAGAAATTCAAGTTCAGTTGCCACGACAAGAAGAATTCTCTCCTCCGATTACACTTGAGCGCGTGCGGCGGAGAACGTTTGGGACGCCTCTAATGGGCGACGCACTGATGAGAATCCCATGAATGCCGAATGCTCTTCTTCCTTAATAATTCAGCAGGCAACATCACGCTTTGCTACTTCGGAAAGGCTTCGCTCGCACGCCGTTTCGCCGAAGATCGTCCTCCGGCGATTAAAAACAAGCGGCTTGGTACCGCCAATTTTTTTGACCTCACGGTGAAAATGTCTGCGTCGGGAGACCGATTGAGGACGCTACAGCAGGGGTGTCCGACTCGTTTTTTTGTCCAGAGAGCAACATACGGCCCGATTGGATGTAAAGACCAGTAAAATCATAGCGAAATTACCTAGAAGTTCATATTTTCCTTTGTTTTAGTTCTAATTAATTTTTCATTTAAAAAATACATGACTAACAACCTGAGATTCTTTCAGAAAAGTACCGTATTTTTCTAATTATACGTCGCTCCGGATTTTAAGTCTCACTAGACAAAAATGCATGATAAAGAACGAAAAAAACATATATAAGTCGCACTGGGGTATTAGTCACATTATTTGGGGACATTTATTTGATAAAATCCAAAACCAAGAATAGAGATTTCATCTTGAAAAGCAATTTTAAATAAAAATAGAATAGAGAACAACAGGCTGAATAAGTATAGCCTATATGACGCATAAACAACAAACTGAGAACGTGCCTGCTAGGCTATGCTAACGTAACATATTACGGCAAGAGTCATTCAAATAACGTTAGCATATAGCACATGCTACAACCAAACAATCAGTGTCACTCTTAATCACTAAATCCAACGAAATCTTCTTCTTCTGTGTCACTTCTGAACAACTCCGCCAACTCCGAAGGTAGACAACACGCCGCTTCCTCTTCTACCGGTACGTCGCTACGTCAGAGTCATCGTCACTTGCAGTTCCAATTATTCCAGCCTTTCTGGATCCCGACAGGACGGCGTCCTTGCTCTGATAGAGAGGCGATTGCGTTGCATGAAGCGGTAAAACCAGGGAGTTCCTCCCGCAAACTCATCTCTATTCATCTCCTTGGCAACTACATGGGTGTGAATAGCGAGCTAGCTTTTAGCCCGCGATTAGCTTTTTTAGTTTTCTTCATTTCAGTAAGAGTAACCTCCGCTTTTCGCCAGTCCCTTACAAGTTTCTCACTAACTTCAAACTTTCTTTCTGCTGCTCGGTCGCCGTTTTCGGCTGCATATTTCACTATATTCCGGCTTGTAACCTGCAGAATATGATTTTCTTTTCTGTGCCATTTTTGTTCAGCCCTTCACAGTTGTTTTTATAAGTTAGCGTTAATGTTGAAATGATCAATTTTCATAGGTACAGAAGTAGCAGGTAGCACCTTTTTTTCACTTCTGCCATGACCCGCCCCCCCTGAATTTTGGTTGGTTGACGTGTGTGTGTGTGTGTGTGTGACAATCACTGTTATATTAAACACACACACGCAGACACAGACACACACATCAGAGCAAGAGAGCTCAATTCTTTCACACATAAGTCGCTCCAGAGTATAAGTCGCACCCTCGGCCAAACTATGAAAAAAACTGCGACTTATAGTCCAAAAAAAAAAATACAATAAGTGCAATTTCACCAACACTTTGCCTCGGTTACGTCTTCTCAGTTCTCCGTGCATTTTGTTGTATTTTTCTCCGAAACTTGCTGCATCCACACCAAGCATACAGGTGTCTTATCAACCTCAACAAAACACATTCGAAGTAGTCCGAATTTTATTTTTTTTGGAAAACCTTACCTTACCTCACATGTCCACTTTTTTCTATTTTGGCAACGAGATCTTGCTAATGAGGCCAACGGAAAAATGTAAAAAAGTAAAAATGCTATTTGCGGACCCAGAAGCTGCATTGCTGCCATCTGCGGTTGCTAACACTGACTAAACCCGTGCACTCCCAGCAGACCATATAGCATTTCTATTTTAAAAAAGGAGTTCATGATTTTTATGTATACTTTCAAATTGTAGATTTATTCCACGGGCCGGATTGGACCCCCTGGTGGGCCGTTACCGGCCCGCGGCCCGTACGTTTGACACCCCTACTAGTTGTTCACCATGGGCTGGTTTGAACTTCCGTGAGAGCTCCGCCGCCATCCGTGCACGTGTGAATGGGTGAGCGCTTTCAAGCGGAAAGCGCTCCTTGAGTGGACCATTTACAATAAATATATTCAGAATCAGAATACTTTATTGATCCCACAGGGGGAAATTGCTTTTCGTTGAAAGCAGCTCCTGCTACAGAGTCAACAGGGGAAGAATCAAAATAGAACTCTATATAAAAATCATGAATAAAATAGCGAATAATAAAAATAAAATAAAAAGAACAGTCAAGATTGAAAGACAGAAAGAAAAGAAAATAAAGGTGAAGGTATGTAAAAATAAATGTAACGTATACACATGTGTATGTACAAGTACATGCAGTAATTTTGTGTATATATTCTTTATTTAATTTCTTTATTTTTATTGATTTTTATTTTTATGATATTGTAAATCTTATTTTATTTTTATCTTTTTTTTTTTTTCCTTTTTTTTTTTTTTTTACCCTAGCATCGGCTAAAACGATATCTAATAAAGAGACATCTAACCGCTCACTCCGTCATTTTGATATAAAAACTATTCACTCTTTTATTCAAGATTCATAAAGAAACATGCAACCGCTCACCCTCTCATTCACACGTCTGGACGATGCAGGGTTTCCGCTGAACCTCGTGCACGTTTGTGAACCGCTGGAGGAAACAACAATATCATGCAATTTTTTCATTAGCTGTCCTTTCCCGTCACAACTTCAACAAAGCATTTCTTTATTTATTCATCCTTAATTCGTTCAGCCAACATTCTCTCCCGCCAAGAGAGTCGTCTCGAGGCTTTTAGCCTCCTCGCCGCGGAGGACGCCGCATTTGTTGAACCCATGCAGCCGCGTAGTCAAAAATCACTTCCTCTTATCTTAGTTTGATATTTATTTCCCAGCTTTAGGCTACGGGCGCCATAAATAGCGCAGACCATGTTTGTGGGAATCAACTGCGAGTGAAAAATCAAGTTATCCGCCAAAGGAAGGATTTCTGGTGTGTGTGAATGCGCACATGTGAGTCGCATCCCTCCCGATTTCGCTCTTCGGGGGATTAAAAGAAAAGAAAGAGAAGCCTAATGATTGCAATGGATAATACATAACAATTGGTGGATAAGTCAGTAAATAAATCATGAAGGAGGAACGCATTTAGAGGTTAGCGCAAGTGGAAAAACTCAATCCAGGCTGATCCGACGTTGACGTAACGTCCTTAAAACAAGTCAAAATGAATACGTGTTGCTTTGATTTCACACAGGTGGGATTAACTTGGAGTAACATTGTGTTGTTTAAGTCTTCCCTATATTTCTTTTAGCTGTATATTTTACATTAGAAAAATCACCAAATAAATGTGTTTTAATGAAATAAAAAAAAACTGTAGTCTCAAATTCAACAACTTAGATAATTATTGATATTCTTTATTGATCCAAATTGGAGAAATTATTTTGTCACAGCAGCGCAACAATGACAGTATCAATAAATCAATCAATAGGGGTATAATGTAGAAATGGGTATTGGTAATACGGTAATATGGGTGTGCCTATCTTTTGTTTATTCATTTATTATTATTATTTATTTTATTTAGTGCCATTTATTTTTGTCACTCTATTTATATTGTTGTTAAGTTCTGGTTGTGTATTTTTCACCCTCACTGTTGCCCATCGTTATCCCCGATGTTGTTGTTGTTGTTGTTGTTGTCTATTTATTCAACAAGGATGTTTCTCAGTGTGTTGACACAGATGAGCAAAGTAGTCCGCGTTTTTATCTTGAAGTAAAGGGTGTTTAGTTTGGAGACGGAGTTTAAGTTTGCACTCGGTTGGCTCCCCGGGAAAAGTGAATCCAAAAACAACCTAACTTGCATTGTTATGTCTTTTCATTGTTTTCATTGTTTTCATTGTTTCATTGTATAGAGGACCCTAAATTCCGGACTATAGGGCGCACCTTTATATAGGCCGCGCCTCCTAATGGTTAAAAGAAAAAAGAAATTGTACATAAATAAGCCACACTTCTTTATTTGATAGTAATACTGTATGTGCCTGTCAATGATATAGAGAAAAACTAAACAAAAATTGAGTTAAAAAAAAAATAAAATAAGCCTCACTTGTCTACAAGATGCAAATGTTCCCGTCAAAACATAAGATATTAACGCAGCAAGATATTGCAGGAAAGATTTTTTTTGAAAACATTTAATTAATTTAATTAAATTAAATAGTTTAATTAAATGTAATGACATTATTTAAATAATTAAATTCATGTAATGATTAAATTTAATGGCGAACTTACATGCAACAGTTCTATTTCCTTCTACAACAGCCAGACTAATCACTTTCAACTTGAAATTCGCATCAAATGCATTTCTGAGCTCTTTTTCATGATGGAGGTGTGTGCAAAAAGCACAAAATGGCTGATCTGGAGAATTATCGTGAATGCGAGTGGGTTTGCCGAAACTGTTTCATTTATCCAATGTGACGGTAGCTACCGTAATTACCCGCTAAAAATCCATAAATTAGCCACATCACAGTAAAGGCTGCAGTTCTCAAAGTGTGTGAAAAAAGTAGCAGTTTATATGCCGTACTTTGACGTACTTTTTCTTTTAAATTATATATCCATGTCGTATCACAGTCCTCACTTTGTCTTGTTCATACATGTTTTTTTGCTTTGGGCTTTTCCCTTCAGGGGTCGCCACAGCAAATCAACCTTCTCCCTCTAACCCTATTCTCTGTATCAGCCCCTCTCACGCCAACTAACTTCATATCCTCTCTCATAACGTCCATGAATCTACTCTGTGGTCTTCTTCTGGAACCCCTGCCTGGCAGCTCCACCTTCAGCATGAACAGAGGAATGTTCATGTCCAAACCATCTCGGTCATCACTTTGTCTTGGTCATACATGTCCTGCACCCCTGTGACAAATTCATTTTTGCCTTAAGACTTTTCCCTTCAGGGGTCACCACAGGTAATCCACCTTCTCCATCCAACCCTCTTCTCTGGATCCTCCTCTCTCACACCAACTAACTTCATATCTCTCTCACTCTCACTACATCCATGAATCTTCTCTTTGGTCTTCCTCTAGACCTCCTGCTCAGCAGCTCCACCTTCAGCAATCTTCTACCCAAATCTTCACGATGATTTGGACATGGACAGAGGAGTGTTCATGTCCAAACCATCTCAGTCATCAATTTGTCTCAGTCATACATGTCCTGCACCCCTCTGACGGTCTTCTTTACCTTTAGACTTTTCCCTTCAGGGGTCACCACAGCAAATCAACTTTCTCGATCAAACCCTCTTCTCTGTATCCTCCTCTCTCACACCAACTAACTTCATATCCTCTCTCACAACATCCATAAATCTTCTCTTTGGTCTTCCTCTAGAGCTCCAATTCTAGCATCCGTCTTCCAATATATTAACTATCCCTCCTCTGTACATGACCCAACCATCTCAGTCTGGCTTCTCTGACCTTCTCTCCAAAGCATCTAACGGACGGACTCATCCCTGATCCTATCAATCCTGGTCACTCCCAAAGAGAACCTCAACATCTTCATCTCTGTGACTTCCAGCTCTGCCTCCTGTCTCTTGGTCATTATCACTGTTTGTAGGTCATACAGCATGGCTGCTCTCACCACTGTCTTGTCCACCTTCCCTTTCATCCTGGATGCTAGTCTTCTATCTCTTCGTACCCCTGGCACTTTTCTCCACCCATTCCAACCTGCTTGAACCCGTTTCTTTACCTCTTTTCCACATTCTCCTACGTTCTGGACTGTTGACCCTTGAAATCCTCCAACTTCTTGATCTCCACTCCCTCTTGCTTCACCGTTACATCCGGGTTTATTGATCTCAGAATTGAGTCTCAATAGTTGTATGTCTCTATATGACATGTGAATGAGTGAATGGTTGTATGTCTGTATAATATTAGAATAGTTGTGTGTCCATGTAACATGTGAATGACAAGCAAATGGTTATATGACTCCACATCCAACCTTTTTTGTATAAGGAACCAGATTTATGCATGAAAATGTTTCCGCGGAACCAGTTAGAGGTCGTTTCTTCCTGAAAAAGCTCTCCAGCGACTTTTGTTTCTGGCTCATTTTTTTTCAAGGGCTAGCTTGTGATAGTTGATGTGTGTAACGACGCGGCAGAGTTAAGTAAGGCGAAGGCGGAAAAACAGTCGTTTTTCAAAATAAGATCCGGAAGGGCTAATGCAGGGGCGTTAAGCTCATTTTCACCGAGGGCCACATCAGCATAATGGTGTCACGGTAACAGTATTAATGTAACTAAATGTAATGTAAAATAAATGTAATTACTCTTTCATGTTAAATAACTCTGAATTTATCACTCATTCAAATGCAAAATTTGACAAAAATGTAACATTTTGGATTGTTTACTAGTTGTTACCTACTGCTCATGGTTCATCCATGATGGATTCATTGCAGAGAATGAATTTCTCCAAGAGGGATTAATAAAGGATAAATTATTATTGTCACTCTATTTATATTGTCGTTTAGTTTTGGTTGTCTATTTTTCACCCTTACTGTTCCGTTCTGTTGTCCAATCTTATCCCTGATGCTGTTCTCCCTGCTGTCTATTTATTCATGGTCTGTCTTCTGTCTCTCTATTTATATCTATATTCATATTTATTTTTGACACTATAGCTGTTACACTGCTGTGACAAAAGAATTTTTCTGATGGGGATCAATAAAGTTTATCTTATCTTATCATTTCTTATCTTATCTTATCTCAGCTTAGTTATCTTATCTTATCTTATCTTATCTTATCTTATCTTATCTTATCTTATCTTATCTTATCTTATCTTATCTCAGCTTATCTTATCTTATCTTATCTTATCTTATCTTATCTTATCTTACCTTATCATAGTACATGTAGAGAAATTGACAATAAGATAAGTCTAACTGTCTATTTATGTTTAAAGTCATATTTATTTTTGACACTGTTTTGACATAACTGTTACGCTGCTGTGACGAAAGAATTTCCCCGATGGGGATCAATAGATTTTATTTTATCTTATCTTAGCTTAGCTTAGCTTAGCTTAGCAGAGGAAATTGAGAAGACTTTTCTCACAATATAGACTGATATTTGAGGAGCAGCAGAATTGTTTTTTTTCTAAGATAAAATATCCTTTATTGATCTCCATAGGGGAAATTTTTATTGTCACAGCAGCGTAAAAGTTATAATGTCAAAAAAATGAAAAAGTCAAATAAATATGAATAGAAATATAAATAGAGAGACAGACAATAGAAGATAGCGAGACATTTCTTATTTAATTTATATGCACGGGGCCAATTAGGTATCATGTGAACTGAACAAAATTGCAATTGAAATATTTAATTTTTTTTTTTGACATTTTATTTCAACTTCAAAATCATCAATGATCATATAAATGCACCCACATTATTTTGTATGTAATTATCTATACTAAATTTAACAAAAGGAAAAAATAGGGAGTTTCCAAGATAAGATAAGATAAACTTATTGAGCACCATAGAGGAAATTCTTTTGTCACAGCAGTGTAATGTCAAAAAAAAAAGGAAATAAATATGAATATAAATACGAGTATAAATATAGATAGAAAGGCAGAAATCAGGAGATAGCAAGACTAAAAAAAATCCATGACAACAACAACAACATCAAGGATGACAATAGGTGACATCAAGGAACAGTGAGGGTGAAAATTACACAACTAGAACTAAGCGACAATATAGAGTGTCAAGAATAAATAGCAATGAATAAAATAAATAAACAAAAATGGGCAGGATGTGTGTGGGCTGGGACAAACAAGGAGAGACAGCAGAGTTCATGACGTGAGTGGGTGAGGTATTGAAAGGGGAAGGGTGGCGAGATTGTGAAATTCAATATTGATTAAAAATACTTATTAAAGTAGTCAAAGAAAATAGCTTGGCGGGGCCGGATGTGGCCGTAAAATGGGTTAACACGTGGCGCTGGTTCGCGTGAAGGTGTTAATTCTAGCGCTGATGATGCAAATGTTGGTGTTTTTTTTTTTTTTTTTTTTAAAAAAAAAAAACAGCCAACGCTCTGCAGCCGAGCAGACATCTTTTGAAGACTCCGATCAATACCCGGGTCTTTCGCTCTCCTCCGGCTCAGCTCATCACGAGAGGTTAGGAGGGAAGTGCAACAACTACGGGGGGACGTTTATTGCAGCTCCGCTCGGCGTCTCGGTGGGACGCAGCCCAGTAACTCCGGCTTCTGCTTGTTAGCGGGCCTTTTATAGATCTAAGCGGAGCTGTATGTCAGCGCCGTTCAGATCCGTGACGCCGCCTCCCGGCGGGCCAATGACTGCGGCTCTGACAAAGTGGCAGCGATTTATCCCGGCCCCTGCGAAAATGACTGTTTTGTCAAACTGCATTTGCGCTCAGAGACCGGAGACCAGGCCGCCGTTTGTTATATTGTGAGCCTCCGTGTAAGAAAATCATCTCCAGTGTGTTCTTAATAAGCGGCGCGTGGCGGTTAGCGCTTCCGCCTAACATGCAGCCTCCATGTTCTACTGTGGGGTTCCAAACACATGCAGGAGGTTCTTAGGCCACCCTTAATTGTCCAGGCGCGTGAATGACAGGGTGGATGTCCGTGTATATCTATCAGTGTGAATGGTACTACTGTATTTTCTGCACTACAAGGCGCACCTAAAAGCCATTACCATATTTTCACGACCATAAGGCGCTCCACACTAAAAGGTGCAGTCTCAGTCATGTGTGCCATTACTGTATTTAGCACTCATATAAGGCGCACCTGATTATAAGGCGCACATTTTATATGCAATCCAGCCCACACTTCCCCCTTTAACGTTCTCATGGTGTCCTCGACTACGTCCGCCTTACAACAACAACACAAACACACGCACACAAGCATACAAGTCTGCGTATTTAAAAATAGAGCGGGAGCTAAACTGAGTTTGGTATTCACATTTCTATACCGGTAATCGTCATCAATCAAACCCATGGAAGTCCTCATCCTCTGTTTCTGATTTGAACAGCTGCGCTAAATCTCCGTCAAACATGCCAGGTTCACTTTCTTCGCTGTCGGAGTCGCTTTCCACGCCGCGCAGCTCCTCGGAAATGATGCCGGCTTTTGCAAAAGCTAGAACAACAGTGCCAGCAGACACGTTAGCCCGAGCGTCTACAATCCATTGGCAAATTGTGACGTAACTCGCCCGGCGCTGCCTTCCACTCTTAGTGAAACCGTGGTCTCCAAGAAGACTTTTCGTACCCCGTTGTGCGTATCGCTACCGTGCCGGTCCCCTTCTTCTCCACAGTGTGACTCACCGGGATGTCGAAACTGAGCGGCACCTCGTCCATGTTAGCGATGTGGCCGGATGTGTTTGTCGGCAATGTTTTCAGAGTTGTTAAAACAACGATGTTCTGCATAACGCACATACCCGTTCTTTTATATACAATCAGCGCCAACGCTTCCCCCTTTAACATTCTCAAAGTGTTCTCTACTACGTCCGCCTTACAACAACACACACAGGGCGCACTGCACTATAGGGCGCGTCGCACAATTTGAAGAAAATCTAAGACTTTTATGTGCGCCTTATAGACGTGAAAATACGGTAATCTTCCCTAAAACTGACCGCGCGCCTTATAATCCAGTGCGCCTTATATATGGATCAATATTGATCTGCAAGAGGTCTTGCAACTACGGGAAGCAGCCGCCGACTCCATTTTCTCCCATGGAAGAAGTAGCGCGTGGTGCTTCCTAGGATATATGATTGAGCGAAGTGTGCGTTTTCATTTCCATTTGTGTGTATGTGTGTGTGTGTGTGTGTGTGCGTGTTGCCGAAGTAGTAGAGGTTAAAAACGTTAAAGGGGAATTCCAGTTCCACCACTTGTGTTTACATAAAGACCCCAAAATAGCTCCTTTCAAGAGACACGCTTACGACGTGGAGTTTCAACTCAAGCCGATCGGTCACGCAGTAGAACACGAGAATAGAGCAGCAGCGACAGAATTCAACATAAACGAATCAATGGTGCGGAGGTGGAGGAAACAACAAGATGACCAGCGCCGAGTAAAGAAGACCAAACAGAGTTTCCGAGGGAACAAAGCGAGATGGCTACAGTTGGAGGACAAACTGGAACAGTGGGTTGTTGAACAGAGAGCAGCAAGTAGAAGCGTCTCTACAGTCACTATTCCAATGAAGGCAACAGCGCTAGCTAGCTAGCGACATGAACATCAATGAATTAAGAGGCGGTCCTTCTTGGTGCTTTCGTTTTACCAAACACTTTAAACTGTGACAAAAGGAGTTGGAAATACATTGTTTGCAACGAAAGCGGCGCAAATAGCGGTAAGATCGGCTGGTACGTACGGTACCGTATTGTGAATGCACTAACTTGTTTTGGGAGTGAACGGAGTTGTCAGAACATTGGTTTGTATTCTATTAATAAAGTTTGACTGACTTATCTGACAGTTTTGTTGACATTCCCTTCAGTGCAGCTAGCGCCGTATAATGCAGTGCGCCTTATATATGATTTTTTTTTTAAATAGGCCATTCATTGAAGGTGCGCCTTATAATCCAGTGCGCCTTATAGTGCGGAAAACACAGTATGTCTTTATTTACATTAAGGGTGGGCAAACTAAGGCCCGCGGGCTACGTCCGGCCCGTTGGTCTTTTTAATCCGGCTCGCTAAAGATCGGTACAGAATTCATACTTGATGTGAATGATTCAATGAGTGGATCGATATATGAGCGCACACAGGAGATTATTTCATTTTTGGAGCTACTTGAAAACACTTCAGAATTTTCCTGAGCTGAATGGCACAGATTGTCTTAGTGATTTAGCCTTTACTGTGGACATACTGACACATATGAATGAGCTGGACGTGAAGCTAAAAGGGAAAAACCGCTTTGTGCATGAAATGCAAGCAACCGTCAGAGCCTTCAAAACCAAGCTGGTTTTATTTTCAAACCAAATGCCAGACGAGTTTGATATGTACTGTTGACAAATGCGTTTTTTTTTGTGTTTTTTTTTGGTTTTTTTTATGTATCATATCTTGTGCCAACCTGGCCCGTCTTTCAAATTTTAAAAGTCAATGCGTCCCCTGAGCCAAAAAGTTTGTTTACTGCTGATTTACATGATATGTGAATGAGAGGCTGAAGGAATGAATGGTTGAATGTCTTTAACCCTCATGCGATCTTAACATTGTGTTGTCCCACGGGTCAAAAATGACCCATAAGACAATCTTTGTACCCTAGTGGTGTACAGCCCACATGGAAACATAAACAAAAAAGAAGTATCACTTTTTCTAATTTTGGGGTCTCTTTAGGAAAAGTCATAAAATTTCAAGTTGGAAAAAAATAGGTTAAGGTGTTTTTTCTACAGCTAAACATGTTAATGGGTCGCTTTTGACCAGCAAGACAACACAAGGGTTAAATAACATGTGAATGAGAGGGTGAATAGTCTGATGTCTCAATATGTGTGAATGAGAGGGTGATCGTTATTCATTCGCCAGTCATATAAAGACATGCAACCATTCACCCTCTCATTCACATGTCATATAGAGACATTTAAAGATTCACTCATTCATGCACCTGCCATATAGACATTGACCGTTCACCCTCTCATTTACTCATCAGAGAGAGACATACAACCATTCACTCATTCACCAGTCATATAAAAACATGTGTTCACCTTCTCATTTGCACACCATAAAAATACACATAACCATTCACTCACTCATTCTCATGTCATAGCGACATTGACCCCAAAGTTGACTCATTCATTCATTCTCTAGTCATATAAAGACATGCAACCATTCACCAGTCACATACAGACGTGCATGTATTCACCCTCTCATTTACGCCTCACAAAAATACATACAACCATTCACTCACTCATTCACATGCCATATAGAGCCATTGATGGTTCACCCTCTCATTTACACGTCATATAGAGACATACAGCCATTCACTCATTCATTCATTCACTAGTCATACAAGACACGCAACCATTCACCCTCTCATGCCCGAGTAGTATAGAGGCGTTTAAACACTCACTCGTTCATTCACACACCATGTAGACCAGGGGTCGGCAACCCTTAACACCCAAAGAGCCATTTGTTCCCATGGAAAAGAAAACACTGGGAGCCGCAAATAATTTTTGACGTCTAAAATAAAGGTACCACTGTATATATTGCTTTTTATTACCTTTACACTTTGTATAAACAAGTGTGTAGTGTGTTGCTTATGAAATCCACAAAGTGCTACAGAGAAAATTAAATTTTATTTTATAAAATGAGCACATTTTTGAGATTTGGGCTTTCAGAGCGTGTAGCGTAGCCTTGATCTGAATCTTAAAAATAAATTGGGAAAAAATCACAGTGTCAGTAAACAATAAAATATAAATATTTGGAAAATATCTTCATAAATATTTATTTTCCCCGGTTAATGGAAGTTCTGCTCCTGAACTTCTGCGCGCAGCATCTGCAAATCGGGACTATACCGGCTTCCGCGAGTGCGACGTTTATTTTTAGCGGCAAAAAACAATAAATATTATTTTATTTTAATATTTCAAGATCACAATAATCTTCCAACTGAGAACTTAAATAAATTAAATATTCATAATTTATTTTCCCAAGTTACTCGGAGCAGCAGTGTAAAGACAAAGACAACGTTCCTCGCGTTCAATGAACCTCCTGCAAACTCCCCCGGCCGGAATCCAACCGAAGACCTTCTCGCTGTGAGCCAGAAGCAGCCACCGCCTCGGGGAGGTTCGGAAAGAAATTAAATAAAACACGGTTCATTTGCTCTTGAAGTTTATCCCACATCACTTCTACTAACAAACGGAAAGCCGAGAACAAAAGCGAGGGCTCGGAAGCAAACGGAGAATAGAACCGGCTACTTTTCCTGCACGGATAAATCATTTGTCTGCAGCTTTGGGCTTTGTTTGTGCCGTTTCTCCTGAATTAAATCGCGTCCGTCGACGCCGGTGGTGCAGTAGGTATCCGAACTGTACCCTCACGGATTTAAACCCATGACTGAAAACCTTTTAGCCAAACACGCGCTGAACATGTTATGCACATTTAACGGTTTCGGCTGTCTGTTTCATTAAACAACTTTTTTCCGAGCGTGTCTCGACGCGAACGCCGGAGAGGAACGTTTCCATGTGGAGGCTCGTGACATGACAATGCTCTTTGAAGGCTCCTGTGGATAAACCTCTGATTCTCATATCTTCTTAGCACTCGCGCCACGGCTGCACGATAGGAAAATAAATATACATGTACGCGTATCGGGGCCGTGAAAATGTAGAGAAGATAGTCCGTCCGAGCAGCTGGGTGAACGAGGGACGCGTGTTCTTACGGAGGTTTGGTTGTTTATAAACAAATAGTTGCTTTAAATATGGTATGTTTTATTTATTTTTTACATTTCACAATCTGGACACCATATCTGTTCTCTGGTTTAAGTAAAACATATGTTATATGTGTGTATTTATAACTATAAATATACATATACACATACATATACATATTAGTATACATATATAAATATACATAATGCATATGCATATATATACATATACATATACATCAATAGTAGCTTTAAATATGGTATGTTTTATTTTCTTTTTTACATTTTTGCAATCTAGACACCATTTCTGGTCTCTGGTTTAAGTAAAACACGTGTTATATGTGTGTATTTATACATATACATATACATAAACATATACATGTATATATATAGATATACATACACATAAATATATGCATATACAAATATACATATATAAATATACATATGTATATACATATACCCATACATATTCATATACACATACATATACATTAATTCATACACATATATACATATATGCATATACATATATACATACACATATACATAAATACCTGAGTATATATATATATAAATATACATATTCATATACATACGCATATACGGATATACGTAAATACATAGATATGTATATACATATACATTAATTAATATACATATATACATATATACACATATATACATATATAAATATACATATACATATACATATAGATACACACGCACAAAGTGTGTTTGTATGTGTATACATTCACACACATAGTGTTTATACAACACGCACATATGTGTATATATATATATATATATATATGTTTCATGCAAACACAAACACACACACATACACATTCATTCACCCTCTCATTGACAACCATTCAGACTCCCGGGATCAATAAAGTATTTCTAATTCTGGTGTCATAGAGATAAACAACCAGTCACTCTTTCGTTGTCACGTCTGGACAGTTCTGGGTCTCCAGTGAACCTCCTGGATGGGTTTGGACTGTGGGAGGAACCTGGAGAACTCTGAAGAACCCCAGGCAGAAACGGGACCTTCTGGCTGATAAATAGCTATAGATATGGATTATGCAGAGGATATTTTAATTTATTTTAAACAATGATATCCTCCTAACACAAATGCTTGTGAGAAGCTTCTGTTGAGAGCGACGATGAGACAGCGTCAACTTCAAACCGCCAGGACCCTCTCAGGGTTATCATCTCATTGCGTTCATGATTTTGTAATAATTAGTTTCTTATTCTCTTATTCCGACCTGCTCTTTCTTTCTAATTGCGTTGAAATTTCTGTCTGAGTCTCAGGTCACATCTTAACATTTTCCAAAATGGCATTTTTCGTCCGATTCTGCAAAGACTGGAGCCGATTTACAGACGAAAAAGAGCTGATTTGGGAACATTTGTTTCTGACTTTGCTTAGAAATGACATGCGAATTTTTCACGTCAAATGCATGTGTAACATTTTGGATTTAAATGAGTAATACATACAGATTTATTTAACATTAAGGAGTAGTTCCAGTTATTTTTTCATTAAATTTAGTTACATTTATACTTGTGACCGTTGCATGTTGCCCTCGGTGAAAACGAGTTTGACATCAACTCCTCCGTTTGCCTAACAAGGCGCCCATAACGTGGACTCGCCCAAAACCTTGTCAGTTATATTGGGAAACTAAAAGCCTTCACTCGAAGAAACGTCTTGGAGTGAAGAAATTCAAGTCCAGTTGCCGCCACAAGAAGATTTCTGTAGGAGAAGATGTGCGGTTTCTTTATGACAGGTGAATGAGTGGGTGAATGGTTTCAATCTCTCTACATCATATGTGTCAAACTCTGGCCCGCGGGCCAAGTTTGGCCCGCACTGTAATTATATTTGGCCCACATACCAAATGACTTGTTTACTTTAGTTTAAAAAGTTTATTAGGACAATTACATTAAGCACGGAGGCAGAGATGTTTGTACCAGATTGTAGCTCATAGCTAATTTCCATCTGTAGTCCTGGGAAGACAATACAAATATAAAACTGTATAAATGAACAATATATATGAAATATACAAATAGGCAATAAAATAACTATACAATATATAAACAGGCAATAAAATAAGTAAAACCCAAGTTGAAAGTGATATTGTTGTGATATTATTAGTTTGGTCATCAGATGTTACCCAGAAGGTTAAGACTATTAAACTATTAGAGCGTGCACGCCGGTATAGTCTACAGTGCATGTACCGCTAATGCTACAAATTCCAGAATTTTCTGCTGGTGTTTTGGCACGAAAATCCCAACAGGACCCATAAACGCCCTCGCCACTGTGTACAGTAGTCATAGCGATGTTTGCTAATACTGGCGCCCTGCTACTTAGGCAGAAAACAGGATTTTGCATGTGTGCAATATTAAGATATATATTGTATACAGGACTGTCTCAGAAAATTAGGATATTGTGATAAAGTTCTTTATCTTCTCTAATGCAATTAAAAAAACAAAAATTACTTTTTCATGATATTCTAATATTTTGAGATAGGATTTTTGAGTTTTCTTAAGATGTAAGCCATAATCAGCAATATTAAAGTAATAAAAGCCTTGCAATATTTCAGTTGATGAATCCAGAATGTATGACATTTTTGTTTTTGTAATTTTTGTAATTGCATTACAGAAGATGAAGAACTTTATCACAATATTCTAATATTCTGAGATAGTCCTGTAGTATTAAGCTACACTTGTTCCATGTTTTGCTTTTAAGCAAAATTTGTTTGGGTCCATATAAAAAGGTTTATTTTAATATGTGGAGGAATAAATATAAATTTTGTCCCAATTTTGAATTTTGGCGTATTTGAGTTTGACACCCCTGCTCTAGATGCATCGACCCGTCCGGTGACAGTTAATCCACAGATAAAACATTGACGAATGAATGAATGATAGTCAATTTATCAGTCCATGCTGCATGTTGTAGAGCAGGAAGATCAACCAAGCGGGACGGTTGTTGTAAATAACCCTGGCTGCCATTCCTTTCTTTACCGGCGACCTCCGAGTGACCCTCACGGGTCGCACCGAACGCCCCGCTAAGTGCATCCGCAACCTCCGCGGCGCCGATGGGATCATCCGAGGCCACGGCCGCGAGCGACGGCCTCCCGTCAGTCCGCCATGCCGCAGGATTCTCCTGGATAATTACCCATGCGTGTGTGTGTGTGTGTGTGTGTGCATGACAAGCACACATGTTTGCTGACATTCCTGTGCTTTTCATTCCCGACACATGAGCCGTAAATGTTATTTCCTTGTCGGCCCCCGCGACGCCCTCCGCCTGACAGGGCTTCATTCGCGGCCTGGCGGGCAGTTAGCACGTTTTAGTCGCTATTGCGCGGCGGAGAACGTACGGGAGGTCGGGAGAAGCGGCGAGGAGAGGGTGTGCGGTTAACACGCCACGTTCGGCTCGCAGGCAAGATTTCATGCCTGCTGCAGGAGAGGGCTCTTACCGTTGACTGATGGCTGAGTCACTCCGCTGCGATACAGACGGCATCTGTTGGAGGGAATTTAATGCAGCTCAGATCCTCCCTGTGAATTATGAGTTTTCATAAGCTTGCTGCGATATTGCCGCGTGATTGTCGACAGCTTCGAGGAAGGCCTCGATTTTTTTCCTGGGAGGAGGGTGACCCTGTGGCACTCCCGTTTTTTTTTTTTTTTTCCTTTGTGCCCAAGAAGGTTATCTCCTCCGGACTGCGCCCCAGAAATAAAAGGGGAGGTTCGCGTTCGCGTTTTGATCGTGACGAGCCGTGGATCCGTATAAACCTGCAGCCGGCAGTTTCTGTATTATTAATTTAAGATTCAATATTTGAACAGAAAGCTCATGGACGTGAACAGTTAGCTCATGAACAGTTAGCTCGTGAACGTGAACAATTAGCTCATGGATGTGAAGTTAGCTCATGGGTGCCAACAGTTAGCTCATGGACGTAAAGTTAGCTCATGGATTTCAACATTTAGCTCATGAACAGCTAGCTCATGGACATGAACAGTGAGCCCATGAACAGCTAGCTTATGGATGCTAACAGTGAGCTCATGGACGTGAAGTTTGCTCATGGATGTGAACACTTAGCTCATGAACATGAACTGTTACCTCATGGTTTCGAACAGTTAGCTCATGGACACAAGAGTTAGCTCAGGAATGTGAACTTAGCTCATGGGCATGAACAGTTAGCTTATTGATGCGAACAGTTAGATAATGGATGTGAACAGTTAGCTCATGAACATGAACAGTTAGTTCATTTACATGAACAGTTAGCTCATGGACGTGAACATATAGCTCATGAACATGAGCATTTAGCTCATGGACGCAAATAGTTAATTAATTTACAGCAACAGTTAGCACATGGTAACATTTAGCTCATGAACATGAACAGTTAGCTCATGGACGTGAACAGTGAGCTCATGGGCGCCAACAGTGAGCTCATGGACGTGAAGTTAGCTCATGGATGTGAACAGCGAGCTCATGGATGTAAACATTTGGCTCATGAACATGAACTGTTACCTCATGGTTTCGAACAGTTAGCTCATGGATGCAAGCGTTAGCTCAGGAATGTGAACCTAGCTCATGGACATGAACAGTTAGCTTATTGATGCGAACAGTTAGCCAATAGATGTGAATAGTTAGCTCATGAACATGAACAGTTACTTCATTTACAGGAACATTTAGCTCATGGATGCAAATAGTTAATGAATTTACAGCAACAGTTAGCACATGGTAACATTTAGCTCATGAACATGAACAGTTAGCTCATGGATGTGAACAGTTAGTTCATGGACGTGAAGTTAGCCCATGGACACAAACAATTAGCTCATGGATGTGACGTTAGCCATGAACTGCTGTCATGCGTCGAATCGCACGTCTCACCTTGGCAGACATATTGGATTCACTGAACGTGGGAACAGCCATGAACAGCCATGAGCTGCATGTCACGTCATGACCCTTGTTAGATCTTGGACCCCGTTAACGTTGGTGCTAAGTGGTCCATCCATCAGAGATTAAATGCAGCGGTCATGTCTCGACAGTGTACATCCCATACCGACTAAATTAAGGGCCGGGTTGGATCCTAAAGTGGGGCGGACTGTGGAGAACGACCCAAAGTACCAAAAGCAAATTGGGGTAAAATGGGGGTTCATTCACACACTCTGTACAAATGTTGTGAACAGTTAGCTCGTGGACGGAAACATTTAGCACACGGACATGAACAGTTAGCTCATGGATGTGAAGAGTTAGCACATGGACGTGAACAGTTAGCTCATGGACGTGACGTTAGCCCATGCATGTGAGCAATTAGCTAATGGACGTGAAACAGTTAGCTCATGGGCGTGAACAGTTGGCTCATGGAAGCGAAGAGTTAGCTCAGGGGCGCAAACAGTTAGCCCATGGATGTGAACAGTTAGCTCGTGGACGGAAACAGTCGGCTCATGGACGTAAAGTTAGCTCATGGATGTGAACAGTTAGTTCATGGATGTGAAGTTAGCTAATGGACATGAACAGTTAGCTCATGAACGGAAAGTTAGCGGTTAACGGTTAGCTTACGGTGTGTTTGAGTCACAGAGTGAGAGCCTCGGCACAGCTCCGTCAACTTCTACTACAGTGTGGCTGAAACTCCTCATCAGTTGGAAGGGGCTGCTATTTTTTGCATGTTTCTTGTTTTAGTGTCTGTGTATGTGTGTGTGTGTGTGTCTGAGTGTGTGTGTAGGAGGGGTGTGTGTGATGATGTGCGGTCTTCCAAATACATGCACCGGTCACTAGAGCTCCACTTAGTGGTCGTGGTGGAGAACTGTTCAGCTCTGTGCTGCTTCTGCACGCTAACGTTCTGCCGTCCTCGAGGATCAGGGAGGAGGAACCTGACAGGTTCTTACGTTCTCTGCAAGAATTCATGAAAACCTTTGTTCTGCAGTGTTTTCACTTTATTAAACAGTATCCCCATAGATTCATTCCTCATTCCTAAGTGTCCATTCACTCTGTCATTCATATGGACACATGCAGATAACATATGATAAAATGTTTTTAAATCCCGAAGGAATTCATCGTGCCTGGCGGCTCTAAAAATGAAAAGCGAGGAGCGATAGTGCACGTGACGGTTGAAAATATCGCACGTTTCACCCGGCGTTACGTGATGTGATCCGAGATATATTGCTCCTGATAATGAATTAGATTAAAAAAAGCACATGCTGTCATGTGATTTCCTTCACTCAGTAAAACACCTTTGGCCCATTATGGCCTATATCTTCTAAACTTGCGGCTGGATTTCAGTGTAATGTATGTATATTGTGTAGAATCACATCCTATTCAACATATTCAGCACCAGGTCGTAAGAATTCCAGCTGCACAATGTCGCCAAACACCTTCTCAGAGGCAGCCCACATTATTGCAGGGGATCTTAACCATGTTGATTTTGAAGCTAGTGTTACATGTTAGCATGTCAACATGTTAAATGTGTCACCACAGGTGAAAATAGTCTATACCGGGGGTGTCAAGCGTACGGCCCGCGGGCCAGTACCGGCCCACCAGGGGGTCCAATCTGGCCCGTGGAATAAATTTACAACTTGAAAAAATACATAAAAATCATGAACTATTTTTTTCTTAAATAAAAATGCAATCCCTATATCGTCTGCTCGGGATGCACTGTTTTAGTCATTGTTAGCAACACGGCACAACACTATGTGACTCAGAACTTACAGCAGATGGCAGCGATGCGGCTTCCGGATCTGTAAATAGCATATTTACTTATTTTACTTATTGTTAGAAATTTACCTGCTTTTCCTTTTGGCCTCGACGCCCTCATCAGTAAGATGTCGTTGTCAAAAAAAGAGAAAAGAGGACACAGAGTGAAGGGTTTTTCAAGAAAAATGAACCACTTCTTATTTGTTTGTTGATGTTAATAAGAAACCTCTATGCTTGTTGTGGATGCAGCAAATTTGGATGCCTCTATGACAGTGTTTCCCAACCTTTTTTGAGCCGCGGCACATATTTTACATTAGAAAAATCACACGGCACACCACCAAATACATATGTCAAAAACATTTTTTAACGAATTAGAATGAAACCGTAGTCTCAATTTACTTCGTGTGAAATCTAATGTATCTAATATCTGTAGATTCATCAAGTTGCAATGCAAATTTCCCACTGATGTGCAACTTTTCCAGAACACTTTTTTGCAATGTCTGAAGACATGTCATCAATATGTCTGAAAATGGTAATATTTAAGAGAACTGGCTATTTCTTTATCAACGCCAGAGCCGAGCATTTCTTCTACAATGATTTTGCCGGCAGGTAGTTTTAATGTTTTGCTGTTTGGATTTAGAGACGAGTTCAGCAACTTTATAGCAGCTTTCACTGCTTTCTCACTCGTCTTGGTAGTTTTCAACAACGCTGCCTGTTTGTTTACGCAGATACTAGTACTTTTTATTTTAAAAATGTATCACGCAAAGCGTCACTAATCACTCTGATACACAGATGCACAGGTTAATTCACTAGCCGTTGCCATGGAATGCACACGCTGCCCACATAGACATGGGAAGACACATTATTTGCGTTGGATAAATAATTTTCGGACCAATCAGGTGAAAGTGGGCATTTTTCCACGGCACACCTGATGATGGTGAAAAATTTAACAAAATCCACAAAGGCATAGCTTTGATGAAATTACACACACTTTTCTTAATCAATCTCAGGCTGTTCGTTGTGTGTTTTTTAAAGGAACACTTCATCACATAGGAAGATTTTTATCATTTACCTGTTCTTTACACTAAAACAAAGGAAAAAATTGGACTTGTGTTACTTCTATGTAATCACGCTATGATTTCACTGGTCCGGACCCCCTTCACATCAAATTAGGCCGTAAATGAGTTTGACCCCCCTGGTCTCTACAAACATCAAGCGCAGCTACAGGGCCGTACAGCGACCCCATTCTGGCCTATCAGATCACTTGTCCCTGCTGTTGTTACCTACATGCACCATCCGAAAGAAAAAAAAGATCCTCCCATAACAAAAAACAGTAAAAAAATTTTAGCCCGATGGCGCCTGTCAGCAACTCCAGGACCCGAAGCGTCCGCCTCGACAGTTTCAACTGTCACAGTGGACGGGCAAATTCAGGTGTGCCCTAACCAGAAGCTGTGGATGACCAAAGAAGTCAAAATAGAAAGGAACAGTGCCTTCAGGTCTGAGGATAAGACTGAGGAATAAGAGAGGCCAAAATATCATATAAAAGGAGAATCGAGGATCAGTTCAGCAGCAGTGACATACAGGAGGGGTGGCGAGGAGTCCAAAATATCACCAACTATCGGTCCTAGCTCATGGTGATGCCACACTGGCCGAGAAAGGGTTGTCCTTGGTTGTATCGTTTGAGGACAACAGGTAGAAAAGACCTCTGGTTGCATTCTGTGGTGCTCCTTGGTGGTCTCCAAGCTGAAGGTCCTCTGGTGGAACTCCAATGTGTCGTCCCTGATAGCTTCCTCGGCGTCCTCCTCTCTGACACCTAAGCTAACGACTCCAGCGCTACTCCCAGGACAAGGTAGCCTTCCTGATGCCTTCAACCTGCTGTCCACAACTTAGAAGATCACATGGACGTTGGACGAAATCACATGGACGAAATCGGCCTCTTGTGGTTTTAGTCCAGTCCTGTTTATTGTCCACGATGTAGATGGAGATGGGGTTCAGACGGGTCCTCCGTTTTCCTAAAGTCCACCACCGAGTCCTTCGTCCACAGCACTCCACAATCTCATTCAAACATCTGGACAATTTAGGGTCTCCATTAAACCTGCTGTATGTTTTTGGACACTGAGAGGAAACCGGAGAACCCGGAGGAACCCCAGATGGACCAGAGCCTGAGACGAAGCCATTACATTTCAATTCCCATCTGTGTTTTCCCCCTTTTCCTGCAGGATGAGCCGCTCAGGCCTGGACCCCTTGTTGACTGCCGTCGTGCTATGAGGACCACATCTCAGCCACGATGAAAGGGTTAGGCGCCAACCGCAGTCGTCATCTGTCCGACTCCTGTGAACCGCCCGGCTGCCCGCAGAAGCCGCTCTGTCCCCTGACGTCCGACGGCCACCGCTCCTTCCTGTTGAGCCCGACGCCGAACCACTACGGCACTCTGGACCCTCACCTCCACCAGTGCGCTCCCACCAGCCCGACCGCCATGACCCCGGACTGCCTGCTGCCTTTTAGCCAGATCTCCAACAGCAGCACCTTCCCTCGTCTCCAGTTCCCCGCCCAGGTCGACCAGATTGACTGCCCCGGGGGTTGCATGGCGGGCGGAGTGGGCGGAACCGGCCAGGCGGGCCGGGCGGGTACGCTGTCCTCCTCCCTGTCCATGGGTATGGGCCTGGGTTTGGGCCTCAGCGGCGCGCCGATGATCACAAGCGGATCGGCCACCATCTCGTCCGCGGCGGCGGCCAAAATGAACCGTTTACCGTCCAACCTTCTGGATCAGCTGGAGAGGCATCTCCCGCTGCAGCGCGACGGCTTCAGCACGCTGCAGTTCCACCACCGCGGGCGCATGTCCAAGCAACGCAGCGAGAGCCCGGGACGGATACGGCACCTGATGCACTCCGTCCAGAAGCTGTTCGCCAAGTCCCAGTCCTTGGAGAACTCCGCGATCAAAGGGAATCTGAACGGACGTGCCGCCGGAGGGGTTGGCGGCGAGGACGGCAGGCCGACACGTAGGAGCAAGAGTAAAGACAGGGCTAAGACCGAGGGGCCGAAGCAGAGATCCAGGCCGAACGCGCTCGGCCTCTGGAGCTCGGACGACGCACTCGACACAGACGCTACCAAAGCTGGCACTATCGCCGTAGGGTACCGCAACCCGCTGAGCATGATGACCCTCGGTAGAGCGGTATCCGACAGCCAGGCCTCACTCAGACACATCCCACAGGGCTACAACACCATCTCCGTCCATTCCCTGAAATCCTCCAAAAGCAGCGGCGACCTCAAGCTCCTGGCGTGCCCGGCGGCGCAGGCAGCGGCGGCGGCGGCGGCCAAGGGGGACGAGGACGAGGAGGGGAGGACCAGGAGCAAGGACGACACGCTGGTGAAAAGGGGCTCCTGGTCCACCCTCACCCTCACCCAGGCCAGGCAGGTGTTGCAGAAGGGCTCGGCCACGGTCAACAGGACCCTGCTAAAGTCCAAGTCCTGCCACCAGGATCTGGCGCAGCAGTTTCTTCAGGTAGGAGGGCCAGTGAGTATCCATCTTCATTTCACACAAGTTCACCCGATGATTAGCTTAGCTCGACTTGCGCCGTCATCAAACCATTCTCAGTCCGTCCCCAAGAGGGTTCATCCCAGAGGCGAGCGCCTCACCAGAAGGTTCAAGAAGCTACTGTTGCACCCCAGGTTCCACTCGGGGACTGGGCCGGTACCCTGGGCCGCGGTCGGGCCAAAGGGTCCGAGATCCCGTGCCGAAGGATGCGCAGCGGCAGCTACGTGAAAGCGATGGGAGACCTGGAGGACAGCGAGGACTCGGAGGGGAGCCCCAAGCCGTCCCCCAAATCCGCCGCCCGGCGCCAGAGCTACCTGAAGGCCACGCAGCACTCCCTGAGCGAGCAGCAGCCTCCGCCGCCGCCGCGCAAGTGAGTCCCTCCATCGTCGCTCCCTCATTGTTCCGCCGTTTTAATCTAAATCCACGAGAACTTGCTCGGATGAGCGTCTCTGTCGTTCTCAGATGTAGTCAGCAGGTGGCGGCATCTTGTCACGCGAACCGGGAAGGGTAGCCTAAACAAGGAGGGGACGGGACATGAAATGGTTCGGTGTAGAAACGAAAAAAAAAAAAAAAAAAAAAAAACAGAGGTGAACTCTGCCGTTTGTTTTGCCCTTCCATCCCACGCCGGCAGGCCGCGTTGCTACGCTCTCATGCGGGAGGATTTTCGTTGGTCTCCGCTGCAGGGCGCGTGCTCTATGCAGCATCTGAGGTCAGTGCCATCCATAGGCTGGGCGGTGCGGCCGTCAACCCTGCCTCTACCACCGCCACCGCCACCGCCACCGCCGCCTTTTCTCCTCTAACCTCCCCGTTCCTTTATCCACCTCACCCCTGCTCCCCTCCCCCTAGCGAGTAGGTGTTCTCAGTCCGTGACCCAGCCTCCCCACCTTCCCCTCCCCCCTCCCCGAGCACCACCCCGATTTCATCAAAACTCGCTTGCCTTCCCACACGGATTTGCCCCGACGCGAGCCGAGCGGGCCGGCCAGCCAGAACAGAGGAAACGCAAACCGTAAAAACATCCACGTCAGAGCCCATTCCTGAAATCTCCAAATGACTCGTCAACCTGTTTCCTCTGCGCTGCCGCGCACATCGCTATTCACATATTGATTTAATCGATGTGATTGAAAGAAAAGTTTCTCCCGCGTCCTGACGATTATCGTCCGCAGCTCCCTGCCGTCGTTGAAGGAACTGTCCACCAACCGGAGTCTGGATAACCTGGACTGCCTGGTGAGCTCGCTGGAGGCCCCGCCGCGCCGGAGGAACAAGGATTTTGGCCAGTGCTCCGGCACGCTGGGCAGGGGGTCGGCCGCTCAGGTACGTCCACCATTTATTTATATATATATATTTTTTTTTTTCAAACTTGCAGATTCTAATCACGACCTACATGCACGGCAGTGATTTTTAATTTTTTTTTTTTTTTTTTTGTGTGTCTCGATATATGGCCCCGTGATTGGTCCCTGGTCCAGGGGTCGGCAACCCGCGGCTTTTGACTATTTATTTAAAATGTATTTTATTTTAGTTTGTTCGCTTTTAAAAAGTCATTTTAAAATTTTTGTCACTCTTAATGAGAGAGGCCGGTGTTTTTCGTTTTCTACCAGTGGATAATTTAAGCTCTGCTTTTTTTTTTTCCGACATAGATGAAGGACTCAAATAGGCAGTGAGTATTTTGCTGAAATATAAGCTTCAACCCAACGTCTCATGCAGAGATGTCATTTGGTTTTCTCCGCAATTGTTGATGTAATTCAATGATCCCATGCTTGGGAAATTGTTTCGCAGCAGCAACAAGACAAGCTAAAAATAAAAATAAATGCAAAACAATAATAAAATGAACAAAAGTATAGGGTGTAATTTAAATAAAATGTCTCATATTTACCAATTTACAGGAATAGATAATGAGCAAAAAAATGCAGCACATACTTTGTTTATACATAGCATAAAGACATCAAAAATAACGTTATGTGCTGTGTTAATTCATTTTGAATTTCAAAACGGTTGTATGGCCCCCGGTGTTTTCTTTATGACGGGTCCTAATGGCTCTTTGAGTTGCCGACCCCAGTCCAGGGTGGACCCACGTTTCACACATCGACAGCTGGGAACGGCCTCAGCGACCCCGACTGCAAGATTAGCGAAATAGATGATGAATGAATAAATTAATTTTTTCCTCTATTGCTATCGATGTAGCAAAGGTCAAAGGTCAAAGTAAGTGACTGTTAGCATGTTAGCATTTCAGATCTCCATCTCAAGGTGGATATAGATAATGTATGAATAAATTAATTTTTTTCCTCTATTGCTATCGATGTAGCAAAGGTCAAAGGTCAAAGTAAGTGGCTGTTAGCATGTTAGCATTTCAGACCTCCATCTCAAGGTGGATATAGATAATGTATGAATAAATTAATTTTTTTCCTCTATTGCTATCGATGTAGCAAAGGTCAAAGGTCAAAGTAAGTGGCTGTTAGCATGTTAGCATTTCAGACCTCCATCTCAAGGTGGATATAGATAATGTATGAATAAATTAATTTTTTTCCTCTATTGCTATCGATGTAGCAAAGGTCAAAGTTCAAAGTAAGTGACTGTTAGCATGTTAGCATTTCAGATCTCCATCCCAGGGTGGATATAGATAATGAATGAATAAATTAATTTTTTCTTCTATTGCTATTGATGTAGCAAAGGTCAAAGGTCAAAGTAAGTGACTGTTAGCTTGTTGGCATTTCAGATCTCCATCTCAAGGTAGATATAGATAATGTATGAATAAATTAATTTTTTTCCCCTATTGCTATCGATGTAGCAAAGGTCAAAGGTCAAAGTAAGTGACTGTTAGCATGTTAGCATTTCAGATCTCCATCTCAAGGTGGTCCAGCTCACCGGGGTGTGTGTGTGTGTGTGGATGATGAGGTGCACGTTTCTCAGCTTGCCATTTGTCCTCAGCGTGTCAGTCTGCGCACGTTCTTGCAGGTATGCGGGCAGGGTTTTGGCCACTCGCTTCCGCACCGAGAGGGGGAATCTCAAGCCGTGGAGGCCCTGGATCTCCCCGCGCCCACGTGCTTCCGGTCACGCAGCCACAGCTACCTGCGAGCCATCCAGGCGGGCTGCTCCCAGGACGAAGACACGGCCTCCTTGGACTCGGACTCGCCGCCTCCCACCGCCGCAAGCTACGGCTACAGCTCCAACACGAGTGAGTACCGCTCAGGACCCAGAGCTCAGCTGTTAGAGTAACACCAGCACTCACATTTACGAGGTTCTGCAGCCTCGCTGTGTCTCGATGCAAACGTGCGATATCGTGGCCGGTGAAAATGGAAAACCTGGATCGGGATAGTGAATCGTTTGAATGCTTTTCACTGATTCGGATCAAAAGGTGGGATGATTTAATAATTGAAATGACACTGAAAACTGGTTCAAACTTCCCAGTGCATCCGTCCGATATTAACCAAATGTTAGTTTTAAAGGATGATAATAAATGAATTAGAAAAAATTAATAAAATCTGACAGTCGATACAAAGTTATCTGAAAATTTCTCAAAAAAATCGGAATCATCTAGAATATAAGTTGTTATCAATAAATGTGCTAATTTTAGTTAAAAAAAATTACAATGATAAAAATAGACAGAGTCCTTTCTGATGATTCTGTTGGAAGGCTCTACTGTTGACAAAATGGACAACAACAAGCAACAATTTACGCTTTTAGCTTCTCCATTTACTTATTCGATTTACCATTTCCAGTAAGAAATATGGATTACTCGAGTTGTTACTGGCGTTTAAAGGCGTGTGAAATATGGCAGCGATCACACAGAGCTGCTATCTCCATCCATCCTTATCCTCAACTTTATATATCTCTTATTATTTTTAATAAACGCGGGATGCTTATCAATGAGCATTATGTGAAAAATGACAGTTTCCTTAATTTTTCTGAATTGTATTAGTTCAATTGGCCCGCAGAGAACTATGTTTACAGACAGGAGCATCAGGTGTGTGTCATTTGTGATATCGACCTTCCCTCTACTTGATTGTCAATGATGATACATGTGTCTTATGTACGTTACAAGTGATCGGAACACGTATTCTGTTAAAAATGTAGTTCACTATTATTCACTCTTATCACCAATGCTATATATTGTTGCTTTATGTCTGCATTAAAATGATTTTTTTAAAAAACAAAACAAAACACAAAAGTACGTTTTCTGTTAACGGAATAAAATACTGTTTCCGATGCGCTGTGAAAATGAAAGAATTGTACGTTTATTATTTTCCCTTTTTTTTTTTTTTTTTTTGAAACACATCATGCACTTGGCCTCGGACATGTTATTGTATTTGATATTTTCGGATCGTGATGATTTTCCCCGGTAACCGTGTCAGTGTGTATTGTCTTATTTTCTCCCCCCTTGTTTCTTGTAAAGTCACCCAACCGTGTCATGCACATAAATATGCCGAAAATAGTGAGATGAGATCTTTAAGGATGTCAACATCAGCAGAAGCACTTGCATCAGCCAGAACTTGAGAAGAAAGCCCATGAACTCCCATGAATACACCCTTCGGAGCAAGTGAACAATCATTGATGACTCAATTATGATCTAATATATTGCAGTCTTGTTCAAAAAAAAAAAAAAAAAAAAAAAAGCTGTAATAGCAGTGCAATACACACGAGAGCAATGGATTTCCCCCGTGATTGTGCAGCTTCCAGAGAAGCTGCAGGGGTTTTGCGTGGGAACTTGTGTCCAGTGGAACAAGAATGTGGATTTGCAGCAACATGGCGTGCAAAGGGTTAATACAAGCAGGGCCGTGCATAAGTCATTCATGGCCCCGGGGCCCCGTTTCGGGGGCCCCCCTATACTAACCATGGATCGGCAAGCTTTGAGCCCCCTCACACACACACACACACACACACACACACACACACACACACACACACACACACACACACACACACACACACACGAAACACGCCTATTGTTGACAGCGTTACGATGAGGGCTCCGCCAATCGCTGGCGTTCCCGGTGACAGCGATGACAGCGTTGTCCAATCGCGTTGCGCAAAGCCGTCACGGGTGAACCGCGCAATCCAATCACCGTCGACAAGGGCGTGTACTACGAATCTTTTCTTCGCGGCTCCGCTGCCCAGTCCCGGGTCGCTGTAAATCTCACGACCGGGCGCCGTTCGCCCGGCCACGTCTCGTCCGCATTTCACGAATGAACGGGGAAATAAGGATTTTCCGAGTCGCCGGCGATACAGTAAGGTTCCCGCCGCCGCCTCTTACGCGTTAGCTTCGCTCGGCTTGGTAGCGGTGACGAGCTAACGCGAGCTATCGTGAATGGGTTAACTTAGCTAGCTAACGTGGATGAAGAAAGAGGTTGAAACCCTTAATGCGGGTTGTTAGCAAGCTATCGGTGACGGCAGGCGGGTTCCGCGGCTGCCGCTGACAGAGTGCCGGTATGAACGGGGCGTACCGGCCACCGGGGATACATTGAAAAAAACCCGGTTATATTTCCCTTGACGTTTATAAATCACGTTAAATGACCGGCGTGGTGTCGCGAGCACGCCCCGGTGGGGAGCGGTGTGGCTAGCGGCGCGAAGCTAACAGTAGCTCAGGCGTCAACATCCGAGTAGGTGGGCAGCTCGGTTTTGTGTTTTAACACACGTCGCAAAAAGTGCCTAATCCGACGTGTCATAACCCCCTGATCGGAACCCCTCTGGTTCTTTTCGGAAAAATTAAATCTTTGAAAGTTTGCACTGATCGTTTTTCCAGCAGACGAGCGCTCCCGCACTTTGCTGTCAAGAGACTTGTCTCGACTGTCTGCTAAACCACGCTGTGATTTCTCTGAAGGGACCCATATGCTGGAAAAAGAAAAAAGCAAGATCGACTTTTTCCACTTTTATTCCCAGGATCAACATGTGACAGTGATACGAGGTCAGAGGCACAGAGGACGCTATGTATCGCACTTATCATCAGACAAAGTTTGTTTCTTGAGGGTTGTTCCTGGTGTTGGAGTTGAGGCTTTTCCTCGCTGCAAAGCTTCGCCTTGATCAGGTCAAAATAGGTATCTGTTCTAAATTAGATTCAGGTACGGTCCTATTGCTCAGTGTCTGTAAATACGTCTTTTCAAAGTGAACATAAACCCAACTGTATTTTCCACAGAGGTGCTTTTCTAGCTGGGATGTTACTTCTAACTCAGGATAAAGCAACCGTGTGTCAAGACACGATCAATAATGTATTGGCTTCCTGTCCGGTGTTTCACCGGAGGTTAGCGCTGTGCGGTGAATGTGTTTGGATAATTCTCAGGGCTTTTTACAAAGGACACCTGACAATAAGAGACGCGGAGTTACTGCATCAGAGAGAAACCAAGACAATAGCTTGTCTGCTCACCGTTGCTATTGTCAAGCGGGGAGTCGGGCTGTCCTTCTATTCAGACGTCCTTCTATTCTACTGAAATGTGTTGGAAACATCTTTGCACTTGTCATCTCCGAACGCTGGGTGTCATCGAGCGTACAGGCTCGGAGCCCTCATTTCAGGAGGGGAGGGCCTCTAATAGTATCCGGTAATGTATTGCGCAACGTGTGCTGCGTCCCTGTATTCGCCGTGGATGGACAGACAGTGAGTCATCCACGGTTATTACATGCACTTCCTGTTACCCTCATTGATGAGGTAATCTCGCCACTGAATGGACACAGTAGCTGAGGATTCAGAGGAAGGTCAAAAGCGAGGGCGTGCAGAGTTCATGGGCAGCGTGGCTGGCACACGTAGTAAACTCCAGTCACGTTATTTGTGATATTGAGGAATCGATGGCAAAAGTTGGGGTAAAAATAGTAAAACAAAAAAAGAAATCCACCTGTTTTTTGTGCTCTTCAATTGATTTGTATCACAGATTCATACTTCTGCCAAATTTTGATCAGCTCTCGTTATTTTTAGGTTTATTGACTAGACTTGTGGCGACTTGACTGAACACCGGGCCACGGTTGAGAACGCCAGACACCCAACCAAGTTGTTCAAAATGGCTCGATTTTTAGAGACAAAACCAGTTTGCCCTCTTTTCCCAAAAGGTGACACCCTGCATCCCCTAAGGTATGCTCAACAAATATGCTTACTTTTTGTATTTGTTTATTTAGTTCAACCTGTACAGAATAACTGTTGGCTGACCCCAGGCTCTGTAGAGTGCATGAAAGAAAATTACTGAAATTAAATCTGCCCCCGTTCCCCTTTTCAGTATTTGGTTGAATAATCACCTGAAATATCTGGTATTTAATAATATGTAGGTGCGCTGCTTAGACTTGTATCCGAGCTTCAGATAACGAAAGGCCCTCGACGTGTTTCCTTACATCAGCTGATCAGTCTGTGACCCAGATTGTTGGCCCGGTGCAACAGGTCAGACATATGACCATAGGAGATTGTAGGATTTGTGAATACGCGTCTGTGGCCAAGTCTCGCAGTGAAGAGTCTGCTTGACCGCTTGGATTTTGTCTATATATCGCACGGATGGTTTTGAAGCGGTTTTGAAGTGCTACTCTCTGCACTGGCAAATCATAAAGAACTCGCAGCCTGGCTGTTGGTGAGATCACGGTGGCTTTTGCTACCAGCGTTGTCACTCTCTAACTGTTAGAGACTCTGTCCTGCCGGTATGTGAGTATTTTGTGCTAAATACCAGCCTGGCCGGCTTTCTATCTCATCATTTAACAATATAGTGAGCTACTTGTTCCAGTGCCTTTCTCTTACGATGTTTTTACTCACCCGCCCAGAGATTTGATTATTTGTACATTTCTGCTTATTCAAGACATTTCTGCTTATTCAAGACATTTCTGCTGAGACCGCACAGACTCTGTGGTACAAACAAATGCCCCTGTGTCCGTCAACAACAGCAGAGCGAGAACAACATGAGTCCAATAATCTGCTGTCATTCAGTTTCCACAGGAACTTCACATCACCGGTAAAGGTTGGACGATGCCGTGACAACGGCCGACCCCCAACCGTGTCGCAATATATATTCTGTTGTTGTTGTGATGATGAATTGCAACCGCGGGAAGAAATATTGTCTTTGTCACAGAAGAACAAAAGTACCCGTGAAACAAAATCTCCCAATTTCGTATTTATTTTTATTTTTCACACTAGTTTCACTTACTGTTTCACTATACTGCGTAGCATAATGCGGCTCAGTGTCTTTTTAACACGCATGTAAAGAAAACAACAATTATATTACTTTTGTAACGCTAATGCACATTTGCACAGTTTGACATCCTGGTTTTCTGGATGTCTGGAGGTGGGGATTGATTAACTATTGGAACCTGATTGCTGGCCGGGTCGCTGATAAGATCCGAGCCCGATCCTCCGCTTTATGGCCGTGTCAATAGACACGTTGTCATGTTGCCACGTCGAGCTGCCGATCGTCTTCGACGGGACTTATCCAGCCACGTCTATTCGCACTTCTTGGCTCACATCCTGATTTTTCAAAGGTCGAACCTGAGTGAGCTTGATTATTGTTTATGAGACACGGGAGCCGCATTCCTTTTGTATCTTACCACAGCCGCCTACGAAACCGCACTCGTAAAAGCGTAATGATTTTTACTGCGACGGAACAACTGGCAAGGACACTTAGCAGTTCTTAATCGAACGCCTTTCACCCCCGGTGAGTTTGAATATTTGAATTGACCTCGGGCCGAACGCACCGAAGCAAAAAACAGGGCCGAACACACCCTAGTATCGACTGAAATGTCGGTATATAGCCCTAAGGTTAAAATGAGCTCTCCTGCGTGCTCGCATTGCACTGACAAATGAAGAAAAACCATATTGGGGCGAAGGTTATTCCGTTTCAGTCAACGTCGCCTAAGTTGCATTCAGATTCATGCTGTGAACGGATAAATTTAGCTTCGCCGATGAAGTGTTGAATTCCCCCGCCGAAGGCACCCCCGCGCGTGTTCCTGCTCCGCCGATGACCCTTTTTTTGTCGGCCAAGTTTCCCACATTAAAGGTGTTTCTCTTGTTTGATGTCTAAATAATACGGTTGTCCCTCTTTGTATTCAGCCACCGTGTTAAAAGAACTGGCTTTCCGAAGAAGTAAAAGTAAAGGATTTAGCCGGCGTCTCTAAGCTGGCTCTGCCCCAGAGACCAAGAGTCTGGGCAGCTTTTCCTCTCCTAATCACCTCCTGGCTTGGAGCCCATAGGTAGACGTCGAGCCAACCATCACGGCCATTATTACACCAGTACCCAAATGGATTACGCTCTTTGTGGGCGCAGCTAATTTACATGAAACCCATTCCCCGGTAACCTGATGGGCAAACGCAGCATTCAGCACCGCGTGTTTTCTGATAAATTACGGCGGCGCCGAAACCGTTTAAACCGCGCGGTTCGGGCTGACCGTCCGTTATGAGCAATTTCTTAAAATCGACTCCGTGGCTACCGTCGTCCGAGCGCTCCGGCTCGCAAGGGTACGAAAAGGGACGTAGGCTTGCGTTCATACCGTCCAGTCAAACAGGGCACATTTACATTACAATCAATCACTTCTTGAGTCAAACCGTCGATCTTTTAGGTGGGGGACGACATATGTATGCTTGTTATGGAAACTGTAGACATTCGTCTACACGTTGAAGGCTCTGAACGTTTTGTAAAGTATAAGCTTTCAGTGATTGACATTAACCCCGGCTTGTCCTTATCGGTCCATCTTGTCTTTTTCTTTTTCAGTCCTTTTAAATCCCCCCCCCCTCCCGCCCCCGTTCGCTCATCATTGGTGTCATCGCTTTGGAGCGCTTCTCCGACCGGGCAGCCGTCCCCCGAGGCCCGGCGCTCCCGGGCCGCTCGAGCTGCTCGTGAACTCAGCGGAGTGAATTCCACCACCGTGTTTGTGTACGTCGGTGGGATTTAATGAGCGCATAACTCCAGCTTTGTGTCACTCACCGTGTGACGGCAGTGCAGCCGCCTCGGAATTACAGGGTGTTTGGTTGCTATTTAGGCTGAAACCGAAAGAAAGACCTCTGCAATTTCAGAGTGCGGAGCTTTGAATTATTTGTGGGTCAGATAATTATTTTTTCTGTTGTCTTTTTTTTTTTTCTCTCTCTCTCTCTCTCTCTCTAAGAAATACTCCATCCATCATGTGTGTCAGCGGATGCTATAATTGGGCAAAGGATATTCGTCTGCCGCGTGTCTCGTTCTCTCATCTGCTGCCAGCCGGGCAGCTGTTTAAATAGCATCTACATAAAGCCGCCTCTACATCCCGCCAGCTTCAGCAGAAAGCCTGTGGTTTTTTCTTAGTTTCTCATGTTCTGAAGTTAACTTTGTATCATCCACCACATCCCCGCACTTTGACTGATGACAGCAAAAGAGGCCTCAGTCCCCATTCCTTATCCCTGAGTCAGATAGTAGATGATCGCTGTTTATTTGCTCTCAGGCGCCCCTTTCGTTTTCGGCGACGCGCCCGTGAATCTCGACTTTTGATATCTCCTCCCCGCGTTTAATATCTTTCTAACGAGACCGCCTTCCTCGCCTCGCCCACCTCTACCGACGGGCCAAAGCCCGGCCGCTATCGATTTATCATGTTTAATTGGCTGAAATGGTCGCCGACAAGGGTCAAATAGTTCCAGCGAGGGGACGGGCTGCAGAGACAGGCGCTCATCGACTGCTTGAAAGAGGGCCAACCGTCGGGCCAGTGTGTGACTGCCCGAAAGCCCGGGCATCACACCGGAGACGTTTCACATCACGTCTAACCCGTACTGTATTGTGTACACTATCGCTCCAGGATAGTTTGTTTAACCGCTTATTTAATCTAAACAGACCAAATAACAGAGCGTGAGCGTGATGTAACACACAGGTTCTCCGTGCAGCGGCACAAAATGAATTCCCATGGAAATTTCTGAAAGGAATAATAATAATAATAATACATAGGTTTTCTGTAGCGCTTTTCATGATACTCAAAGACGCTTTGCAAGTGAAAGACAGTGAGAGAATAGGTACCGAAGAAAGTGAAAAGAATGTTTTTTTTTTTTTTTAATTTTATTTTCCGCTTGCTAGTGAGGAAATAAGTGACCTATAAAGAATATTGTATGTGTATCTTGTTATGAGGTTTTGTAAGAATGTGTGTGACTCTGTCAAGGAACCTGTTCTAATAAATGTTCAAAAAAAAAAAAAAAGAAAGTGATAAGAATGATGGAACAGGAAGTGGCGCGCTGGAGCAAGGAGGTCCCTGGATGGATTCTAACAGGGTTCCTTTACGTGTGGAGTCTCCATGTTCTCCGGTCTCCGAAACATCCAGGAGGTTCATCGGAGACGCTACATTGTCCAAATGCGTGAATGAGAAGGTTCACCCTGAAAGTCTGTATTTTGTTAAAAAGAGTGTAAATTGGCAACAAATCACCCGAAAAGTTACCAAGAAGAACAGAATAGAATTGTATAACCAAACCAACAAACAGTAGCTAAGCAGAGGCCGAGAAAGGGGGAAGGTCTTGGTCGCTCGCAGGTTCCCAGAAACCGGATTAGAGTCTGTCTGATACTGGTGAATGATTGTTCCCCGAATATATAATAATTCTGTAAAACAGGTGTTTACAGAATTATTCGTAATCTCTGCATGAATAGTCGCTGTTCATTCATAACGTCGGCGAAACTCAAAACACAAAAGATTCTTCAATTTAGTTCCCGCCGCTCGGTGAGCAGGGTGTTTTGAAAAGAGCCGCGAGCGGAGAAGGCAAACGCCACAATTCATTGTCCGCCGAGCAAAGGATCTGCGAAGGAGTGGCGTGTCGGGAAAGATCCCCAGAGACAGATTGACGTAAATGGAGCAGCGCTGCCACCAGCAAGCTGACAGGGAAAATAGAGGTAGCACTAAGACGGACTTAATAACAGGCGTGATAAGGACAAAGTGCAGGTTTGTTTCCACATGATCCTTGTTGATAGTATTGTGTTTCAAACATTGGTTCGCCCCAGCTGGTCTTTGCGTAATAGCATTGTTGCTTTTTTTTTTTTTTTTTCTCCTCAAACTCAAGGCTCGCAGCTAGTAAACCGTCTTTTTCCAACTCATTCTGAGCTCCTTTTTCTTCTCCCTCTCTTTGTTCCATCAGCAGTCAATAATAGGAAGGCGCCTCCTCCGGTCCCACCCCGCACCACCTCCAAACCCCTCATTTCGGTGACCTTGCAGAGCAGCACGGAGTCGGCCCAAGATACGTACCTCGACCAGCAGGACCGCGGCAGCGAAGCCAACAGCCAGTCGGGACGGAGCAACTCCTCCGACAGCCTCTGTAGCATCCGCACAGGCGGCCTGGCTAAGGGGAACCAGCCCGTAGCCGCCGTCCTCGCCGCAACCCCTGCCCCCGCCGCCGCCTCCGTGCCCCCCATTCCAGCGCCGCGTGACCTCCCTCCCACCGCCACCAATACCACCACCGCCGCCACCGCCTCTACCGCCACGCAGTCCCAAAATGACACCCCGTGCAAGCTAGAGCAGCCGCCGACTGCGCCCAAGAGGAAACTGTCTTCCATCGGAATCCAGGTCAGATTTATTTCCCTTTTTTTTTTTTTTTTTTTTTTTTCACATTCAAAAAAAGGTCAAACGTTCTTGAGCAAAATTTGTCTAACTGGGCTTCTCGTGGTCCTTGTTGACTCATTACATTACATTACATTACATTTGGCAGACGCTTTTATCCAAAGCGACTTACAAAAGAGGACATAACACTTGCAAATACAAGATGCACAGGAAATGTACAGAACAGTAAGCGGGGGTTAGTTTTTTTTTTTTTTAAGACAAAAACGTACACATACGTACACACACACACACACACACACACTGCATAGCCTAACTTGGTGCCTAACCTGATCTGGGGCAGCTCAAGCATCAGCGCAGTAAATAGTCCTGAAAGAGAAAAGTTTTTACCTGTTTCTCGAAGGTTGAGAGAGATGACGCTAGTCTTGTTGACTCATCAGGTGGACTGCCTTCAGCCGGTTCCACGAGAGCAACTCCTACCCCTGGCGACACCGTTAAAATTCCAGTCAATCGGAGTCCAAGTGGAGAACGGCAGGCCGTAAGTATAAACTCGCATTTAGTCTCACAGCGAACGGTAGCCATAAAAGGGAGCGTTAGCCTGCAGTCAAGTGGAGGCCGTCCAAAGGGATATTACTGGAAGGGATATGAACTGATACGACTTTAATATAAAGGAATAATGGGCGGCTTCTGTATTCCTTATGCAGAACGCCACATTCTAGCACACGTTTAGCCGCCGGGGCGCAGATTTGGTCGGCTTAAAGACAGTTAATGGGATCAAGCAGCACCTTTTTGATAGCGAGACAGACCGTCGCAGAAAAGTGAATGCAGATTTAATGATGTGGCACAAATAGGCTTTCAGTTTAGCACCAGAAAAACCCGACTGCTTCTCGTGACCTTGCACTTTCCCGCAGTCACAGACCGCCGTGGTTCTTTTGACATGTCCTGCATAGACCTCCTATTGAGGGGGGAAAAAAAAAAACAAAAAAAAACCTATGCGCTTGATATACCCGCTATTTAGTCTGCACGAGGACTCACCGAAAGCAACGAGGTGACTTCGTTGCAACATGCGGGGGCACATTTTTACCCGTGAGATCTTGTTCTTCTGCTCCCGGCCAGGCGAACGGCAGGGCTTAATTAATCCCGGTGCCTTTTCAATAATTCTGTCTGGACAAAACCGGCGAGTGACTTGAACAGAAAAGCCGACAATGAAAGAAGACAGCCGCCCGGAGGGAGGAGACCGCAACAGTGGCTTCCTTGGGCGAGCTGGAGCGCTGGAACAATCAAGTATGACGGAAGACTTGGGAGACACCCCTTAAGAAATATGCAAGAAGCTGACATTTGTAGGGCTGGAAATACATGGAGGAAAGAAATGGTGATTGATAGCTTGTGTCGATCAATACTTGAATGCAGCGACTCAAGTAAATAATGAAGTCCAGTTCAAATGATGGCTGCTATGGTATTTACAGAAAATAAACTACCTTGGAGAAGAAACTGAAGCAGAGGGATGAGAAGGTAGAGGACCATAAGTAAGGCCCCTTAAGCTTCCCATACATCAGAAAACTTCGAAAAGATTTGGAACGGACTTGTGGAAACTATCATCTCGCATCTAAAGATCAGTTTTTAGAGCTTTTCTCAGTCTGAGCCAAGCCTCAGACTGAGATTTTACGCTGAATCTAACAGGGTCACTATTTACAAGACCAAAACTAGATTCTTTCAGCGTCTTCGCCATCCGCTCCTCTTTCTGGATGCTCCGCACCGATCGTGGCGTCCATCACTGTTCCTGTGCATCCAGACCGCCATAAAACACCGTCTCTGCTGCCCTGGGATTGTTTTTCTACCACGTTTCCTGTTTCCGGTTCCCGTTAGAGCTCATCTATTCGCTGTCGGTTTTTGTTTCGTCACCGTAAAGACGGAACGACTCGCAATAATATCAAACGCGTCTGATTCGGTCTTAAACCCAAGACTAGGAAAAAAAAAACTGATCACTGAATGACGGCAGGGCGCCACGACGCCGGTAAAACTCCCATAAAACGGGTAAAATTTCCTTCCGACTTTCAGTTTTTAATCCGCGAGCGTGAAAAACTGTCAGGTGTGAGCCCGGCATTAGAAATGTGAGAAACTGTGTCAGGGGCCGGTGCGGCAGGAGGAAGCCGTCAATAAAACATCATAGACCTGGCTGTGGTGCCGCTTCACAGCAGCGGGGCCTCGTAACGCGGCGTGCTGTGTTTGTAGGCCGCCGGCGGGAGGCTGTGAGGCTGTGATGTAACTCTCCCTTGTCACTCGGCCGTTCCGACGCCGCCGACGAGAATTCCATAAAAGAGCGGCCGTTCCGCCGCGCCCACGGGTTCGTCCGGCGCGCCGTCACGCAGACAGGCGACGTAGAACGCCGTGGAGGAAAAGGCCCCAGCTGGCGTGCAGCGGTCAGGTCGGAACTCCCCTCTTCCTCTCGGCGTGCGTCCCTTCGTGACATCACCGCTCGCCATTATCTCCTCACCCGAAAACACAAACTTCCCGATTTCTAGTAAGACTCAGTGAACAGTAAGATAGCTATTTGATTTCGAGCCAAGATGCGTCAAATAGATCCCTTTCTGCGGTTATTTGGAAAAACTCGATTTTCGCATCCTCGTGCCGAACAGGTCGCCGTGCGGGCCCGCCTTTGCCGTCAGACGGAATTTATCCCAGTGCTCCTCGAAGGCGATAAATCCAGACGTGAAATCTTAACTGACGGTGACAGTCTAGCAGCCTTTAGACCGTGAACGCCGATTCGGCCGTCTCCCCTTTCCAGTCAAGCGGTGTAAACCCGCGCAAATATCACATCGTAGCTCTTAATCACGTGAACTCTCGAATCAGTTCTTTACCCGAGCGTACTCCATCAGGTATGTGTCAGGAAACGTAACGGGTTGCCAATTTGTCCAAGTAAAGATCTCACTAGACTGGATCGGGCAGAGCTGACTCTCAAGAGTTAGCTTGCTATTTGCTATGTGCATCACTACATGGTTTAAGTGACGCAAAAGTATCTTCTCAGCTGAATATAAATGTGTGCGCGTAGATCTCTTAGGGTCTAAGTATCACCCGGCAATAAAAATCTCTAATTTTTCATTTATTAACAAGCTTAAACAGTTCTAGTTGCTCCAGCTTTAAATTTGAGATAATTATGTTTATAGTGACTGAAGGTCATCGGGTGTTTTCCCGCGCCCCCTCAGGGACGCCGTTTACACTCGTTGCGGTGCGATAATGAATAAAGGCTTTATTCGCCGGTCTTTTTTTTTTTTTTTTTTTTTGATTCTAGTGCCCGAAAGGTGATCGTTTCGCACAGAAACGCTGAACAAACCCGGTGCTGAACTCGTGGCCGTCCTCCTCGTCGCCCCCCCCAGCGTAAATCGGCGCTTTGTGCCCCTGCGGCTGGTAAATCTGTCATCTGTGTTGCAGAACGGCAGAGGTCATTCAACAGCTAGCTTGGCAGCGACTCAGCGCTCTGATCGATGTAGCTGGATACGCCGACCTGCAGGCCACTTAACTTGTTTTTTTCCCCCCTCCGGCACTGCAATTTACCCAAATCACATTTGCCCTATTAGCCGCGGCGTCTTCATGATTTGCCTGTAATTCCCCGCCGCCTCCCATCCGGGATTGTTTTTTTTTTTTCCCCTCCCCTTTTTTTGCCGATTCGGCATCAGCCGCCGCCGTCGCTAAAAAAACCCACCGACCTCGAAATGTCACCGAGGAAGACGTTGTGTTTACGACCCGGCGCTGATGTTTGCGCTTGCCTCCTCAGTCTCAGCCGCGACAGCAGCATGGCCTCCAGACAGAACACGGAGACGGAGCCCCAGGAAGCCCAGGACGCGGCGCCCACAGAAAGCAACAAACCCAACTGCGCCAACAGTCAGACGGTGAACGCCAATGCATCCAACGGACAGGACCAAGCCATGGAACAGCAGCCCCTGAAACACGCCTCGGTCCCGTCGAGGATACCCGCCTCCGTTCCGGAAAACCTGGACCCGGCTCTAGACCCTTCCTCGCTGCCGCCGCCCGACCCCAGCCTGGAGACGGGGAACTGCAGCGCTCCCGGGGACGCGGTGCAGTCCAGCTCGCCGGCTTGCCTGCGAGACGGGAACTGGTTCCTGAAGCTGCTGCAGGCGGAAACGGGACGGATGGAGGGCTGGTGTCAGCAGATGGAGCAGGAGACCAAAGACCACAAGCTCTCGGAGGAAGGTGGGTTCTCGTCGTTAGCTCGCGGCGCAGCGTGAAGCGGAGACGGCAAAAATCCACCGGTCCGTTGACAGAAAAGTAACAACCCCTGCACTTCATCTCGTGCAAAGGATGGGTGTCTCTCCAGCTTATGAATATATTGCGTTACTTCCTTAACATTGATTTCTTAAAGATGAATCTCTCGAAAAGGTGCAAAAAAGGGGGTTCGTGAAGTAAGTTACACACGTTTGAACTACAAATTGAGCTGGAAAGCAGTAGCATTAGCCGCAGCGGTGCGCTGAGCTACTGCGCTGTTAGCATGTCTGTTAAAGCATTGATTTTCTTGCTCCAGTAACCAGGAACACGTTGTTTGGAGATTTTTCGAAGTGAGAGGTGAGAACCTCGCTCACTGTCAATAGAAAAGATTTTTTTTTTTTTCAGTCAGCAATTTTCCAATTAATTGTTGGAAAGAATTAAACCAGAATGAGTCGTCAGCTCTTTCACTCTGGAGGAACTATTCAGAGGTTCTAGAATCGTTGTTTCATGGTGCTTTCGGAGAGCACAGGAACCAGGCATCGTGGGCTTCTACTCCGAGGCAGGAGAAGTAAATTTGTGATGTAGGTGATTATTTGAACTTTAGACTCGAGCGCCATTTTTTAAAAAACATTGCGGTCACCGGTCACTGGTTTGCAAACAAAATGAACAGAACCGGCGAGGAATGGAGCGAGACAGAGGTCTGAGCTCTTCTGGCCGGCTACGCCAATCGGGCTCGCAGAGGAACATCGACATTATCCCCCAAAAAAGTCCAGAGGTCGATAGCGGCTAACGGGGTTCGTCCCACAGTGGGAGAAGATAAAAATACCAGAACCCTCGAGAAGTCCGGCGCTTAAGCTGCACGTCGCAGACCCTACGCTGCTCCCTTACTGCTTGCGGGAATGCAAACTAAAAGGTTCCCCCGGAGGAGGACGGTTGTTAGAACCTTTCCGTCCGAAAGCGTCTGGAAAGCAGACGGAACCTCAGACTGGATGAAAGAAATGCGAGTAAGAGAAACGTCTGGTCGTCAATGTCATCACATCTTACTCTCCAGAAGCTTGTCAGTCCGGGGAACACGGGTAATCATCATCGGTTCGATGTTCCAGTTTGGGAAGTGGGCAGGCGAGGCGTACGGTCCGGGGCCGCGTCCCTCGGGGACGGCCAGATGAAGCGCGGCGTCTTCGCTCGAGTCTGCCCACGGTAACGTGGCTCATTAGCGTGGGAGTGGACTTTGTTTAAGCCGTAATGGAGCCTCTGCAGGCTCTCTTCCCTCTCCACGTCTCCCAGAATACCGCCGGAGCTTTTTAAGCAGATCTCTCTCTCTGCAGCGTCTTAAATATGAATGAGCGAGCGGCCGACGAGTTTCGCGGATTATCGGTCCTCTGGCTCGCCGCAGACCTTGAATTATGAATTTCCATTTACATGCAAATATCAGATGGAGAATCACCTGGATAGAGAGATCTGTCGTCGGGTTTATACAAGACTCGTGACTGTCCCGGAATGATGAATATCCATGTAAATATTCCATTCCAACGCACCTGTTTATGACCTTTTTAACTGTCGCAGTCTCCTCTTTTACCCGTTTCGGGGTCGTGTCCGGTTTTATCCGCGCTAGCCCGCCGCTAACCCATCTCGCTCTCCTCATCGGCAGTGTTGGGGACGATCCGCAGTGCGGTCGGCAGCGCCCAGCTCCTCATGTCTCAGAAGTTTGAGCAGTTCCGAGGGCTCTGCAAAGAGAACTTGGTGAGTAGCGGCTTTTCCTTTCTCCAGATAACATATTCCGACCTACGACGATCATCTCGGATTTGATCAAATTCCGCTCGTTGTCCCACGTGTTGTCAGACTCATCGCTCAGAAAACACGCTATTCTCTTCAATCTATATTGACTTTGCCAAAAACCCGTCATCTATCGTCTTAATATTTTTCGCTAGAACATAAACGCCAACCCACGACCAACGGCGCAGGACCTGGCGGGGTTCTGGGATCTACTGCAGCTTTCGATAGAAGACATCAGCATGAAGTTCGACGAGCTCTACCAACTCAAAGCCAACAACTGGCAGCTTCCGGAGAAACAGGAGAAGAAGGTAACGTCGGGTCAGATCAACGTTTTCAATGAAATAGAAACTGTCGTCCCAAAATTCAGCAACTTTGTCGCTGGCTTTCAGCGCTTTCTCACTCGACTCGGTGGTTTGCTTCTACAACGCTTTCAGTCTGTTTACACACACGAGCAAAATAGTGAGCGTTCTCGTCTTGAAGCAAAGGGTGTCTAGATTGGAGACGCCGTTTAAGTTTACTTAGAACCACGCCGCTGTCGGAGAGCTTTAACCGCACGCCAGGCTAGCGGAGCCGGTTGAGTCGGTTCCCCAGAAAAAGTGAATCCAAACGCGATCGAACTTTCATTGCATTGTCTTGAGTTGACTTCTTTTTTTTTTTTTTTTTTTTTTAACTTTCTCCTGACCACTACTCATACTTGGGTCTTCATCTGGCTCAACATATTCTTTAGAACCAGAAAGTCCTGACTGAGTACCTTAGATTCTTCACTATAGAGCGCACACAAGAAGTTTTACATAAATAAGCCACGCTTGTCTATAAGCCGCAGGTGTCCCTGTTAAAACAAAAACTTGAAATTAAATAATAAGGGCAATTAGTTATAATAATTATATAATATGAATTAAATAATTTAATCAGATTTGATAAGATACCGTAATTTCCGGACTATTGAGCGCAACTCAATATAAGCCGCACCGGCTAGCCGATCGCTATCTCGGGCCTCCTCCTGCGCGCCAAAACCGTCAAAGTCGTAGAATTTCCCGGTCATTTCATCGGTCCGATGTGACGAGGATAAACGTTTTAGCGGCGTGAAGCTCGTTAGCGTCCCCCCTCCCCCCCAAAAAAGTCCATATATTAGCCGCATCGTTGTTCACGTGAAAAAAGTCGCGTCTTATCGTCCAGAAATGACGGTAGTTAAACTACTTGAAAGTCATATCAAATGCATTTCTGCGCGTCTTTGTCATGATGGCGGTGTGTGCAATAAGCGCCAATATGGCTGATCTGAAGACTTGTCACAAATGTGAGTTGGTTTGCGTGAAACAATTTGTCCACTGTGACAAGTTGACGGAAGGAAAGCAAACGTAATCACCCTCTAAAAAAATCCAGGAATTAGCCGCATTCTTGTAAAAGCCGCAGTTCTCAAAGTAGTGGCTAATATGCCGCAATATACGGTACTTTTTAAAATATCTGTCCGTGGCGAATCACTGTATCTAGGAGTTCCACCGCTAGATATTCAAACATAGTCTTTGTGATGCCTGATCAGCACTTGGTTTCTACGTTTTCCTTGTTTATAGACTCGTCAACGTTCGCGAGCTAAACACCAGAGTAGCGCCGCAGCCGCTGGACGGCGACAAAAACTAGTGCCGCAGCACGCCAAGCTACACGCTAAGCTACACGCTAAGCACGGTTTCCCCGTGGCCAGTTGAAGTAGCTCAGAGTGAGACATTTTACTTTTTCAAAATCTTTGACGCGCCGGCGGCACCAAAGTTCGGGAAGTTTTCGTATGTGACGCGAGCAGAAAAGCGTTTCTTTCATCGCCGATTGCGCCTCTAAGAGTATTTAGTCGTTTGCTTTTAGGCACTGCAGGTTTACAGCGCAAAAATCACTGTAACGAAGGGAAAGAAAAGCATTTTATTGCCTCTTGCGTGACTCCCTTAACAAACTGTCACGAAAAGAAAATGTATTTTATCGCGGCGGTAACTCTAAATAAGAGCCGTCGTCGGTGTCTGTGATCACCTCTCCTTTCCGTAATATCCTCCTCAGGACGAAAACAAGCAGCTTCCATCGTCTGTGCCAAAGAAGCCGTCTAAGCCCAAGCTGTCTGCGGGGAAGGACAGGAGCGTGGACTCCGCCGTCGACAAGCAGCGGCAAGAGGCCAGGAAACGGTTGATGGCGGCGAAGCGCGCCGCCTCGGTGCGACAGAACTCTGCCACGGAAAGCGCCGACAGCATCGAGATCTACGTCCCCGAGGCCCAGACCCGCCTCTGAGGGCCGACCGGCGCCGAGAGGGGGCGGCGCGGGGAATCTCCGGACTCGGAACAGAAACGCCGGGAACCCTCGGACCGATGGGGGACGTCGGCGCCACGAACGGACAAGCGGATGCACGGATCCGTCACGGCCGGCGAGCGGAGGGACGCCGGGATCGCCGGGCATCGGCCCCACCGACTCGAAAATAACGCAGACCGTCACCCCGCCGCCGTGGGGGCGGACATAACATTGACAGATGTTTATTATTATTATTATTATTATTATTGTTATTATTGCTATTATTGACATAATAATTATCTCCTAAAGTATATCAAGACTGTCTTAAATGTGCAAGTATCTTTGATAAGGACACCCCCCGTACCTTGTGAAGAATCTTGGTATCCCAAAAGTTTACTCCCATAATTCTCTTCACTGCTGAGTCTACCGGCGGCTCGTCCGCCGCCCGGTTTACGAGCTGAGCTTACCATACACACACATGCCCACACACACACACACACACACACTCAGGACACATGCAGGTGTACTCGCTGTCCACAGAGTCTTCCTGTTCTCTTATTTGTACCGGGGCTGCCACTCGCCGGGGCGCGGCGCGCACGCTTTTAACGCGCGGGGATTCCAAGATGGCGTTGACGTACTCAGATTTAAAATGCAGAGAACCAGAGGAAGGCGGTAGCATATATATATTCTAAATATCACAATATTACAATGTTCATTTTGTAAATGTTGTATACCAGATTATTTGTTAGAAAGAGGTCAGTGTTCAGTACCAAGGTAGTTTTTTATAGATCGAGTACATGTGCTGTCATGATATATTAGCACTTGATGCAATCATTCTCTCCCACCTCCTTCCCTCTCGTCCCACAAACGCACATCACAGTCTCTGTCTGTGAATATCCATTGTTTAAGTCTTAATGTGTTTAATTTTAAATATTCTTTTGTTTTTTTGAGGAGAGCCACAGAGGAATGTATGATGATTTTTTTTTTTTTTTTTTTTTTTTTTTTAACAGCTCATTTTGACTTGATCACCGCACTCTCACCTCAGATCAAGTCCGCCCACATTTTGTTCACCCGATCGTTTTCTTATTTTTATTTTTCAGGGAGGATTTTTTTTTTTTTTTTCCTCCGCCTCCCGTGACGTATTGGGGGGGGAGGAACCGAGACGCTCGCCGCGCCACGCGGAGCATTCCCGTTCAACCTGACCTGCGTGTGATGGGGTGGGGGTTTACGTACTACTGGAAAGAAAATGGAATAGCAATAATACAATTGAACCGTATCCTTTGCGAGCAGCGTTGCAGGTAACTTAAGTCTTAAAACTATTGAACATTTCCAAGCGGGGCTCTCACAGCATGAAGGATGAATGTTTTTTTTTTTTTTTTTAGTTTCTTTTATTGTATTTTTAAAACGACTAAAATCTCAGGTTGAACAATCAATCTCAACAGTACAACAAACCACTATTAATGGTTTATTTATGATGTAAACACGAGCTATTTGGATACTCGGAGCCATTTCCTATAAAAGTGTCGTGACAACAGCTGCTAACTTTAGAATTGGTCGTGCTAAGGGTTTGGTGCCGAGAACAGTTTTGTTTTTTTTTTTGTTTTTTTTTTCCTCGTTCGCTCCACTTTCTAGCAGCTTGAACTCCCACCCGTTTTATCGGATGAAGACCTGTGGTACATTTTCCATTTGTATTTTTTTTTTTTTTGATTTTCCTTTTGTGTTGCTCTCAGTCGTCGTCGTGGTGAACGTTGCGCCAAGGCATTTCATTTTTTTTTTTTTTTTAATTTAAAAATCCTTTTTTTTTTTTTTTCTTCCTTCCTCCTAATTTAATCTAAACAATCCAGCTGCGTTTGTTTTGAATCCTCTGCTACCGCAGCGTCAGATTTACCTCGCCGCCATCGGCTTGTCGAGGCCGAAACCCCCAGCGTCCGGGTTTTCGTCCAATCGCCCGAGCGGAACCGGGCGCGACAAAAGTCCCCGACACACTTGGTTTGACTCTTCTTTCATTGTATTTTATTTTGTAAGAGCTGGCTCTCCCCCTACTGGTCAGTCCTCGCGGTACACTCCTGACAGCACGAGCTCCATTTTGAATCCTCGGTTTATTTAAAAAAAACACAAACACACACACAAAAAGAAAAAAAAAAAAAAAAAAAAAGAAGTTGAACCGGGAATGCAGATACGCCACCAACTTACCGAGTTTCTTATTCTCTTATTTGTATCACATCAACAATGGACATTTGCATTTCATTGTCCAAAGAAATCATTAAACATCCCTTTGCTACATGTCCTGGTCACCATTCTTTCGTCTTTTCCGCACCCATCCATGATAAAGCGTAATATTAGCCGCCGAGTTAATATTATGAACGATCACAAGCATCAGATTTAGACCCTTTATTGTTGCTGTGGAATCTTTAAAAAGCATGGCCTTCTCACATGTAAAAAAAAAAAAATATATATATATATATATGTACTGAGATCTTTGCCGGTGGATTTTCCAACGCTCCTTTCCATGAGGTGTGAAATGAGTCAAACGGAATTGTACCTGAGCATTTATAACGGGGGAAAAAAAACACAAAAACGGTGGAAATTCCTTCCTTTTCATGTCATTTGACGGCCGGATCCCTTTATACACACACAAACTGAACTTTTTAAAGAGATCAGGGGCCCAGATAGTTTTCACCTGTACTTCCTGAGTCTCAAAGGGCTACAAAAAATGGATCAATGTAGACCAGAAGGTACAAATCTGGAGGATTTTTTTTTGTTTGTTTTGTTTTGTGAATGTGCTATCCAATATCACCCGGGGGCGTCGTTCGCAAAGACGTCCCAGACACGGTAAGGCCGTGGAAATCTTTCGGGGTTAACGTTTTAGGGGTCATCACGCTCGACGATAAAGAGAACAACGCCCGTTCCTTGCCCTCTTGGCCTCCCGTGCTCGCCGTACATCCATCTCGAGCAAAAACGACGACGTCCCGGATTATCTTGTACTGACATTTTACAAACCAAGCACATATCTTACAGGCGAAAGGGTCGTTTCATGTGATGGTGTATTAGTTAGACACTGTGACGGCTAGTTTCTTTCCAGAGAATAAAAAGAAAACTTTTGATTGCAATGACTTCCGTGGCGTATTTTCCGCACGTAGCCAGTTGAAGGATTCAAGGAACGACGCCGCTCGATTGCAGAATGCATGTATGTTCTTCCTTTCGTACGCGTCGAAAACGAAATTACCTCAATTCTACTAAATGTTCTTAAATCTGAAACAGCGATAGGGTGAGATCTTTCAATGTGCACACAAAGCGTACGTTGTTTTCCCGTGCTCACTTGTTTTATGACAAAGAAATAAAACAAAAAGTCAGAAAAACAGTTCCCTTTGGCGGCATCGTGCGGGAGCGTCAGTTTACAATCACGGAAATATAGAAAAAAACATGCTTTTTCCATCTGGACTTTCCTGAATTCGCAGTTATTAGATTCCACTTTGTCGTTCCACGTGTTCAAGTACAGAGACACGAAACGCCGTTTCGCGTCCAACCAGGTGTGCAAAAAATACATATAATAAACAAATTAACAGTATATACATGGTATGTTATTGATTTACAGACTGTGTACCATGAATGCATTTTTCATGCTAATATGTGCACTAAATGGCAGGAACTATGGATTTAATTTACAAGAGGAAATGCACAGATGATAAGTTATGCTAATCACAAATCAGAATCAGAATACTAAAACTTGCTTTTTGTGGAAGCAGCTCCTGCTACAGAGTCAAATAGGGAAAGAATCGAACACGACTATAAAGATAAAGAATAAAAATAGCGAATAATAAAAATAAAATAGCAAGAACAGTAAAGAAATTAAAACAAAAGTAAAGGTATGAAAAAATATTTGTAACCTGTATACATGTGTATTTACAAATACATGTGTGCAGTTAAAATTCTCATTAAATAGTGCATTGAACCGGGGTGTCAAACTCATTTTGGTCCACATACGGCCAAATTTGATGTCAAGGGGGCCGGACCAGTAAAATCATAGCGTAATTATCTAGAAGTAAGTCCAAATGTTTCCTTTGTTTTAGTGTAAAAGAGAACAGGTTAATGATAAAAATCTTTATATGTAATGAACTGTTCCTTTGAAAAATTAGGGCGATGAGGGTGTCCAACGGAAAAGCAGGTACTTTTCTAAAAATACGTAAAAATGCTATTTACAAACCCGCCATCCTGCCATCTGCTGTGAGTTCTGAGTCACATTGTTGTGCCATGTTGCTAACATTGACTAAAACATTGCACCCCTAGCAGAAAATATAGGAACTGTATTTCTATTTTTAAAAAGTAGTTGATGTATTTTGCTAAACTGTATAAGTTATGTTTCTGTATTTTTTCAAATTGTAAATGTATTCCACAGGCCGGATCGGACCCCCTGGCGGGCCGGTACCGGCCCACAGCCCATACGTTCGATACCCCTGGTACAGATAAATATAGACAGTAGCCACCTAGGGTTACTAAACTAGTGTAGGAGTGCATGTATGTTCACTACTTTCCCTCCAGTCCATCAAAGCAGAATGAAATTAAAGGAAACAAGACCTTTTTATATATTGAAAAAATGGTGAGACAGGGGTGAGTCCAAGGTGGAGGTGGGAGTGCATGAGGCACCTTTCTTTGGAGGTTCTCAGTCATCCAGGTTATGGTGAATTCTTGTCGAAATCTTCTGGTCTTGGCAACTGGACTTGAGTTTCTTCACTTGAAGACGCTTCAGCCCTCATCCCAGAGACTCCTTCACTTGTAATGACCAATGGGGAGTTTCTGAATATAACCGCCAGGGTTTTTGGTGGATCGAGGTCGGGGGTCGGCAACCCGAGTGGCTTGGGAAAATAACTTATCAATATTTAATTGACGTGCATTTTATTTGTGTTAGTTCCTTTTTTTTAATGTTAGTTCTAAGTTGGAAGATTATTGTGATCTTGATATATTAAAATAAAATTATATTTATTATTTTTCGCCGCTCAAAATAAATGTCACACTCATAGAAGCCGGTATAGTCCCTATTTGCAGATGCTGTGCGCAGAAGTTCAGGAGCAGAAGTTCCATTAACCGAGTAAAATAAATATTTATGGAGATATTTTCCAAATATTTATTTCTTATTGTTTACTGACGCAGTGATTTTTTTTCCCAATTTATTTTTAAAATTCAGGTCAAAGCTACGCTACACGCTCTGAAAGCCCATAGCTCAAAATGTTCAAAATGTGTTCATTCCATAAATAAAAATTCAATTTTCTTTATAGCACTTTGTGAATTTCATAAGCAACACACTACACACTTGTTTATACAAAGAGTAAAGGTAATAAAAAGCAATATATACAGTAGTACCTTTATTTTAGACGTCAACAATAATTTGCGGCTCCCGGTGTTTTCTTTTCCATGGAAACCGGGTCCAAATGGCTCTTTGGGTGTTGAAGGTTGCCGACCCCTGGTCTAGATTATAGTGGCTTGTTGGTCTGCAGAAACTAGGTGTAAGGGAGTTGTTATGATAATGATAATAATTGTTATATTGTTATGCGAATGTTTCATTAGCATATCTAGTTTCTGCAGATCAACTCTTCTATTTACACAAGTTACATTCAGAAAACTCTCCATGGGTTATTGGAACTGAAGATGAAAACATTATGCATACATATATCTGGTACAATAGGGATAATAATCCAGTGATAGGATAAACAATAAACTCTTTGCTACTTTGCATAATTTTCAATGAAACATATCATGCAACATTTATTGACCTTACACTGATATTGATTATAACCCAATGATAGAATATACAATATGCTCTGCGGGATTCACTTTATATGAAAACCAAACAAATCACACACACACACACACACACACACACACACACACACGCACACACACGTAAAAGCATGGGACAACGAAATACAGTTTAGCATCTAACCAGAAGTTCAAAAAGCAGCAGGTGCAGACATAACAATAATAATACAGCTGCTACTTTACTACTACTACTACTACCATTTTTAATTAAAATAAACAATAACAATAAAAATGATGATAATAATAATGATGATGAATAACGATAATACGTCAATGACACTGCGCCACTTTGCATTACTTTCAGTGCAAATGTATCAAATAAATAAATAAACACCATTATGATAATAATCCATCAACGTTGCTTAAAAAAGATTAAATGAATTTCATAAAATCAAAAGAAATATACAAGATTAAAAAAAAAAAAACGAATTCGAGCGTTGATATTGCGGCACCGCAACCGGAAGTAGTGATCGCTGCACACACTCTACTTCCGGTTGGGGGGCGGCGGCGTCGAGACGGAGAAGAGGAAGAAGAAGTCGAAGACGAGGACCGAGAACCGGCGGTCGACGGGAATTCAAGCGACGGATGGCGGCGCCTCAGCGGAGACCGACCGCGGACGTGGTGAGAATCCCCGGGGGCGGAGGACGGAGCTCCGAACCCCGGGTTCATTTCCTCCACTTCCATCCGTTAAGCCGCCGCCGGAGGAGGGACCGTAACGTCCAGGGCTTTGGACGGCTGCTCCCGCTTCCCTTCCCCTCCGAGTCGGTCTCCTCGGCGATGTTTTCCCGGTGATTCCGGCACGGATGTACGGTTTTCATCGGTGTTTCCGCGGCGTTGCATCCGGTCGAAGGCTCCGGCCGTCGGTTCCCCCTCGGCGGAGGCTCCCCCTCCCTCCCCCCGGCCCGATGCTAACCTGCCCCGGGGATCTGGAGCGGTGATCACCCAACAAAAACTAGCTAAACAAGACTCTCTATTACGCCCAAAATGTATATTTATCCTTCCATTTACTTCCATTATTTATATTATTTACACCTTTATTTGTTTCTCGAGGGAAAAAAAAAACCTCATTTATATCGTTATATAAATATATTATTTTGTAAAACTGAAAATGACTATTTGCACTGCACGTTATATAATATGTGTAAATCCACAGCGGTCTACAGTTCCATTTTATTTTGTTTTTGTTTTCATGTATTTTATTTCATCTTTATCTAATTTTATTATATTTTTTTATTCAGTTTAATTTTGCAACTTTTTTTTTACTATACACATTTGTATTCACATCTCACAACACTGCACACAAGATCTTTGTATTCTCCATATATATTATATTATATTGTTTTAGTTTGTCGTATAGTATTAGTATTTAAATTCCCTATGCCCGAGCCATGCAGATATTCTTAGACTGGGATTATATTCTGTTGTACTTGTTTTCCTTGTATAAACTTTGTTCTTTCTCCATTGAAAACCATCTATTCTATTTGATTTGAAGAAAAAAAAATCGTATTTTTATTTCCTTTTCTAATCCTCTTTCCAAGTAGTATTGAGAAAAATTGCATGTGGACATATGTTTGAAAGTTACAAAAACATTGATATCCTTTTATTCTTTCACAAGAACCATATATTTATCATGTTTAAACGCAGCTATCAAATGTTATTTCCACTTTTTATTTCTCTGGATCTGCTGCTGTCCCACGTAGAGACGCCGCCCCGCCTCTCGCCGCTGACAGGAACCGGATCCAGCCGTGGGACGCGGGGACGAGGCCGTCATGGCCGCAAAGCAGCAGAGACCCGCGCCTGCGTCGGACAACTCGGCCGAGGCCAAAAGGACGGAGATGCGAGCCAATGAGAAGAAATGCTGTAAGTGATCGGCGTGAGGGGGGAATGATCTTTCAATCGCGTTTCTGCTCCGTCATTTGTTATGGGTGTAAAGGTGACACGGGACACCAGTCGCTTCCAGCCAGCCGTGACTCACCTTTCGTGCACACACAGTGTGCGGGGCGGGTGCGGCAGCGAAAATGTCGCGGTGTCACTCGCCCCCTTTCCTTGAATTTGTGTTTCGCCGCATCGGACTCACGACCGCGGCTCGATTCACATTCGACTTTGAGCGCGAAACCCTAAACCCTTCTTTTTGCAGACGTCAGGCTGTTTTTAGAATCACCAACTCGAGTCTGCTCTTGTCCGATTCAGCTGATAATGGAAAAGCACCGGGGGGACGGGGGGGCGGGGTCTTTTGAATATTTTCCATTTCACGTTGGAAGTCAACGAGGTTAACCTGGATTACTTAATGCAGTTGCTAAGCAGCCAGACGGAGGAACATTAACCTGCAGATGGGAGCTCGCCGCTGTGTGACAAAAATGTAAAAGCACAGGTGAACCAGCGGGGAACATACCGGTCTCTCGCCCGTGTGCGCACATACCTCTGCACGTGCATGCAAGAGCATGCAAGTTATTTGTATATGGGTGGGATGCAGATATATAGCCAGTAAATGCCATATATTTATTACTTTTTAATTTTATTTTACTCTACATAAAATAAAATGTACATTTTATTTACATTTCTATTCACCTTTAATTTAATTCAATTTAATTAATTAGATTTTTTATTTTATTTTATTTTTTGTTACTTTATTTTAGATATATAGCCAGTAAATGCTATAGATATATAGCAGATATATAGCCAGTAAATGCTATATATTTATTACTTTTTAATTTTATTTTACTCTACATAAAATAAAATGTACATTTTATTTACATTTCTATTCACCTTTAATTTAATTCAATTTAATCAATTAGATTTTTTATTTTATTTTATTTTTTGTTACTTTATTTTAGATATATAGCCAGTAAATGCTATAGATATATAGCAGATATATAGCCAGTAAATGCTATATATTTATTACTTTTTAATTTAATTTTACTCTACATAAAATAAAATGTACACTTTATTTACATTTCCATTCACCTTTAATTTAATTCAATTTAATTAATTAGATTTTTCATTTTATTTTATTTTATTTTATTTTATTTTTTGTTACTTTATTTTCTACATACATAGATGTTAGATTTGTTACCCCATGTGCCCTTGCCCGCATTGCAAGGAAGAAGAGACATTTTGTGTCCTCGCTGTGAAATCAGATACAAGAGGAGACTCTATATTCACTCGGTGGCATTTTACGGATGTTAATGTGAATATATTTATATTCTGCATAGAAAGATAGAGTGTATTATATTGATCCCAAAACTGTGGAATTCTAAGGGCAGCAGCTGCAAAACAGGAAAAGACGTCCTGCACAAGGAACAAATCAAAATAGGATCATGAGCACTTAAAGAAAAACTGTTCATATTCTAAAAGATATATAAAAACAAAATTATAATTACAACTATGTGCAGTCATGTATGGAAAGAGGAAAGACACACAAAGAATATATATCCAGTCAAATTACCGATTGCACCCAAAAGTTATATTATCATTATTATAAATATATATATATATATATATATATATATATATATATATAAACATATTAATGGTAATAATAATAATATCAGTAATAATAATAATAATGATAATGGCAATAATGATAATGTATTTTTATTAAATATTGGGCAGCATTTTTTTTAAACTGTTTCAGTAAATGGCACCTGTGTGTGTGTGTGTGTGTGTGTGTGTGTGTGTGTGTGTGTGTGTGTGTGTGTGTGTGTGTGTGTGTGTGTGTGTGTGTGTGTGTGTGTGTGTGTGTGTGTGTGTGTGTGTGTGTGTGTCTGCAAACGGCAGCTTGGGCGTCCTACATGACCAACTCCCCGACCATGATCGTGATGATAGGATTGCCCGCCAGGGGGAAAACCTACATGTCCAAGAAGCTGACGCGCTACCTCAACTGGATCGGCGTGCCGACCAAAGGTCAGTCCGGAGGAGGACGCCAAAGATTTGGGTCCTTGAATGCATCGTGTTATGTAACGTCATGTGATATTTGTCTTTTGTTGCCGTTTTAGAAACTTGTTTCTTATCGTCTTCCGTTATAGAGGAGCGACTCCAGTTTAAGTAGTTTGCACTTTTTGCCAAGATGGCCGTATTTGGCGAGGTGAAAATGTGTGAGGGCGTTGTTTGAACCGTTAGCGTTAAATGCAAATGAACTATTTCATGAAATGTTTGATTGAAAATGGCATACTTTTCATGTCTTAACAAAGATCACAAATCTAAAGTTTATACCAAATCATTCTGTTTCTCGTATTTGAATACCATATAAAATGAGGGGGAAAAAAATCAGAAATATGAAACATATCTAGGTTCATTTGAAACATTACATATTATTCACTATTAAATGCTCACTATAGACTTCTGAATAATATCACTGTTAGTGTTATTTTCTTATTCACATGTTTGAAATTTACAAGTAAAATAACATGAATCCTTGTATTACTTCTTGCCAAAGAGGAGAAATGCAGTGTTTTTCAATTTTAGACTCAGATCAAAAACATGAAAAAAAAAATGGCTGCTGGAGCCAATTGGATTTTATTTTCGTTTTTTTATGACAGAGGCTGCGGGCCGCTATAAATTTCAACACGGGCCACATTTGGCCCGCGGGCCGGACTTTGGTCATGCCTGATATAAAGACATGCAACCACTCTTTCATTCACGGCTAAAATGAATAAATGACTATATGTGTACTGTAAATTCTGACATACAAGCCGCAGCTTTGAGAACTGAGGCTTTTACAAAGATGCGGCTAATTTTTGGATTTTTAAAGGGTGATTACAGCAGCTTCTTTCCGCCAAAACGCCGTCACAGCGGACAAATGAAACTGTTTGGGCAAACTCTCACATTCACGGTAATTCTTCAGATAAGCCATTTTAAGTGTTTTGCACACACACCAATCATGAAAAAGACGCGCAGAAATGCATTGGATGCGGATGTCAAGTTGAAAGCGATCAGTCTGGCCGCCCAAGAAGGAAATAGAGCTGCTGCACGGAAATTCAGCATCTGTTATGAAAAAAAAAGCATTTGCTTTATATACTGGTAGTTGATGTTACTGTCATTTATTTGATTAAAAGTTTTCCTAAAAAAATCTTTCCTGTAACAGCTTATTGAGATGAGATGAGACGAGAACAACTTTATTTATCCCGAAGGAAATTGTTGTGCCAGAGTTTCAAGTAAAAAACATAACAGTAATAGATAATAGAAGAAAGGAGGAAGAATAAAAAATACAATGAAATATGAATTGTCTTAACTGTTAACTGTAACTGCAAAGATTGAAGATTATTGCATTAATGATTATTGCATTAATGCATATTGCATAATGCATATTAATGCATAATTATTGCATTAATATCTTATGTTTTAACGGGGACACCTGCAGCTTATAGACAAGTGCAGCTTATCTATGTACAATTTCTTTTTTCTCTCAAAAAGTAGTAGATGCGGCCTATATAAAGGTGCGCTCTATAGTCAAGAATGTACGATACATAAATTATAAGCATATAAGCCGCAGGTGTCCACGATGTAACATGAGATATTTTCACTGAAAGATGTAATATTTAAACTTTTGGTTATATAGAAACCGGCCGTATCCACAAACACGTACAGGGAATGCTTTTTTTCCAAACAGTGGCTGTAACACGGCCAAAGAAAAGTCCATCCATTTTCTATCCCCGCTTTGTCATACTTGGTCTTCCTCCTGCGCACTAAACCGTTAAAGTCGTCTTCTTCGGCATCGGAATCGAACGGCCTCAGATTTCATGATGATTTCATCGGTCCGATGTGACGAGACAAAATGTTTTGGCGACGGGAAGCTCGTTAGCCCACCAAAAATACATAAGTTAACCGCATTGTTGTTTAAGCGGCAGCGTTCAAAGCACGGGGAAATAAAAGTAGTCTGGAAATGACGGTGTATCAGAGTCACGCCACCGTCCCGTGACCTTCAGCCACGTTCAGGTAAGAGTGTTGCGTTGAAGGCTGAGCTGATGGGATGAGTCAGTGTTGTGTCAACACTACTGTTTGTAGTTTACGGCGTCACACAAAGGCCGTGAAGTAGAATGGCGGGCGAGACCAAGGTCACCTCCTCGGGCTACCCTGACCCCCCCCCTCCCCCGGCTCTCTCTGCAGTGTTTAACCTTGGCGTGTACAGAAGAGAAGCGGTGAAGTCCTACAAGTCCTACGACTTCTTCAGACACGACAACGAGGAGGCCATGAAAATCCGAAAGTGAGTGGAAAATGTGTTTTCTCAAGTGCCATGTCATTTTAGTAGTGTTCATGGAGGAGTGTTCAAGTCCAAACCATCTCTGTCATCCCATTGTCTCGGTCATACATGTCCTGCACCCCTGTGACAAATTCTTCCTGTCCTTTGGGCTTTTCCATTCAGGGTTGGCCACAGCGAATCAACCTTCTCCATCTAATCCTGTTCTCTGTAACCTTCTCTATATTTGTCATTTCACTTATTTTCATGATAAAGCTTGCATTGTCAAAGGTGGCGACCAACTGGAGCACGGTGTTCTGTATCCTGGGCTCTGATTGGCTCAGCGACCGTAGCATCATTCCCTGCATCTTGGCAGAGGAAGATGCTAACTGTCGTAGAAAAAGTGCAACTTCTCGACATGTTAGAGCAAGTGTGGGAAGTGTTTCTAAGAGTACGAGTGTGGAAGAAGCTTTATGATAAATATCCAGTATGGTCGTGGATTTTCGTCGGTGAGAGCGGTCAAAGTCGTCTTACAAGCGTTGCAGCCGTCAAGAAGACAAGACATAGAAAGAAATCCTGGTGAAACAGCGTGCCATCACCCAAACGTCGGGATTTCTTTCTCCGTGATGACGCCGATGCACGTTAACGCTGCCACGTTTGTCCGTTCCCCCCCGCAGACAATGCGCTCTGGTCGCTCTGCAGGACGTCAAGACCTACCTCAACGAGGAAGGCGGGCAGATCGCCGTAAGCCCCGAGACCCGAACTCAAGATCACCGCGTGACCCGTTTTCTCCGTGAACCCGAACCGGTTTCTGTCTCGCAGGTCTTCGACGCCACCAACACCACCAGAGAGAGGAGGGAGCTCATCCTCGCTTTTGTCAAGGAAAACGCGTACAAGGTCAGATCCAAACCGGACGAACCCAAGAAGCGACCGGAGTCCACGCAGATTTATCACTTCCTCTCCTCCTTCAGGTCTTCTTCGTAGAGTCCATATGCGACGATCCGGATGTCATCGCGGCGAATATCATGGTAAGCGATGTATCCCCTCCTAAAAGGGGGGGGAGTGAACTTCTCGGTCCGCTGGTGGCAACCATCTCCGCTCCGTCTCCCAGGACGTGAAGGTGTCCAGCCCAGATTACCCGCTGAGGGACAGAGAAAGCGTCATGGGCGACTTCCTGAAGAGGATCGAGTGCTACAAAGTGACCTACCAGCCTCTGGACCCGGACGAGCACGACAAGTAAACGCCCGAGCTGCGCGTCTCGCTTTCAGAAAGCAAAACAAAGAGCTCTTCTGCAAAATAATCCCAAGATCCCAGCGCTCCTAGTCGACAACATGCGCTTGCAGATGTTGTCCACCAGGGGGAAACAGGAGCCAGTTTTAATCCAAACCCTCGCCCCGTCCCTCCGATCCGCCTTTTTATTTCTAATTCTGAAACTCTCCTCAGAGACCGAGGTCGTCTGCGCGTCTTCACGAAGGCCGACATTTCAAAATATTCTCTCAGCTCCCACCGAACAGCTCAAAAATCTAGTTTTTTTTTTTTTTTTTTTTTTTTATCTTATCCAAAACTAAAGAATGAGAATCAGAAAAACTTAATTCTTACCCCGAGGGACAATCTAGGGGGAGCATGGGGCAGAAGCATCAAAATTGTCAAGAATTATCAAGAATAACATTAAAAATAAATAAAATCAAATCAATTAAAAACAATAATATTAATACTAATATTAATTAATATAATAATACTAATATTAATAATGATGATAATAGTTATAATACATAATAATACATAATTTATAATACATAACAATATATATAATACATAATTTGTATTAATAATAATACAAATAAAAAAATATATATATAATGTATATATATATACATATATATATATACACACAAACTACGGGCTGATCCAATAGATATATATAGATATATATATATATCTATATAGATATATATGTAATTTGTTTGTATAATTGTATATATATATATATATATATATACATATATATATATACACACAAACTACGGGCTGATCCAATATATATATATATATATATATATATATTGGATCAGCCCGTAGTTTGTTTTTCCACATTAATTTTGAGTGCGACTCCAAATCCAGACCTCCATGGGTTCTTATATTTGATTTCCATTGATATTTGATTTTCCATTGATCATTTTGGTGTGATTTTTGTTGTCAGTACATTTATCTATGTAAAGAACAAAGTATTACATGAGAATGTTTTATTCAATCGGATCTAGGATGTGTTATTTTAGTGTTCCCTTAAGTTTTTAGAGCAGTGTATGTCATGAGCGGGAAACTGCAATTTCCTTCGGGATTAATAAAGTTCTTATTCTTATTCTTATTACACCGGACAGGATGAAGGTTGTCTTTCTCCACTGGGTTTTTGCAGCGGAGTCGGAGACTGAACAATATCACGGATTGTAAAAGAAAATATATTAAATAACAAAAAAAAAAGATCACCCCCTCGCTCTGAGGTGTGTTAATACGGGGGAGAAGATTAGCTGTTGATCGTTTTGGATCCTGGAAGCCGCCGGCACAGGCTGTCCTCGTCCGATAAATTAAATCTCAATATTGACAAAAAGCCTCCTGGAAGAGATAACCGAGGCCTTGTGCTTCTCAAACACGAGCCCGACGGGACGGAGCATGACGGGAAAAACTTGAAATCACAAAATGTGGAATCAGGAAGAAATGATGTTCCCTTTTCTGCGCCTACAGATCATGAATGAATAAAATGGCAAACAAGCCATGATCAAGCCTTAATAAGAGGCGCATTCATTTGTCCTCTCAGGTCCGGACGCTACATTTCCTTCCCAAATTAAAGGTCCGAATTTATCCGGCTTGTGTCTTTAAGCCGACCGACGCTACGTCCACATTCTCCTGTGGTTTCGATAATATTAACCGTCAATAAAGCACTTTTAAATAAAAGTAGTCCCAGGCTGATAAATTCAAGGCCTTTATTTCGGATGAATGAAAACAGGAACGTCTGAGTAAAATTAATTTAAAGATGACAGTCGACAAACTCTTCCCCTTGAATTAAAGACGTCTTTAGAGAACGATCATTAAAATGTGTCTGTTTTAGGAAAGAACATGCGCAAGCAGAGCGTTGACTAAACACCTTTATCTCCTTTTTCTTAAATTCAAGGTTCCGCTGTAAAAAAAGAAGCAAAATTTTCCAAGTAAAAAAAGATATCTGAAGAATCTTCACAAAACAATCAATAAATATTGTCTGTTTGAGGAAAAAATGCAAACAGAGCTTTGGAAACCTCCTTTACTCTAAATTCTTTTTTTTTTTTTTTAATTGTCCAAAAAAATCCATTATACCTTTAGCGAACGTTGCTTTTGTAAATGTTTGCGCGATGAGTCGGGTAAATCTGTCGCACCAGAGACGGGTCACGGGTCCGGACAGAATCGAGTACGGAAAAGGTAGCGGCTTATAGTCCGGAAATGACGGTACCTTCTGTTTTCCCCTCGACCCCCAGAAACCTGTCCTTCATCCAGGTCATCAACGTCGGCCGCCGCTTCCTGGTCAACCGCGTGCAGGACTACATCCAGAGCAAGATCGTCTACTACCTCATGAACATCCACGTGCACTCCCACTCCATCTACCTCTGTCGGCACGGCGAGAGCCACCACAACCAGGAGGGACGCATCGGCGGAGACGCCGAGCTGTCGGACAGAGGCAGACAGGTGGCCGTACGATTGCGACCTCCGTGTCGGCGGCGGGCGGATTCCAGCCCTCTCACCTGAAATGTTCTCCCCGCTAGTTCGCAGCGGCGCTGAAGGGTTTTGTGGAAGAGCACCATCTGTCAGACCTGAAGGTCTGGACCAGCCAACTCCGACGCACCATCCAGACGGCGGAGGAACTCGGGGTTCCCTACGAGCAGTGGAAGATCCTCAACGAAATAGACGCGGTACGTCTTTTCCCTTTACTCGTAGGGGGCCGACTCGCAAGAGAGTGTGTGCTGAGTGCGTCGCCGCCTTGTGCTTCAGGGAGTGTGCGAGGAGATGACCTACAAAGCCATTGAGGAAACCTACCCGGAAGAGTTCGCCATGAGGGACCAGGACAAGTATCACTACCGCTACCCTGGAGGAGAGGTAACCGCAACACAGTACGTCCCGGTATCTCGCTCACAGCTGAGTTCCGTAGCCAACCGGGTGCTTTTTCTTGCGCGTCCAGTCCTACCAGGACCTCGTGCAGCGTTTGGAGCCGGTGATCATGGAGCTGGAGAGGCAGGGCAACGTGTTGGTCATCTGCCACCAGGCCGTCATGCGTTGCCTGCTCGCCTACTTCCTGGACAAGAGCGCAGGTGAGGGGACAACATGGGTTTCCCAAAGACTCGAGTCCCTGGAGTACCTCAGGGGACCGTCAGCTTCGCGATGTGAGTGGTGACGGGGCCTCCTCTAGTTCCCGATACGTGTCTCAGGTCGGGTCGAACCATCTCGTACCTTTCAAACCGTCTGTTTTGAAAGGTATGACCATCTGTTTTACCGTTTAGCGAAATAGTGCAGACAGGCTTATTTAGGCCCGTTTAAATCCCGGCGTATCCTCGGGACGTTTAACTGGATTAGGCTCAGGAGGGCCTCGTGTCTGCGGGCCGTCTCAGAATAGTGCCGTTTTAATTACAGAGACGATTTAGCTTTTTAAAAGCCCGGGAGCTCTGGACAAGTCCATCCCGAGAAGGCGACCGGAGAAAGAAACGCGCCCAGACGGTTCAGTTAGTTCCCGAGAGCCGCGTTTGCAGTCCTGCACTGCTCCCCGCTGATTTTAACCACAGTTTCCATAGAAAGTTGAGCTCTGCCGGATCTGCCAAAGCGTCTAGGGGGAGTGGTGGAACAGTGTCTGAGAGAAGTGAACCTACAATGTCCCACTGTTCCCATATTCTCCTTTACGGTGATTTAATATCTATTAAAGGTCACGGTTAGATCTCCACGGAGGGCTGTTAGGGAGGGGTTGCACTTTACTAGTTTGTTATTCTGTGCACTTGCTTAATTTGCGAGTGGGCGTACTGGGTGGAAGAACTTGGGCCCGGTGGTTTCGGAGTGGAAAGTCCTGTTCAGACGGCGAAGTGGGCGCTGGGCGGGGCGTGGATTCGTGCCAGTCAGCAGAGGAAGCGGTCAAACCACGTTGGCGATGGCGAATGTCATCCTCCTGAAGGACATTTAAAGTCCAGACAGCACCTTATGTAATGCGCTGCTTTTGTTGTTGTTGTTTGGCACAGATGATCTGCCGTACTTAAAGTGTCCCCTTCACACCGTCCTCAAACTCACCCCGGTGGCGTACGGTGAGTTTGCACACTGTTCCTCCAGGACCACTGAGCTCATAGGAAAAAAGCATTTTGACATCTTGACATCTTCTCCGTTCCACCCTCTTCAAGGTTGCAAAGTGGACATGTTTGACCTGAAGGTGGAGGCTGTCAACACTCACAGGGACAGACCCTTAGTAAGTTTGGCCGTCGCGTCGCGCTCCGACAAGCTGCCGCCGTCACGTCTGGACCGGCGATTTTCTTTAAAGGTCACAACAAAATTTGTTATTAGTTATGAAAGACGCATTCAAGAGAGAAACATTTCTGCTGTCCGAGAACCTGAAAACAGAAGCCGAAGCACGTCGGGTTTTTTCTGCGCTCTTGAGTTGTCCCGCTAAAGCATCCCTAGCACGGCTAACGCCGAACACACTCGCCCACCGTTCCCACATTGTTCCCGGATATTTCCACGAGCTGGGGTGGAGCAGTTCACCGTCGAGTCAGACGCTATTTATAAAGCGCCAGATCACAACACTGGACCACACTCTTTAAAAACAATTCACAGAATCCAACATTTTCCCCCATGAGCTAGCAACTTTGCGCCGGCGAGTGAGGAAACGCGGAACCTGCGCAATGTGGGCGGCCGTCTGCCTCGACCTGTCGAGGTTTGAAAAAAAAAGAGCAAGAAAAATAAATCGAAAGTAAGAATGTGATAGAGATAACCGGCACTGGTGACCTATTACAACTAATGTCATTACGCTAACAATTACGTGCTAATAGCTGAAGTGCTATAACACGAGTTTTAATATTTGTTGAAGATTGAAGAATTAAAAATGGAGGCCTTCTGCCTCAACCGGTCAGGGCAAAAAGAAAGGTGAGAAGGACAGAGCAACGGAAAATAAGAGTGATGCTGTATGCTACCAATAACAGCTACATGCTATTAGCTGATGTGCTATGATAATCCACTATTGAGCGCACCTGAATATAAGGTGCACCGGCTAACGATAAATGAAGTCCGGAAGTTAAGCCGCTCCTTTTTTCACACACTTTGAGAACCGCGGCTTTTACAACAATGCGGCTAATTTTTTGATTTTTAGTTGTTAATTACAGTAGCTTCCTTCCGCTAACACCATCACAGTGGACAAATGAAACTGTTTCGGCAAACCGGCTCGCATTTACGATAATTCTTCGGATCAGCCGGTTTGCACTTTCTGTACGCACGCCCATCATGAAAAAGATGCACAGAAATGCATTTGTCGAAGAAAAAAAACGAGCTGCTGCACGTAAGTTCGGCACCTGTTCTGGCAAAAAAAAAAAACATTCGCGTATTGTACCGTTAGTTGTAGATGTTACCGTTAAACAACAAGTTTTCAAAAAATCTTTCCCTTAACATCTCGCTGCGGTATCTGTTCCAACGGGGACATCTACAGCTTATTTATGTACATTTTCTTTTCCCTTTTAAAAATTAGTAGGTGCGGCCTATATAAAGGTGCGCCCTATAGTCCGGAATTTACAGCACATATAAAGGCCGCACTTGTGCATAAGCCTCAGGTGTCAAGATATCTACACAGAAACATTTTTAATTACTTTTAATTAAAAACATCCACAAATGCGTACTGAAAACACAGATGATGAAAAAGGTGAATAATAAACAACCACGTCCTCGTCTTCCTCCTGCTCACTAAAACCGTTAAAGTCGCCTTCTTCGCCGTCGGAATTGAACGGCCTCGGAATTTCTCGCGAGGCTTAATGTTTTGGCGGCGTGAAGCTAGTTAGCCAGAGCTAGCTTAGATGAACGCCAGAGCTGATAGACGTCCTTTAACTGTTATTTGACATCCAAACGCTGCCGTCGAAGTTTGGGAGTCTGCGCCCCGATTATTTCTCACCCGGCGCCACGTTCTGATTGCAGCAGAAGGGACAAACGTCAAGTCCCGGGTGAGCGAGAAAGGTGGAACCCCAGAGCTCCCAGGGACGGAGTCAAAAGATGGTACTCGGACGGACACAAAAACAAATGTGTGATGAGGAGCAGGAGTAGGGCGGAAAGAAGATGAGAGGTAAACCAGGTGAGGAGGAGGAAGAGGGACAAAATGTGTTGAAGTTGAAGAAGTCAGGAGCAGAGGAGGATCGTTCGATCGCAGGAACCTCACTGTTTGATTGGAGAACATCTCCAGGACAACAGCCTGATAAAAGATTAGCAAGAACAGGGCTAATCGGGTCTGCTGGTGAGTCAGTCTGTTCTGCCGGCTCATATCAGAACAAAATATGTTCGCCCAACATTGCTGCTATCTTTTGATGAGCGAATACGGGTAGAATATTCTGGGACGGATTCAAGTATTCCTTGTCTTTACGGCCTTTTCGGCATGAGGAAGACGTCCCATATCTTTGCACATGACTGCGGTCGGGACACGTCTCAACACAGTCCAGTGTTCGTGACAAAGCGCTTTGATTTCTAAATCCTTCCCCGGCATACAGGGTTTAATAAGAGTAAATAAAACACGATTCTTATTTGAAACCCTCGATTAAAACCTACCAGTGCAGTACGAGCGCGACAGATGGACTATTTTCCCCAGGAATGTTGATAGAACAAGGTCAGACAGAGCTGCCTTGTCTAGAAAAAGCATACGACAGGGTGCCAAGACAGGAACTTTGATTGCGTGAGGAGGTCTGGGGGTGGCAGAGAAGTGCGTCAGAGCGGCGCAGGACATGTATGCTTAGCTGTGAGCCAGTGGTGAGGTGTGACGTCCCTGTGTCGGAGGAGATCAGGGCGGAGGTGGGCTCAGGGATCAGCTCTGTGCCCCTTCTGGTTTGCTATGGTGACGGACACACTGACAGATGAGGTTGGCCAGGAATCTCCATGGATCGTGATGTTTGCAGAAGACATCGTGATGTCAATGCAGGGATTAGGTGGAGCAACATCTAGGGAGGTGAGAAGGAGAGGGACAAAGATTAGCTGGAGCAAAAAGAATGCGTGTGTGTGAACGAGCGATACCCAAGAGGGATGGCGAGGCTACAGGAAGTGAAGATAAAGAAGTCAACAGTCCAGGGCAATGCAGATTATGGCGAGGAGGTGGAGTAACATGTCCAAGCAGGTTGGAATGGTTGGAGAAGAGTGTCTGGGGTGATAGAAGAGCATCAGCCAGAATGAAAGGGGCAGAAGATGGAGGTTAGAACAGCCATGTGGTCTGGTTTGGAGACACTGAGGAAGGTCGCAGAGATGAGTTTTTGAAGCTTCTCTTCAGGAGGGAGGAGGACGGAGTGGATTAGGAACAAATCCATAGAGGGACAGCACATCTTAGATCTACACCCGGTCTCGGGTCGACACCGGGAATTTATTTGGAACGAATCCTGAGGTCACCGAATCAGCCCAGGAGAATATTTGTGGTCGGTATCTCTTGTGGTTCATCGTTCTCTTGTGCCCCTCCAGAGAAATACTTCTGAGGTTGCTCTCAGTCATCACAAACATTGTGCAAGTGAAACCCCCTGGCATCGAAAGGGGCCGGGTGTTGAAGTTTGGTCCTTGCTAGAACCCAGGGAGGTCTCCCTACGCACTTCCGAAGCCTTCTTTTCCAGGCTGACGAGCCAAAACACGTCTCTCTAATGTGACAAATTGTTTTTTAAAGAGGCAGAGTCTCAACCGCAGACACACCTGGTGTCAGTTTATTACATCAAACCCAAAACAAACCTCTGATTGATTTACGCCCTTCATTTACAGCACTTTAGAAGAGTCCACGTGAGTCCTTCAACAAGAAGGGTAGAAAAGGAGGTCTTTTTGTGTGGACTCTCCATGCTCTCCCTGCGTCTGCCTGGGGTTCCTCAGGATTCTCCTCCTGGCAGGTGGTTCACTGGAGCCCCTAAACTTTCCAGATATCAGAATGAGAGGGTGAAATGTTGTTTCTCAATGACATGGATGGGAGGGGGCATAGTTGTATTTCTCAATATGGCATGTCAATCAGAGGGTGAAGAGTTGTATGTCTGTGAGGCCTGAGAGTGAATGTCGTATGTCTATGACGGGTGAATGAGAGGGGGAAGAGTTGTATGCCTCAAAATGAAGCGAATGAGAGGTTGAATGGTTGTATGTTGTCTTCTTCTTCTCCAGTTCATCTTCTCCATCTCACCTTATTCTCTGTATCCTCCTCTCTCACACCAAGTAACTTCATATCCTCTCTTGAAGATCCATGAATCTTCTCTTTGGTCTTCCTCTAGACCTCCTGCCTGGCGGCTCCACCTTCAGCAACCTTCTACCCAGATCTTCACCATGGTTTGGACATGAACAGAAGAGTGTCCATGTCCAAACCATCTCAGTTATCACTTTGTCTCAGTCATACATGTCCTGCACCCCTGTGACAAATTCAGCCTTCTCCATGTATCCCTATTCTCTGTATCCTCCTGTCTCACACCACCTTACTTCATATCCTCTCTCACGACGTCCATTAATCTTCTCTTTGGTCTTCCTCTAGACCTCCAATTCCAGCATCTGTCAGCCAATATATTTACTACCCCTCCTCTGTACACGACCCGACCGTCTCAGTCTGGTTTCTCCGACCTTCTCTCCAAAACATCTCCCTGATGGACTCATTTTTGATCCTATCCATCCTGGTCACTCCCAAAAAGAACCTCAACATCTTCATCTCTGCGACCTCCAGCTCTTTCTCCTGTCTTTTTGTCACCACTCGTCTCACCACTGTCTAGTTCATCTTTCCTTTCCTTCTGGCTGATAGTCCTCTATGTCATGGTACCCCCGACACTTTTCTCCACCCATTCCAACCTGGGTTGTATTTCTACAATGTGGTGAACGGTTACACGCCTTGAAGATGAAGTACTAACGGTGCTTCAACCGGTCCAGGGTGACCAGCACCTCTCGCCCGTTGACGGCTGCGGTAGGCTACACCTTTGCAGGCAAAGCGATGGAGATACTGGATGTTGATATCGTGTCTTCCATGTTTCGCAGGACATTTCCCAGCTCCCTCTTTAGCCGTGATGTTGTAGTTTGGCAGGGGTTTTCTCTAGACGCCCCTGAGTCACAGTGGGTGTAACCAAACACAAACTCCTCGGCCTAAATGAGAGAACTCGTGAAATCAAGGGTGAGACCTCTTTGGTCGCTTTAATGGCTGTCGGCTGGAGATTTTACTGCTTGGGCCGCCGCGACATTTCCGTGCTGACCCTCCCCTTCCTTTCCCGTTTGCTCCTCTCCGACAAGAACAAGGGCCGAGGCGACGCCGTGCCGCCGGCCTTCTTCCGGAGGAACAGCTTCACCCCGCTGTCCAGCCACGACCAGATCAAGCGTCCCCGTCTGTACAGCGTGGGCAACCCGCCGCCGGCCCGCCCCTCCCAGCCCCCGGCCCTGCCCGGCGGCCACTGCTTCGAGGCGTCCGAGGGACCCGACCCCCCGCAGAGCGAGGTCAGGGACGGCTCGCCGGGAGCGACAACCCCTCGGAGAAACCCCCTACCGCCTCCTGACTCTCCCTGTCTCCGTTTACGCAGGAGCTGGTGAACGGTTTCGCCGCCGCCGCCGCCGAGCCAGAAGACGGCAGCTGAAGACGCAACACGCCCCTCGCCCCGCCGACCCCTTCCCCTCCCGCAGCTCGCCTTATCTCCTGGACAAGGAAGCCCATGTAGTCAATGCCACTGACGTGCCGGCTCAGACACAAACAGACCTTCAGGATCCATCCATAAGCTCAGACCGCCAAGCCTCCGCCGCCTCCTTGTCAATGTATGTATTTTGGCCGTTCGCTCAAGAGCTCATCGCCCGTGAACCGTGGAATGTCCGAAACGTGAATGTGTAAATGAATGGATTTGTAACACGACGCGGTGCGAACAGCTGAACGTCTGTGATGAACGAATGGTTGAACTTTTAACGCGAAGGAGAAAGTGAGTCGTTGAAAGTTTGACGCGTGAACGGTTGAACGTCTGACCTGAACGAGAGACCGAATGACTGAAAGTCCGACATTTGGACCAGTGAACGGATGAACGTCCACACGACGTGTGAATGAGTGAGCGGCCGATCGGTCCAGGGTGAACCCGCCTCTCGCCCGATGACAGCGAGGACCGGCTCTCCTGCGTTAAAGATGGAATGAATGAATGAACGATTTTAGAAATTGAAATCCTGTAGCTGATTTTCCTCCAGAAATAATGTTCTCCACAATCCAGTAGCATACATGTTTGTTTGTGTAGTTTAAGGCCCCTTTGTTTTGAACGTCCTCCTGACGCCTTTACTTGAAAGGACACCGAAGCAGCTCACTGTATTTAAGGGCCGACGCACTTTTGATTGTTTTTTTTCCCGCTTCCGATTTATCCGAGATGTTCGTTCCGATCATGTGTCGTTTGAACTTGTACTGTACTTTTAATCCCAAGAACGGAAATGACCAAAGATGCTGAGGTGGAGGAGTCTCCAGGAAGACACGGGTTTCCGAAAAGATGAATAAATCAGCCGCTGAGCCGACGCGTTCGTCGTCAGTTCTTTCACACGCCGAGGGAAAAATAAATGGATGGCTGCTCTTGACTTGCTAACGCTAGCTCGCTGTGGCTGAATTCTGAAGTCGTGGGGTCGGAAGAAGAATCCACGGAATCGTGAGCGCCTTCTACCATGAGGCAGGAGAACCATGTGCCTCACTTCGTGTCACGTTACAGCCGTCGCTCAGCACTAGAAACTAGTAATGCATACGGTTGTTGACAAAAAAAAAATACTATGGAAAAGTAGTTCATCCAGCAAAAGGGTTTAAACATTTTAACTGTATCACACAGAGAGAGCAAACGGTCTTAGTGCGGGGTAAGCTAGCAGTCAGCCGTCATTGCCCGATCTACATTGAGGCTCGAACATCGGCTGCCTCACAGCACGAGTCTTCTCCATATTTGTGCAGTAAATGTAAAAATGCAGCCATTTTGAATGAGAAAACAGTAAAAAGGTGGAAGTTAAATGAGAAATAACTTTATAGTGCAAATCATTTAGCATTTTTTTCTTTGGGAAGATTGGTAAGTGAGGCACGGGCTCTCCTGCCTCCCCTGACTGGTTCAAGTCCTGATGTTTTCTCAACAACCAATGAAAGTGTCGTCTTCCAAGAGGGAATTTCTATTCATTATTTTAATTTTTTGTGGATTTTTTTTCTATCACCACCAACACCTCACCTCTGCTGTGGATAAATAAATGAAAACAAGGAATAAATAGATAAATAAATACCTGATCTGTCATTGCCCGATCAACGTTGAGGCTCGACAGTTAGCTGCCTCACTGCACGTCTAAGTATTTGAACAGAAAAAGTAAAAATGCAGCCATTTTGAATCAAAATACAATGAAAAGGTGGAGGTTAAATGAAAAATATCTTTATAGTGCAAATCATTTTTTCTTTGGGAAGATTGGTAAGTGAGGCACAACCTCTCCTGCCTCCCCTTACTGCTTTAGTCCTGATGTGTCACCTATGAGGGAATATCTCTTTATTTTTTGGGGATTTCTTTTGAACTCTGCTGCACCTCTGCAGCCAATTAAAACAAGGTAAAAGTAAAAATGCAGCCATTTCAAATAAAAAAAAAAACAACAAAAGGTGGAAGTTAAATGAAAAATACCTTCGTAGCCCAAATCATCCTCTCTGTGGGAAGATTGGTAAGTGAGGCACGACCTCTCCTGCCTCCCCTGACTGCTTCAAGTCCTGATGTGTCACCTATGAGGGAATCTCTATTTATTTTATTTTTTGTGGATTTTTTTTAAATTCTGCTGCAGCCAATTAAAACAAGGAATAAATAGATAAATGCATTTTTGATATATGAACGCTTGAGAAAATGTTGCTTGATGGTTCACTCATAATAAATTTCATTTATTCCCATCACATATACATTCAAATATTTATTTCCAATGTTTGGAGCACACCCATCCCGCCCCGTCCCGCCCACCTGCCCGTATAAAGGCCATCTTCTCGCACCTCCTCCCAGCACCTTGCGATCCTGCAGAGATGAACTTCATCCTGGACCTCCTGCTTCTGTCCTCCTCCGTCCTTCTCGTCGGTTCAGGTGAGAACCTCCACCCTTGGGAACCCCTTCGCGTCCTAAGAGGTGACGGGCGGTTTTCTCTGCAGCCGAATCCCAGAAGGCATGTCCCACGCCGCGGGTGTTTCCGTCCACGCGTTTGGAGAAGAAGTTCGCCGACAGGCCGTCGTACCAGAACGGGGAGAAGGTTTTCTACAAGTGTGATGAGGAATTCACGCCGCTCCGGGGCAGCCGCTCCGTGCAGTGCGCCAACGGGAAGTGGACGCCGCTCACCCTCAAGTGCCAAAGTAAGAGCTCCAAGCGGGTTGGGAGGGATTTTTCCCGATTTTTGTGAAGTTATAACGCCGCCGCCTTTGCGGAGAAATGGGATATAAAGTGACTTTTTAGCTGTTGGAAGCGTTGCTCTGGCGCCATCTAGTGGTCACCCTGTGGAACTGCATGCATAAAGACGAGAAACTGCAGAATGTTGATAAAATTTAATGTATTTTTTATAATTCATCCCCTTTGATTTTTTTTTTATTTTACTCCATTTTATTTTTACCTTATTTTATTTTGTTTGTATTTATTTTATGGGGAAACAAAAATGATTCATTCCATACCTCCATGCTCTTACAAGAGCACATAAATGGATTAGTGTTTTTAATTATGTCAGTTTTATTTAGTTGTATGATTATGTAGATAAATGACAAAGAAGAAACTGCTAACCTTTTTCATATAAATCTTTTTTCTTTATGATTAAAAGTCTTTGTATTCATTTATTGTTTTGTTTACTTAATTTCTTCCTGTTTCTTTTTCTCTGTGCCGTCTTTCACAATTTGATTTTAAATATCATTTTTTAATTTATCATCTTTTTTTTTCAAAATTGACAATTTTGACGATTTTTAATTCCTACTAACCAATTAACCAATTAATTTCTCCTAAAAAATGAGCAGAGGAAACACAAAATTTGATCATGAATAATGGATTGTTATTGATATTATTCATTTTTTTTCCAAAATGAACATCTGAGAAAAAAGAACCAAACACAATTAGCCTTTATTGATACAATTTATTTTAAGTGGCATTTGTGATATAATATGACATATATATATATATATATATATATGTATGTATAGGGAATCCTGTAATAAATACATACAATAAAAGTGAATATCGAGTATGCAACTATGATGTCATCATTTAACATATCATGCATTTTATGTTTTTTAAGTTAAAAATCAACATGATATGCAACAATTACATTTTTTATTTTTTAATTTGATATAATCATTTGATATTTCAAAAGAATCATTCGCTATATTTCCGATATATCTTATGTTTTGAATTTCTTGTTGATGATTTTTACTTAAATGATAAAAATTTTAATACAACAACACTGCTAATATTCACTAGATCATTAAAGTTTAAATGTTCAAATCCAAATCTGCTTGCAGTTACAGTAGCTGGCCACTAGATGGCGACAAACGCCTTATAACTGAGCCAGAATTCTCAAGCAAAAATAAGACTGTGTGTGTGTGTGTGTGTGTGTGTGTGTGTGTGTGTGTGTGTGTGTGTGTGTGTGTGTGTGTGTGTGTGTGTGTGTGTTGTCTGTTCCTCTTCTGTGGAACCATCTTCAGATGTCCATTCATAGGCGTGGACACCATCTCTTTGTAGAAGAACAGGCTGTGAAAGCATAACATTAGCGCTAGGCTAGCGTAGCTGCCATTGGCTTACTCTGCTACGCCGCTTTTGCTATCCTCTCCAAGCAATCTCATATCTTCCCACAAGTTCTTGAACTCTCCCGTTTACCAGGGTGCGTAGTTTCATCTACTGCAACGTCATGGTTATTTCTTTTATGAGTATTAAAGCTATTATTGCACCATGCTAGCTATTAGCATGTAGCTGATCCCGTCCCTCCTGAGCTAACATGCTAACATACCTTTCTTCTAGATTTCCTGCAATATTTCTGCGATGATCACGAGCGGAGTGATATTTATATGTAACTCGGCGCCGTCCATCTGCGTCCTGTCCCTCACAGAGAAGTCCTGCGGGGACGTCGGGGAGTTGCCGTGGGGGCGTTTCCGATACGAAGGGGACGGCATGGTTGGCACGAAGGTGTACGCCGAGTGCAACGAGGGGTAAGTGAGGGAAGACCGTGCGGAAAGAACGTCTCGGAGGAAAATCCCTGAATTCGTGTTCCTCCGATCTCCACAGGTATTTGCTCAAAGGACCCAAGTTTCTGATTTGCACCAAATTAGGTTGGATCGGGAAATTGCCGTCCTGTGTGGGTGAGAGGCTTTTTAAAAAACACGGGAGTCTGTGAAACACTGAAAGGTTGTATATCGCGTATGTCATACGGTAATAACATAGTAATAGCATAGTTACAACATAGGTTTAACATAGTAACAGCTATAGCATAGTAGAAACATAATAGTAATATCAAATTAAAATAGCAAAAACATAGTATTAACATGGTTATAACATAGTATCAACATAGTAATAACATAGTATCAACATGGTAATAACAAAGTTTCAACATGGTAATAACATAGTAATAACATGGTAGTAACAGTTGTAACATAGTAGTAACATAGTAACAAGATAATAGTATAGTGATAACTTAGTAACATAGTAATAGAAATTACATAGTATTAACATGGTAATAACATAGTATTAACATGGTAATAATATAGTATCAACATGGTAATAACAAAGTTTCAACATGGTAATACCATATTATTAACATGTAATAACAGTTGTAACATAGTAGTAACATAGTAACAACATAATAGTATAGTGAGACCATAGCAACATTGTAACAGTAATAACAAGTATAACATAGTAACAGTAATAACAAGTAGTAACATAAAAATAACATAGTAGTAAAATAGTAATAACATAGTAGTGTAGTGATAACATAGTGACAGTAATAACAAGTAGTAACATAGTAATACCATAGTATTAACATAATAGTACAGTGATAACATGTAACAATAATAAGGAGTGGTAACCAAATAATAACATAGTAGTAACAGTAGTAGAGGGATAACATAGTAACTGTAATAACAAGTAATAACGTAGTTATAACATACTAGTATAGTGATAAACTAGTAACGGTAATAACAAGCGGTAACATAATAATAACATAGTAATAACATAGCATTAACATAGTAGTAACATGCAGATAAAAGAGTGCTTACCTTTTCGCTCTTGTCTTGATGAGTTTTACGATACAAACACATGCTTGTCGCAGAGGCCGAGATCAGCTGTCCCACCCCCATCGTGTCCAACTCCGTGGTCGGCGCCATCTCGACGCACCGCGTCGGCGAGGACATCAGCTTCACGTGCGCCCCCGGCTTCCGGCTGGAGGGCGCGGCGCTGGTCACCTGCGGCGCCGACGGCCAGTGGTTCCCGGAGCCCCCGTGCTGCCTCCCCGACCCCGACCAGCAGACGCCCGTCACCGACGGTGAGTCCCGCCGCCGTCTCCGCCCCGGGACGGATCCTCCCGCTCTAAGCTCCGCCCCCTCCAGACGCAGGTGGGTGCAAAGCGCCGCCGAACGTCTACAACTCCAGCGCCAACTTGGCCGACAAGTACATCACCAGGACGTCCTTCTTGCCCGGCGAGAAGGTCTACTACAGGTGTGACATCGGGTTCCAGCAGGCGGGCGGCAGGAGGGACCGCCAGTGCGTGAAGGGCAGCTGGACGCCGCTGCTCCTCCAATGCGAACGTGAGTTCCTCGCGCCGGCTTCGTAGACGTTTCTCTCCGTGTTCGGGGTGGCGAAACGCTCACGCCGTCCGCTCTCATTGGCGCCCAAAGCGAAGCTGTGCGGCTCGGCGGGCGAAATCTCCAACGGCCGCTTCACCTACACCGGGGTAGCATTCGGGGACACGGCAACTGCCGCCTGCGACGAAGGGTGAGGACTTCTTGTTTGTTTTTGTCTTTCCCAGCGCGATTTCGGAGTTGCTAACGCCTCTGAACGACTCCCAGGTACAGTTTGGTCGGAAGGGCGAAGCGGTACTGCATGAACGACGGCTGGAGCGGACACCTTCCCACTTGCGAAGGTGCGGCGAGCTAACGTCGCGCGCGCCGCGTCGACGTCACCCCCTCCGGGCGGCGCAGTGACGCCCCTGTTTTCCGTTCCAGCGGCGGTATGCCCCGAACCCCCCGAGGTGCCCAATGCGCTCCGGGTGGACCTGATGGCGGGGCCTCACTTCTACAGGAGCGTGGTCTTCTACAAGTGCAAGACGAGCGGGGAGGCTAAAGAGATGTGGTGCAGGGAGGACGGGACGTGGAGCGCGCCGCCAAAATGCAAAGGTCCTCTCTTGCCGGAAGCGCCTGCGTTGCCGCGCGGTGAACTTATGCAGAAATTCCCCCCGCAGAGATCAGCTGTCCGCCTCCCGGAGTCGCCAACGCCTCCTGGACGAGGTACCACATCCGGACGTTCCGGCCCAGGGACTCCGTCTCCGTAGCCTGCAACCGCGGTTTCGCCATTGTCGGCCAGAGAACCATCACCTGCGGCGACGGCGGCCTGTGGCTGCCCGGCCTCCCCAAGTGTCGGAGGAAATGTGAGCGAAACGTCCGACCTGTTTTCCGATCCTTCGTTTTTGTTTTTATTTTCTCGCGCCTTCTCTCATTTTGTGTTCCCCTCCCCTTTTAGCGTGGAATGCTAACCGTCTGGGCTAACATCGGCGGACGGAGAAAGGAGCATCGTCACCAAGCATTAAAACTGTTCTCAAATGAAGCCGAAGTACAGTATTCCTTTATTTCTGTTAAGTGTTTCTGGGAAAAAAAAAAAAAAAAAACAAAAAAAAAACACAAGCACAAACACCTGGTCTGGTTCGCCGCTGTACATTTTGTCACTTCTTTTACACGTCTTTGCAGACCGGACGGCGAACGGGCGACAAAACAAGAAAACACCGAGTCCGTTCATTTTTTTTTTTTTTTTTTTTTTTTTTTTTGTTGTTGTTTTTTTTTTTTTTTTTTCTTTTTTCTTTTTAAAGACAAATACAAAAAAAAAAAAAAAAAATCCAGACAATTTACATGAGCAGTAACAATTCAAGTGCAAATATCGTTATCGACTCTTATGATACATCGTAGCGAACGCTCGTTTTGAAAGGCAACGATTCGTAAAGGAATATTGGAAAAAAAAAAAAAAAACAGGTTGCTGCAGGTTAGAAGCTGATTCCGGTGGGAGGCGGCGGCGGCGGCGGCGAGGGACGGCGAGGGGGAGGATTCGCCTCTGCAAACACGATATGGCGTCCGAACGGAACCGCCGTTCCAGCCTAAACAACACCCGCCGCTCGCTACGCTAACAACAACACAAAACATTAAACTAAAAGTGCCAGCTTTGTACGAGTGTGTGTGTGTGTGTGTGTGTGTGTGTGTGTGTGAGTGTGTGTGTGTGGGGGGGGAGGTGGGGGACATCGACGGGTTGGACGGAGCTTCACACACCTCCGCGCACGTGAATTCGGTTTGTGTCGGGGTGTGAGGGGGCGGAGCCTCTGCGGCGTCACCCTCAGGACGGACGGCGTGGTAGAAATCCCTTTTTTTTTCATCATCCTGAAATTCAGGTTCTTAAATAACACTATCTTTTTCGTAGGTGACGTTTTATCTGAAGGCCCTCGAGGTTCGGGACCGGCGTCGTCACGGCGACCGACCCTCCCGGCGAAGCCGAGCTAAGCTAAGCTAAGCTAGGCTAGCTGACTTCTCTGGCTGCGTATCCCCCCTTCAGTGGCGTCCGTTTCTTTAGGAGGCATTTCACAAAGCGCTACGCTATTTCATAAGATCCTATCGTGAAGAAAAGTCCGATTTTTTTTCATTTTTACTAATTTTTCTTAACTAAACTTAAATTATTTTACCCTGTCATGGCATTGTGTGTGTGTGTGTGTGTGCGAGTGTGTGTTTTGGGGGGGGGGGACAAAAATAACATTCCCATGCACCGAATCCTCGGTTTTCAATCACGTTTCCAATCTTCCGCCCGTCACAACTACTGGCGTACACAACGCGACAGCGCCGTTAGCACCTTCCCGCTAGGTTAGCTCAATCATTGCACTTGTTCTCCACGGGATTTGAATGTAGTGCACCAAACGACGCGACCCTGACCGGGAAAGCTCCCCTATTTTTTTTTTCACCGCAGGAACTTTTACCGGGGAATTTTTGAATTACCTGGAAATCCGGAGTACTTTTGACGATATTTGTGGATTTAATATACGATTAAAACTCCCAATTTCCAAGGGAGGAACCCGCAGCTAACCGAAACGTAAAGAAAGACGGGTAGCTAGCTATTGTATCGTTTCAGCTATTAGCATAACAGCGCTACTGTTATTAGTAGTAGTAGCTCATTTCCCTCCCAACCCCCTCTGTTGCTCTCTCTTTCTACTGGTCGAGGCAGAAGGCCGCCCCGCTTTGAGCTTCGCCATCTTCCCGTAGGCTTGAATAAAACTCCCCCCCTGAACCCGTGATCACGTTCCTGGAATTAACCGGCGGCTAACGGCGGCTAACGGCGGCTAACGGTGGCTAACGTGAGCTGCGGGTGTCTTTGGATTTGAAGTGGGCGGGACAGACGACAATCCGGGATCCCGCTTCAGCGAATTAGGATACAGGAAATTCAACCCTTGTCTAAATATTTTTTTTTTTTCCTTTCCTTTTTCTTTTTCTTCCCCATTATATACAAGATTCGTAATCCACAAAAAAAAAAAAAAAAAAAAAAAAAAAAAAAATTACAAAAAAAAAAAAAAAAAATTACAACAAAAAAACCGAACGCCGACACATCGCGTGTGGGGACTACTTCGGATTCCCGCCTCCGTTCGTCGCTTCTCGGCCTGCAGGTTGTCGGCGCGTGGAGCACAACGAGAAAGACAACATGAGATTGAAGAATTAAAGTGACCTTTTACAAGAAGCAGCAAACACAATGTCCCCTCGAAGACATTTTTCTCTCTCTCTTTCTCCCTCTATCGCGCTCAAGAGACACGTTCCACTTACACATCACATTATCTCGATTCTGCGTCTCTCTCTCGGTTATTAGTTTGTTATTCCCAAAATATCCGCCGTGTTCCCGGAGTGATTTATTAATATTTTTTTTTTTTCTTCTTCAGGGGCGACGGACTCGAGCAGAAAGCCACGTGAGCGCGCTCGACGCGACACTTACAGTCGTACTTTTTTTTTTTTTTTTTTTTTAAAGAGTCGGAGCCGAAAACCCAGACCAGTCATTCAGGCGGATACGACAACAACAACAACAACAACAATAACAACAACAACAACAAACAAGCTCTGTCGCGCTCGGAAAAAAAAAAAAAAAACGGGTCTGAAACGGGCGTCTTTCCGGAAAGCGCGGGAAAGCGCCGACAGGACTCGATGACAGGAGAAAAAAAAAAAAAAAAAAAAAAAAAAAGGGAAAATACACAAAATGTCCAGGTTTGTCGTCAAAAGCAAAAAAAAAAAAAAAAAAAAAAGAGAAAGTCGGGTCGGGCTGGACGGGAGGTGGGGGGGGGGGGGACGTACTGGTTGGTGTCTTGTCCTTGCGGGAGTTGCAGGGATGTAGCCTGTAAGGTGGCTCGGGATGCCTGGGGACGGCGAGGAGGGCGAGGAGGCGGGAGGACGGGGAAGGGGCGTCACGATACGACGATTCCGCGGCCGGGCGTCTTTTTACTTGTATGGTCGCAGGAAAGCGGAGACTTTGCTGCTTATGAGGCGAATGAAGGAGCGCGGGAGCATCTCGTTGGACTCCCGAGTCGTGTACTTAAAGTAGTTGTTCGGGTGAGCCAGCACGTCAAAAAGAGTCTTAATCAGTTTTTTATCCTGCGATGAAGAACAGACAGATTTAATCTTTCATGCTCAACTCGGCGCTTTGCTCCTTAATACCCCGTTTCAAAATCGCACTTAAGGCCGTTGCGCAACGTGCAAAAAGCCAGAAAAAGAGAGCCGGCGTTGCATGACAACCTTCACAAATATCCTCCGTGCCATTTCGCCATCTGACTCATGCGCGGCCCGATATGTTTGCTAGCAACAGTTTTGTTTATCCAAACAACACGACGTCCGGGGCTTAATCCTTAACTGATTAACGTCTCCCAGGTGGTCTCGCGCGCCTGATTTAAATTAAGCCGACTAGCAGAATAACAAGGAAAAGCGCTGCCAACCTTGAGGATTTCTTGATGGTTTTCTGAGGCGTAGAGTCTCCCGTCCCGCACGATGTCCTCCACGAGCTGCTCGTAGTCCTCTGGATGATTCGGAGAAAACAACACGACAGCGTCACCGGTGGTTAACTCATCAAACACTCCAAATGTGTGCAATAAAACCAGGATTTATGTCTGGTTCAATCACCACTACTGCTAATAATCGTCATCACTCGTGCACATGTGACATGCTACCATTCACTCACTCATTCATGCATCTTATGGACATACCATTCACCCTCTCCTTCATGTGTCTCATGGACATACCATTCATCCTCTGATTCATTCATCTTATGGACATACCATTCATCCTCTCATTAATGTATCTTATGGACATACCATTCAGCCTCTCATTCACATGTCTTATGGACATACCATACACCCTCTCATTCACACGTCTAATGGACATACCATTCACCCTCTAACTCCCGTGTCTTACGGACATACCATTCACCCTCTCATTCACATGTCTTATGGATACACCATTCACTCACTCATTCATGTGTCTCATGGACATACCATTCATCCTCTGATTCATTCATCTTATGGACATACCATTCATCCTCTCATTAATGTATCTTATGGACATACCATTCAGCCTCTCATTCAAGTGTCCTATAGACATACCATTCACCCTCTAACTCATGTGTCTTACGGACATACCATTCAGCCTCTCATTCACATGTCTTATGGACATACCATTCACTCACTCATTCACATGTCTAATGGACATACCATTCACCCTCTAACTCACATGTCTTATGGACATACCATTCACCCTCTCATTCACACGTCTAATGGACATACCATTCACCCTCTAACTCACATGTCTTATGGACATACCATTCACCCTCTCATTCACATGTCTTATGGACCTACCATTCACCCTCTCATTCATATGTCTTATGGATATACCATTCACTCACTCATTCATGCGTCTTACGGACCTACCATTCAGCCTCTCATTCATATGTCTTATGGATATACCATTCACTCACTCATTCATGCGTCTTATGGACATACCATTCAGCCTCTCATTCACATGTCTTATGGACATATCATTCAGTCTCTCATTCACATGTCTTATGGACATACCATTCACTCACTCATTCACATGTCTAATGGACATACCATTCACCCTCTAACTCACATGTCTTATGGACATACCATTCAGCCTCTCATTCACATGTCTTATGGACATATCATTCAGTCTCTCATTCACATGTCTTATGGACATACCATTCACCCTCTCATTCACACGTCTAATGGACATACCATTCACCCTCTAACTCACGTGTCTTACGGACATACCATTCACCCTCTCATTTACACGTCCTATTGACATACCATTCACCCTCTCATTCACACGTTTGTGCAACAGGTGGGCTCTTGGACCTCACACAAAGACTGGGGTCATTACCCGATGCTGTCAGATCAAGGCAGCGGACGTCATTTTCAAAAAACGAGGAATAGAATTGAGGGTTTGGAAGTCATTCATTTGCCGGTTTAACCCAGTCCGGAGCGTTAGCTAGCGAGCTGGCAAAACTGTCTGGGAACTTTTGTGTGTGCTGACCGTTACTGTGGAGGTTCTCAGTCGTCCAGGACAAGGTGAATCCTTGTCAAAATCTTCTTGTTGTGGCAACCGGATTGGAATTTCTTCACCCCTCATCGGAGAGGCTGCGAACTGAAGAAGCCTCTAGGATGAGGGGTGAGACATCTTCAAGTGAAGACGTTCAAGTCCAGTTGCCACGACAAGAAAATTTGGGCAAGAATGCAGACCGCTAGCTAGACGCTAATGTGAAGGTACCAGTCCAGAACATACCATCGTAGGTGACATAGGGAATCTGGAAGCCTCTGGCGCTGTTGGCCTCATTGGACTTGAAGTTGATCCAGAGGCGTCTGGATCGAGCGGTGAAGGCGATGGGCCGCTCGTATGTCTGGCAGGTCTCATAGGTGGTGATGGATGTGGCTGACCCTTTGCGAGGGCACCGACAAAATAGCGATTGGATTTCCAGGGCGGCTCCTCATACAGGGGAATCATACACTGAATATATAAACACCGACTTTCCAGAGAGGTACTCACAGTTCTTCCTCATGACCAGCACATCTCCGCACTCATCCTCCGAGGGCAGAAAAATTTCTGGCACTACAATCAGGATCTTTCGCTTGCTGGGCGGGTTGATATTCCAGATGCATTCCACATTAGCGGGGTAATTACCGGGATAGTTTGGTGACTCAATGTAACCCATGAACTCGCCCATCTCCCCGCCACATTGCCTGTCTAGACGTACACAAACAAAACTAATTACCTTCCAACCCGACGTTTAAGATATTTAAAAAAGAAAAATAACAGTCATTTTCGTACTCACTCTTGCACTGGGAGACGCTCGTGGCACCGTCGAAATCGGTGGTGGTGTTTCCGGGACAGGAAATACAGTAGTTCTGCCGAAACTCTGTCTGATAGGTCCCCACCGGACAGCGGATACACCTGTGGACCGTGGTGTTGTAGTAATGACCCGGGGAACACTGGACTGTGGAGTACAGCAAAGGCACAGAGTAAGTGACTCCGAGTGAGATGTCCGTCTTCTTGTGGACTTCGAGACCTCACCTTTGACTTCACAATCGTGGAAGGAGCTGGCGCCCTCTCTCTTGGTGCTCAGTCCGCCCCCGCAAGGGAAGCACAGTGTCCTTCCCAAATCCGGCTGGTAGGTGCCCTGAGGGCAAGGCTGGCAGGGTTTGAATCCGTCACCTGAGAAGTACCCTGTGGGGCACTGGCCTGGATCGGGTTTGCAGCACAGACGGAGCGGGTTTAAGCAAGAGTAGACGGTTACGGAAGCCAGCTCTACGTTCCCGGGACCTTTCGCCGGACTACCTGCGCAAGAGGAGATGTTTCTCGCCCCGACCGGCCCGTGGCCGTCGCTGCCCGGGCAGAGGTCGCAGGCCAGCTGCCCCTCCTTCTCCTGGAAAGTGCCGGGCGGACACTGGACGCAACGCTCCTGCTCGCCATGGTAGTAAGATCCCGGCAAACATCTGACTGAGAGAACATCCGCAACGGTTCCAGTCAGAGATGAGCACGCCGTCAGCGAGAAGAATCAGCAGCCGGATGACGGGCCTTCTCGGACTACGTGGGACGACACCGGAACTTCGGTCTTACCACATCGGCCGCTGTCTCTCTCCGAACCCGGGCTGCAGTTCTCCTGGATGGGAGCGGCTTGGGGGAGTTTTTGGGCCACCTCGTACTCCAAGCCGGCCACTCGGATCAGGAAGCGCTCCTGGTTGATGGACTTCTTCAGAGCCTTGATGTATGTCTTGACCTGCTTCTCCATTCGCTGTCTCAGGCAGCTGAGATTACAACTCCCTGTTTGCGCAGGCGTACGGAAGCAAGGGTTTCAGAAGTGTCCAAGGAACACCATCACATTGCTGACGGTGCGACGTGCGACCGACCTGTTGTGTCTCCGGGTTTCACCTCGGCCTCCAGCTCCAGGGTGATGCGCGTCACCTCCTTGTTGGAGGGGTTTCGAGCGCGCCGACCCTTCGTTTTCTTGGAGGAGTCGCATTTGAGATTGACAAATGTGACCAGGCAGTTGCTGCAAGGCTGCCCGCCTCCTGCGGAAAGATACCACCACTCGGGGTTTAACCGTACACCAAGCATACGAGTATCGCACCGCACTTGAAGTCGGACCGACTTAAAGTTGGAGACTGACCCGGCCCCAGTGTCCGTCCTCTGTCCTCTGTCCTTCCGGTCAGCTTGGGGTGGAGGTGACATTTGGCGTTTTTTATCTTGAACGACGCCGTCTGTTTCACTGGAGGCGCCAAAGTCTCTACACACAAACACAGCAACAGCGGGCGGGGGGGGGCAAAAATTCAACATCGCACCGCGGACAGGACGAAACACAGGCCCGCCGGCCCGCGCGCTAACAATGCATGGTTGGAAAGTCTAAAACGATCCGGAGGGCGGCACCTATGCAGCTCTGGCTGCTGCTGGAGTTGAGCCTGGCAGGGGACTTCCCTCTGAGAATGGGGATGCCGCAGCTCACCGAGTAGCTGTTGTCAGACTCTGCGTGAAACAACGAGCGGAGGTCCCGTCATTTCGGATCCGAAACCTCCATTTCGAGGCGCTCGCTTGTTAGCGCGGGACGTACCTGCCAGATAGTGAGCTTTGGAGGCGCAAGTGAGGGAGCAGCTTTCCTTCTTGCCGGTCTTGCTACACGTTAAAGTTGCCTTTGGCGCCACCAAACCGGCGGGGCATTTCACCAGCTCTGAAGGCATGAAAAGACAAAGTGAGCGGTTAAAAAAGAAGAGTTGGATGGTTGTGATGTGAAAGAGTGACCGATTTCTGTTTCTATCCTGTGCATCTTTGTCAAAAACATAGTCCAGAACATGCTGTTCGGTGAAAAAATGGGCGTATTCGTGTCGCATTTGCATACAGGGGCCGTAATTTGGGGTTTGGCAACACGGCCTTGTTCCCGGCAGGCCTGAGAGGGGAACACCTTTGCTTGCATGTCTGCGTTTGGACCATAGGAGGGCAGTGCTGCTACGTACCAATGCAGTCCTTCTTGTTCCAGTGCAGCTTGTACCCGGGTGGGCAGGTACACTCGTAGCTCCCCAACGTGTTGATGCAGCCATATTTACAGCCGCCTCGATTTATACTGCACTCATCGATATCTGCCGGGATACATGTTTGGAGAAATGTTAAGTGGGCATGATTCACAGCAAATTAGAGTTAATTATATGTGCGAAGGAGTGATGGCAGGACAGCAAGAGGTCGGTTTTTGTGAATTTATTAAAGGAGACATCTGTGAAAAGATGCTGTAGGGAGAGCGTAATTCATCCCGACGCTGTGGGATTGAAGATTTGTGTAACAGATACGGCGGCGCGGAGGTTATTGCTTCTGCCTCGCGGCAAGAAGGTCCCCGGTTGGATTCCCGCAGGGAGGTCTTTCTTGCATGGAGTCTCCACGTGCCTTCGTGGGGTTCCTCCGGAGTCTCCGGTTTCCTCCGACGGTCCAGGAACATGCAGGAGGTCTAGACGCTTGAACGGCTGTGTGTCTCTTTATGAAGTGGAAGCAAAAAAAAAAGCGAAGACTTGTATGCCTCTATGTGTGGCCCCGCGGTCGACCGGCCCGGGGCGAACCCTGCCTCTCAGGATAATCGGCTTTTATTTGGAATCCCCGAATCGGAAAGCCGCGTCCCCGTTTTAGGATGGCGGTCAGACGACGCCGTCGGGTTTAAGTCTCCTTCCGATCAAATCTCCTTCGCTAACGGACGAAGCGGGCGGTAGACAAGAGGCGGAGAAGGAGATGCGGATAACGGCGACGATCGACAATCCGGCCTGCCGATTCTAAATGTTCTCCATTGTCTCGTCGCATATTTTCCCCCCCTCCCGACCCACCCGACTGAAAGCTTTCCCCGGAGACATCGACGATTTCATCGACGACGCGCCGTCGCGGTGTCGTCCGGAGCTGCGCGGGAACGTTTTCCAAAGACGCGCCGCTTATCCAAGCGCTCAATTTACAGGACAAAGAGCTCTAATGAATATCTGATGGGAGCAGCACTTGTACACTCGCTGTTGAGACTTCCCCCGCCCCTCTTACTTCAAGTACGACAAAAGATCAATGGTGACCTTTCTCCGGATCTCTTTGGGCTTTTTCTCGGCATGCTCTCGCGAGGCAAAGTGAAAAGGCTTGAACGATAAGAGAAAAATGGTCCGCTTGAAATCAATCGCTCTCATTACAGAGGGGAGTCTTGATGTGAGCTGGGGTCGCTGGGACTCCTCATCAAGTCGGACGTTTTTGAAACGGCGGCTAAATCCCAACACGTTTGTCGTCTGGACCGCATTCTTTAAGATGTTCGACAGAAACCCTACGTGGCGGCATTCTGCCTCGACGGGTCGAGGGAAAAGGGGAGCGACGGGAACGAACGAACTCCCGCTAGTGACAACAGCAGCGCTAACAGTTTCAAGCTAAACGCTGAGACGATTCAATCATAGCGAGCTACCCGGAAATCGGTACTTACGATCGCAACTCGATCCCGCAAATGACCGCGAGTCTTCCGTGTGTTCCCACGTGCGCCGGAGACTCGAAAAAAAGGCCGATTTGCTTCGCTAGTTTCGCGTTTTTAACCGCTACGGGCTAAAAAAGCCCATTTGTCAATACCACAGGAATGCATGTCTGCTGGCTGCATTGCTGAATATATGGAGTATTTAGTCACAAGTGCTCCGGGCCTATTTTTTTCCTCTAGATAAGCAAAAAAAAACAGCAGATTGTTTTGCCGGCTTGGACGGAGAATGGCTGGATACACTCTCACCGGGGAGGAATGTTGACAGGCCCCTGCACAATGCTTGACAGCAGGTCACTGACCTAACCGCGTTTGCTTAGTGAGAGTCCATTGTATCGTGTCGCTAAACACTGAGCGCAGCCTTTCTGGATTGTTTGGCTGATATATTTTAGCCGAGGGAATAACCTCACCTTGGTTATGGCTGGAAGTGAAAGAGTACAGCGGGGGCGACGATAAATCTCCCGGGTTATCTAATAGTTCCGACAGCTTCGATGAAACGCGAAAGGGGGGGGGGATCATTCATCACCGACTCTCTCAACAATGGTATAGAGAGTCATTTATGCCTGACGTCTTCTGCCCGCCCCCCACTCCCCGGCGGCTCAGCCGTGACCCATCATGTGAGTAAAAGCCAGGAAAATCCAAATCGGGCTGCTTTTATTCCCGGGACGGCTAAAGGGGATCCACAGAGGCCGGAGGATTTGGTGTTTTTGACTTTTTGATCTAAAAGGTGTCCGTCCGTAACCTCGTCCGTCCGTCCGTCGGCTAGCGCTTAGCAATCGCTGGGCTACATATAGCGACTGGCAACATTCACTCGCCCGTTCGGGGCGGTTTTTTCATTTGCAAACATGCAACTCTCCTTGTCGGAGTCCAACCACGGTTCTTCTTGCCTTGAGGTCGAAGCGCGAACCACCGCGCCGGTGAAACATGTTCATGTTCTGCGAAGTCATTTGTTTACTGGTTGAGCACGGATCCGCGGTCCGTTGCGTTAGCTAGCGAGCTAGCCAAACGGTTAGGGAACGTTTGCGCACGCAGACCATTACTGTGGAAGTTCTCGGTCCTCCAGGTCACGGTGAATTCTTGTCGTGGCGACCATCATCTGAGAGGCTTCTTCAGTTCGTCTTCAAGTGAAGAAACTCAAGTTCGGTTGCAGAGACAAGAAGATTTTAACAAGAATTCACCACGACCTGGATGACTGAGAACCTCCACGCACTTATCTTGCGCTCGTGGGGTTACGCAAATGAGCAAATGTTTTTTTTTTTTTTATTAGACGTTCCAAATCTTATTTTGAAAAACGAACGTTTCCGCCTTTGCCTTACTGCCGCACTTAATATTGTAATTGTTTAATATAATCGAAATCGTCGTATTCAGATTAAATACTGTGAACAGACAAAAGTTTTTATGACTTGAGCCCCCCGTGCCTCGAACCGATCTGCAGAAACATTTTCATGCACAAAATCGGTCAATGGTATAAAAAAGGTACTCATTTGTAACTCATATTACGACATACAAACATTTCACCCTCTCATTCAGAGAAACAGAAATTCACTCTCTCATTTACATATCATATAGAGACATACAACTATTCAGTCTTTCATTTATGGAAAAGAAGTGAAGAAACAGGTTCAAGCAGGTTAGAATGGGTGGAGAAAAGTGTCAAGGGTACGAAGAGATAGAAGACTATCAGCCAGAATAAAAGGAAATGTGGACGAGACAGTGGTGAGACCAGCCATGCTGGATAGACTACAAGTGTTGACAATAACCAAAAGACAGGAGGCAGAGCTGGAGGTCGCAGAGATGAAGATGTCGAAGTTCTCTTTAGGAGTGACCGGGATGGATAGGATCAGGAATGACTTAATCATTTAGATGTTTTGGAGAGAAGGTCAGAGAAGCCGGACTGAGATGGTTGGGTCATGTACAGAGGAGAGATAGTGAATATACTGGTAGACGGATGCTGGAATTGGAGGTCTAGAGGAAGACCAAAGAGAAGATGCATGAACGTAGTGAGAGAGGATATGAAGGTAGTTGGTGTGAAAGAGGAGGATCCAGAGACTAGGGTTAGATGGAGGAGGTTGATTTGCTGTGGTGACCCCTGAAGAGAAAAGCCTACAGGAAAAAAGGAATTTGTCGCAGGGGTGCAGGACATGTATGACCAAGCCAAGGTGGTGACTAAGATGGTTTGGACATGAACACTCCTCTGTTCATGTGAAGATCTGGGTGGAAGGTTGCTGAAGGTGGAGCTGCCAGGCAGGAGGTCTAGAGGAAGACCAAAGAGAGGATTCATGGACATAGTGAGAGAAGATATGAAGGTAGTGGGTGTGAAAGAGGAGGATCCAGATGGGTTAGATGGAGGAGGTTGATTTGCTGTGGTGACCCCTGAAGAAAAAAGCCTACAGGAAAAAAGGAATTTGTCGCAGGGGTGCAGGACATGTATGACCGAGCCAAAGTGGTGACTAAGATGGTTTGGACATGAACACTCCTCTGTTCATGTGAAGATCTGAGTGGAAGGTTGCTGAAGGTGGAGCTGCCAGGCAGGAGGTCTAGAGGAAGACCAAAGAGAGGATTCATGGACATAGTGAGAGAAGATATGAAGGTAGTTGGTGTGAAAGAGGAGGATCCAGATGGGTTAGATGGAGGAGGTTGATTTGCTGTGGTGACCCCTGAAGAAAAAAGCCTACAGGAAAAAAGGAATTTGTCGCAGGGGTGCAGGACATGTATGACCGAGCCAAAGTGGCGACTAAGATGGTTTGGACATGAACACTCCTCTGTTCATGTGAAGATCTGAGTGGAAGGTTGCTGAAGGTGGAGCTGCCAGGCAGGAGGTCTAGAGGAAGACCAAAGAGAGGATTCATGGACATAGTGAGAGAAGATATGAAGGTAGTGGGTGGGAGAGTGGAGGATACATAGAATAGGGTTAGATGGAGAAGGTTGACTCACTGTGGCGACCCCTGAAGGGAAAACCCCGAAGGAAAAGAAGAATCTAAGCATACAACCACTCATCCTTTCATAGACATACAACATTCGCTCTCTCATTCAAGTTTCACAGAGGTGACGTACAACCCTCTCATTTCCATGTACTATAAACACAAAACAAAAACATTCAGCCTGCGTTTTACACTAAATCTTCGTATTCTACTTTTATCACAGAAGCCGCTTTAACTCTATGCCAGTTTGCCGAGCAGAGATAGAGTCAGTCTATCCCCCCCCCCTCCCCCTCCTTTTGGAAAACGCGACCGTAACCCCGTCGCTTTGAAGGCGTCGCGCTCAGATCCGACCCCCTGCTCGTTTTTTTTTTAGTGTCAAGAAACATCGGCGAGTTCCGTCGCTACGCACCTCGAATCAGTCGACCTGTCAAACGGCGGCAAAAAAAGGGAACAAATCGGTGGATATGTATGTATCTCGCGAGCACATGCCGTCTCCGGCTGTGTCTCCGGCGAGGCCCCGAGGCGCTGCAGACAGCGGCAGATTCTAACCGCTGATACGCTCTCAATCAAAGGGTCGCCGTCACGCCCTGATGTGCTCTGGCAGGTCTTTCGCTGCATGTCGGGCAGATCTAACGCATCCAACCCTCCTCCTCCTCGCACCAGAGGCTGCTTCTGCTATCTGTCCCGCACCGGAGTACGATCGCGGTGCCTGCTAACGTTTTTTTGGATATACAGCCGTACCCCCGCTTTGAAGGAGCATAACACATTTTTCACGTTGTAGTCCATTAACTACAGCACAAATCATCCGCACTTTGCGCCGCTGCCAAGAGTAGCACAAGTCTGCAGATTGATTTCCTGCCTTCCGGGCAGCCACCTGTTTCGGCTCATTTCAGGTCACTTGAAAATCAACTCGCGGAGACTTACAGACGGCTGGAGATGGGTAATCCATCAAATCCGGGCATTTAGTCGCATTTACTTTTTGTTCTCGGAAACAACGGCGGGCTTTTCCGCGTCCGTATTTCTGGTATTTCCACCGCGGGATTATTAAGACGGACGCCGACTTGACGCCGAATTATTAAATTCAACACGTCGATGTTCGGCGGGCGGGATTCACCTCAAGCATTTCGATCGCTCCGGTGAAGACGAGCTATCCCAGTTCTTTCCCGGGCGCAAAACCGCCACCGAGGACCAAAAGCCCCCCTTTTTCGCTATTTCGATGTAGAACGCGAAATGAATGCATCATATTTCCACAGTTAGCTAAAGATTCAGTCAAAACATTTATTCTGTTTGTCACGTTTTTCTGCACGCAGGGATATGGGAGCACAAGGATGTCGTGGGGCGAAAGACGGGGTTCACCCTGGAACGATCGCGGGGTCACAAATGGACACAAACAACCATTCACCCTCTGTCATATAGAGACATACTATAAATATATATAAACTAATCCTGATATATTCACCGTCTCACTCTCGCATTCGGACAATTAAGTTTCTGCAGTGGACCTGGATGGTGAGAACCATGCGGACCCGGGAAAAAACATGGTAAAGGTGAATAAATGAATACATAGATATAAAAATACATTCATTTAATATACATATACGGCTGTATCTATAAGTGTATGCATGCATGTATGGACATCTACACGCACACATACAAATATATATCAAATGTTCTCGTGGAGCAGTTTTTTTTTTTTTTTCTTTCTTTTTTTCATTTATTTATTTTATTTATATTTTTTACTATTTTTTTTTATCATTTTATCTTTTTATTTATTATCGTTCCTGTCCTTTTTCATGTCTTTTTGTCAGCTGTCCTCCTCCAAGTGCTGCGGTTGCATCTGAATGTCCCCATTGGGTATCAGTTAGGTGTTACCTATCTGATTGTACATAATCTGTTCATAAATATATATATATTTTAATATGAACATATATATACATATGAATATATAAATATAAATATGTGTGTGTGTGTTTGAATATGTGTGTGTATGTTTATATATGTATATTTACATACACACACATACATGCATGTGTAAATACTAACTAATAATAATGTAAATACTACTAATCATCATCATATCATGTAATATATAACATCAGATATATAATATATATGATATATATAATATACATTTCATGTATATTTACACATCCTGCATATATATGTATATGTACATACAGACACATACATGCATGTGTAAATCCTTATTATTATCATCATATAATATATAACATCATATATAATATATATATTATATACATTTCATGTATGCTTACACATCCTGCATATATATGTAAACGTACATACACACACATATACATCTACATGCATATATATGTGAAATATTTATAATCTTATTATATCCTATATTATATAACATCAAATATAATATATATATGACATATTTTTCATGTATATTTTTACACATCTTGCATATATATGTAAACATACATACGAACACATATATAGATGGATATATTTAAAGTCCAAACCTATATATGTGTGTACAAATACGGGCAATAAAGTCACGTTTTAGAGCACAGTGACAGACAGGAGATTTACTTTAAGAGACAGTGTGTGCGTGTGTGTGTGTGTGTGTGTGTGTGTGCCATCACCTCCGCAGTGAGCCAGACCGTAGAGGACGTAGCCTTTGTGACAAAGACACTGGAAGCTGCCGGCCGAGTTGACGCAGAAGTGGTCGCAGGCGCGGTCGAAGGAGCACTCGTCAATGTCTGGAAGGAAGAAACGCCGTTAAGAGACATTTTGCAGCTCACCTTCCCTTGCAAGGAAAAAAAAAAAACACACTCTCCTCCCGGCGTGCGCGGCGTCGCCACCGTTGTTTGTCATTAATTTTAATGACCAAAATCCCTTCCGGACAAGAAAGCATCTTTTCTCGCGGCGAGCGATTGACCCGCCCACGCAGAAATATGGCTTTTCTGTCCGGACGCACTCAAATGGCGTTTTCAAACCATTTTTCAAGATTACAAGAGGCCTCGCCGGGAAGCTCGATAATAGAAACTCAAGTGCCTTTTATTCCCGCTCGCCACTTTTTCGCTTTTTTTTCCTCTAAACTGCAATACCGACGAGGCAAGATTGTTAAGAAGCCCCCCAAAAGATGTTACATCCTGGGTAATAAAAAAGGGGGGTCATTGTTGAAGATAAGAGCGTCGCTTTCTGCTCTCGGAGGCAGACTCTTCAATCCACACTCGCCCGCTAAAAGCCGATATCGCCGATTTATCTTACAAATACATCCCGCTAAATCCAAGACACACGGACTGACGGTCCAACTCACGCAGGTCAACGTCTTTCGGGATTTTTTTTTTTCCACGGAAAATTGCGCTCCCGGTCCGATTTCAAATTTCAAAACAGACAACGCGGGCGTTTCGTGGATCTTGAGTTTTCCAGAAAGCAGTTGGTCTAGATCTTCATATTTACACTGCGGCTCCGAGCGGCTTGGGAAAATAAATTGTAAATATTTAATTGAAGTGTATTTCATTTGTTTTTTTTAACTTTTAGTTCTAAGTTGGAAGATTATTGTGATCTTGAAATAATTAATATAATATATATAATATAATATATAAATAATATAAACATAAATAATTAATAAATAAATTATAAATAATTAATTAAATAAATAGATAAAATTATATTTATTATTTTTCGCCGCTCAAAATAACGTCATACTCGCGGAGGCCGGTAAAGTCCCGATTTGCAGATGCTGTGCGCAGAAATTCAGGTAAAATAAATATTTATGAAGATATTTTGCAAATATTTATTTTTTATTGTTTACTGACGCCGTGATTTTTTTTCCCGATTTATTTTTAAAATCCAGGTCAAGGCTCCGCTACACGCTCTGAAAGCCCAAAGCTCAAAATGAGTTTGTTACATAAATAAAATTTAATTTTCTCTGTAATACTTTGTGAATTTCAGAAGCAACAGACTACACAGTTGTTTATACAAAGTGTAAAGGTAATAAAAAGCAATATATTCAGTGGTACCTTTATTTTAGACGTCAAAAAGTAATTGCGGCTCCCAGTGTTTTCTTTTCCGAGTCCAAAAGGCTCTTTGGGTGTTCAGGGTTGCCGACCCCTGGTTTAGGTAAACGGGATCACATCATTTTTTTTGGAATTTATCACACGATTTATCATTTTTTTTCATCAACGGCCTAATAGCCCCGCCGAGATGACGAGGTCTGCCGGCGAGGCAGAGGAAGAGAAGCGACAAGAAGAGGAAGAAATTGAAGAGACCGGGTTTCTCGCTCCGACGACTTGCAGCTTCGACGAATGCCACAAAACCCCCGCAAAATCCGTCGCGATATCGGCACAACGGTACGGTTCGGTCGGCCGTGGCCGTTTTCAACCAGAAAAAAAGCAGAGGCGGCAATAATGATGTTTCTGAAGAAAACAATGCCAGTAGAGCAAAAAGGCGCAGGGAGGTTCGTAAAGGGTTGAGTGAAGGTTAATATATTTGGAAATACCACCAAAATTTGGGGTCTTGGAACGTAACTCCCGCAAAAAGTGAGGGTACACTGTAGTCGGAGTAGCTTGGCGCCCGTCGTATTTTATTTACATGGCGCCCAATCTTGACACGCTTTCCAAAAACATCTCAAGAGACCTGAAATTTCCCTCAGAAACCTCGAACCGGGGTGCGGCCTTCTGCCTCGACCGGTAGACCGACAAAGAGAAGGTCAAGAGTTTGGTTGGGACGGACCGAAAGAAATGGCATACAAGTAATAACGGCAGAGTTTGAGCGCGCTAAAGGTTGCTTAGCATACTTACAGCCGACGTTTGCGTCAGATGAAGGCGCGGCGACTCTTCCAAAATAAGCGAGCCGATACGCAGCTTATCATTATGTCCTTTTGTGTGCGGAGCATACGTGTCCCTTATTTACCGCTCTACTCTGGAGAAGAATGCATCATCGCGGCCGGTATTCCATGCGGAGTGGGCGGGTACCGCCGACGCATGACGTGACAGCGCTCACATCGTTAGCGCCGAGCTGATGGCGCGAGATGAGAATCGCCAACCAATCGTTGCGATTAGCTTGCGAACAACAGCCAGGCCTCCGCCCTTCCCCGAGGAGAGAAAGCCTGGTTTTGGAAAAATGGTTTCGCTATTGTCTCCTCAGGACTGATAATCATAGACGTCCCATCTATCATAGATGTTCCTCGGCCGAGGACGTGGGATCTGATGAGCGTGTCCCCGACTGCCCTCATATGGATTAGGAGATGAGAAGGAGCCTCTGGAGGGTATTGAAGGTGGAGGAATGCTGGCAAGGGTTCAGCAGACATGCCCTATCCTGAGTGACGGGACAAGGTCCACTGGCAGCGGGGAAACACCGTGACTGTTTAAACCGAGATAACCGCCGGGATCCGACGGCGCGGGTTTTGTTTAAAAGTAACTGATCGTCAAAGAGCGCCGCGGCACGCCGCCCGGCGCGTACTCTTGCCAAAATTAACGGCGAATGTCGTTCGCCCTCCCCTCCGGTTTCAGCTCGGAGCCAATTCTCAATAAACCAGAGATTTACGAGATTATTATTTCGTCTCTGTTAAAATATACCCCGAAGTTATGTGTCGGTATGATTTTATACGTGGGGATTATCTTTCAAAAAACAGATATATTTTGTCTTCTGGAGGAGCCCTTTTCAAAGCAAATAATCCCCTTGTTGCCATGGTGATGTCACCCGGGATCATCTTGAATTTTATAAACAGAGGTCCCGCATAAAAATGTGGGTCTTCTCTGGACGGGGAGGGCCTCGTAAAAGCTGCTGTTTAGCTCCCTTACGCAGACTTTGGGAATAAATGTCAGCCATTAATGCTGATTTCTTGTTTTGAAGCGTTTCTCCGGCGAACGCCGCAGCTCCGCGGAACATTAAGGCCCGGCTTAGCGCTGGAAAATAAACAAGATCTTCGGAATATCGTCAGAGGGCGGTAAGCCAGGGAGCCGGGGCTCTGACCGGGCGAGTGTGCTCATAAAGCACCTCCTCGGGGCGACTCGAAACATGCTCACATCGGTACCATTCATCAAACCCTCGGTCAACTGGTGGACCACTTATCCTACATTCAGCGGTGCTGGGGCTATCCTTGCTGTCTTGGACAATAGTTGGGGTTCACCCTAGACCAGTCACAGGGCCACATGATGAGGCAAACTGCTATACAGCCAGTCACCCTCTTCTTCACATGTCCAAAAGAGGCATACCGCCTTTCAATCTCTTCTTATGTCCTAACAAGGCATACAGCCAGTCACCCTCTTGGTCATATATCCAAAAGAGGCATACCACCACTCACACTCCTCTTCACATGTCCTAAAGAAGCATGCTGCTATCCACTCTCTTCTTCACATGTCCCAGCGAGGCATACCGCTTGTCACTCTCTTGTTCATATGTCCTAAAGAGACATACCGCTATTAACTCTCTTGTTCGCATGTCCCAAGGAGGCATACCGCTATTAACTCTCTTCTTCACATGTCCAAAAGAGGCATACTGCCAGTCACCCTCTTGTTCATATGCCCAAAAGAGGCATACCGGGATCTATTGATTATAAAGTCCAAAAGAAGCATACCGCAATTAACTCTTGTTCCTCTCATTGCACCTCTCATTCCTACATCTGGACAAATTAAAGTTGACATTAACTCTATTACTCTCAGTCACCGTCTTGTTCATATGTCCTAAAGAGGCATACCGCTATTAACTCTCTTGTTCACATGTCCTTAAGAGGCATACAGACATTCACTCTCTTCACATGTCCTAAAGAGGCATACCGCTATTAACTCTCTTATTCACATGTCCTAAAGAGGCATACTACTATTGCCTCACTTCTTATGTCCCAAGGAGGTATACGGCTACTCACCCTCTTGTTCATATGTCCAAAAGAGGCATTCTGCGATCAACCCTTGTTCCTCTCATTGAACCTCTCATTCCTACATCTGGACAAATTAAAGTTGACATTAACTCTCTTACTCTCAGTCACTGTCTTGTTCATATGTCCTAAAGAGGCATACCGCTATTAACTCTCTTGTTCACATATCCTTAAGAGGCATACTGCTATTAACTCTCTTATTCATATGTCCTAAAGAGACATACCGCTATTAACTCTCTTGTTCACATATCCTAAAGAGGCATACCACTATTGACTCACTTCTTATGTCCAAAAGAGGCATACAACCATTCACTCTCTTCTTATGTCCTAAAGAGGCATACTGCCAGTCACCCTCTTGTTCATATGTCCAAAAGAGGCATACCGCGATTAACCCTTGTTCCTCTCATTGAACCTCTCATTCCTACATCTGGACAAATCAAAGTTGCCATCTGCATATTTCTGGGCATGCAAATTCCAAAAAACACAAAGCCCCAACCCCCTCCTGCCCCCCCCCCCCCAGTTGGAATCGAACCAGGGACCTTCCAGCCGTGGGATGGAAAATAAATCTGAACGACGGAGGAATCCAAAACGGTTGGCGTTACGATAATCTACCTGAGAGGTCCACGTGGTTTGTTCTGGCCCCCAGATTAGCATTTTGGATTCAACCGTTCATTGGAAACATTGGTGAGACGGATGGAAAAAAGAGCTACGCGGGGGAAGAACGCCGGGCCTGTAGAACAGACAGACTGATTAGACTAATAGACTTCTCAAGCTGAACACATGTGGGTGGGTGTGGGTGGAGGCGGGTGGGGGTTCGACAAGCTGTACTGAAGAATCCTCATAAATTATACATGTGCATACCGAAGATCCCGGCGGCGGCGGCGGCGGCGGATCCCAAATCAGAAGAGAAATCATTAGGATGGAGTTCAGCTTTGGTTCCGCCGAGCTCTTGTTTCCACGGGGCGGGGAAAAAAATTCGAGGAATGAGTGGATAAGAGGCAGACAGGTGACTCAGTGGCCCAGAGAGTATGAGCCTGGCATCACCTTCCCCAGAATAGGAGGTGAGCTTTATCACAATGCTCCTCTTCAGACAAAACACGCAGCACCAAACAAGGAGAACATTGTTCCAAAGTAGCCGCCGCGCTGCCAAACAACACATGACTCAGTTGGTGAAAGGACGGTGCCAAAGAAAACAAGCAGTGATTTACATTCCTCCATGCGCCGTCCACATTTTCTCAGTTATCTGTTATTTTGGAAAAGAGAAAAGAAAAAAAAAAAAAGAAAATGAATTTTGGCATCGAATAATGAGAAGAAGGCATTTCGGTCAGGAGCGGATTTGACGTGACATGAAAGTGGCAGCGGCGCACAGAGAAGCGCTGTGTTTCCCTTCACCACATGTGACGGTCGCCGCCATAAAGCCGATGCACGACATGGATGCGCGCCGCGCTGGATATCGATCGACCACATCAATAAGGAGGATAAAAAAAATAGCGCGTTGTGTTTTTCCAACCCCGCCTGTCTTCTACCGCCAGATGTTTCTGTCGTGGCTTGATTTATCCAAGAGGTCTTTTTTTTTTGGAGCCCTAATTCCTCACACCTGTGCGCAAACGTCCGTTCGCCGACCTCCGAGCTCCTCCGTCGACCGAACCGAAGATCTCAAGTAGGATTTCGGCTTCCGCTCGATGGACGGAAAGCCAAACGGAGCACCTACCTTGGCAAGTTCTCTCGTTGGTCAGCAGCTTGTAGCCTTTCTTGCAGCTGCACTCGAAGCTGCCCACCGTGTTCCGGCACACGTGGTCGCAGCCGCCGTTGTTGAGGCGGCACTCGTCGATGTCTGGCGGCGACGGAGAACAACGACAATCAACGACTTTTGAAACAGGCGGTTAAACATTTCATCATCACTGGAGTTCACATGTCATACGTTACAGCGCCGCCGGATAAAAGCGAGGATCCCCTTCGGCACGTCTTTTATTGCCAAACCTCCGGCATCCGACAACAACGCTCTGCTTTTTGCTCGTCCGTCAGACGTTCGCATCGGACAGGTGAGCACTGGGGGCATAAATTCTTTGAAAAAGAAAACGAATTTCCGCTCCGTGCCATCAGCGGCGTCTTTCCAAAGGTTTTTCCGTCGGATCGGAAGATACGGGGACCGTCGTGTTGCTTCTCTTAACGGGGGCTCATGATTTCACATCGGTGTTTGGGGTTGTGGTGAACCTACAAGTCATGACACGAGTTGCAGGAATGCGTATTTAATCAATTTCGATAGAAGACGGTTGCTGATACCTTTGACTACCCTTCATTGGGCTACATAGAAGGGGGCAGGTGATTTGTCCCTGGACATGTATGCTCTCTAACTATTGTTGAAAGTTGTTCATTCATTCATTATCTCTACCGCTTGTCCTGGACTCAGGGTCGCAGGAGGGGTCTGAAGCAGGAATGCGTATTTAATCAATTTCGACAGAAGACGGTTGCTGATACCTTTGACTACCCTTCATTGGGCTACATAGAAGGGGCAGGTGATTTGTCCCTGGACATGTATGCTCTCTAACTATCGTAGAAAGTTGTTCATTCATTCATTATCTCTACCGCTTGTCCTGGACTCAGGGTCGCAGGAGGGGTCTGAAGCCGATCCCTGGTGTCACTGGGCGAAAACCCGGACCTCTCCATCACAGGGACACATATGGAGACCATTCATCGTAAAGACATACAACCAGTCGCCCCGGGCAATTTCAGGTCTCCGTCGAAGCCCCTGCATTATTTTTGGACTTCTGGCCAAAATCAATCGTCTGACGCAGACCCGCCAGCCGCCAGGCCCGACAAAGGGCGGAGAGGAGCCGCGATTGGTTTCTCCTCCAGCCTCAGATCGGTTCGCGTGAGTCCATAATGGGACGCAGCTCGAACCCGGCGAGGACCTGGAGGCGGCGGGGGCCTGCGAATCATCACTGTCCATCTCCTTTCCATTATTTCCTTCTTCGCTTCTGCAGCCAATATCCAATCCATCTATCATGCGCTCGTTCCCCGCTTTTGATGGTGCTCGGCCGAGTTCTGGCGGAGGGCTCTGATTAATCCCGAATTGTGATCACAAATGAGGCGTCGCTCTCCCGAGGGAGTCTCCGTCGTCTGTTCGAGTAGATGGAAAAAAAAAAAAAATAGAAGGAATAAAAGAATCCCTTCTCCTTCTCGGTCTTTGTTCCCCCCCTCCACCCCTTCAGAAGCGCCTGGCTCGCAGCGAGCCCGTCTTCAGCGCCAGAGTTTATTTTCCTCTCGTTTCCTCCCGGGCCAAACTAATAACAGCCGACGTACTTTTTTATCGGAACTGTTAGCGCGATGCCGAGAGACGGGTTTCTAACCCCCCTGCTCTCAAACTGCCCTGGAAGTCCTAAACAACTCCGCGCCTGTCAGCAAGCTCTTTGTTTGCTCCGTAATCCCAAGTTCATCCTCGGGTTTGGACTTTATTAAAGTTTCCGCAGCGCAGGTGAGCGCAGCAGAGACGCGATGTGTTTTCCCTGGACCTTGATGAGTTACATGTGTCCTCAGCAGGGCGCCGTAGAGCTTCTCAGCTAGAAGGTTGGGTTCTCTAGTTGTTCTCCTCAGGGTTCTTCCAGCGGTACAAAAACATACAGGAGGTTCATTAGCAAACTCCGATGTCGCCCGATGATATCTAAGCTAGGCTAACAAATGAATGAATGGATGAATGAATGAATGAATGAATGAATGAATGAATGAATGTCCTCGATGGACCAAATGGAGAATACAAGTCTAACCCTGACTTGTGGACGTCTAAAATCTGAGTCCGCAAAAACATACAGGAGGTTCATTAGCAAACCCCGATGTCGCCCGATGACATCTAAGCTAGGCTAACAAATGAATGAATGGATGAATGAATGAATGAATGAATGAATGAATGTCCTCGATGGACCAAATGGAGAATACAAGTCTAACCCTGACTTGTGGACGTCTAAAATCTGAGTCCGCAAAAACATACAGGAGGTTCATTAGCAAACCCCGATGTCGTCCAATGACATCTAAGCTAGGCTAACAAATGAATGAATGGATGAATGAATGAATGAATGAATGAATGTCCTCGATGGACCAAATGGAGAATACAAGTCTAACCCTGACTTGTGGACGTCTAAAATCTGAGTCTGGACCTTTACCTCTCCAAGAACCATTTGGATCCCGTTTCCTCGGTAAAGAAAACACCGGGAGCCACGAGACCCTTTGGAAATTTAAAGTGAATTATGCGACGTCATATATTTTCTTTACCTTTATGCTGTGGATTCACGTAATGATATTTCTGCATGCGACAAAATATTTTGAAAAAAAAAAGACTTTAGGTTGAAGGTTACTTCAATGTCTATTTGAGTCCTTCTTGTATTTATGAAAAAATTAAATTAAATTAAATTAAAAAAATGCCGTCCTCTCTGTGCGGTGTCATCCTTTTACTAGTCATGTATGAAGAGCGAGAAAAATATTTGAACGCATTTTATTTCAATGTTGCAAGATCGTAATCTCCAAATTCAAAAATTACATTTTAAAATGAAATACATTTTAATGAAATACCCGTTTATTTATTCATTTTTTTCACTTCAGAGCGGCGGGTTGCCGACACCCCGGTTTAGACAAAAACCAGTCCACGTCGTTCCTTTTAATCCACCGGAGTATAATAACCCAACTTAAGTTAACGTAAAGTACATTCACCTTTTTTAACCTTGGCCGTTCTGCCGGTAATCAGGGCTCGGGGAAGTCATTAGACCCGGCTTGGAGCGCGGTTACCGGTGATTGGACTTAAAGTCAAAGTCAAAGTCGAGCGCCGAGTCGTCATCCGTATCGCGGCGCGAGGATGTGCGCTTCATGGGTCGAAGGAAGATTTGTTCATTATCTACGCCGCTTATCCTGCGCCGAGGGCCCTGCCGCGATTGGTCGAGAGGGCGGGGTTCACCGCGGCTCGGTCCAATCATGAACCCCCTGCATGTTTTTTGCATGATTGTTTGAGGAAACCGCCGAACCTTCTTGTTGCTAGGAGATTTATGATACCGAGCAAAACCCGCTGTCCGCTTTGCTGATGAAAAACGAAAATACAAAAATAGTTGAAGAAATACGTCAAAGTTTGCAAAGTAAAGGTGACATATATTAGCATGGGTAAGATGTCTTTTTACGCAGGGGTTAAAGCCATCTGTGAAGATAGACCGGCGCCGCTGGAGATAAGGCTAACATGGGGGGGGAAGGGGATTGATGAGCGTCCCTTGCGCTCTCCAGCTGGAGCGACCAGACAAATAAATGATTCATCGGGCTGCCGCCTGTGAACGCGGATGATGTTTTACCTTTGCAGGTCTTGCGGTCCGGTTGCAGGGTGAAGCCGACGGGGCAGCTGCATCGAACCCCCGTCACCGAATCGTGACACGTGCTATCGCAGCCGCCGTTATTCACCGCGCAGGTCTCTGCAGGGAAACAGCAATCACATTTGGACAAACCGCGATAAAACCACAACCGCCGCTTCTGCCTCCGCCTACGAGGCGAGGCGTACCTTACGGACATGAAATCGATGAACATGTTAGGACCTTTAAAAAAGGGCGAGATGTTTGTCGGAACAGCAGAGCGTACTTGGGGTTTGAACAGGGGCGAAGAGGTGAAGAGATCAGATTAGAGTTTGGCACAGACAGATGATAGCGGGAGGGTTAAAGTTATGCCGGAAGGGGAGCGATAAGAGAATGGAGAAGGAAACACAGCCAAACACAGGGTTTCCGCGGCTTTTTCTCTGACGGGAGCCTCGTCTGCAAAGGCAGCAAAAGTGTTTGGATTGACCAATGTCTGGATCGGGCGCTTTCGTCGTCCAGCGCGGTTTTATGGAAGCGGTTTGTTGAACAGTAATCTGGGAAGGATCCAGTGAAAACCGGGGATTTCGATGAATACTCCGTACTCTCTACATACCAGCCACCTTCTGCTTCTTATCTGCGGTTGGGTTGACAGTCAGCAGCCGAACCAGGGCTTCCCTGTTCCAGCTTCTTGGGGGGGGGACCCCCATTGTCCATCCTGGGTCTACCCCGGGGTCTACCAGGAAGGTGTCCAGGAGGCATCCTGTCCAGATGCACTTCATCTTGATTCTCTGGATGCTGGTGGAGCAGCAGCTCTACTCTGAGCCCCTCCAAGACTCCCACCCCATCTCTGTTGAGAAACATTTCTACCGCTCCTTATTTTGATGACTACCCATAGCTCGAGACCAGAGGCGGGAGTGAGAACATAGATCTAGGAGTCCACCAAGATCCTTCTTTACCACAACAGACCGATGCAGAGACCTCATCATTGATGGCGACGCACAGATCCAACTGTCCATCTCCTGCCCTGTTCTTCCCTCGCTCACGATCAAGACCGTGAGATACTCGAACTCCTCCACTTGGGGTAGAACCCCATCCCTCACCAGCAGAAGGTTCTCCACCTCTTGCATGAAAATCTCTTGCAAAGAGCTCTTTTCCAAAAAGGCCGTCCTTCCTTCGGCGCTTGTTTGAGTCAACAAACTCTGCATCTAACGCGATCTTTGTATGTCTTGTGCTCCGCATACAAGCATACAAGTCACCTTCATGACTTGTATGCTCGTATGCTGAGCTCAGCCAAAATCCACCTCGACTTGCTGAGTCATCTTCAGCGAGGGTGTGAACCGATGACTCTCGGTCGATCTTGCAACATCTCCGATCCAGCTGCTTTGCATCTTAACTCAGCTGACAGCGCACGGCGGCTCCGAGAATCCACTATGGCCTCTCTATAGTCAGAGTGCCTTTTAATGGGACTCATTCCAGTCAGTATGTTTTGCCGCGATTGTACCTCCACATAGGAAAAAGAGACTAAGATGGAATGACGGTCGTCAGTGCGGGTAGTTAACGTTCTAAACTGATTGCTGCCCTAAAGGGGAAGACGGCAGAAAGCTGGGACCGCTTTGTTTGGCTCCTTCAAACAATCAAGGCATCTTAAAAATAGGGTGTTTTTCACAATGATATTGCAGAATCACAGTCTGAAAGCGGCGGCAACTGTTTTCTTATCGTGACTGATGATCCCTTGGGGGAGGGAGGGATGATTCCTCCTCACATCTAAAACTGCAAGGCCTGCAGCGATAATGAAACTTTCATGCGCTAATAAAAAAACAACAACTCATCCGCAGACCAGGGATTATTTATTAAAGCTAAAGAGCTGTTAACGACGACGTGATTCGATGATTTACGGTTGTTCCGCTGACAATGGATTTCCAAAGTCCGGTGCATGATGCCGTTAAAAGGCTGAATTGATACACCAGGACACATTTATGGAATAAACTTGATGTACTATGAGAGAAGAGGAGCAGGAGAGGTAAACGGTTCGGTAAGACTGCTTTGAAAGGGTGGGTTACCCGAAAGCTCATTTATGCTAACGCTACGTACGTTAACAGGTGCTTTTCGTTTCAAACGTCGTCAAACATCACTGCCCACGTACTTCCCATGCGTGCTGTTAAGCAATACATCAACTGGAGGGAAAAGCGGGACAGAGCTAGTGCAGCAGGCTGCAGCGGTATGTATGGCTAATTCATCAGCGGCGGCATGTGGACGCACCACGCACCATGTTGCCCTCTTCTTCAGTTCCTTTAGGTGGACGTACTTAAGCATACAAGTACTGCCCCCTACAACTTCCGATGCTCCTGCGCCATTTGCTGGATTTGGCTACGCATCTGCAAAAGCCCCGAAAACGTACAGGATTACGCAGGAAATGAATGTAGGAGTGAAAGAAGGCTCCATCGGTATGCTAATTTGAGCTTCGAGGCTCTTTGGCATTTGGACCTTAGGCTGATGGTCCGATCTTTGTCAAGATTTTCGGTATTCCTTCCCTGAAGTACCCAGGCGCAGGCAATGTTTACGCCAGCTCGCGGTCGCATACACATTTTCGGTATTACGCTTTTTACGGCATCACACGAGGGAGCCATCATCGGAGGCGATGAAAGGCGAAGGCGGCGGGGAAAAAAAAAAAAGCCGCGGACGAATTGATGCGCCGTTTAAAATATTTGGCTATTTTGGCTTTGTGAATGTTTTATGGGGGGAAAAGGGGAATAAATCCAACATGTTTGCCGGGCCTCAAGGACATACACGATGGGTTTGTGCAGGGAAATAAAACAGAATGTTTAACTGTAAACAAAATAACTTTGTTTGCGGTAAAACTCCGCAGGGCAGCTTGGAACTATTTAGCCCTCTTTTCTTTGACTTGTACACCTTTTACTTCAGTTTACATGAAACTATTTGCCGTGAAGTCCCTGCTTCTTCTTTTTTTTTTTTTTTTCAAAATAGACGACAAATGCTTTCAACCCGTCGCGACCCGCCCTCCGCCGAGGTGTTAACACCGCTTTTTCTACCTCGCCAAAAAAAGCGACGGTCTGACGGCCGTCGGGCGAAAAAAGAAGGCCCCTTTCCAGTTAATACCCCGACCCCGGGCTGCGGAGCGCAGCGCTGCGGGCTCGCGTAATTGCAAAGTGTGAGCGGAGACAGTTGGCAGACGAGATGATAAGACGGTGTCAGGACATGCCTCCAAAACGCTTAGACAGCCGTCCCGCCGAACTGTAATGATCATGTGTTAAGAGAGCAAAGGAATATTTCTGTCATTACAGTTTTTTGCGAAGACGGGCGGGCGGTGGCTGGGTGGGTGATGCACTCCCTGGTATGTGTCGGGTTTGTGTGTTTTGGAAGCAGACCAGTGCACCAGGTTGGGACCCGCAATTAACGGTGGGAAGTTTTTTTTTTTTGTTGTAAATATCGTAGCGTCGGTTTCGTACCGAACCGGGAATCGGACGGTCCGAACACCCATCTTCCGACGGGATTTTAAACCTCAGCTCGTTTTTCTTTCCGCTCGCCGCGCATCAGAAGCGTGGCGACCCGTCATCCGCTGCTCATTGCGACTGCAAAACCAAACACGTCCGCGGGACAGTGGATAGAATTGGCTCGCCATTTCCAATTAATAGGCATGAAACTGCCTTCTCCCGGCCGAGCGGTCGCAGTTATCCGGCAGGCGACGGAAGTATTGTCAAGATTTGCATACCCGGGAGGCGGCGGCGGCGGCGGCGGCGGCTCTCTCTGTAACATAACCCACAATAATAAACGGACCGCGTTGTCCTGAGGTGCAAAAACCGGAACTATGGATGTTGTGACCTCCATTCTACTGTTTGGAGGCGGGGCTTCAAATACGTGGGTTTCAGTGTTTTGTCATGTCATTGCAAGGAGCGGTACAGGTTTGCTAGCGCGATCGTCCCGTAACCCTGCACCTTAGCACTCCTGGTACGTTAAAAATCAAACCATATCTACCTCAGCATAACTCATCAATCTTCGTTGGTCGAAGTCAGTGTTTCCCAACCTCTGTGCCGTGGAAAAATGCCCACTTTCACCTGATTGGTCCGAAAATTATTGATCCAACGCAAATAATGTGTCTTCCTATGTCCATTCCATGGCAACGGCTAGTGAATTAACCTGTGCATCTGTGTATCAGAGTGATTAGTGACGCTTTGCGGGATACATCTTTAAAATAAAAAGTACTTGTATCTGCGTAAACAAACAGGCAGCGTTGTTGAAAAACGACCAAGACGAGTGAGAAAGCAGTGAAAGCTGCTATAAAGTTGCTGAACTCGTCTCTAAATCCAAACAGCAAAACATTAAAACTACCTGCCGGCAAAATCATTGTAGAAGAAAAGCTCGGCTCTGGAGTTGATAAAGAAATAGCCTGTTCTCTCAAATAGTACCATTTTCAGACATATTGATGACATGTCTTGGGACGTTGCAAAAACGTGCTCTGGAAAAGTTGCACATCAGTGGGAAATTTGCATTGCAACTTGACAAATCTACAGATATTAGATACATTAGATTTCACACGAAGTAAACTGAGACTACGGTTTCATTCTAATTCGTTAAAAAATGTTTTTGACACATGTATTTGGTGGTGTGCCGTGGGATTTTTCTAATGTAAAATATGTGCCGCGGCTCAAAAAAGGTTGGGAAACACTGGTCTAAGTGACAAATGATTTATAATTTGTCGGGGTTTTACAGTAACGCTATATTAATGCTCTGTATGGGTGAACGTATGTCAAAGTTGGATTGTTGCGCTTCAACCAAAGTGTTGCTGAACAAGACGGTTCCCCATGTACTACATGTACTACATGTACTACATGTAATACATGTAGTACATGATGGACGGTACTACAATCTGAAGGTTGGTAGTTTGATTCCTGTGCTTTGACACTGAAGGCCGAGCTGCTCCATATTTTCTCCTTGCATCGCAGTGTTGTTCATCTTAGGATAAAGAGACTATTTAACTAAGAAAAAGTACCTCTGCTAATTTCAAGCTCACTCTTACATAAATTAATATTAATAATAAAAATAATGATTAATTACAAATTATTATTATTGTGATTATTATTATTATTATTATTTTATTTTTGTTCTGGTTCTTGTTATTATTCATTTACTACTACTAATAATAAATAATTAAATATAATGTCATTGTTATTATTATTGATAACAATAAATGTTGTTGTATTGTTATTAGTATCGATAATCAATAAATATTAACCAATATTATTATCAGTAATAACAACAATTGTCATTATTATTATTATTATTATTTATTTAATATATAAATATTCCACACATGTATTTATATATATGTATATACATATATAAGCATATATATATACACACTCCAAAAAATAAAGGGAACACTATCAAAATGAAATATGAAATAAAATATCCTAGATCTGAATTAATGAAATATTCTTATGAAATACTTTGCTCTTTACATAGTTGAATGTGCTGACGACAAAATGATTGATGGAAATAAAACGTATGAACCCACGGAGGTCCGGATTTGGAGTCACTTTCAAAAATAGTGGCCAAACGCACTCCAGGCTGATTTATTTTTTGCAGTATATAAGTATATAATATTAATAATGAATAGAAAAATCCTCCTTGAAACGGAAACCAGTTCGATTCTCGGCTCCTCCAAGTTGCACCCTAAGATGCTTAAAACGATGAGTAGCTTATTATTATTATGTCAAGCTTGAAGCGCGACGACATCATAAATAAATCAATACTGATCGATCCTGATTTCCGATTCAACAAAGTGGCGGGTGACTCAGAACGCTCCTCTGCATCTACGACGAGCGCGATGCTTCCAGAGAATATTATAAGCATTATTTCAAAATTCCACGGCTCTGTTTACTAAGATATATTAGAGGGGAACATCCGCCCCCGCCGGCCCCCCCTTAATTTCCGCTTATGTCCACGGCGTTGTCCTACATTCGCAAACACAGACCAATCCATACCTCTCTCTCTCTTAATGTTTCTATTTTTGAGGAAATTATAAAACTAGGACACGAAAACGCAGGAAAAAAAATGGGTCAGACCGTTGCGGTTTGTCGCGTCGCGGAGGCTCATCGTTCACGCGAACGCGCCGCTAAAACTCAAACTTTCAAAGACCGTTATTTGGATTCCTACCTTGAACACGCGATTCCTCTGAGGACCAGCCTGGTCCCCTGCGGTCCCTTACATGATATAATTAAATCGTAAATCTCTTTTGATATATCAGGGTTTTATACCTCGCGGCTTTAAGTTTTCCTCGTCGGTTTAAAAAAAAAAACAACGCGTTTTCGCTATCAACCGAAGTTTCATCGTTCTGGCTCCGCCTTTTTTCCCTTCGACGCGGGGCATTTGAGGCAAATGTCGCAGAGCTAATCGCTTTTCGGTCAACCGGGAAACGCTTTTCCTGCAAATTGACAAACTTACATGTGCGTGAAAAAGAGCGCTGGGTAGGGAAATCGGTGTTTATTCGGGGAGGCGCTACGCTGCTACGCTACCCGTATCAACAGATGGACCGATAGCGGACGCTAATGTGTATTCTTTCCTTTCTTTAATCAGCTTGTTCGTTCTGATTCCTCCGCCAGGGCTTTAACACCCGCGCGTTACTCCGTGAACCTGTACTCTTACATCGTCTTACATCATTTATCCAAAGGTGGACTCTTATTTCAGCGTAGGGTTTTGTATTGATCCTTCCACAGGATTGCCTTTTGGCCTTTTGAGCTATGAAAAGAATACCTTGTTTTTCGTGCCTCCCTACATATAAAAATACACACCGTAATTTCTAGACGAAAAGCCGCTACTTTCGCACGTTTTTAGCGCGACGGCTAATTTGTGGATTTTTGGGAGGCTAACGAGCTTCACGCCGCCGAAACATTTAGCCTTGAAATTACCGCGCAATTCCGACGCCGAAGAAGTCGACTTTAGCCGTTTTAGCGTGCAGGAGGAAGACCAAGATGGCGATGGGCTGGAGTAGGACAAAGCGGAGATAGAAAATGGATGGACTTTTCCTTTTGTTATTTATTATTTCATCAGCCGAGTCACAGGTGCTGTTTGGAAAAAAGCATCTGCAGTCCGTATTTGTTACCGGTATGTATTTAATTAAAATATTTGGTGTAAATATCTCGTTACAACGTGGACACCTGCGGCTTATAGACAAGTGGATCCTATATATGTACACATATATTTATTTTGTTATTTTTAGCAGGTGCGGCTTATACTCAGGTGCGCTCAATAGTCCAGAAATGACGATATATATGTACGGTAAATGGTCCTTATATAGCAACGCACTCCTACAAACGGGAATCGAACCGCCAACCGTCGTGATTTTTTGGGTTCGCTCCATTCCCCACATATAGTTTAACGGTACAAAAGTTCCCAGAGGTTCCTCAAGTAGGAATGTTTTCATAAAATCCAACCAAGGGTGCTCACTGTTTTAGCACGGGCTAAATGGCTAGTTTGTCTACAACACAGCTAAGTTACAGCTAAGCACAGCTACACCCCAAGTAGTTGTTATGTCGTTATAGGTGAAAAGGGAAAGTGACGGGAGGGCCGTCGGTATATTTCCCAAAGCCATTGCGCTGCGGCTCATGCTAGCTGTGTGACCGGTCATGCTAACGATAGCGCAAATCTGCCAACGCATTCACCTCATCGACTGTAGTTCTGGTTCTGCAGACGACGTTTGAGTAACTTTGGGCAAATCACATCATTAGGCCGCTTCGACTCGCTGGCCGTATTTCACGGCAATAAAAGTCAGTCTTCGCGGTTTAAGCTAGTAATGCTTGATCACGTATGCTCAAGTATGACACTTCTTGATGGTTACTTTTAACTGGGTCATTGAGGTTAAGAAGCTACCGCTGCCTAGCCTGCTAAACGAGCCTTAAAAGATTTTAGCATGACCGCGACATGTGGACTTGAATCCCAGATCCCATCGGTGGTTCCCCAAACCGGCGCTAACTGGCTGTGAAGACGGCGTTTAAGGAAACACCAGCGCCAAACTCCTCGCCACAAGCATACCGTTCCAATCAAAGCGCGAGGCCGTCCTTCCAGCCGTATCTTAAACATTTTTCCCGAAAAATGGGATCCTTCCAAGCAGCCAAATCGCATCCTCGCATATCAATCGAACCGAATCGCTATCTGGGGAGGTGGAAGGGGGACCTTGTTTGCAGCTGTGTTTTGAAAAGGCGTGGCTTGACACGGGGCGGCAGTTGTTATTGAGAGGGCATTCACAGGAGGAAGAGGAAGGTGTGTGTGTGTGTGTGTGTGTGTGAGGTCAAAGGTTAGAAGGATGATGCGCCTTTTGGGAGTGGAAGGGTCCGATCAGAGCGCGCTAGGTTAGCTTACTTTACCGCCCGCACCCACGGACCCCCAGAGAGAGGAGTCAGAGGAACTCATATTTACCATTGGGGAAGAGCTGTGGGGCTGCCGGTGACTGGCCACTCCTCTCCCCTGCATGCACGCGCACACCCACACCAACACACACGCACACATTGCAGAAACACCACTTTAGTCCTCTACGCACTCCAACGTTGCAACTTTTTTTTTTTTTTTTTTTTTTTTCCCCGCATCCAAAAAAAATTAAAAATCGCGTCCGTCCGAGATTAACCGAGGCTAAAGGGGGCCGATCCGAGAAACCGGACGGCCGCCTCCCACGCCGCCGGTCGGTCCGCTAGCGTCGTGACTGCGAACGCAGAAGAAGCTTCTGAGAATCAGAAATGAAATAAAAATTAAAAATAAAAAAAATAAAAAAACCTGGAGAAAAACTACTTTGTGACATGTCAAGGCAAAAGTGTTACCTCAAAACATGCATGCATGCAAATGCGCATTCCACACGATGCAGGCGCGACGAAGCCTCTCTGTTGCAGTCGGTGTGTGTGTGTGTGTGTGTGTGTGTGTGTGTGAGGCCTTCTCAGAGTTAGTACGGTGAGAACCTGGCAGACAGAGAGCAAGTGCTGGTTAGTGCCGCGGCTAGAAGACGAGGGATAACCGGATTCACTTGCGCGATTTATGTTTTTTTTTTTTTTTTTTTTTTACCGTAAAGCGTTAAACGCAGCGGCGGCGGCGTCTTCGAAATTTATCTGCTCCCGCCGCCGTTTTCAAGGAGACATTTCTAATTTTAGCGGAAATATCTAAAATTAAAATGGCTGACAGGCTGGCTGGAATCATGAGGCTTTTCATCTCTTGCATGAAGAAAGGGAATGTGCTTTCCATGTGTGTGTGTGTGTGTGTGTGTGTGTGTCTCATTTCCCGAAAATCATTCATCCAAATGACTTCAAACCGCTCGGGCGAATTACTGGGGGGGGGTCGAAGGAAACCGGGGCGAGATCTTAAAGTCGATGAAGGTACGATTCTCAATTTCTGGGACCGTGGAGGGTTGCAGGTGTGTGAGACCCCAGATGATTCATCTGGTGCCGAATACACACCGGTAATTAACCCAGAGAAGAGTGTGTGTTCCACCGGGCCTCCTGGCGATAACGCTCGTCGCCGAACTCATCTAAATTGATTTTGACGCGGCCCCGAAAGCCCCGGTGTCACGCACCAGAAGACTCAGGGCCTTCTGGAAGCCATACAATCTATTTAATGCGATGGCGGACGAGCGCTTGGCCGAGGAAACAGAAGTGGGATCTGCTCCGTTGTGTTCAAAGCTATCGATTAGCAAGATAACGCAAATGTATGAAAAAAAGAAAATATTTGTTATTTTCGTTAATTTATTTTCCCCAATTTTTTTTTATTTTGGGAAATTTTGCTTTGTCAAAATTATTATTATTATTATTATTGTTATTATTACTGTTATTATTATCATTGTTATTATTATTATTAGCATTAGCATTATTATCTTTATTATTACTATTATCAGTATTAACATTATTATTATCTTCATTATTATTATTATTATTATTATTAGCATTATTATCTTTATTATTATTATTATATCTTACTACTATTATTATTATTATTCGAATTATTGGCATTGCCAGTGTCATCACCACCATAAAAATAATAATTATTATTATATGATAACATTGTTAGCATTGATATCATTATTAGCATGATATTTATTATAGTCATTAGCATTTTTAGTATCTTTAGCAGTATTCGCGTTATATCTGTCATCTTTTCACCTCACCAGAAGTTTGTATCTGCGTGCACTTTATACTTCATAGCTCATAGTTTTTAATGAAACAGTGCACTTTACTGCTAATATGGACACTATTATTATCATTATTGTTATTATTTTCTTAATTTCACATCACCGTTGGATTGGAAGAAACGTCTATATTGAGAAATTGACAATAAAGCTGACTCTTACTTTGACACTGATTATCATTACTATGCCTGTTAGCATTAAAATTAGCATTAGCACATTAGCATTTGCATAATTATTACTGTTGCGTATCACGTGACCAAAAAAGGTCTTGGCTCCTTTAAATGTAGCGGCGGCGGCTAAAAAAAAAAAAAAAAAGAATAAATAAAAAGCCGTCAAGCGGCAGCGCTTTTCAAGGTGTTCAGTATTTTCACTTTAAAGTAAAAAGCCACAAAATTCCGCCGAGAAATATATACAGGGGTTTGGAACGGCCATTTAAAAGCAGGTTTTGCCGGCCATTAGTTTTTATCTGAGCCGTTTGGCGGCATCCAGCGCCGGTCACACCCGAGTCCTTTTAATGGGCTTAGCTATCCCCGTCCGGTGGATAGCTTTTCCACCGGACGGGGAGGAACTTCAATGTATAATTCAGCGAATTCTGACTCCGGCGCTGACAAGCCGCTCCGGCGGGCCGTGTCGTCTAATGCAGTCACACTTCCACATTCCGGGGAAATGAAATGCAAAATTCAACATAACGGTGACCCGCCGGCGGACGAGCCTCGCCGGCTTCTCCGGTAAAGAAAAAAAACCAAATTAAATGTATTTTTATTCATCGGTCGCCTCCTGCTTGGCCTTTAATGGATTCGCAGGTGCTAATTGCCTGTAGGTGTGTGTGTGTGTGTGTGTGTGTGTGTGTGTGGTAGGCACTCGCCATCACTTGAAGACAGTGAGATGATATATTAATACAAAATATATTAATGATGAGAACACTCGAAATGAAATTCTCTAAAAAGTGAACGAAGCACAGCTGGGTTTGAGCGGCGAAGGATCGCCCGACGCCGCCGCCGGCGATGGCGGCGACGGAGTGGTGGTGTGTGTGTGTGTGTGTGTGTGCGTGTGTGTGTGGGGTCAAATATCACCTACTTTAAATGACTTCAATTATCACTATGATTTTCCATTTGAATACTAAACGCGTGGTTCGCTCCGCGCGCACGTTCTGTCGCACGATTATCATGGCGTCATCAGCCAATTGGATTTGATGGCAAAGTGGTTGAACGTGAATATATATATATATATATGTATATACATATACTGCTCTAAAAAATAAAAGGAGCACTAAAATAACACATCCTACATCTGAGTGAATGAAATATTCTTATTTAAATTCTTTGTTCTTTATACAGGTGAATGTGTTGACAAAGAAATGATCGATAAAAATCAAATTTATTAATCCATGGATTTGGAGTCACACTCAAATTAACGTGTAAAAACACTTTACAACCTGATCCAATGTTGATATAATGTCTATTTATATAAGTGGACACTTTGATTTTACACAAGTGTGATTAACCTGGAGTTACATTGTGTTGTTTAAGTGTTCCCTTTTTTTGAGCAGTATATATAAATAGATATATATTTTACTGTATGTCTCTGACGTGTGAATGAGAGAGTGAATGATTTTATATATTAGCGTGCGAATGGTTATACTTCTTTATATGATGAGTAAAGGATTAAAAAAATTGTTGCATGGCTTTTTATGGCATGTGAATGAGAGGGTGAATGGTTTTATATATTGTACAGGACTGTCTCCGAAGAACAGAATATTGTGATAAAGTTCTTTATCTTCTGTAATGCAATTACAAAAACAAAAATGTCATGAATTCTGGATTCATTACAAATCAAATGAAATATTGCAAGCCTTTTATTATTTTAATATACCTGATTATGACTTGAATAATTAACATAATTATAATAACATTAATATTATGATTTTTTTTTAATTGCATTTTTTTTAATTGCATTCCAGAAGATAAAGAACTTTATCACAATATTCTAATTTTCTGAGACAGTCCTGTATATACTGCCTAGTATGTCCCTATATATGTGAATAAGAGGGTGAATGGTTGTATATTTGCATATATTGCATCGGATATTGTCTCCATATGACGTGTGAATGAATGAGCGAGTGGTTGGACTTCTTTATATGATGTGTAAATAAGTGAATAAATGGTTGCATGTGAATGAGAGGGTGTAAAGTTTTAAATATTGCGTATATTTTATTATATATGTCTCCCTATGCGTGACTGAGTGAGTGAACGGTTGTAAATATCGCATCATGTCTCCATATGATATATGAATGAGAGGGCGAATCGTTGGATTTCATTCCACAATACATGAATGAGTGAGTGAACAGTTGTTTATATTGTATATATTACATTATACGACCCCATATGACATATGAATGAGTGAACGACTATATCTTTATGACTTGTAAATGACGGCGTGAACGATTGCATGGTTGTGCGTCTTTAGACGATGCGTAAATGAGCGCGTGAATGACGACTCTACACGTTTTGTGAATGACAGGGTGAATGGTTGAACGCCGCCTCTCGCCCAAGATAGGCTCCAGCCAGCCCAGCTACCCCGGCCGCAGGATGCTACGTAGCTAACGAATGAACGCATGAATATAAACGTTAGATACCTCTGAATTACCGCCGAGGAAAAATTTGCTATTCGGTTTCGCTCTTCACGGCGACGTTTATCGGAGGTGTCCGACGCGGGGGAAACATGCGCCATCGTTAGCTACGAGATGCTACGTAGCTAACGAATGAACGCATGAATATAAACGTTAGATACCTCTGAATTACCGCCGAGGAAAAATTTGCATCTCGGTTTCGCTCTTCACGGCGACGTTTATCGGGAGGTGTCCGACGCGGGGGAAACATGCGCCATCGTTAGTTACGAGATGCTACGTAGCTAACGAATAAACGCTCTTCACGGCGACGTTTATCGGAGGTGTCCGACGCGGGGGAAACATGCGCCATCATTAGTTACGAGATGCTACGTAGCTAACGAATAAACGCATGAATATAAACGTTACATAGCTCTGAATTACCGCCGAGGAAAAATTTGCTATTCGGTTTCGCTCTTCACGGCGACGTTTATCGGAGGTGTCCGACGCGGGGGAAACATGCGCCATCGTTAGCTACGAAATGCTACGTAGCTAACGAATGAACGCATGAATATAAACGTTAGATACCTCTGAAGTACCGCCGAGGAAAAATTTGCTATTCGGTTTCGCTCTTCACGGCGACGTTTATCGGGAGGTGTCCGACGCGGGGGAAACATGCACCATCAGGAAATCCCCCCCCTTCCCCCCAAAAAAAGGGGGTTCTCAGCAAAGAAGAGAGGAAAGGAACGGTGAGATACATTCAAATACACCAGCAGTAATGTGAAGACCACCCAAAACGAGAGCACGCTGTGTTTATGTTACGGGTGTATGCCAGTGGAGTGCTCGTGTTTACATGCACGCATGCTGGAGATGTACCGCGTGCTTGCGCGCTTGTTTGTTTTTAATCGCTTTCCGCTTGAATTTTACAAAGCAAAATGCATCTCGCTGTCTTTGAGCATGTGTGTGTGTGTGTGTGTGTGTGTGTGTGTCCCGTGATGATTGAGCTCCTGAACATGTCTGCATCTGCCTGCTATTTGTGAGTGTTTATGATTTGCTGCGCTAACAGTGTGAACACTTCCACATGATGGCTACTCCTTTTTCTGATATTTGAACTTCCTCGGTACACAGAAATTTCGTACGAAAATAAACCCGACTTTGACATTTCAGTCAAACATGTGTTAGAACAGGCAAATGGACAAATATCTCTAACCGTGTGTGTGTGTGTGTGTGTGTGTGTGTGTGCGGTGAAGAAAGGGAGCAGGCCATGTGGGCCGCCTATCTTAAAACCCAGCTGAATTTCAATCCCCACATGAAGAATAGCCGCTACCGACAGAGGTGAGATAGGAGGGATGAATAACCAACGCTTTCCCAGCAGGCCGGCGTGTCCGGATGAAGAGACGCCGCAGAATGAACGAGCGCTGCAGGATGCATGTGAAACAACCCCCGCAAGATGGATTAAGCAGCGAGGCTGACGAATACATAAGGAGCTTACCAGGACGACCGCCACCGACACGGCAAAAATTTTCCTATAATTGTCCGAAAGCCGGGATGCTTCAGAGTCGACGGGGGTGGCGAACGGCGGCGACGCTTTTCCCGCTGACGTCCTCGTGTTTACAAGCGGCTTCTAAAAAACGCGAGTCGCCTTTTTATCCGGCCGCTAGCCGACCCGCCGCCGCCGCCGACCTCAAAGCTTTCCGTCGGCGATTAGCGCGTGACGATTAGCGCTACCGCTATCGGCGCTTTATCGCGCTTTCTACGCCCAGCGGTCGAGGTGGATTCTGGCGTCCGATGTTTCCTCACAAGTGGGAGGGCTTCGGTAGATGGCGGTCCGGACCCGGGTCCTCGATCGATTAAATAGCATCTGACGGGCCCGGTAGGGTTTCCAGGCGTTAGCCGAGACACGAAAGGAAAGACTCGATGTAAACATCTCGTTGGGACTCGCGAGAAATAAAAACGAATGCGGCTTGTAAATGATTTGGCAAGATTATTGACCGGCGGCCACCTTCAATGCGGATCTGAGGGCCTCCGACATCGCTGGAGGACTAGCGAGAAGAAATATTAAAGAACGACGTCTTCGATTCAAAACAAAAGGTAGTGCAAGTAGATGGGACTCAAAGATCTTGATGGTTTAGAGCATTATCAACAAAGGGAAATGGGACCGCCCTGATGCGGGCCAGATGTGCGTCGGTTACTTGCGCGATCCGGAGGCCGCGTCCGCGATGGATTGTCAGATTAAATCAACGTTAGCCGCGGTATTTTCCGGAGAGTTTACGTTTCTACGCTAAACTTGGGTTTCATTTAGTAGCGGCCAAGCGTTTGCGGGGGCCTAAACAGTTATCAAAGAATCACAGCGCGTATTGGATGAAACCCAACGCCGTCGCTCTTTGGATTATTCCGAGCGCGCTGACGGTCCTTCCATTTCCACATGTCAGAAACTCCGGTGTCCGATGGAATTTCTGGTGGCCGCGGTGCACTTGTGAATTAAATCAAAATGAAACGCAGCTGTCGGCGGCGCTACGTTCGCTTTTTTTTTCCAATGGGATAAGCTCATTTCACGCCGAGCGACCGGGAAGCGTCCGCGCAGCCGCGGCGCAAACGCTCTTGACATTCTCCGGCCGAGCGGCGGTTCGTTTGGCGGCGCGTTTGTTTTATTAAGGTTTTATTAGCTAATAGCGCGTCTGGGACGAGCGGTGCCCTCAGACTCAGTGGAAGGAATCGAGAGATTTCTTTAACAGGCTCCCGAATCCGACGCGCCATCTGCGTATACGCTCTTCCTTGGAAACCAGACCGGCTAAGACGTATAATTTGGTCGCGGTCGGCTTTGCGGCATCTCCTCGGCCCCGCGGGGGCACGCCAATAATGACGGGCCGGCCGACCAGACCTCGACGCGGATCTGGCTCCCGGCGGCGTGCTGCGGGCGGCAGAGGGTGTCCAGAATCACCGTGGCGATCGGCCACGGCCCAAACCGAGCTCGACGGCCGCCGAAACCGAACGAGCACCACGCCGGTCTACGCCGCAGCATTAGCTTCTAATTCCGTTATATATACTTATATATGTAAACACTGAGTCGAGCACTGTAATGACTATGGAACCTATAAATGGCACTTTGGTCCGACGGATAAATAAACATCTATTTTCAATAACGGCCGGGCTCGAAATCACACCTGACCCGTGTTATTGTGAATGCCAGTGCAATTTCCCCCAGCGGCGAGAAAACGTAACGGAAAGAAAAAGCGGCCCGTTCGGCCCGCGGCTCGATACCCTCGAGTAGCCGCAATCATTTTTTTTTACTCAAAACGAAGGCGAACGCCGATAAAAGCCGGCGGAGGAGGAGGGCGAAGATGGGGGAGGAGGGGGGTTAGGTCAGGTGTACGAGTTAATCCCCCTCGAAAAGGAAGCGGTGGAAGAATTGACCCAGGAGCGAGTTAGAGGGCGTGCGTCATGGCTCGGAGAGGCGGGGGGAGGACAGGGAGGTGGTTCAGGTTGGCCGTGAAGCAGAGGAGAGGGAGGCTGAAGCGGAGGCGGGGGGGTGAGGGGTTACTGGAGCAGCGGCAGCAGCGATAGCGGAGGAGAAAACAGCGGATGGTAGCCTTTTGTCCTTGTATGTCACAGATCGAGAGGAAACGCCGACGGCTACTTCCAAGCGGCCTGCGCTTTAAATTCACTTTTTTTCTTTTTAAATCTCAATAAACATTGATTAATTTTTTTTTTTTTCCCCCCTGAATTCAGTCGCCGAGTTAATCGTTCCTGGATATCCATTCCCCGTCGCCCCTGCTAGTCGCATCAGGGTGAAATGACTCACCTACACAAGTCTTTCCGTCGCTGTGCAGGACGAACTTCATGTGGCACGAACACTTTGGGCCGTGGTCCGTCTCCTCGCAGATGTGCTGGCAGCCCCCGTTTCCATAGTTACACGTCACTGCGGAAGAGCAGAAATTGAGTGGCAGCGGCGGCGGCGGCGGCGGCGGCGGCACGTTACCCCCGCCTGAGCGCAAAAGCGACGCTACCGACACGACTTCGGAGTTGAAAACACACCAAGGCCTTCCAGGACTACATCTTGCAACAGAGCTATGCTAAGCTAACAGGCTAAGGGGTCAAGAATGAGGAGCGCTTGGTCTTTCTGGGTCCTTTACTTAAGCTTGGGTGCTGGGCTTTATTTAGTCCTACAAGAATTCACTCATTCATTTTACAATTTAAATAGCAGCATGCAACCATTCACTCATTCATTCACAAGTTAAATAGAGACATAAACCCGTTCAAATGTTAAAAAGAGACACCATTCACTCATTCATCCACAAATTGAATAGCAATATGCAAACATTCACCCTCTCATTTACACGTCGCATAAAGACATGCATCCATTCACTCATTCATTCACAAGTTAAAAAGAGACATTGTTCACTCATGCATTTATATGACATATATTTGCGTATCATCATTCGCTCATTCATTCACAAGTTCGATAGAGACATAAATCCATTCACAAATTACATGGTGATATGCAGCAGTTCATTCACTCATTCATTCACACATCAAATAGACGCATGCTAACATTCACTCATTCATTCAGATCACAAAGAGGTATGCAATCATTCACTCAACCATTCATAAATTAAATAGCAACATGCAGCCATTCACATGTTATATAGAGGCATTCACTCATTCATTCACATGCTAAATAGACATCCTTCACTCTTTCATTCACACATCAAATAGAGCCATACAACCAGTCACTCATTCACTCACAAGTTAAAAAAGACCTGATAATTCATTCATTCACAAAGTAAAAGGCGACATGCAGAAATTCACCCATTTGTTCACGATAAAAATAGCAACACGCAACCACTCACTCATTCATTCACAAGTTAAAAAGAGACACTGTTCACTCATTCATTCTCAAGAGACAAAAATTCATTCATTCACAAATTAAAAAGTGACATAGAGCCGTTCACGCCTTCATTCAGAGGTTAAATAGACATAAAACCATTCACCGATCCATTCACATATTAGAAGCAACCATTCGCCCTGTCATTCACGCGTCGCGCGAGGACACGCAACCATTCACTCATTCATTCACAAGTTAAAAAGAGACACTGTTCACTCATTCATTCTCAAGAGACAAAAATTCATTCATTCACAAATCAAAAAGTGACATAGAGCCGTTCACGTCTTCATTCAGAGGTTAAATAGAAATAAAACCATTCACCGATCCATTCACAAATTAGCATGCAACCATTCGCCCTGTCATTCACGCGTCACGTGAAGACACGCAACCATCCACTCATTCATTCACAAATCCGGGCACCATCGCTCCTCCGATCGAGGCGGTGCAAAGGACTCTCCCCTCCCCCCTCCGCACGAGCCTTCATCCCCTGCACGTCTTTAAAATGCAGCGGCGTGCCGGCGGGTGAAGGAAGCATTAACCTTGGGCACTTTTAACACACCTGTGATGACAGAGTGAAAAAGAGCGCCAGCGAACCGAGTCCTCCACCGCCATCCTGTCTGCACCGCTGCCTTTTGCCCTTTTCCCGGGCTGTCACAGAACAACTATAGAATAACACTTCTCCAATCCTTATCCAAACACAGACACACACACACACACACACACACCCCCCGCTGCACTGACAGGATGATCCCCGTTGCACGGCAACAGGAAGTGTGCGCTGTCCGTCACAGGAGTCCCCTTCGCGTAACCTCCTCGCTTGGCCTGGTTGTGCAAATGATGGCTCCTTATTTGATAAACATGTTTTTCCTTCACCAGGGACCACTTGGTGGTGTGTGTGTGTGTGTGTGTGTGGGGGGGGGGGGGGGTTACTCACTGAATGTAACGAAAATGTCAGTCGCCTACTTTGAATTTGTCGAAAGGCATGCGTGGAATGGAGGCAATTATCCATCACTGGCGGGTTTCCAACCCCAATCACCTTTTCACGAGGAGCCTATAAATCCTCATCCTGGTCTTTTTCCGCCGTCTTTCATCCGAAGCAGGGGGTTGAGGTGTGTGTGTGTGTGTGTGTGTGTGGGGGGGGGGGGGGGGCTTATATGACTTACGTTTGCAGTCCTTCAGGTTGCGGGTGAGTTGAAATCCGGGTCGGCATTCGCAGGAGATGCCACCCTTCTGCGTCTCCCTGCAGATGTGGGCGCAGCCGTGGTTCTTGTCCATGCAGGTGGGTCCTTCCTTCGCGCCCTCCGGCCGCACTGCCGAAAAAGCAGAAAGAGATTTTTATATTTTGCATGTTGATGACCCGTCAGGCGGTTTTTCTCTTCCTGGGTTGCTACAGCGAATCAACCTTTTACAAGGATCTTCACCGTGGAGTGTTCATGTCCGAGCCATGTCAGTCATCGCTTTGTCTCAGTCATACATGTCCTGCACCCCTGTGACAAATTCTTCTTTTCCTTTGGGCTTTTCCTTTCAGGGGTCACTACAGCAAATCCACCTTCTCCATCTAACCCTATTCTCTGGATCCTTCTCTCTCACACCCACTAACTTCATGAATCTTCTCTTTGGTCTTCCTCTTGACCTCCTACCTGGCAGCTCCACCTTCAGCAACCTTCTACCCAGATCTTCACCATGGTTTGGACACAAACAAAGGAGCATTCATGTCCAATACACCTCAGTCATCACTGTGTCTCGGTCATACATGTCCTGCACCCTTGTGACAAATTCTTCTTTTCCTTTTCCCTTCAGGGGTCTTCCTCTAGACCTCCAATTCCAGCATCTTTCTACCAATATATTCACTATCCCTCCTCTGTACATGACCCAACCATCTCCGTCTGGCTTCTCTGACCTTCTCTTCTTTTTTTCTCGCAAGGAGCGAAAAAAAAAAAAAAGCCTGTCAAGCATCCTCACCATCAATCACAAATATGCCTACCGTCGGTGAGTGACATGCCCGGCACCCCCTTCGCAAAGACTCCAGCGCTTGTCGGAGCACGCTCGCTTGTTTCTGGCTATAAAAAAAAAGGGGGGTTGAGGGGCTAAAACTCAAACTCTCAGCGGGCGCTGATCCCGTAGACTTGTAATTTTAATTGAAGTAATCCCACCCCTGGAAGGGAGGAGGGAAAGGGGAGGTCGAGATCCAGGAGAGGAGAAATGGATGATTCCATGACTCGGCGATACGGAGAAACGCCGAGTCATTGTTTTCAAAAACTGGAAATCACGACCCCCCCCAGTCACCGGGTCAGGAATTATCAAGCGGGCGACGAACGAAGCCGCCGCGGACTCATTAAAACCCAAACGGGCGTCCTCCCGGAAGACGTCTCCATTAATGTCTCATTAAATCGGACGTCGCTCCGAAGGACGTTTGGAGGTCTTTGTTTTTTTTTTTTTCGCTGTATCATTTTTAAATAATTTGCATGTCTGCGCGTGGACGTGTGAAGCTCGTATAACCTTGCGTCGTTTTCTTTACGGTCTAACGCAGCCGACGAGGAGGGAAAAAAAAAAAAAAAAACGGTTTAACAGAAACAGGCTCTGGGATTATTCCACCCTTTAATTACTTATTTATGTACTTTAACTCCGGCCGCCATGACCTCCTTTAACGGCGCCCTCTTGTTTTCCGCATGGTTTGCCAAAAAAAAAAAAAAACGACATTTCCACTGGCGGCGTAAGTGAGGAGCGTCAGGCATCCCGGAGAAGTTAAACATCTTCCATCACTAACTCTGTCAGGAAGTGTCACAAGGTCAAATAATCCTTTACTGCCCGGCTCCTGTAGATCCGGCCTGGAGCTAGCAGACGCCGCGAATAGCCGCGGATATTTTAGCGGGACGTGGAATTCTCCTTTTTCCTCGGCGCGTCTGAGAACTTAACAGGGGATTGAATTCCAGACTAAGTGACCCCAGCGGACGGGAGATTATTACTATGGTTCTATTATGCATCCCAAAACTCCCCCCCACCCCCCCCCCCCTTCATCTTTATGCAGCCCCGCTAGCCGAACGCCGCAGACCCATCCATCAATAACATGTCGGGCCGGGGCCAGAACCCGGGCCTTCGTCTCCCCGAGGGGCCAATAAAAGTCAAAGTGTTGACACAATGGGCCTTTCTGCAGGCCAGGCCCGGCCAGAGCCGGCGCAGTGGGCAGTTCCTTCGAGCCGGCAGCCAGAGGCCGCCGCTTTTTTCCTTTTTTATCGTGACTATACGATTGGGAAGTGGAAAGAAAAACATCCTTTAGCGTGGATGTGGATGTGGACGTGGACTTGGGGGGGGGGGGCGACGTATCCACCGAAAGTCCCTGGATGTGCGGGAGGCTATCACTGGGCTCTTTATGGGCACAGAAGTCTTCCAGAAGGAGCCTTTTCCAGCTTGAGCCGAAAGGGAGCCGTAGAGACGCCCCGGTGAAAACGTCGAAAAGTCAACTTTATCGTCAATACTGCCATATGTTCACACGTACGGAGCGTTGAAGCAGCGTTAGAGGTAGATGTTTGGTAGGGTTTGATTTTTAAAGTGACAGGAGTGCTAAGATGATAGGTGAAAAAGTGATAGCAGTATGAAACTTTTCCTTTTTGGAAAAGCAACGCCATCTCCTTGGGGGTTATGACCCTGGAGCCCCCAGGACGCTTGTTACTGCCTGGACCTGCTGTCCGGGAGCACAGATCCACTCCGGTGAAGCACAGCGGGCGGCCGGAACAGAAATAACAAGTCAATAACAATCTGATCTTCTTCTTTTCCTTTGGGCTTTTCCCTTCAGGGGTCCCCACAGCGAATCAACCTCCCTATCTAACCCTATTCTCCTCTCTCACACCAACTAACTTCATATCTTCTCTTTGGTCTTCCTCTAGACCTCCTGCCTGGCAGCTCCATCTTCAGCAGCCTTCTACCCAGATCATCACATGAACAGAGGAATGTTCATGTCCAAACCATCTCAGTCATCACGTTGTCTCGGTCATACATGTCCTGCACCCCTGTGACATATTCTTCTTTTCCTTTGGGCTTTTCCCTTTAGGGGAAAAACCTTCTCCATCTAATCCTGTTCTCTGGATCCTCCTCTCTCACACCACCAAACTTCATATCCTTTCTCACGACATCCATCAATCTTCTCTTTGGTCTTCTTCTAGACCTCCAATTCCAGCATCCGTCTACCAATGTATTCACTATCCCTCCTCAGTACATGACCCAACCATCTCAGTCTGGCTTCTCTGACCTTCTCTCCAAAACATAAAACTGATGGACTCATTCCTGACCCTATCCATCCCGGTCACTCCCAAAGAGAACCTCGACATCTTCATCTCTGCGGCCTCCAGCTCTGCCTCCTGTCTTTCCGTCATTGTCATCGTTCCAAATTCAATTACTCTTCGGTCATGAAGTCATCTAGGGGTTTTTTTATGCGCTGTTTCCCTCTTTAGCTGATCTGTAGCTAAACATAAAGTTCTGTTATAGTCATCGGAAAGGATGGACCCGAATAATAACTGAGGGCGGCACGGCGGCGCAGCGGTTTGCGCTTCCTGGTTGGAGTCCCACAGTAGGCCTTTCTGTGTGGAGTCTCCAGGTTCTCCTGTATCTGCGTGGGGTTCTACAGGTTCTCCGGGTTCCTTCCACAGTCCAAACACATGCAGGAGGTTCACTGGAGACCCTGACTTGTCCAGATTTGTGAATGAGAGGCTGAATGGTTGTATGTCTCTGGCCCCTTCAAGGCCCTTCTGGCCCCGAAGCGCAGGGTACACTTCCAGCCTCCCGACCCCATCCTTACTCGAAGAACAGCAGCCGCCGATGCATTTATAACCATAAATTATTTTCAGGATGCCACTTGATGCCAAATCTAAGTTGAGCTACTCCTCGGGGGGGCGGCAGAATTTTAAACTTTTGCGGTCAGAAAGTCAGAAAGTCCGAAATTGAAACTTTACATATTTGATCAGCTCGGGTCTCCGGGCAGGAAATGAAATCTACTTCAAGACTCGGTCTGAAGAGGATCGCTATCTCGGGGAAGGTTTTCGCGTTATAGGTTCCTCGCGGTCGAGGAACCAGGTGCCCCCCCCCCCCCCCCCGCCAACCCCCCTGGCTTTCTCAGAAACAGACCAGGTCTTAAAACATTGTAAAAAAAAAAAAAAGAAAAAACGTACCGAACACCTTTTTCTGACACAGTAAAACATCTGTATCATGAAAAAAGGGTTTCTGCAGGAGCACATATTCACAGAGGCCACAGTGCAGGCTCTGTATGGCCTCCCCTCCGGAGCCCAGAAACCTACCTACCTAGAAAACAAACAGCGAGGCGAGTGTTTGAACACGACATCGGGAACTATGCAAAAAAAAAAAAAAAAAAAAAAAAAAAAAAGATCAAGTTGCCGTCGGCTACTCCTGCGATCCGGCGACAAAAGGATCCGGGGAGGTTCCCCGACAACTGCACCGCGAGCTGCAGTGGACGGGCCGAGACAAAGAGGCTGAAGTGGTGCCAGGCATACCGAGAGTTTATAGTCTACCCTGAGCGCTCGGGGCGGTGAAAAGAGGACTCCTGGTCCACGCTGAGCCGCTGTCGTACGTCTCAGAAGGTCCCCCGCGTTGCCCGACACTGACCGGCGAACATTAAGCTCGTGTTGCTAACAAAGTGAAAAGAAGGGGCCTAAGCATGGAACCACCACACTATTAAAGCAACATTCCTTCCTCTTAGATAATGGGCCCTTAAAAGTTTTAATAGGGGGATAAAAATGTCAGCGCATGGAAAGGAGCTGAGCTGGATGGGGCCGGCCCCGGGCTGCCGCGCAGATGGTCGGACGGAGCGGTCAAGGGAGAAGCTCGTCCGTTTTAAAAAACGAGACAGCGGAGGGACTCCCGTCCACGCGCTACCGTTTGGTCCAAAGACTCCATCTTCCGGGGCAACTGAAGCCCGTAAAACAATCGGCGAGCGCGGAGAGGGACAAGGTCGAGAGGACTTCCCGACGAACGCGAGCCACGTCCAAATCCGGGGCCGTCCAACGTACGGCTTCAATTAGGCTACCGCTCCAACAGAGCACTTATAGTAATCATATGCCGTCTTCACAAAATAAAGCCCGGGCCATTTTTCTCCGGTGCTTCCCCGGGCCAATTCTAAGGGTAAGGGAACATTTGATTCGAAAAAGGTATCGGCCAAAATAAGCCCAATTAAAGGCAGATCCTTCCGTTATTCCGCTGCACTGTGTTCCGTCAATGTCAGCCCGTAAGTGTTGCGAGCGCTGCTTTCCGGTATGACGGGGCTTTACAGTGTGAGCAATTGGGCACAAAAGCGATTCATTAAACTCTGACACTAATTTACCTCTGACTCTTTAATCTTGCCTACCTCTTAAGCAGCAGGCAGCGGCTGCAGAACTCCGGGGCGGGCCGGCTGGCTTCCAGCGCCAGCAGATGCACGAAAAGGGGGGGGGGGGGGGGCCGGATCGGGATCGAAAAAGGCGAACCTGACGCGCGCTCCTTTTATCGTTTGTTTTTTTGGGACCCTTCTGGATTGGTTTCAAACCTTTGCGCTTCAGGGGAAACGGTAAGGGTAAGGTACCGTAAAGCCTCTTGTTTTTCTCTTTGCATCGGCGTACCGATACGGTCTGCCGATGGTTTCGTTTGCATAATGTATGGGCAGATTTTCCCCGAGTGCGCCGGGACGGTCGCGCAGCACCTGCTGGCGATGTGTCACTCTCCCCGCTTCTTCTATCAAGGTCACCTCCCTGCGAAGTCCCAAAGGGCGCAGGACATGTACCCTACAGAAGAGGACACGTCTAGGTACGAACAAAGAGGCCTAGTCTTCTTTAACAGGGAGATGCGGGAGATAAAAGATTCAGTATGAGCTCACAGAGCCGCATTCTTTCTAAAAGTGAAAGGGGAGCGACGGCAGAGGACGGACTAGGTTCGTGCAGAGCTCGCGCTCTGGTTATAGCCGTGACGGCCAAGCGTTAGTGGAAAAACCCCACTGGCACCGAGGCGGTCCGCAGCAGCGCGCCGGGGCTGGCTGGCTTCGAGACGGCCTTCGACAAACCCACAAGCCAAAGGGATGCCCGTCTCAAATGAGGTACGGAGAATTCAGCGGCGAGGCGGCCGACGTTTGCTAAAGCCCGAGCCGCCGATGTATATTTGTTCAAGGGCGGGGGCGACGGAGGCGCGGGGGCGACGGGGCCGCGAAGGTCCGGACAAAGAGAGACGACGACGACGGGACAATAAAAAGACACCGGAGGGGCCGGAAAGCGTCCCGTACGTCTGTTGCCGGACCGGTGGGAGGGACTACATGGGCTGCAACCGGAGCGCGAGGCGTTCCCTTCGCTCCACTTCCCTAGAATAGGAAAAGAGCCTGGTTATACGGTTGGGCTGCAGAGCAATGGAGCAGTGACTTCTGCACTTGTAAAAACAGTTCTGTGGCAAAAGCTCAGACAGGCTAGAGGGCTCGCCGGCCCGCTGAGATCCGACCGGAGACTCATGTAAGAACCATCCGGCGTTCTGCCGGAGGTCTCCCTTTTCATGGGTAAAAATGCACCGAATTCCCGATGACAAACAAAAATACATAACGCCCACTCGCGTCATATTAAGCACTAAACGGCGTCTGACTGGGATGAAGCACATTCTGGCACATCCCTTCACGGTTATTCTATTTATATGTTAAAAAAACAGGAATGATAGGGCGCCGCGGTAGCACGGCGGTTAGCGCTTCTGACTCACAGAAGGGGGTGAAGAAGATCAGTGGGGTCTTCATCTTCTCCCCACGTCTGAGTGGGGTTCCTCAGGGTTCCTCCTCCCAAAAAAAAATTCTTTTTATAGGTTATACTTTTACACTTGAAACTGTATTTACTATTTACCCTTCTGGGTAACATCTGATGGCCGCCAGATGACCAAAGTAACAATATCACAACAATAGCACTGTCAACTTGCAAAATACATATTTTATTGCCTGTTTATATATTGTATAGTTATTTTATTGCCTATCTGTATATTTTGTATATATTGTCTATTTCATACAGTTTTGTATTTGTATTGTCCAGGACTACAGATGGAAATTAGCTATAAGCTAGTTAGGCTATGCAGTGTGTGTGTGTACATTTGTGTATGTCTTTGTCAAAAAAAAAAAAAAAAAAACAAAACTCACTAACCCAAGCTTACTGTTCTGTATATTTCCTGTGCATCGTGTATTTGCAAGTGTATTTGCAGTCCCTATGTCCTCTATTGTAAGTCGCTTTGGATAAAAGCGTCTGCCAAATGCAATGTAATGTAATATATTTTATATATATTGTCTATTTTATACAGTTTTATATTTGTATTGTCCAGGACTACAGATGGAAATTAGCTATAAGCTATAATCTGGTACAAACAGCTCTGCCTCTGTGCTTAATGTATTTGTACACTGTCCTAATAAACTTCTAAACTTCTAAACTTGTATTCTTAGCTAGCTTGTCACCCGTCTTGTCCTTGTATGTCTTGTCGCAGCAACGGAGTACATCTCATCTCACCATATCGCGCTGGAAGTTCATCGGACCCACGGGAGGACCGGCAACAAGCCGCATCCAGAATGAACGATTGAATGAAACCGTGTTCGATGCTACCAAGTAACAGAATCCAGTAGAGACGCGGTACAATCATTTACCCAACCTCATTCAGCTGTCCAGAACTCCCTCTTGTACGAACCAAGTCGCAACTCCTGTTGCCAAGAGATTTCCGTCCGTCCGCCTCCGACAAATTATCGCGTCGATGGGAAATCATCGTCACCGAGTCGGACGTATGCTAACACGCCCGTTGCGCCGACAGCGCGTCGGAAAATCAGTTCGAAAGAGAGACGGTTCCGAAGACTCGAAGAGTCCTGAGGGGGCCGGTGGCAGTTACAGACACGGGAGGAAACTCTTCATTCGCAGAGAAAACATTTCCCTCTGGGCTTATTTTCCAGAGAATAGAAAACGCTGTTGATACTGACGCCGCTCTTTGTCAGGTGACAAAGAACAAATAATGAAAAAAAAAAAAAAATCATTTTTTTTTGGTGGGGGGTGGGATGATTAATTCCTCACTCGGTACGATGAATAAATGTTTCTTTGGCGATTCAACCTGTCAGGCTGTAATGTTTTTGCGCTGTTTTAGCTTTCCGGTATATTTACCGTTTCTGGCGGTGAAATCAAACGACCAAAACGAATCGTTGATGGGCGACTCGAACAAAAGGACACGGCGGACGGTGTGATTTCAAAGAGAGACTTTATAGCGCGAAAGAAAAACTAAGCAGAGGGTGCGAGGGGGAAATTTCCAGACAGCAGTAAAATATTATCTACTGTTCAACAATTGAATTGCAGCAGACCAAAGGAAACTTGATACCTCTTTGTCCGCCCTAAACCCGCGACCCCGGGGGAAATGAAGGTTAAATTCTGGCCAAAAAGGGGCAATGTGACCACCTGCCTATTATTAAGATCATTAATCTGCGCCTGACTGCTCTCTCTGATCTTACTCGCCACTTTGATGGGGCTACCTCGCAGGACTCTCTTCGCCTGGGGTCGAATTACCAAAAAGTACCGAGTAATAATGGAGAGCAATGAAGACGACGCGGTGATATTTCTGAAAAGAGCACATTTGACAAGCTAGCATTTTCTCAGGGGAAAAAAAAAACAGTAGTGTTGGACCTGGATAGTCATGAAAGGGACTTCAAATCACAACACCTTGTCTTAAACAACTACTTGTGGCAGTTGGAAAACTCGTCTGGGGAGCAGGGGGGCGTAGATGTAAAGGCTCAATGTTAAATTTGCATTCTGGCAGAGCCTAATTCCGTCCATTTTGGGGGAGCTAGTAGCCAAACGCGGCAAATTGGGCGGTACCATCAGAAGTCACGGTGGCAGTGTTGCGCGGTATGCTCAAGTGCGACCGGCAAAAGGAACAGGGAAGAAGGATACAACACCATTTCGGTTTAACCAGGGAGGAGACACACTTCCTGTCCCAACGCAGTAACAAAAACATGGCTACCAAACCGGTGTAATCATCATCGATGGTGAGTAATCGAGCATTTGTTTGGAGTGGGTGGAGTTGTTGCTGGGCTGGTAACTTCCAAGAGAATGTAGACTGAGTCATGCCAGTTGAAGTGCTGTGGAGTACTGTGGGGTTCTGTAGAGTACTGTGGAGTACTCTGGGGAGCTGTGGAGTACTGTGGAGTACTCTGGGGAACTGTGGAGTACTGTGGAGTACTCTGGGGAACTGTGGAGTACTCTGGGGAACTGTGGAGTACTGTGGAGTACTCTGGGGAACTGTGGAGTACTCTGGGGAACTGTGGAGTACTACGGAGTCTGCCATTGTTGTCCGGGTCTACCGACCCACTCATGGTATCTGATATGCAGTCCGTCCTGAGCAAGTGGGCTATTCAACGTCTTGGCCGAGGACGCTTCGCCATGCGGGTAGGAGGAGGCGGGGAGCATACCGCCAAGCGTCCCATTCGAGGGACGTCCACTTTACCGGCTGAGCCCGAATCGCAGATGGAGAAGAAGTTATACATAAAGCACAGCGTCAGCGAAGTCGACTGCATGGATGACGTACTCGCGGCGAGCGGGCACTACGTAGCACCTGGGGGAGCAGCTCAACAACACTTGGTCAGGCTAGGAGGGACTCGGGGATCGAACCGGGACTTGTACCCTTTGACTCGCCGCAAAACCAGACGGATCGTCCTCTCGCAACCCGGACCCGTCCGCCGAGACATCGTACATGTGATCGAGTCTAATCATTCTTTTTCTGCACGTAGACTGGCCAGACACTGATAGAAATCAAGGATGAATTTATAGCCAGTCTGCACTGAACTTTTCACCCTTCCCTAGGTGGTGATACAAAGGATTTATTGGTGCGAGAGCAGCACCTCTGCCAGACTGGTGAACTCTGGAACACGCTCCTGTCTCTGAATTGTTTCAAATGCGCTTTCTGTTCTGTTTTTCTTTTGCAGACCACCTCCTGCAAGACAAAGTCGATGTTAATTTAAATACATCTATTTGTGATCGGGCACCTTATTAACACAGGTGGTAGCCAAGCCTCCGGGATTATGCAATCATAGTTTCTCCGGTGATGAGCTTCGGTTGTTTTGCAAAGCAATCATCAGCCGGCGTGAAGCCTCGCCGCGCCTCTCTGCTATTTCTCAGCTCGCCGTAAAGCGCAAGCTGCGCCCGAGCCTTATTGATTGGCAGCGGGACGGGGAGTTTGATTCGGAGGACTCGACTTCTCGTTAAAAGTTACATCTCCGCTTTAACTTCGCCGTTATTCATCTCGGCTCCGATGAGGCTTGATTTGACTTTCAAATCGATTACGGCGTTTCCAAAAAAAAAAAACCAGGGCACGATGACGGAATGGACGTTTCGTTTTATTCGTCTTACGTAACAACCCATCAGCGCACACTTTCAGTAATTGCCCTGCAGGATATTCAGAACAAAAATGATGGATGTGTGGGTTGACCGTGTCTGAAATTCCCGAATTCCAATGTGCTGGATCCTGTCTCGCGCACATATAGTGCATGTGCTGTCGAGTTCCTGTTATCCTCCTATATAAAAGAAACAATAAATCAAATGCAAAGCGGTGGAACCCTTCTTGACCTAAATGGCATTCCTATCAACCGCTAAGCACCTTGGCTGGCCTTTCAAAGGCTTTATTTCTTCACTGGGAGAAATGTTTGGAGAGAATAAATGAACTGTTACATTTTGGCCAGCTAGACGATGGAGCCGTCATTTGGCTGGAGTTATTTGTGTTCAGGGGGGCAGGGGCAAGTCTAATAAGAGACAGGCCGGCAGCAACCTTGTCATTAGCTGAGAGGCTAGTAGACCCCTGCTGCCTAATTGGCAAAGGCTCAATGCTAACAAGAGCTTCCTAGCAGCTAGGGTAAGGGGGGGCGCTGGTAGCGCCGAGCCCCGCGGCAACCGGCTCTCCGGAGTCCCCTGAGCAGCGAAACCTCGCAGGAGTTGCCCGGGGAACACCTGATTCATTGATAAAAAAAAAAAAAAGAAACCGGCGCCTATTGTCCTTTTTTTTTCTTATTTACGAGCGCGAACCCGGCCCTCTCTGCGGAGCCGAGGTAGCCGAGGCGGATCGTAGAAGGTTTCATTTCGTCAGGTTTTATACCCCGGCCGATGATGTCTGAGTGTTCTGCAGAGCTGGAGGCTAATAACAAGGCGAAGCCACTTCCTCACCACTTCTATTTTTCTTGAGACTCGCTCCCGTTCCAAGTGGAAACAGCAGTAACGATATAACGCGCTCCCATTCCGAACATGCGGATGGCCCCTGTCAATCCCGCGCCGCGGGAACTCATCAAGCGTCGGTTGTTGAGTCTCTGGGGCGGTTTGGAAAGACGGGGCGTAATGAGGCGGCGTGAGAAACGTCCATCATGCGGACGAGCCGCCGAGTGAAATCTGGTCGGGCGTTCGGAGTTCGCCGGAGTTTGCGAGCGGGACTCTTGAGTCGAATCCAATTTGTCACCGCAAACATCGCATTTGTTTCACCGAATCACATTTTCAAGGCAACGATTGTTTTTGTATTTTGTTTGTTTTCGCGTGCGTGTGTTTCCCCGCGACGGATTGACATCTCCCGTTCCATTACGAGATATTATACAAAGAAAAACATCGCTAAACTTCACGGAAGCCGGCGCAGAAAGTGAAGCCGCACTGTTGTTTTTCCGGGCCGGCTGGATGAAAAGCCAACCCCGATCCGCCAGTAGCATTCACACGTCATAAAACATAATCATTTCTGAATGTCTCTAAAGTTCTATTTTGATTTTGAAGCGAATCTGGATTCTTCAGAGGCTTCCGACCGCCCGGGTTCTTCATCGGTACGGGAGATGGACTTAGAAATGGATCGCCTTGGAATTTCCAAAGTAGCACTCACCCCTTCTCACGTAGCCTCGTACTCAGAGTAGCTTTGCGCCGAAGAAACTTTGGAGGGAGAAGCCGGGAACGCAACCGCCAAAATTCCCGACGGATGGACGAGTCGCTCTATCGACTCCACCGACCGTCAAGGTGTTCCCTCGAGGCAGGTTACCTCGCAGCTCCGGAGCGGTATGTCCGAAAAACTCCCCCAAAGAGGCTCTCCGGTGAGACGCCGGGAGAAAGTTGTAGCTCAGGTGGATATCGTCCGGCGCGAACGGGGTTCAGAAGACCGGCGGGGAACTTTCGAGACGAACCCCGGGTCCGCGTTCTGCTTCTGACACAGCCGATATGGCAGCGGTCGCTTTGAAACACATGATCCAGCTTTTCGCTGCACTCGAATAACACTGCGTTTATGAAACGTAAACATTGACGGTTCAACAGGCCAGACTGACCTCATAAGCCAGACTTCAAAGATACCCGGCTCGCGATCCGGGGGACTTTTTGGAACACGAAAGTGCTAGCCTGCCGGATAATTAGCCTTCGCACAAACGTGTTTCGCGATCCTGATAAAAGCCGTTCGCTTTCTCCGATGTCGCGGCATCGGGCGAACGCAGAACAGCACCGGCGAGAGATTGAAAGTATTTATATTCGGGATCGGAAAGCCAGTCCGATATCCATCTCTGGAAGCGGATTTCTACTTAAAAGTGTATCAGAGGTTATAATTGATCCAAGTGTGGGTTGAGAAAAAAAATCATTGCTTTTTCCTGTGTGTTTGGCCCGATTGTGGCCCACATCTGTTCACAGTTAAGTTCTCCTAGGGATCAAATTTGTCCTTGAATGCCGGGGTTGACTTATGGTGAGTGCGGCTGCCTGAGCCGTGCCACGGATCAACCTTAGACGGTTCTCATTTGACGCGAGTGGAAGACATCTGGAAGAACCGTCTCCGTTCGGTGATTCTTCAGGAATGGCAAAACGCGACGGGAGCCAAGTAGTAACCATGTCAATATCGCGGAGGCGCCGGTTTCGGCATGCCGTTCGCGTCCCGCCGAGGGTTGGATCTGATCTTTCTTTGGCCCGCGTCCACGCCGAAGTGCATTTGCAAACGGACGGCCGCGCTCTCGGGCCGCATCGGACTTGTCCGAACTGTAAATGAGCCTGGGTGAAGCTGGATCCCAACTTCTTTCGGCGAATTTCAAGTTCCCAGTGTTCGAGGTCGATAAGAATGTAAAGTGTCCGTATCGGGGGCGGTGCTGCGGTGCTGCGGCGCAGCGGTTAGCGCTCTGCCTCGCGGCAAGGCAGGAGCTTTCTTTGCGGAGTTCTTCCAGAGTCCGCTTCGGTTCCTCCTTCCGCAGTTCCAAAAAACGTGCGGAAGGTTCGCCGCCCTGACAAGAGACTGAATGCTGTAGGTCTCTCTATGTGGCCCTGAGATGGACGGCGAACCCTGCCTCCTGCCCGTGACCTCGAGTGACGGATCTACGGTATGGACAATGAATGACTGTCTGTAGCTCCCCAAGTCACCAAAGAGGAGTTCCCGGTTCAGGTGGTTCCAGATGTCTCCTCTGGCACTAATATTACTAACACCGACCATACCAGAAGGTGGACCTAGGAGGACCTTAAATAATGGATACAGCTTTGAGTCCGATTCCTGGACCAGAGCATCGCAAAGCTGTCCGGGTGTCCAAGGTCGGAATGTAGTCGACACGCGCTTCACCGTTCGGTTCACATTGAACCAAACACTAATAGCGGCTTCATGGAAACATCCAGCTTGCTGGCCAGCAGAGGGGATCTTCTTGTCAGCCCGGTTTAGTCCCGTCAGTAATTCCTGTCATAGCGAGTGTGTGATCTCAGGAAATTCCCTTCGGCGTCATGATTTGGAAAGAGAAAACAATCCGGGATAAGGTTCTTACATCGAGGGTCGGACAGGACATGAACAGAAATCTGAAGAGATACTGAGCTTGGTTACTTGTTTATGAGAGGCCAAAAACGCTTCAAAAATGTATAGCCGGTGGTTGAAAAACCGGGGAAAATGCCTTTTTATCGGTGTTGGTAAGGTATGTCCTTAAGTAGTTCACCACAGATGTTGACAGTGCATCTCCTGCCAACACAGCTCTCAGTCAACTGCTACCATTAGGAGCACCCACACAGATGCCTGAGGCGTGTACACTTATTCCACAAATATGTCCATAAACAGTTTTATCTTCTTTTAAAACCGGGGGAAAAATGCACTATTTGGTAGTATTATTGTTTAAAAGATCAATAAATAAATAGTGAGTCGAATTTCAGTTCCACTCGAAAAATGCGCCTGTGGTGTTGCGGGGCGGCCGGCTTCGTGCATGTGAGGATGATAATGAGTTTCATCAGGAACAATCATTAACCAAGTCAAGCGAATTATTTCTTTACACTTCCATCACAAAAGCGTTTGGCATCGGCCTCGGAAAGAGCGCGGGGGGAAAAAAATTTACAAGAAACCAGAACAATTTAAAACGGTCCAAATGAAAAAGGACAAACAGAACAGAACATTCTCCGGCTTAACAGGTTTTCTGTAAAAAAGGGTACAAACAACAACACGCTGCCGGGTTCAGGGATACGAGGGGATACCGTGGAAACGGCATACGAAATGGAAATCTGATCGAAGAGTCGATCGCTCGTTAGCCATACCGCTTGTCCTGCAACTCAGGGGACGGGATGGAGATGTAGCCTATCGTTGGGTTCACCCTGGACCGGTCAATCGGTGATGGTATATAGAGGCATACAACTACTCGCTCGTCGTCCCCGAGGGTTCTCGGTCCTCCAAAATCACGGTGATCTTCTCGTCGTGGCAACTGGACTTCGTTTCGCCCCTCTTGTCTAAGTAGCTTCTTCACTTCCAATGACCCGTGGGGAGTTTCCCGATATAACTGCCGGGGTTTCGGGTGGCGGCCACCGTAACCTCGACCTGCCGACTTCAAGTGAAGAAATCCAAGTCCAGTGACCAAACAAGAAGATTTCGACGGGTTTATCGACTTGTTTATTCATGCAACGGACAATTTCCAGCGTTTCCAGTGGACCTCCTGCATGCTTTTGGACTGGGGTACCTGAAGAACCTGGAGGAACCCCTTGCAGACGACTTGTAGGGAACATGTAGTTTCCATGTCCACTAGCATGTATGCACATACCGAAATCTGATTTGGGGACTGAAAATTTTTGTTCTCCAGTTTGTGTGTCAACAACTATTTGTTGACACAGTGAGACTCCACGCATAAAGGCCTCCAACCGGGGACCTTCTTGCCGTGAGGCAGGAACGCTAACCGCTCCACCGCACTCTTGAATTTCTTAATAAAAATTCCTCCGTTCATATTTTCCCCGTCGAGGACAACGATGGAATTCGACGAGACGACTGCGGCGTCTCCGTCTTTGCGGCGCTTTTGTTCCGGGCGAGTCGGGTTGCCTCTTCACCTTCTCTAGTCACGTCTCGGCTCCAAAGAAATGCTCCATAAACAAAAGGTGTGTCTGTTCTCCAGGCAACACCTATAATTGTTTTCACTGCTCGCAGAGCCCCGCCGGCCACTCTCGTACCAGAAATGCCGAGCGCTAGATTGGATCGATTTGAAAGGTTGGGAGAAAACAAGATTCACCCCGAGCTTCAAACGGGAGGCACTTACCTTTGCTCACATCCAGATTGAAACGGTACTCTCACGCCTCGCGTGATCTCGTCTTTACAAAACACCCGAACATTCATATATTAGCATTCGTTACGTAGCTAGCTAACATCCAGACACCATGAATCACCGGTGCGCGTTTGTGTGCATGCGTGGATAACCTTTGGGCCTCTGGATGCAGGTATGCTGGTTGTCGCTGAGGAGGAATCCTTCTCTGCAGCGGCACTCGTAGCTGCCCATCATGTTGACGCAAATCTGCTGGCATCCGCCGTTTCCCTCCGAGCACTCGTCCACATCTGCCAGGAGAGAAGGAACGGGCGAGACACCATCAACAAAAACACTTCAAGACGCACCGGATTCGACACGGAAACAACAGTTAGTTTTCCTTCGAGCTCGAGTTTCCTTTCGTTCCCCGGATCCTTCTGGGCTCGATGCTATTGTGATTTTCTGTGTTTTCGAGAACGAGGAGCCAATTATTTTGGGCGGGACAGGTTTCGATGTGAGGAATGACAAATAGCCATTGGGGGACAGCACCACCCAAAGCCACATGAGGCGTTCTCTGAGGTCATTCTGAAAACGCAAGATGGCCGCCACTGCCAAAGCGGATCGAATGACCTTGAGGAGATACATTTATTTATGTACAGGGGCGGCTGCGGTTCCGTCAGAGGAACGGGCGTCCCTCCAATTGGAAGGTCCTCCTCTCTGCGTGAGTTCTTGGGCGACAAGCTGAACCTCAGGTTGCTCCTGGCGGTCCGGTCGGCGGCTCGCACGGTATGCGAGTACCAGCGCGAACGGGATCCGGTGCACTTTGGAAACCGCGAAGTGATGAAAGCGCTATTTAGGTGGAGACCGTTTGGATGGACCAAATCAGCACTTAAGGCTTTCCAAGTTCATATGATGGTGAGCTGTAAGCTGTTTTTCTGGGTCTTTTCCATTTCTGTCACAGTTTTTTTTTTCCCCTAAAAAGAACACTTGTAGGTCAACAATTGCGTCCGCGGTAAAGCCTGGTCTGCAAGCCGCCATTAGCACCCCGCGGACCGAGTCAAAACCAACCAGAGGGGAAGCTACAATCCAAATGATGCCCAAGGTCACGGGAACAAGGGCATCTCCAGTTAAGCATACGGTACAATTTTTTGAACAGAGCTGCTCCAGACAGAACAAAATGACTCGTGGCCTCGGTTCTCGTCGTCTGCGCGGAACGTCTTTCCTCGCGGGGATTGTCCGAGAGCTATCGCGCCACCGGTCAGGGGTCGGCAGAAGCGCCGCCGTCCCCGCTCGGATGGTCATGTGGTGATGGACGCTTATAAGGGTGAAAGTTTGAGATCTACGAAACACATCCAGTAAGGCGTATGAAGACGTGCTAATGCTTGGTAAGTCTTCGGAGAGAAGGGCCAGAGAGGTGAGCATCTGTCACAAAAACTGGCGGTACCTTCGCGACAAATTAGCGAAGGCCAGATGGCGTGCTTGGATGAAGAGGAGCGCAGGGAGGAAGTCCGTCCCGACATTGTGCGACAACTTTCGGACAAAACAACGATGTCCAGGGTTTGTCCACCAGCTGTAGCCTTACTCTTAGAGAAGATGCTACGGCTGCGTTTATATATAAGTAGCGGTTCTGATGATTCTAGCAGAGACATCAATAACCCCGCAACCTCGAGAAGTACATTAGCAACAGATGCCTGTGGTTTCAGCCCCTTTGGAAGTATGTTCGTCTCTTCTTAAGCCCCGGTCTGATTGTTCGGACTGCGGATTTTTCAAAACAATGCACGCTTTTTTTTTTTTTTTTTTTTTTTTTAACCCTAATTAGGACTAAACATGATGCGCCACTGAGGTTAGCCTGTTAGCGGTCATGTTTTCCATCCCGTCCGTCCGTCCGATTGTTTTTGCGAAATTACGTAAAAATTCCCCCCGCTGAGAAGGAGCCAAGGAAGTCGATTTTGGTGTCGCTCCAAATTCGCAGCGTGGTTACCGCAATTACGCCTCGCCTCCAATAAAGAGACGGGAATCTTCTTTGAAAGAATTCTTGGAGGCGATCGCGACTGACATCATTCCCCGTCTTCTCCCCGACCACGACTTTCCATTTTTCGCTCTTCTTTTTTTTTTGCCAGATTCAATGTAAATGTCTCTTTTATCCGTCCGTTCATCGTCCCGACAATAATACAGACGTACGATATTCACTCTTATTCACGAAACATGGAGACCTACAGACATTCCCTCTTTCATTTTTTTTTTTTTTTTTTAACCAAATTTAAAAAAACTCAAAGAGCCCTTTGATTCATTTCGCCTCGGGACCCGGAGGGAGACAAAAGACGGGATTAATACGCCTCATTTTATTTTCATTTTAAAACGTAAACACGATATAATTTATGCCTCGCAAAGGAATACACGCCGTTTTTCAATCACCAACCAAAACATGTCTTAGCCGCTTCCATTACCGCGGCGACCGTCGCAGCCAGTCAGCTGATTTATATCAGATAATTAGATGCCTCTCCGTCGAATGTGGGGTTTTCAGAGACTTGAGTGACGTTTGTGTCGGTTTCAATTTAAACTCGTATGACTGCTTTAACATGTTGTTCCGTCACGTGTCCGGCCTCTCAGGTTCTCCTCAAACACGCTGCTGCTGCTGCTGCTGCTGCTATGGATTATTCACGCACGGACCCAGATTTTCCCAAATCCAGATATTGTGTTTTTTTTTCACCTCCAAAGTAGTAAATCTGAATTCTTACATTGTTCGTATTTGGTTCAAATGTCAATAATTTCATTAATTCATTGTGGAGTCACGGCTGTCATTGGGTGAAAGCCGAGGTTCACTCACATAGAGAGACTTACAAACATTCAGTTATTCATTCACATGCAGCCATTCACCCTCTCATTCACGCGTCAATTTAGGGTTTACGATAAACCTTCACTATACTTCTATAAAATTATGTAAACACACACACACACAAAAGCATCTTCTTTTCCTTTGGGCTTTTCCCTTCAGAGGTCGTCACAGCGAATCAACCTTCTCCATCTAATCCTATTCTCCTTCTCTCTCAGACCAACTAACTTCATATCCTCTCTCACTACGCCCATCAATCTTTTCTCTGGTCTTCCTCTTGACCTCCTGCCTGGCACTTCCACCTTCAGCAACCTTCTACCCAGATCTTCACCATGGTTTGATGTGAACAGAGGAGGGTTCATATTCAAACCATCTCGGTCATACATGTCCTGCACCCCTGTGACAATGTTTCCTTTTTCTTTGGGATTTTCCTTCAGGCATTGCCACAGCGAATCAACCTTCTCCATTTAACCCTATTCTCTGTATCTTCCTCTCTCACACCAACTACTTTCATATCCTCTCTCACTACGTCCGTAAATCTATTCTCTGGTCTTCCTCTAGACCTCCTGCCTGGCAGCTCCACCTTCAGCAACCTCTACTGGGATCCTTACCCTGGTTTGGACCTGAACTCTCCTCTATTCATGTCCAAACCATCTCAGTCATCACTCTGTCTCAGTCATACATGTCCTGCACCCCTGTGACAAATTCTTCTTCTCCTTCACGCTTTTCCCTTCAGGGGTCGCCACAGCGAATCCACCTTCTCCATCTAACCCTATTCTCTGTATCCTCCTTTCAAACAACAACTACCATCATATCTTCTCTGACTATGTCCATGAATCTTCTCTTTCTAACCCTTTTACCCAGATCTCCACCATGGTTTGGCCACGAACAGAGGAGTGTTCATGGCCAAACTATCTCAATCATCACTTTGTCTCGGTCATACATGTCCTGCACCCCTGTAACAAATATTTTCTTTTTCTTTGGGATTTCCCTTCAGGGGTCTCCGCAGAGAATCAACCTTCTCCATCTAACCCCATTCTCTCTCACTGCGTCCATAAATCTTCTCTTTGGTCTTCCTCTAGACCTCCAATTCCAGCATTTGTTCACCAATATATTCACTATCCCTCCTCCGTCTGTGACCCAGCCATCTCACTCTGGCTTCTCTGACCTTCTCTCCAAATCATCTAACTGATGGTCTCATCCCTGATCCTCTCCATCCTGGTCACTCCCAAAGAGAACCTCAACATCTTCATCTCTGTCACCTCCAGCTCTGCTTCCTGGCATTTGGTCATTGTCACTGTTACACACACCCAAATGTATATATATATATATATATATATATATGTGTGTGTGTGTATTTTTTCATCTTTTTATTTCATTTCGTAATGCCTCCATGGTGCACAGAGTGTCAGGGAACACATTTCAAAGCAAACCTCACAAAGAACAAATTTGATTTTCTTCTACCATTCAGGCCACTATTTATATTCTTTCAATCACACACATTTCCCCTTCAAATTATCGTTTTTTTTTAATTTTTTTATTGTTTTAAGAAAATCAAGCTGCAGATTTTTACAGAGGGCAAATATTGAGAAGCAAACGGTCTGTTATGTGTGTTTTGATATTTGAAATATTTATTATGTTATCAATAGTGCAACTTGCACAATTCTGTGCAGTTATTTTTTTACCTACATTTTCTCTGAAAATTAGAATAATGTGATAAAGTTCTTTATCTTCTGTAATGCAAATACAAAAACAAAAATGTCATGCATTCTAGATTCATGACAAATCAACTGAAATATTGCAAACCTTTTATTATTTTAATATTGCTGATTATGGCTTACATCTTAAGAAAATCCTATCTCAAAACATTAGACTATTATGAAAAATTAATTTTTGTTTTTTTAATTGCATTACAGAAGATAAATAATTTTATCATAATATTCTAATTTTCTGAAACAGTCCTGTATTGCACTGCTCAAAAAAATAAAAGGAGCACTAAAATAATACATCCTGGATCCTAATGAATGAAATATTCTTTGTTTTTTGTTTTTTTTGTTTTTTTTTGCGCTATTGAATGCGCTGACAACAAAATCCCCAAAAAATATCAATGGAAATCAAATGTATGAACCCATAGAAGTCTGGATTTGGAGTCACACTCAAAACAAAAGTGTAAAAACACACTCCAGGCTGATGTAAATGTTCTTAAAACAAGACCAAATAAATCAGTTGCTTCCTAAGTGGACACTTTGATTTCACACAAGTGTGCTTGACTTGTTTAAGAGTATCATTTTGTCACTTTATTTTATTTTAACGGTATATTTATTGACGTTCACAATGCTGCTACCCAACGTGACCCCCGATTGCCCCTCGGGGACGAATACGTTCCGATTTTGAATATTAGAAAAAGCCCGGCATGATCTTTAAGACGACATCGCCGCGCACCTGAGCTGCGCAAAAAACACACCAAAGAGGGAAAACCAGAGGGAAAACACCAGGGAGACGGAAAAGAGCGCCAGACGCCGGAGGAGCAGGAAATTGACAGGCGACCGTAGACATCTGCCTCCGAAGCAAAACAGGCGGGTAATTTAGGAAGGTGTCGCTCGGAAAAAGGGCACGACTGAGAGCTGCTGACTTCGTTTCCTTTTCCAGACGCTCGGCTCCGCCGGCAGGAAAAGGTCCGTCGGCGCAAACCGGGCCTGTTTTTCGGCGCGTGGACTTTACCTGGTTACCGTTCACCCTCTCGTTCACACGTCGTAGCGGGACGAACAAACGTTCGTCCTTTCATTCTTACGCCCCGATAATGTCGGGTCATCACGTAGTGACAAACGACCGTTCGTCCTCTCGTTCGCAAGAAGTTTCGAACCGTGCCGTCGTTCACCCTCTCGTTCACGCATCATTTTGGGACGGACGGTCGTTCACCCTTTCATTCACGGGTCTGGACGTTTTTAGGGCCGAGTGAAGATCCTCAAAGACCCCCGACTGATCTTGCATCATTATCATTCATTACTATTATGATGATTATTGTTAGCAGTTGCGGTAGTAGTGATAGTACGAGTAGCATTGTGACTATTTATTATTATCATTATTATCATCATAATTATAAGTATTATTGGTGTGGTTATTGTTATTATTATTGTTATTATTGTGATTATTTTTTATAATTATCATCATCATTATTTGTATTAAAATTGTAATAATTATTGCTATTAGTATAATTAATGTGTTCATTATTATTATGATTATGAATATACTACTACTAATAATAATAACAATAATAATAATTATGAATAATAATAATAACAAACAAACAAACAAATAAATACATGAATAAATAGATAAATTAATGAATAAATAAATAAAAAGTATAAAATATATAAATATAATATGAATTAATAAATTGTTGATGTAAAAGTAGTAGCTGATTGGTTGGCTGTTTACATGTAGATACAAACGAGCAAAGTTTAAAAAACGTTGCACTATTTCATTGCTTTTTATGGAGACTTCACAGTGGAACGTTTCAAACATTAGACTTGACGCTTTAAACTTTTGTCCTCTTTGAATTTATTTCGTATTATTTTTCAATAAAAAAAAAATAAAATAAAAAAGATAACATCTATTACAATTATTATGTTTTATAATAATAACAATAATAATAATAATAATAATAATTGTCATTATTTTTGTGGTTGGTATATAATAATAATAATAATAATAATAATAATAATAATTGTCATTATTTTTGTGGTTGGTATATAATAATAATAATAATAATAATAATAATAATAATAACATTATAATAATGACTTTTATTATTATTATTATTATTATTATTTAGCAGCTTCAGATTCCCCGCCCCCCAGCAGCCTAAACTCGTGCGTGACAGCGGCTCGGCTCTGGAGGTGCCACTCCTTTCTCCCCGGTTCCCCTGGAGACCCGGGGCTCCGTCCCTCGGCGCTGGAACCTTATCCGCCCCTCTGCTGGACGCATCAATAATCCGCTGTACACACAGGGCTTTTTCTTAATAAACCGTCATGCGAAACTAATTTTCTGTCTATTTGTCCAGTCTGAGAAGGCCTCTAGGTTAAGTTTCCCTTCTGGGGAATTCTCAGCCCCGCCGAGTTCGGAGTTAAACCCCCTCGCTCCGTCTCCTCTTTGCACGGGAGGGGAGATTCAGAAAAACGTCGACGCGCGACGCGAAGAGCGGCACCTGACCGGCGGGGGGAAAAACTCGGGCGGGTTGATAAGTAGGTCAGCGGCAGGTAGCGCTCATGACCCTTCGCCGGCGTGCCAAGTCTGCTGTCTCACTCTCGCATTCCACCGGCGGGCTCCTTCCTCCCAAAACAATGACTCGCGTCAGTCGAGGTCAACGGGAAAAGCGTCGCCCGGCGTCCAGGTGAAGAAAAACAACCTGCGCTTTTGCAGATAAAGCTGAAAAAAAAAAAAAAAAACTGACGCGTCGAGGTGTCTTTCCATTCCCTCGGCGCATCAATGAAGGTTTCATTTCCTGGTTCCTTCATCCCACCAAATGAGGCGTCGCCTGTCAGTTCAACCCCCCCCCCCCTGTTTAAAATAACTCCCATAATTGCTTGTGTTGTGTGCTGGGCAAGGCTAGCGTCCAACGCAAATATTTCCAAGAGGAAAGGGGTTCTGGCACGGCCTCGGTGTGTATATATGTGTGTGTGTGTGTGTGTGGGGGGTGCTGGTGTTATTTCGTCTTAAAACATTTTCAAAAAAAAAAAAAAAAAAAAAATTCTCCCGAGAGGACGAAAAAAAAAAAAGTCTTAATCGAGTTAAAAGGGCTGCCCGGATTCTGAAAAATGAGCCCGGCTGCGCTGGAGGAGATGATGGAGGGTTCAAACAGAGAGAGATTAAGAGATTGGTTGTGTTTGCGGAGGCCGTGTCCGCTGGTTTCTCAGATAGCCTTGACTGTATATATAACATTTGGCCTTGCGCGGAGCTCCGAGCCATGTAAACATGGCGGTCGCTTTGCAGAAACTCCTTATTTTGGAGATTTTTTTTTTTTTTTTTTGCACGCCCCTCTTTAAGGGTTCGGCGACCGATGTGGTGGTGACAGGATTCAGACTCTTTATACACATATATGCAGGACCGTCTCAGAAAATTAGAATATCGTGATAGAGTTCTTTATCTTCTGTAATGCAATTAAAAAAAGAAACAAAAATTACTTTTTCGTGGTATTCTAATATTTTGAGATGGGATTTTTGAGTTCTCTTGAGATGTAAGGCATAATCAGCAATTTTAAAATAATAAAAGATTTCAGTTGATTTGTAATGAATCCAGAATGTATGACATTTTTGACATTTTACATATTATACATATACACACACACACACACACACACACACACACAGATATACATATGTGTGAGGGTGTGTGTGTGTGTGTGTGTATATGTATAAAAAAAAATCATATCATAAAATATCATCTTTAACAGCAGCACGACTGAGAGACCATTATGAGAATGTTCTGGTCACTTTTGTGAAAGAGATCTTGGTTTAATAAAAATATAACTATAAATATAAATATTATAAATGCACACAAACACATACATGTATACACACATACATGTATGTACATGTATACACACACATATAGGTGCCTTAAATAAAATGTTTACTCTTTTTAATTAACTAATACTTATTTTAATTTATTATTTTTATAATAACAATTCTTATTATATGCATTATATACAAATTATATACAAATACATACATATATACATGTATGCACGTGTGTATAAAGTATATGTGTATTTGTATGTATGATGTATGTAGGTATGCATGTAAGTACTTCCTGTTTATGCATATGTATGTATTACATATAAACTATATATAAATACATATGTATCAAACAATCTTATATATATGTTGTATGTGTGAAAAACTACATATGTAAACACTACATTATAGATTACGTATAGTTGAACTGATTTATACGATATATATGTATGTATGTATGTGCATATACTATGACTCACTATGTGTATATATATATATATATATATATACACATAGTGAGTCAATAAAATGAAATAAATAGGCATTTGCACACACCGGGATTAACATCCTTACATTTAGTGCATCAAAGGTTGTTGGATAAAGAGGTTTTCCAAACCCAAACTGTCAAAACTTTCATTTCGGAGCCGAATCACGTCCGCGTCACTCCTTTCACGCACCCAAGAAGCCGTTTTTTACAAAATAACTAGCAGAGGTCGTTGTTGCTCAGCTGTCTCTACATGACGTTTAATTTGTTTTATTTTTTTTTACGATCAGCGTTGCCAAAATTCGCATCTGCAGATCTCGTTGTTCTGACTCCCCTAATTAGATTAGAGGAGCCACGTTCATGCAGAACATTATTTCTCTTGGATTTTTTTCGAGACGAGTCTGAAAGTACGCCGAGAGGGTGTTTGGGTGGTCGGAAGGAGACAAAAGGCAAGGTCCTCCCACTGGCGCCTCGCATTTTGCGGGCCGTCAGATAGCTTCCAAGCCCAATCGTGGGCCGGAGAGTCCCTAAAAGGCCGTTTGCTCATTCCCCATCGTTCCTGTCATGAGGCTGAACAATCCCAGGAGACGTCGGGCGGGACGGGGGTTTATTGAAACGGCCTTTGGGGGCGAGCTAATGCTCCGATCTCAGACTCGTCTTTTTACTCACTAGCGCCGTTCCTCTCCCTTGAACCTCGGAGAGTCTCTTGTCCAAACCCGATCTGTACATGTCGCAACCCAAGCCAGGCTTCTGCCGGCTGATGGGCAGGGGAAGGGGATTTGCATCAGCAGAAGAAAACTGAAGCTGGTTCCTGTTCAGCCCTAAGAGTGTCGGCGTTTCCTGTACCCTCAGGGACATGATGAGAGAAGGGTACTGTCCTATCTGCTTGGGGATTAAGGGGTATCTCCGGTGTTACTCATTTGGGCTACATGTTGTGGTCGTGGTCTTTCAGGTGTGTCCGCAGTGGACTCTGGTCACAGATCTCGAACTTGACGCTCGCTCGACTCGCCCATTTCCGACTCCTGTACCCTCGGGCATGTGATGAGAGAAGGGTACTGTCCTATCTGCTCGCGGATCAAAAGCGGTATCTCAGGTGTTGCTCATTTGGGCTAAGTGTTGTCATTGCGGATTTTGGGGTGTGTCCACAGTGGACTCCGGTCACATAACCCATACTTGACGCTCGCTTGAATCGCCCATTTCCGACTCCTGTACCCTCGGGCATGTGATGAGAGAAGGGTACTGTCCTATCTGCTCGCGGATCAAAAGCGGTATCTCAGGTGTTGCTCATTTTGGCTATGTTTTGGCGTCACAGTTTTTGAGGTGTGTCCACAGTGGACTCCAGTCACAGAACTCGGACTTGACGCTCGCTCGACTCACCCATTTCAGACTCTTGCACCCTCAGGGTCGTGATTAGAGAAGGGTACTGTCCTATCTGTTCGGGGATTACAAGCGGTATCTCTGGTGCTGCTCATTTGGGCTAAGTGTTGTCTTTTGGGGTGTGTCCACAGTGGACTCCGGTCACATAACCCAGACTTGACGCTCGCTTGAATCGCCCATTTCAGACTCTTGTACCCTCGGGGACATGATGAGAGAAGGGTACTGTCCTATCTGCTCGCGGATCAAAAGCGGTATCTCAGGTGTTGCTCATTTTGGCTATGTTTTGGTGTCACAGTTTTTGGGGTATGGCCACAGTGGACTCCAGTCACAGAACTCGGACTTGAGGCTCGCTCGACTCGCCCATTTCAGACTCTTGTACCCTCGGGGACATGATGAGAGAAGGGTACTGTCCTATCTGTTCGGGGATTACAAGCGGTATCTCCGGTGTTGCTCATTTGGGCAACGTGTTGTCATCGCAGTCTTTGAGGTGTGTCCACAGTGGACTCCGGTCACAGAGCTCGGACTTCACTCTCACTCGACTCGCCCTTTTCACCGCTTTCAAACCCGGCGACGCTTAAAAACATGATTTTAAAACCCACTGATCCAAGACCTCGTGTGGCCCGGGCTTCATCCCCTTCACAGCGCCGCAACTTTCCCCAGATGCACGCGAAGAGCCGTGGAAATTTCTCGGCAGCGTCGTTCTTTACTCGATCCCCCTCGGTGGATTTCAAATCGGTATATTAACTTATAAAAAGGAGCCGTAGTTGTACAAAAAAACAAGCGACATAGAGGTACTCGTGCATTTAATTTAACCGACTGCCCGGTCCATTTGGACTTCAAGGTCGCAAAGTAACGTGTTCCAGATTGGTCGGCTGCTAGAGGTTAGCGTGCTTTAAATTATAATGGAGGCCTAATTGGAACTTGACAAACAATTACTCATTCCCTCCTTCAGGCCGGTGCATTTAGAGGGACTCGGATGCCTTTGAGGGCGAAAGCTGCAGATCAAACCGCTGTAGTGCCCTTTGTTGAAGAATCTGGTCAATAATACATCGGGCGGGAAGCGCCGTTTGATTAGCCATCCGTGCAACGCCACGGAGGACTACAGGTTCCGGGCGAGCTGAGCCAAGAGGCGCTGCAGAGGAGATGTACCCGTCGTGCACTAGAAAGCTTACCTCGTCAATGGGATTAGCCAAAAGGAGATACAAAGTCACGGAGCAATTACAATTATGGCAATCATTAGAAGAACACTTAACAGTGTTAAGTGAAGTGACCTTCTCTCGCTTGTTATTTCAAAGCTGTTCTCTAAATCCCCGTCCCTGAGCCGTAATGACATTGGCTTTTGCGTTATAGATCATGTGTCTTTGGGGGAGGTTAAAGGAAAAGGGCATTCATTTCCCTATAGATTGCACGGGGAATTGGGTCCTGCCGGATCAATACAAACCAAATCAGCGGCGGTCGATGGGAACCAAAAGGGAACGCGGCCAGAGCGCCGCGGCGAAGGGCGTAGTCCCGCGGCGACGACACGTCCCGACAGAAAGAACGGCGAGCGCGGCGCGCCGTCGAACGCACGTCCGCGACGTCCACCGCCGAATGTCGCGAGCGGCGGGCCGAAAAGGGGGGCGTTCGCGCAAACGTTTACGAGGGAGTTCAGCTAATAGCGATAAGAGGATACTGGGGTTTCTGAAGGACTTCGACCGAAACGCGCGGGTCATAAATGTGGGGACGGCGGCGCTACAGCGGCGAGCTAATAGCCCTCCCGCATCTGGTATTCATTGCGAAGAGGATGTGTGTTTTGGATTAAATCGACATCGATTCCCCTGTTTTTTTCCTAAGACTCTAAAAATCCTTTACAGCTTCGCCATGTGGTGATTAACTGCCATCCTTCCCTCACCTCCGCAAGCGAAAAGCCACGGCGGTTATAAAAGATGTAACCGTGTTCTCGTACGCCGCGCCAGCGGGAGCGCTGAGCGGGCGGCGCGGGGTTAAATTATACAGCGACGTCTCGCTCCGGCGTGCCGCGATATCGCATCGCTTCCACCTTGCTGGTTCCCTGACATCTTTGTAAGGGTTCGGGGCAGACAAGGGAGACCTTGGAAAAAGGAGCGTCCCCCCGCTGAGGCGCGCAAGGCGGCGTTCCGCTTCGCGCACCGCCGCCTCCCGCCGCCACCCGATGTCATTATGCCTGCAACACATCCAATTACGAGGAGTCGGGCGGCGCGTGCCGCGGTGAAAGGAAAACAAAGGCGGGCGGGGAGGGGGTTAGCGCCGACACAAACTGTCTTTGAGGGCCGAGAAGAAAAGCGACTGGCGGCGGAAGTCAAAGGCGCGGTAGTTTTGTCCGGAAAAAAAGGGTCTCGAATCCGAGGCGTTGGTAGAGATCTCGCACTCTGAACTCGAACTGAACTTCCCGGCGTCGAGTGAAACGTCTCCCGCTTTGCAGCCTCGGGCACATCTGGTCTTTAAGGGCTCCTTGGGTCTGACCCTGTCTGGAAACCAGCTGCTTGGGGTTCTCCAGTCAATGGCCAAGGGGGACTAATCTTTTCTCAGTGGCCAAGAAAGGAGCTTAAACGTGAAACCTCAACTGTACCTTTTCCTCTCCTCTTGTGTTCCGGAAAAAGGTCGCTTTCAAGAGAAGGCAACAAAAAGTACCTTTATGTCAAAAAATCAATCGTATCAATCAACCAACTCATGGAGATGGCCCTCGGAACTCTGCGCTCCCTTGCTAATGCAGCTCGCGAGAACATAAAACTTCAAATCCTCTGTTTGGTTGCGCGCCGACAAATTATATCAAAAGGGATCGATAGACGCGCCGCCGCCAAACAATCATATATCGCAATTACACACCTGCAGACGAGTCCAAAGACGCGCGCGGCGCGGCAAATGATCCAAACACAACCGAAAGCAGTCGCTAAATGGCTTGGAAAATAGCCCTTCGCTGAATAGATAAACGTGCCGGAGTGAAATGGGGAGGCGAGGAGAAGGAGATTGAAGTAAGAGAGACAGGAATACAAGAAGCGTCTGAGATGCCGGCTTTGTCGGGTCACGACGGGTTTGCTATCGATCGAGAGATGTGAGTGTTTTCAATTCCAGTGCGCCTCTTAATCCCGGGATTACATGCTGCTCATCACAAAGATGCGGGAGCGGTATGACCGCGTAGCCCTGTGTGGCCCGGTAAAGACCGGCACGCAAGAAGCCATTGTTGGATGTTGGACGCCGATAACTTTTCCGCCGTGGCTTTAGCCGGATCTCGAAATAGCGTATTTGCCTTTTAGGGCTTAGTTTCAAGGGAGTTCATCCCGGCGGGCTAACGGCGAGCGGCTTGTGATGGCCCCGCAGTCGACTGGATATCTAACAGCGCATCTGGAATAATGGCGCTCTTTGGGAGAAGGTTACCGAGGAAGGTGGCGCCGTGTCATGAGGTTCATGGCCGGTGAGGCCCTGACTTCAGATTTACAAATATATCAACCCGACAGAGTAGCTTGCTCACAATGAGCCGTGGAGTTGCAAGAAGAAACCCTGGAGTCACAAGCGCCCCCTACCATGAGGCAGGAGAAGTGCGTGCCTCACGGCTCTTAGAAGCCATTTCATGATCGCTCAGCGCAAGAAACTAGTCACACACATATAATTTTTGATAAAAAGAATACTGTACACAGGAAATGGAGTTCAAATAGCAAAACCATTTTAACATTTTGAAAGTGACATACAGTGAGACAGCACTACGGTTCCAGCGCACAGCATGCCAGCCGTCATCACGCAATCTACGTTGAGGCTCGACAGTCGGCTGCCTCATCGCACGTCTCTTGTCAATATTCGTACGGGAAATGTGAAAATCCAGCCATTTTGAATCAATACTGGTGAAGTTAAATGAAAAATACCTTTATAAAACAAATCACTGATAAATATGACCATTCAATTATTTTTTCATTTGAATTTTTTTTTCTCTCCAAGATTGGCAAGTGAGGCACAGCCTCTTCTGCCTCCCCTGACTGTTCATCTCGGCTAAATAGGTACATTTTCTCAATCGATTAGATAAAGCTAATATCTTGGTTTATCCAAAATATTAGAAATCTATACAAAAGTATGTAATCAAAATATGCAGTGCTTTACTAAGTTTGGCTCACTACTCGGTAATCTTCTCGTCATGGCAACCGGGCTCGAATTCCTTCACTTGAATACGTTTCATCGTATGAAGCACGAGGAGCGACCGTGACGATAAGCATCACACTGGGCTGTCGCTCAGACGACCGCAGGGTCCTAATCGGAAATTTGACAACGAATCAATGGACTCACGGAGAAACGGCGGTGGCGCCGAGCCAGACGCATTTCCCCATAAACACTCATTTGAATCGTGCGCGACTGAAACATTAAACCGCGGGTGTCAAACGTACGGCCCGCGGGCCAATACCGGCCCGCCAGGCGGTCCAATTCCTCCCATGGAATAAATCTAAAATTTGAAAAATATATAAAAATCATAAACTACTTTTTTGAAATAGAAATGCAGTTCCTATATTGTCAGCTACTGTTTTAGTGAGTGTTAGCAACACGGCACAACTATGTGATGGCAGCAATGCTACTTCCGGGTCTGTTTTTTTTACTTATTCTTAGATATTTACCTGCTTTTCCGTTGGACCCGACGCCCTCGGAAAAGAGAAAAGTGGACATGGAGAGCAGGGTCTCCCAAGGGAAATGGACCGCTTCTTATTTTTTCGGTTGAGGTTAATAAGAAACATGTATGCTCGGTGTGGATGCAGCGTTTCAGCGAAAAATACAACAAAATGCAACTGAGAAGACGTAATGGTGTTAAAATTGCACTTTTCTTAATGAATCTCAGGTTGTTCGTTATGTATTTTTTTTAAAGGGAAACTTCATTCCATAGAAAGATTTCCATTAGTAACCCGTTCTCCTTTACTCTAAAACAAAGGAAACATTTGGACTTTACTTCTAGGTAATTACGCTATGATTTTACTGGTCCGTATGTGAAAGCACGAGAAAAAGGGAAGAATACCCGCTATGTGAAATGAGGAAACGGCTAACATGCCATGCGGCGGTTGCAATAACGGCTCAATTCAGCTCGGAAACATATATTACCATCCATTACGTGACATTATACTTGCAGAGTGAAGTATTTATGCGCCCACATGGGTGAGGTCAGACTTCCAAAGAAACCCAACACACGAAGGTTAATGTATATGTGCTCCTGGCCGAGGACCCTTGGAAAACAACATCTTCCCGCATAATGAAGAACAGGTTGCGCGAGTTGCTGAAAAAGCAAAAAAAAAAAAAAAAAAAAAACATCACTCACCGAGACAGTTGTGTCCGTCGTGCGCCAGCCGGAAGCCGTCGTAGCACGTGCACCTGTAATTTCCGGGGATGTTGATGCACTCGTGGACGCAGCCGCCGTTGTATTCGGTCGCGCACTCGTCCACATCTGCGGAGGAGGAGGAACGCAAGGGCTTTAAGGCGGGTTTACAGATGTTTCTCAAAGCGGACGATATCGTCGTGACCTGTCGGGAGGTTCAAAGGTCGGAGGTCGTAGATGCGCAACTCAGTGACAAGCTACACCTTCAGTCACCGCTTAAGATATATTCTTTTGTTACGGTATCTTTTAAAATACAACCGACCTTCGCTACTTTGTGGATTTTTTTTTTTTTTTTTTTTGCTATTCGGTTTTTGCAATTTTGTGTTGTTTTTTTTTTTTTTTGTTCTTTAGTGTTTTTTTTTTTTTTTTGCGGTGAAAAAGTCATTTTCCAGCCTAAAAAGAAAAATATAAAATTCATCGTATTGACTGAATAAAATACGAGATTTTCTTTGCCGACGCGCATTTTTGGAGCTTCTCCGACGTGACTCCTGACCGCATCGGAGGCTTAACTGACCGCCATGCGGATCCGTGGACGGACGAGGACCTCGCCGAGGTGATGAAGTCTGTCAAAACGCGAGAGGCCGGTCTCTCCGCAAAATATGACGCAAGATCGGGACCGCGATACGGTTCGGTCGGTCCACTTTTGTAACTTGCCGGCCAGGGCCGTGGCGGTTTATAAAACCATTTTCTACCAGAAAAAAAAAAAAAAAAGCAGAGGCAGCAACCGCCTATAATGATGATTCTGAAGAGAAGAAAACGCCAGTAAAGCAGACGCCTTCAGAAGAAGATCCACGAGAAGATACTGAACCACTCAAAGTACCAATGCCAGAGCCGCCAACATGATTTTATTTTTTAAATTAATTTATATATTATTATTTATTCATAAAAATTATAAAATTTGTTTTTTTTTTTTCTAGAATATATTTAATAATTAATAATAATAATAAATGTCTCTATATATTTGATATGATTTTTTAATTTACTCATTTACTGAACATTTTGAATGATCCAAAAGTGTTGATTGCACTGTATAGGAGTGCAGGAAGTGTAATACAGTGGATGGTGGGTTGATAACAGTTTGTTGTGGGTTAATATATATTTTTATGGAAATACCATAAAAATCATCACGTCTCCACTTTGCCGACATTGACTTTTCGCGGAGCGTCTTGGAACGTAACTCCCGCAGAAAAGCGAGGGTCCACTGTTATATATAAATACAGAGAAAATTCAAAAATAGCAAAAGACATCCACAGATAAACAGACAGCAGAGTGAACGACAACAAAAACAAGGATGAGAATAGACAACCAAGACGACGAGAGCAATGACAAAGATAAACAGGACGCGGATGGACTGAGACCAACAAGGATTAAATTGAGGTCGGTTGTGGCGGCACAGATCGCAGCGGACGGAGGAATCGTCCAGGATCGTCTAGACTGGTAGAAGGTCAGACACCGAACAACAACTGCTCTAAACTTTCCTGGAGAGCATTTAAGAACAACATTTTCATCACTTTAATTATAAGAAGCAGAAATGTCTTTATGGTCACATACAGTTTTACATAGAGCACAACATCAGCAATATTTGACTACTGCATTTAACTCATCATGATGCCCGAGAAACAGACAGGAGGCAGAGCTGGATGAAGATGCTAAGGTTCTCTTTGGGAGTGACCACGATGGATAGGATCAGGGATGAGCCTATCAGAGGAACAGCACATGTTAGATGTTTTGGATGAGAAGGTCAGAGGGGGTTGGGTCATGTACAGAGGAGGGACAGTGAATATATCGGTAGACAGATTCTGGAATTGGAGCTGCCAGGCAGGAGGTTTAGAGGAAGACCAAAGAGAAGATTATTCATGGACATAGTGAGAGAGGATATGAAGGTAGTTGGTGTGAGAGAGGAGGGTACAGGGAACAGGGTTAGATGGAGAGGGTTGACTCACTGGGGCGACCCCTGAAGGGAAAAGCCCAAAGGAAAAGAAGAGTTTGTCACAGGGGTGCAGGACATGTATGCCTGAGACAAAGTGACGACTGAGATGGTTTGGACATGAACAGAGGAGTGTTCATGTCCAAACAATAGTGAAATCTGGATAGAAGGTTGGTAAAGGTGGAGCTGCCAGGCAGGAGGTCTGGAGGAAGACTAGAGAGAAGATTCATGGATGTAGTCAGTGAGGATATGAAGTTAGTTGGTGTGAGGGAGGAGGATACAAAGAAGAAGTAGCATTTAACCCATCATGGATGAACCATGAGCAGCGAAGGAACAGCAACAGGGGAGCAGTTCAGTATTTTGCTCAAGAACACTTCAAAAGGCTAGGAGGAACCGGGAACGCTCAGGTCCAAGGACAACCGCTCTAACGCCCTGCGCCATGCCGCCCCTTTACGATTATGCTCAGTCTCACTTGCTATTCGGTTGCATTTCACAATTCATCAACTTTTGATTCATTGAATGAATCTGCATGCAAGGACCTGGAGCCTATCCCAGCTGTCAGGGTTCATCCTGAACCGGTCGCCAGTCGACCTCAGGGGCCACGTATAGAGCATACAAGTATGCATACAAGCCAGAGAGACATACAAGTATTCACGTGTCATACCTGCACCAATTCACCCTCTGGCTCACTGATCTGGACAGTTTAGGGTCTCCACTGAACCTCCTGCATGTTTTTGGCCTGCAGGAGGAAACCAGGGAGACCCCTTCCCCTTCCCGAGGACCTTCTGGTCGTCACTGCTCTGCCAGACTACAAGTCAAGCGGTCGATCTGCCAACTATCTCTGACAGGGATTCACTTCGGGAAGCAGCCGGAGGGGCGGCCGAAACCAAAGATCTCCTTCAGCGGGCCCTCAAACGGAGTTGCAGGGGCGCTTTCAAGAACCACATCGGTTTCCAGACCCCAATCGAGACGCGGCTCGTCGGACAAATCCCAAACCGGTTACGTTGTTACGGGTGTTTTATTCCGTCTGCCGTGGCGCCGACTCGCCGTAAATCACCCTAAGCAGAGCTGTAGTTAATTCCCCCTGCGGCTCCGCCGGAGTCATTTCCCGTTTTTTTCCACTCCCCGCCTGTCGAGCTCGGCTTTCATTTCTGTCTTTATTTTTGCCTTCTTCCCCGGAGGCTCACCTGTGCCTTGTCAATTAGCAAAACCTCGGCAGCCTTCCTGCGCTCCCGCCTGCCTCGCCTCCGACGAGCCGCGCACCTGCCTCTTGTAATCGGCCAAGTTTTTGCATTTTGGATCCGTCTCCAGATTTGGGCTGTCAGAACAGGAATATGTTTTTTTTTTTTTTTCACGGGAGTTATATTCTAAGACCCCCCGTGCTAAAAGTGAATTTCCACAAAGTAGAAAGGTGATTATTTTGTTGGTATTTACAGATTTATTAACCCTCAACCAACCTCGCTCAACCCTTTACCAACCTACTGCAAGCTGTTATCAACCCACCACCGAGTTAGCCATCCTGGGTCGCTTTGTTTAACAAAAATCTTGAATTTTATTTATTTTATAAGATGAATTTTAGTTTAATTTGACTGTATCTTTCAAAAAAAAAAAAAAAAAAAAAAAGCTAGAATATGGAATAAAAAAAAAAATTCAAATACCGCCCAAAAAAAAAAAAAAAAAAAAAAATGCTAAAGAACGATTAACTGGGAGAACCAAATTAGAAAAAAAATTCGCAAAGTAGCGAGGGTTCACCTTGTGGCAAAAAAAAAAAAAAAAAAGTCGATTATTTTTTATCATTCTCTATTTCTGGAAATCATGCGTTCTTTTTTGGAAAGAACAATTGGAGTCAATAGGCTTCCATGTCAATTAGCCCGATGGCAATTTCTGTCATCGAGGGTTCACTGTCCTCGCCTTCTGGCAAAAAAACAAAACAAAAAAACAAGTCCATGATTATTTTTTATCATTCTCCATTTCTGGAAATCATACGTTCATTTTTGGAAAGAACAATTGGAGTCAATAGGCTTCCATGTCAATTAGCCCGTCGGCAATTTTTGTCGTTTTATTTACACGCTTCAATATGATCGAGAGCGCCGGCGTAGTACAATATATTCTCGCTAAACTGCCGTTCGCCGCCTCCCTTCTGGCGTCAGTAAATGAAGTCAACACGGACGACGCTTCCCCTCACAAACGGCCATTGATTTTAACTGAAACTAATCGATGCGTATAAATATGAACGCCCAGGGGTCCCGGCCGGCGCTGATTCATTGTCCATTAAAGAGATATATATCAACTTCACTTTCGCACAAATGAATGTGGCGGCGGGGCCTCTGCGAGATTCATTTATTTTAATTTATCAAGATATTCCAAAGATATCGGTGCCGACCTGCCCGCGGCCTCCGTAAGCAGACGGCTTGATTCCACACGGGAAGTCTTTTCGGATCAATACGGCGCAAATGCACAGAAGCAAAGGCCGGCGTTGTGAGAATATCATGTTAGAAATAAACTGAGGAACAAACTAAACGTACGAATGAAAGGGAGAACGGTTGCGTCTCTGTACGACATCAAAATAAAGAAGTCCCGGTGAAAGACAGCATCGAGGTCTGTGGAGGTTCTCAGTCATCCGAGGTGAATTCTTGTCCAAATCTCCTCGTCTTGGCAACCAGACTTGTATTTCTTCACTTGAAGATGTTTCACCCGTCATCTGAGAAGCTTCTTCACTTCTAATGACCAATGGGGAGTTTTGTTAATATAACTGCAGGTCCAATTTATGGTGCAAATGGAAGAGTTAATCTCCAGAAAGTAGGTGTAAGGAGGGGTTTTATGCTCATTAGCACCTGTTGAAACTCCCCTTACGCCTAGTTTCTGCAGATCAACTCTTCCATTTACACAACAAACCACCAAAATCTAGACCCGCCCAAAACCCTGGCGGTTATATTTAGAAACTCCCCGTTGGTCACTGGAAGTGAAGAAGCCTTTCGGATGACGGGTGAAACATCCAAAAGTGAAGAAATCCAAGTTGCCACCTCAAGAGGATTCCACAAGAGCACAAATGGTTACGTGACTTGTATGTCTTGTATGTCACTCTGGACTTTTGTATGCCTCTACCGTCAACCAAAGCGAATTCCTCGCAGTTGCAAATTTACCTGACAATTCCGATTCTGATTCTGATGTGACGTGCGAAGAGGAAAGCGAACGGTTCGTTTTGGGCGCGGAACCGATCCGGGGTTAAACCCCGCCTCTTGGCCAACGACAGCGCGGATAGACTCCGACCCCTCGCTGACGCCGACAGCAGGATAAGCGTCATAGATAATAAATGAACAAATGAATTATAACCTCATACAGAGACACAAATACAAAATTGAAGAGACTCCATCGCCTTGGTTATGGTGTTGAATAAAACACGGCGCGGGAACCCAACCGACAAAATCGGGTTAAAAGCGAAAGCCGAAACGTGAAATCACACGCCTCCGACAGAGGCGATACTGCGGATCTTGAGTGAAAGCAGAGGCGGAACTATCAGTAATAATTGCAGATCAGCGTGACGGGTTGAGAGGACGTGTCCGTTAGCGTTACGGTGATTGTCAGGAGGGGCGGCGAGACAGGAAGACTCTTCCACCCCGGCTTTTTCCCGGCCCGTTCGGAGCCACCGTCCCGGCGGCGTCGAGGCTGCCGGAGTCACGGCTTAATCGGACCTGACAGCGAAGGGAACGGGTTGGAACAAATAGACACTCTCCGCTCCCCCGTAAGTCCTCCGTCTGCGCATCCCCGTCGTCCCCGAAGCACGGCGGAGATTCACCGTTCGCGTTCCCGCTTCCCTTCAGGCGACCCGAAAACACCCGGGACGTGCTAACACAAAAGTGATTTCCCCGGCGCGAGTTGCGCATTTGTGTCGGATCAGTGACTTCCTTGCCCTCCAAAGTCAACGCCGGGTCCATTTGTGTCGCTTCTCATCAGGAGGATGTGGATTCACGCCGCCGAATCCAAAAACGTCGGAGGGCTCCATGCGCCGCATGTAAAATGTACGACCCTGAAAACGAACGGGGTAAACGGAATAATAATAATCATTTCTGGTCGGGTTCCGGTTCCGGGTCTTTGACGTTTGACTACATCGTCCCGCCTTTCACGACGGCGCGACTGTTGAGCCGCATTTTGGAATAACAGTGCATTTTGTAATAAACGCCCAAAATGTAATAATTTTTTCATTTCATTTTGTAATAAAGCCGCATTTTGTAATAAACTGCCCCAACGCATTTTGTAATAAATTTTCCCGCATTATGTAATAAGTTATTACATTTTGAGAGGATTATTACAAAATGTACTTGCAACTTTTTTATTCTCTAGGAAATGGAATAAAATGGAATTTATAGAATATTCTCTGTTAATGCAACCTTTGAATAGTGTACTGATAGTAATTGCTAAGTACTGCTATTAGGCTAATACAGTGATACTAATAATAGGCCTAGCTTTAACAAATACTTTCAAGTAAAATAAAATACAATTAACAAACTTATTGCTATAGCATTACATTTCCTAAGCTACATATTGAGAAGATTATTACAAAATGCACTGGCAACTTTTTTATTTTCTAGGAAATGTAATAACATGGTGCATAATGTAATAACAATGCTATAGCATAAGTTTGTTAATTGTATTTTATTTTACTTTAAAGTATTTGTTAAAGCTAGGCCTATTATTAGTATCACTGTATTAGCCTAGTAGCAGTACTTAGCAATTACGATCAGTACACTATTCAAAGGTTGCATTTACAGAGAATATTCTATAAATTCCATTTTATTACATTTCCTAGAGAATAAAAAAGTTGCAAGTACATTTTGTAATAATCTTCTCAAAATGTAATAACTTATTACATAATGCGGCAAAATTTATTACAAAATGCATTGGGGCAGTTTATAACAAAATGCGGCAGTTTGTTACAAAATGCAGCTTTATTACAAAATGAAATGAAAAAGTTATTACATTTTGGACGTTTATTACAAAATGCACCGTTATTACAAAATGCGGCTCAACGGCGACTCTTCGTAGATCACCGCGGCTCGGCCGGTAGTTTGGCAAGAAGGTTGACGGTTCAATTCCCGGTTCCTCAAGTTTGCATTTCGAAGTTTGCGATCTAGTCCCGAGCGCTTTGAAACCGCAAGGCGTCAACATCTATCGCGAAGGTTCGGGAAGGACGGTTCGACCAATCGGCGCGCGGCGTGATTACTCAGCTTTAATAACTCTGCTGTTTATGGGCTGAGTTCAGGCCAGTCTCGAGCGTGTTGTTGTTCTTGGTCTGCGTTGATAATCGTAGACCGTAAAATTCAGTGGCTGCGAGAAATTCTCCGCAAGCGGTCCAACGCTTTGGTCCGTTTTTATTATTTTGGGCGCAGGCGGCGGGGCTGCATGCCCGAGTCTGGCTTTGTGATCGAACGCAAGAGTGACCGCAGGTGCATTCTGGTCCGGCTACAGAGACGCGAGCTTCCTTTTGATGCCTAGCGGAGATTAAACAAGGGGAAACCGCACCTCTTCGCCCTGGCAGTTCACATTAATACCATCAGAAGGTTTGATTCCTTCTTGTCTGGGTGTCAGAAACTCCTTGGTTAAGACACCCAACCCGGAGTCGCTCCCGTTGGCCTGGTTTAGCACCTTTGCACGGCAGCTCCGCGACCCTGGACGGGTAAACAAGTGAATGGGTGAACGGTTCTTGTGGGTGAAAGCTATCTTGCGTATGCTAGCTTGTTTAAAGTGCCTTAAAAAAAACGCTGGGTGTGAAAGCATTAAAAAATCAGAGACCCTTTCTGACCTGCGGTACGGTCAACATACAACCCTCTGTGACCGCAACCAGATATCAAAATTCAGCTATATTGTCAATTTGTTGTTGTTGTTGTCATTTTGTTACAGTATCTATGTCCAATCTGTTTATCATGTATATTTTTATCCTTGTTGTCATTCTGTTGACATTCTGTCCCTATCCTGGTTGTTGTCTTTGTCCTTTTAATTGTCTCTTCTGTTTATATTTATATTTATATTTATATTTATATTTATATTTATATTTATATTTATATTGTGTGCAAAAAAATAAAGAGGACATTCAAACAACACAATGTAACTCCAAGTGTTCCCTGTTTTTTTTTTTTTTTTGCAGTACATTCATATTTATATTTATATTCCTACTTATATTTATGTTGTTATTGTTATTATTGCACTGCTGTGAACGAATTTCCCCGATGGAGATCAATAAAGTATCATCTTAATTTCTCTGCATGTACTGGACATGCATGTAATACAAATGTAGTTATAACTAATTTAAAGTATATACACAAAGGATAATAATGATAATAGTAATACCCTTAATCAGAGTATTACTTCAATGTATACGGTGATGTATCTCGTCAAAATAGTCCACCCATATCAGGGTGTACCGGTATGCTTCCTGCTAATCAATACCGACTTCTTCTTCTTCGTGGCAGCTCCACCTTCAGCAACCTTCTATCCAGATCTTCACCATGGTTTGGACATGAACAGAGGAGTGTTCATGTCCAAACCATCTCGGTCATACGTGTCCTGCACCCCTGCGACAAATTCTTCTTTTCCTTTAGGCTTTTCCCTTCAAGGGTCTCCAAAGCGAGTCAACCTTTTCCGTCTAACCCTATTCTCTGTATCCTCCTCTCTCACATCAACTAACTTCATATCCTCTCTCACTACGTCCATCAATTTTTTCTCTGGTCTTCCTCTAGACCTCCTGCCTGGCAGCTCCACCTTCAGCAACCTCTACCCGGATCCTTACCATGGTTTGGACCTGAACTCTCCTCTATTTATGTCCAAGCCATCTCAGTCATCACTTTGTCTCAGTCATACATGTCCTGCACCCCTGTGTCAAATTCCTCTTTTCTTGTAGGCTTTTCCCTTCAGGGGTTTCCACAGCGAATCTGCCTTCTCCATCTGACCCTATTCTCTGTATCCTCCTCTCTCACACCAACTAACTTCAAATCCTCTCTCACTACGTCCATAAATCTTCTCTTTGGTCTTCCTCTAGACCTCAGATTCCAGCATCGGGTAGTACATGACCCAACCAACTTCTCTCCAAAACATCTAACTGATGGACTCATTCCTGAGCCTCTCCATCCTGGTCACTCCCGAAGTGAACCTCACCATCTTCATCTCTGCGACCTCCAGCTCTGCCTCCTGTCTTTTGGTCATTGTCAATGTTTCTCTTCCATACAGCATGGCTGGTCTCACCACTGTCTTGTCCACCTTCCCTTTCATTCTGGCTGATAGTCTTCTATCTCTTCGTACCGCTGACACTTTTCTCCACCCATTCCAACTTGCTTGAACCAGTTTCTTTACCTCTTTTCCACATTCTGGACTGTTGACCCTAAGTACTTGAAATCCTCCAACTTCTTGATCTCCACTCCCTGTAGCCTCACTATTCCAAGTCCACCCGGGTTCAGAGCATACCTTCACCTCTCTAGATTTCCCTCAACTCGTTTCCACTACAGATCACAATGTCATCCGCAAACAGGCTAATCAGTGGCAACAACGTATGGTAAAAGTGTTGGGTGAGACCTTCAATGGACGGACATATCCAGTATGTGGGTATAAATGAGCCGTATCTTCGGACTTTCTTTTGCGGCTGCAGGTTACAGTAAACCCGGCCTTTTTGACTGAATCACCTACGCTTGGATCGGACTTCTACCGGCGGCCTCTGACAGCGAATACGAGAAAAAAGGTGCGATACAAATGCTTTCACAGCTCGCCCTGGCGTGGGTCTGCTATCTGAAAACTAGCGAGGACGCGGCGGGACACCTCTTCCCCTCACGTTGCTGAAAACCCCTGTTATCTTTCATATTCGCGAATGTTGCCTTTGAATTTCCATTCACAAACGCGTCAGCCTCGAGGAGCGCCGTCCGCTAACCTTCTGCTTATTGAACCCCGCGCATATTTGGCGATTGATTCAGCGGGCGAGACTTTTACGGAGGCCGACGGGCAGCGCGCCACGAACAACACTCGGTCAAATATATGAAAGAATAATAACAGTAAGGGAAAGAAATGACATTTTGAAGTATGGTTCTGTAATAGCGCTAATAAAATTTGTGGGATACGCTGATCCGGAGGCTTTGGGCAAAAACTTGTGTCTGACAGTCTGCAAAGTCTCTTCTGTGGAAATAACCCCGGCTTGGCAGCGCCTCCGACTGCCATTTCAACCGCTATCTTAATTCTCTCCAACATGTGTAGGAAATTTACTGCTTCATTTCATCTCGTCACAAAGGAGCACTCCGCACCTGGCGTTCCCCCTCAACTCCTTTGGCCCGCCTCTTCCCCTCCCGCCCCCGCTCTCCTGGCAAGTCTCGTAGCTAATGACTTGCGCCGCGCGACGCAGAGGCTCTCATCTAATCTACCGTCGGTCCCCGCGCTCCTGCGCGGAGGGGCGACGCGAATCGATGTATGTCTTGACTCGAACGAACCGCGAGGATCGTCCCACGCGCCGCCGCCGCGAGGAACAATTCCCCGACCACAGGTGAAAACAATGAAACGTTTACCTTCGCAGTGTTTGCCGTCCCCTTTATAGCCTGACTTGCAGATACACTTGTATGACTTCAGGGTGTTCTGGCAGATGGCGTCGATGCTGCAGTTGTCAAGCGCCTCCGCGCACTCATCCACATCTAGAAAAGAAAAACAAGAGAGAGAATCCGATGAAACCATTAAATATGACCTGGATGACTGAGTCCTTTTACAGTCGATGTCTAAAATTTTGTCGTGGCTACTGCGCTTCAGTTGCGCTAGGGAGTTTCCCGTATGTACCTATGTTTTGTACCTATACGGTATATTTTGGGGTCATGCCTTCGTCCAAGTTGAGATGGCTCATTGCGCTAATGATTGTTATTACGTTAAATTCGGCAGACTTACAGTGGAGATGCCGGGAATTGAACCTCATACATGCGCTAACCACTGAGCTACATACGACATTGTGTGCATCGTTTGGGGAACAGAGGTAGGAATTCTGGGGATTCACCCGGGTCGGAATCTGGAAAGGCAATTGTACGACTAATGCGTGGACTGTGTAAAGAAAAGAAACCAGTTAGATCTCTTGGGCTGAGTCTGAGGTGGCCTGGTTTCCCCCACCCGTGGAGATCCAGAACCCAAAACCGGGACTACCACCCAGGCCTCGGCCCAAGAGACGTAGCATGATTCTTTTGTTGGACACAATCCATTTATTAGGTGTAAAAGTGCCGTTTCAAGACTCCAAACCAGCTGAATCCTGGGAATTCGGACCTTTGTCCCCAAAAGACGCATGCAAGAACACAACAACCCTCTTCAACCTAGTTTCTGCGAGGAAAAAAAAGCACCCATTTACATAACGAACCATCTCAAGTTGGCCAAGCCCCAGCAGGTATTTACCGGATACTCCCCACGGTCTAGTAGAACTGAGGAAGCCTCTCAGATGAGGGGAGAAAGTTCTTCAAGAGAAAACATCGAATCCAGTTGCCCAAACAAGATTGGACAACGGCGACCCAGGTTGACCTCTGAGAAACCTCACACACATCGTGGGGAACTGACGTTCTGCACACTTGTTTTTTGACCCCCTTGCGCGTCTGTAGACACCAAAGAATAAGCGTTGTTGCTGACCTCAATATATCACATTATAAAACAGTGTTTTTTTAAATCTCACTGAGCATACCCTGGGTGAAAACAATTGCTTAATCAGGACGAGGGGGGGTCATTGAGTACAGGCGTTGCAAATCTTTTGGAGTGACAACTCAATGCACACTTTCACACGAACCCATTCGCACAGAGGCGTCTATCGCCAGCTGCCATCTTTTAGTAACACGTTCACACCCTGACGGCAAAGGCAGCGGGCGCAAATTAGATATTCATTATATTGCTCAAGGATACCTTGACTCGGATCTTTTTTTTGACAGAGGAAGAGGAGGAGGAGTTGAACCTAGTAGATGGTCACGCTGATTACCGAACAGCCATTTCTTCATCCGAGACGCGCAGCTTAACATGAATCGCAGAACATCGGTTTTTATTTCGGGAACGAAAGAATTAATGAGTTATCGGACGATCTCGAACGTAGCCGCGGCCGACAGAGAACGGTTGGGCGTCGCAAGCGTGGGAAGTTCGGGAAATTTTGGCGCGAGGCGTTCGGTTCGATTGCAAGATAACGATGCAAAACAAAAAAATAAAAGGGTGGAAAAAAAACATGAAGCGCTATTTGCGACCGTGGAAAACAGATGAAAGAGAAGAACTTGGAGCCCCCGGGGTTCGGGGCTCGTTTCCGCTCGACGTTAAATCCCCACATGGACACTTCTGTCCTTTTTTTGGGTGGGGGGAGTTGCAGATGCTCGGCCAAACCTTGCAACAAGAGCAGCACCAAAAATGTCAAAGGTCACGAACATTGGAAAAACTGTTAAAATCATAAAGTATTGAAAAAATTGTTGACAAAGTGAAAAATATTGGGAAACGTGAATAGTTAGTAAAATGTCACAGTACATGTATTCATGAAAATTTTGACCAAAAACGTCAAAGGTCATCAAATTGGAAAAAAAATTGAAAACCACAAAGTATGACGAAAATTGTAGACAAAATGAAAAATATTGGGAAAATTTTAAAAAATTGGCAGAATTTGAAAAATATATGGAGTCATTAAGATTTTGACCAAAAATGTCAAAGGTCACTAACACTGGAAAAAATGTGAAAATCATAAAGTGTTGAAAAAATTGTTGACAAACTGAAAAATATTTGCAAAACTGAAACGTTAGTAAAATGTCACAGTAGATGTATTCATGAAAATTTTGACCAAAATTGTCTATGGTCACTAATATTGGAAAAACTGTTAAAATCATAAAGTATTGAAAAAATTGTTGACAAAGTGAAAAATATTGGGAAAAGTGAATAGTTAGTAAAATGTCACAGTACATGTATTCATGAAAATTTTGACCAAAAACGTCAAAGGTCATCAAATTGGAAAAAAAATTGAAAACCACAAAGTATGACGAAAATTGTAGACAAAATGAAAAATATTGGGAAAATTTGAAAAAATTGGCAGAATTTGAAAAATATATGTAGTCATTAAGATTTTGACCAAAAATGTCAAAGGTCACTAACACTGGAAAAAATGTGAAAATCATAAAGTGTTGAAAAAATTGTTGACAAACTGAAAAATATTTGCAAAACTGAAACGTTAGTAAAATGTCACAGTAGATGTATTCATGAAAATTTTGACGAAAATTGTCTATGGTCACTAATATTGGAAAAACTGTTAAAATCACAAAGTATTGAAAAAATTGTTGACAAAGTGAAAAATATTGGGAAAAGTGAATAGTTAGTAAAATGTCACAGTACATGTATTCATGAAAATTTTGACCAAAAATGTCAAAGGTTATCAAATTGGAAAAAAAATTGAAAACCACAAAGTATGACGAAAATTGTAGACAAAATGAAAAATATTGGGAAAATTTTAAAAAAATTGGCAGAATTTGAAAAATATATGTAGTCATTAAGATTTTGACCAAAAATGTCAAAGGTCACTAACACTGGAAAAAATGTGAAAATCATAAAGTATTGAAAAAATTGTTGACAAACTGAAAAATATTTGCAAAACTGAAACGTTAGTAAAATGTCACAGTAGATGTATTCATGAAAATTTTGACCAAAAATGTCTATGGTCACTAATATTGGAAAAAATGTGAAAATGATCAAGTATTGAAAAAATTGTTGACAAAGTGAAAAATATTGGGAAAAGTGAAAAGTTAGTAAAATGTCACACTACATTTATTAATGAAAATTTTGACCATGAATGTCTAAGGTCAAAAATATTGGAAAAAAATGTGAAAACCATAAAATTTGGACAAAAATATTGAAAATGTAAAAACTATTGGAAAAAATAAAAAATTGGTAAAATGTAATAATATGTGTGAATTCATGAAAATTTTGATAAAAAATGTCACAGGTCATCAAATTGGAAAAAAAATAGAAAACTATAAAGTATGACGAAAATTGTAGACAAAGTGAAAAATATTGGGAAAAGTTTAAAGATTGGCAAAAAAATTGACCAAAAATGTCAAAGGCTACTAACGTTCTAAAAAATGTGAAAATTATAAAGTGTTGAAAATACTTTATGTTTTTACTTTTTAATATTTTTTTCCAAACTTTACGGTTTTCACATTTTTTCCAATATTGGTGACCTTTGACATTTTTGGTCAAAATTTTCATGACTACATGTACTGTGACATTTAACTAACTTTTCACTTTTCCCAATATTTTTCACTTAAACAACAATTTTTTCAATACTTTATAATTTAAATCCCCACATGGACACTTCTGTCCTTTTTTTTGGGGGGGGGGGGTTGCGGATGGTCGGCCAAACCTAGCAACAAGAGCAGCACCGAAAGAAGTTGTGGAGTTGCGCGGTATGCTCAAGCGAAACCAGTAAAAAAAAAAAAAAAAAACGGAAAAGAAGAAAACAACATGGCGTCGGTAAATCCGAGGAGAAGATTTCTGGGTCGAAATGGAACTCGGGAGTGACCTCCGAACTCGGCGCCGTCATATTACACGTTTTGAATGAACGTTATCCTTCCACGGCGAGACCTTGAGGGCGACTGACGCCCTTAAAACTAATGTTAACATCTTCGGTTTATTGCATTAACATGTGGCCTCGCTGACAATTAGCGCCGCGAGGAACAGATGGGGTTGCGTTTCATTTTTGAAGGTAGCAGCCCCGAGCGTCACGGAGATGTCAGGAGATTGACAAAGTCGTTCCGTTTAATATCGCGGGCGCCATAAATACCTACGGCGGTAATCCATCTGTTCGTTTTCAATCTGGCTCGGAGTGAAGGTTGATGGAGCGATATCACCGACCCGACGATAATATTGAGATGAAGTATCGATGAGTACGTTTCGGAGGCGGATCCGGCCGGTCGAAGGCTACAGTTTAAACCCCCAAAAAAACTGACGTAACTCTGAGCCCCGAATTACCGATATGAGCCCAGATAAGACAGTCCTGTACGCAAACCCGGGTTTTAACCGTAGCGGTCTGCATTATAAAGGGGAGCATGTGAAAAGATAAGCACGGGCAATGGATTTATCCGGATGCACGATCGGGACGGCTCCTGGCGGAGCCCCCTAATCCTGCCAAATCCCAGTTAACTAGCCCAGGTGTTTAGGATTACCCCCCCCGGCGCACGGGGAAAGGGCGGCTTAATAAGGTTTACATAGCTTCCAATATCCAGCCTTATCACAAACCCCTCTGCAGGAGCCAGCTGATCCCACCGGGGGGACGGGGATTGACCCGCAACGTAAACTCTCCAGCGCAGCATATTGCCGCCGTCTACCTTTTTTCCCGTCGGGCGGATGCGACGGCGGCGGCGGCGGAATGCTAAAGCTGCGAGGGGGAAACACCGCAAATGCTAATGAGGCGTTAGCTCCCCCCCGAGGTTACAAGGACGGCGCCGCGGTAGTTCAGCGCGCGGAGCCATCGTGCTGCCGTGAGACTAAACTTTGGTTTGCTATTGAGGTTTATTTAGCCCATCAATTAAACTTTTAAATATTTTTTTTTTCTTTTGGGGTGTTTAACTGATTGCATACCGGCCGCGTTGCCAAAAATCCTCCATAAACGCCCAGCGCCTCTTCCAGCGGCTTAACAGGAGACGTACGACCTGCCTGAGAAACATTTTTTTTTGTGCAACACTGAAATCAGGAAGTGCCTGAAGCGGCCAAGTTTCCAAAAAGGCCCCATTTTGTAACGCAGGAACGCTATTGATTTATATTATTGTTAAAACAATAACAATGCTCTTTGGTTAACCGTCTTCCAGGGAACACAGCTGCCACAAAGGAGGTGTGCTTTTTCACTCAAAGAGGCCATTAAGCGCGTGAAATCCTCTCTTATCGTCAGCTCCCCGCCAAGTCTCGTCAGATTTGTGATGGAGGAGTTCTCGGTCAGGGCGTTGCTTTTCCAATCACACCCAAATAAAACAACCTCTGCTGGCGCGCACATTCATACAACTGCTTTCTCTCTCTCGGTCTCTCGCAAGACTGACCGTTCTGTGGTGTGACTTTTCAATTTTTTTTCCATGTCAATTTATGGTTTCGCAGCAACGTTGAAAATATCAGGCGAAAAAAATCTGGAGAAGAAAAGCGCGATCGTAAAGTTTGTTGCTAATTAGCCATATACCAGGACTGTATCTTTGGTATCTTGCGACCTCTGACACGGGATTTGTTCAAAATGTTTTTATCCACAAAACCGTCCGGTGTGATCCCCAGTCCACGCTCTCCTGCCTCTCCGGCAGACAAAATAAAACAAAAGCTCGGAGGTGACCTTTGCCTCGAGTCAAGAATGTACTTATCTTTCATCTTTATGCTCAACTGCGGTTATAATTCACGTCGGCTTAAAAGTTGAGTCTCTGACATTTAAGGGAATAAACTGAAATGTTTATGTGCTGAATCATCCCGCTGACATTTTCAATACGGATATGTCGCGTTGATTCTTTATTTTCGGTACATCTAAACTAAACAGCCTGTGCATGTGGTGATCTAAATCTTCCCGAAAGGCTTTTAGCTTCTGCTAACTGGAGGAAAACGACTACAAGCTAAAGCTCACCGAACGACTCGACGCTCATTTAGCTACTAGCTAAAAGCTAAGATAAGTGCGCGCTACTACAATTTTTCCCAGCTCCCTGGATGTTACGATAGTGGACACTCTGCAGGCCTCAAGCATACAGACCCACGGACACAACATTCCTGCAGCTGCTTTTGGACAGAAGAGTTCCAAGAACTGTCCACGTCAAATTCGGTTCGAGGAGAAACTTTTATTTTCGCGTTCCCGCAGGTAGTGAGGGACTCCGGTAGGGGTCGGTGTGATGCTAGCATCAGCAGCTGTGCGCACTCCCCCCCCAAAAAAAAACAGCAAAGAAGACGACACGGACAACGTGGAGGGGGAAGTTGCCACAGCGTTCTTGGAACAACAACCGCGGACAATCAGATGGCTTGAAGTGTTTTTATCTTCCCCCCCTGCACCGCTTCTCTGAGTGAAGCTAACTAGCTAATTTTGGCCAAAATCTTGACGTTCCTCTGCGAGCCTTGGGAACCAATCAGTGGCCCGGAAGGCCAGATGATGCTCGGACCTCTCCAAGAGAAAAATGTCAAGAAGTATCGGGCAAAAGCCGTGGCTTACAAACTTCTCCAAGTACCTCCATCAGATGCGACGGTAAGACGGGAGCTACGATGGTCGTCGGAAGTGAGTTCCGTGATCCCTGGTTCCTCGGCTTACCGAATACACTAAGAAACGGCCTGGTTCCTGAAAACTTTCTCATAACTGCACAAAGTTCCTGCGGTGCTAAAGGGGCTTATCATCATCGTCATCATTGGGGAGGATTTGTGTTTATCTGCGGAATCCACGCTAGGACGTGTTGAAGTTTGTGGTTTCTTCTCCGGGGTTGGATATTCCTTTAATTTACCCGCTTCCCGGAGCGTGTGATGTCTGGTAAACAACTAACACATCCACACACACTCTTTTTTTTTTTTTTTTCTTGCATCGGTGAACCAAACTAGAGACTACAAGTCTGAACTTTTGCAGTCCGCACGCATCAAAGATGGCTGCTCGAGCGCGCGCGCCCGACGACGACGATCGGCCGCAGCCCGTCAATAAACACGTCACGATCGATACGTCCTCCGACTCGGCCCCGAGAGAAAAAGCCGCCCGTCTCGGCGGAGCCGCCCCGCCGATTGACTCACGCCCGAGATGAAAAAGATTGTGTTTTTTTTTTTTTCTTTGTCCGAGTTTCTTTCATTCTTTCGCGCTGAGGAATCGCATTTGCTGGGAAGACACCGGGCCAACGGGGGGAACGGAGCCAACGCTCCGGGACAAGGATGGATAAACAAAGTCAAAACAAAAATACCAAAAAAGAAAAAAGGGATGTCGGGCAAAGCCCACATGTTTAAACAGTTTCCGCCAGGGAATGTATCATTTTGGATATAGCTATAACTCTCCTCCGGTTGCTGCACTTTTGCATTTTTAAAGCCTCAAATAGCTCGAATCTGTGTTTAAACCCACTGACATTCTCGGAATTTCGAATACCATCTTTTTTTTGGACGAAGCTGCGCAATAACGAAGCGCGATTTCTCTTCTCGCCCCCCCCCCCCGAAAACCGACTCACTTCATGGTCCATTGTATGCTCAATAAAACGTTAAACTTTGCCATGTGTTAAAACTCCCGAATCCCCGGATGCGTTATTGCATTGCTCTCGACTCGGCGCGCAAAAAAAAAAAAAAAAAAAAAAAAATCGGGTTTTTCTCATCCTCGCAGGGCGGCGGCGGCGAGGAATCGCGCGTCTTATTGTAATTCCACAAATGAAAAAAAAAAAAAAGATTCTTCTTCAAAGCGCCGGATAAAAGATCCTTTACAAGCGATTATTAGGGAGAGCTTCTCCCAAGAAGCCATTAGACTGTTTGGGCTTTTGCTTTTATTACAAAGTCGGCCCACATGAAAGCCGGGGCTGCCGGCCGAGGGCCGCCGGCCGCTGAGGTGAGACCTTGTCAGAGGCGCTTTTCCTCCGCTGATTTATGAGACGGCCCCGGGATAAGCGGCGTATTTAACTGGGCCGACAAGAAGGGGGTGTTAGCGGGGAACGAGACGGCGGCGGAGGCAGAGCGCGGGTGTGTGGGAGAAATTGTAGGGCCCGGAGGTGTGTAGTTCAAACACGGGGTGATGTTTACTTTGAGCGTTGAGACCCTCGCTGTTTGCTTTGCCCCGGAGCCGCCCCCTCCCAGCCCATCACCTTTCCTTCATGTGCAGAAATAGACCGACGGGGGAGCCGGGACACCCATAGGTGTACCTTTACTTGCGCCGCCTGCAGCCAAGACCAGAATTAAATAGTAAGTAGTAGTTAAAAATAAGGATGCTCGCAGTGAAAGCGATACAGTATAAAGCTGTGCGGTGCGAATGCACCCGGCGCGGCGCTCGGAGACACAAAACCTTCTTGTCCGCCGATGTTTTTTTCCCCCCTTCTCGCAGCGGCGGAGAAAAGGGTGCCGGGTTCAACCCCATAACAAGGTGTTCTCGGGATCACGGTGTTTGTCATATTGCGTATAATTACAAAGGAACAACTATTGTAATTATGCGTCGCGGTGCCACGCTTACACTATACTTAGGGTTGCGGTGGAGCAGGATGGGGGTTAAGGTCAGGATAATTGCTTTAGGTAGAGAGCGGCGCAGTCTGAATGGCTGCACTGTGCCGAGCACAGAGTAACAAGTCTTATCTAGGCTCCGCGAGGTACATGGTGCAAAAAAAAAAAGGAAGCTTTATAACCACTTTGTGTATTTCTGGATCCAAACCAGCGGGTACACGATGGAGTCGACCGAGCGCGAGCTTTGGGCGTCCAGGTTCACAACTTGTATCTTCTGAGCACAGATTGTTAACTCGTACGAGGACGTCCCGGACGTCATGCAGACACTAAATAGGCGACTGGGAACGCGAGGCAAAGTACCAAGTTGTGGACTAAGAATACGGATTAAGATACTCGCATCAGCTCCTTGGTATCTTCTTCCGGACCAACTCCTTGGCAACAATTGAGTCAAAGTCCGCTAGCCATCCGCACACCTAGAAAGATGGGCCTTCTCGGGGTCCAGCCGAACTCCAAGACAGTGACCGCTGGACCCCGAGAAGCCGAGACGGTTCATTCATTCATACAAATGCTGCAGTTTCTTCCGGCCCACTGGGGGCCAAGAGGCCGATGTAGCCTAGCGACCGGGCCATCTCCGAGCCACAGACGCACCTAAAGGCGACAGGCCGCTTGCCCTCTCCTTGTTTACATCTGCGGTACTACAATGTGTGAAGCCTTCCCTCGGCTCTCCAAAGAAACTCCTGCATGTTTTTGGACTCTGAGGAACCCCATGCAGACACAGGGGGAACATGGAGCTTCAACACATCTCCTTGCCGTAAGGCGCAAGCGCTAACCGCCGCGCTGTTCTGTTTTCACTTTGTCATACAAGTGTACTTTGCCGCCTGGCCAGGAGACCGGCGTGGCGAGAGGAAGGAAGGGCCACTGCCGTGGAACTCGACCGAGCTGTCACTACGTTATCGCAGCACGCTGTGAAAATGTCACGGATTTTTAAGTTGCGCAGGCAAACGGAGAAGCTAACCCGCCCCACCCCAACCTCCAAAAAAAAAAAAAAAATGGTTTTGATGAAATGCAACATTAACACAAAATTTAGCATCTGGCCCCCCCCCGCCTCCTCCGCCTCCCTCCACAGATTCCCTTGAGCTAATGAAGGGACACACTGTTGGCTGTCCAGCGAGCCTCTAAAAAGTTGTGAATAAAAATATCAACTGCTTCCATTGGGGATATTTACACTCATCCTTCACACACTCTAAATGTTTAGGAATCATGACCACTGACTGATCCTGCGCTTTCAAAAACTGTGATCGCAACTTCAAACACACACACACTAACCCGTGTCCACTAACCACGAAGGGAAAATGGACAAGAACATGCCAGCTCAGTTTTAGGAGAGTAATATCACGCCAAAAAAACACTAGCGGAGCCAATTCTTTTACGCCGTTTGCGGCCCAAAAAGCTTCCGACGGACAAAATGTAATCATTTAGATAATATTTAAATGAACGCGTTCATTCGGCTTTATTTCGCGCAAACCAATTTTCCTGGTGAAGGGTGCCGTCCGCCGACACATCTGATAATCTCCTAGAAACTAATTTCAGACTACAGCGGTCCTCGTTACGAATTCGCACGACAACGGATCCCCGGTAAAACCGCGGTATTCCGCATCTCGCTCGGCTCATTCCGAACGAAATAATTAGGAGCGTCGTACTTCTGTGACCCCGCAACTCTGACAGCCGATCGGCGCCCCTGGAGGTTTGCGGGCTGGATCTGCGAGGCTCTGCGAGGTTTACGGAGTATGATTTTTGTGGGATCTGGCTTTTGCAAAATCAATTCTGGCTGTTCGGAGGGGGATCTTGGGATTGGATCTGACTGAGGCCCCCGTTTCAAGTGGAAAACGGTCTCGACTTGTTTGGCCTAACAGTTTCAAAAACCCTTCGCACTAGATGGAATTCACCTTCTGGTGGCAGAGGTGCCGTGCAAGGCGCCAACCGGGCCATCGGGAGCAACTTGAAGCTTCCTTGTCTTTCCCGAGGACTCTTCGGCACGCGGACGGGAGGAGCCGGGAATCGTACCACCGACCGTCTGGCTCTACCGAGCGAGCCAAAACATTATATTTAATCTTCGCACGGTTCCGCTAGCGTTTTGAAAACAATCCCCGCGCGCGGCAGACAGCAGGAAGCACCGGAAACCGTGCCATACATGTCCTGGGCCGGTAGTTGGCACTGTGATTTTGTGATGGACTAAAACACCAGCATACGTAGCAGCTCTTTCTGTCCCAGAGCAATAACATGGGAACTACAGCGAGCGTGAACATCAGCAATGGCAAGCACTCAAGTATTTGTACGGACCAACGAATAGGTGGAGTTATTGTTTGGAGTCCGAAACTACAAGGGCATGTAAATTCCAAGAGAATGTAGACTGGGAGTCAGGCCAGTGGAAGTACTCCGGAGTTCTCCGGAGCGCTCTAGAGACCGCCATTGTTGTTGAGGTCGACCAACCCACGCAGGGCAATTGCCGGCAACCTTAATGCACGTGCCTGTTTTCAAAATGTTGCATATTCCCCGTCTCCATGGAGACAAAAAAACGGGCATTCCCGTGTAGACGGACGCCCGAAACCTCGGTGGGAGGCGCTCGGGTATCGAGCCTGAAAAAACTTCACTCGGTTCTGAAATACTTGCAGCACTCCGGTAGCTGCACCCGAATTTATCTAGCAGATGTAGGACACCTACAGAGGTTTTTTTAATAGAAACGTCGTACTCCCTTGCAGCGGCGGCGGTACCCAACACAGATACCCGATTCACTTCCAGACGCATGGTTTGAGTCTGAGGGATCGGATTGGGATTCTGATTCCGAGAACAGCGCGTTGTCCCCGAGCACCCGCTAACCGCCCCCTGACGCAATCAGTACCTCCACCTCCGAGTCCCCCCGCTCTCTGTGGGGTCAGCGCTTTAAGGTTTCCTGTAGTCTGGCTGGGTTTACAGTAAGGGATCATTTCTGCTCAACGTAAAATAAGCATTCGCATGCAGACGGAGCCTTCTGTTTGTCCTCTGCGTTCATTTGCTGCGTACTTCTGAAGGTCTTCAGGGAGCGTGCCAAGTGCAGCAAACGGAGCACCCGGAGTCATGGGGGCAGTGTTGTGCGGTATGCTCCCGGTGAAAGGAACGCAGTACAAGAAACATGGCGTCAGTGTAACCAGGAGGAAGCGTTCTTCGCCGACAACGTATTTAGCGGCCGCGCAGACAACAATATGCTATTGTTTTGGAAGTGAGCTCTGCACTGCCCTCTTCTGGAGACGCCGCGCGATTGCCATGGCACGCAAAGCTGCATGGGAAGTATCCGGGCAGTGACATCTGACAACATTTGAAACAGATGTCCCTGATTTTGTACATAATGTGAGCATAAATGGACCCGGTGGAGTCCTGGGCTCGCAGGGCGAGGTCAGCAAAATCCGGGAGAGGCTCATTCCTCCCGCTTCGACATGGTTGGCAAAGTGGACTAAGGACTCATACGGGAATTAATAATCAACATGTTTTTCACATCTTCACCGAGGCTCGGGTTGGCAGTGATCAGCCACCTGCCGGCCCTGCTGGGAGGAGGTCACGAAGAACGCCGATGGGCTTTCGGTCGAGTCTTAAATGAGAGAACGGCCGTGATTCATCGGCCCGGTGGCTTTGCGGGGAAGAGAAGTGGCCCGATGATTGGTATGTGCGCGGATATCGGCTTAAGATGACCACGAGGGGCCGGTGAAGTCCAACTGGAGATTTTCTAAATTGGGTGGACGCTCAAGGCCACTACGGATGGGGGGTGGGAGGTCCGATCTTCTAATCTACCCCCCGCGGAGTCCCTTTGTCAGGGCTTCCACTAAGACTCCGGGGAACAGTCGGTCACACTGAACCGGAAGACAAAGGACTCAAGTGTAAGATCTCCGGCAGATTCGAAAAAAGCTGAGCTGACAAGTTCTGCACTCGGTGTCTGTTTTAGGGTTGTTCCGCTTGAGTCGGGCAATGGGGGTGAAGGAAAGCCTCTATTTGTCGGCCTCTCAGGAGACGTTTGAGGATACAGGGATGGTTCAGGACCCTGGAGGGAGTGTAATGGCATCAGCGGCGACTTTAACTCAACTGCGACCTTCTCCAGGGGGAAGCCTCGTATGAGGAACCAGGGAATTTGTGGCTTCAGCTGCTCCTTCGCTGCCCTTCATTTTGGAAGATAAGGGTACACACCAGTAGACTCCAGAGCGCCACTTCCCTGACTCCGCTCTGGAGGAGGGGAGTCGGCTTCTCCGAGGGGACAAAAGCGCCGAAACGGCTCCTCGGCTCGCGAGGCGCCGTGGGTCGCGGGGGTTTCGGGGCGTCCGGAGACGGATTTTCTCGTTTGAAGCCCGGCCTCCGCGCCTCCCCGGGAGGGCTGAGCGCAAATGACCTTGATATGTTTCAGAGGATGTGGTGCGTGCACGCCGCTGTTTGTAGTTTAAGGGGGGACCAAAGTGCTTATCTAGCTGTGTCTCGTTAAATTAATGGTTTAAAGCGATGCCCTTTGATGTGAGTGCGCGCGAGTGCGTGCGCGTGTGTTTAGCGCATTGCTAAATACCACAGGTAGACACGTCTTGTATCGTTAAAGATCGCTCCCTGGAGCTCGACCAAATCCCAAGTGGTCAAGGCAGATGACCGCCCACCCAGCGTCTTTGTATATTGCGAAATCACTTATTTATAATGGATGACTGTTGGGAGCGTTCTCATTCCAGTGCCGCGAGCTCCGGCTCCGGCCCACGCAGTTCTTTTCATCCCGCCGCTTCACCAGCATTTTGCGGTCTGGTACTTCAGAACAAAGACGGGCACGGGCTGCGACGAGCCGGCGAACCCCGGCGAGCTTTAAGTGGACTCACCTTGTGTCATTTCTCACCGCCGTTTCTAAAGCCTTTGTGTATAAGCGGCCCCTCTCTGTGATTTTGATCACAAGCCGAGCATCTGGTGCTGTGCCTTCCCTTTAGCATGTGTGGCCTTAATAGACTATGACTCACAGACCTCCGGACCACCTCCAGAAGGAAAACACTTATTACAGTAATTAAGTGAATCATAGAGAAACTGCGAGTGCGCACAGAGTGACATGACACGGGAAGTGTCAGAGGTCTAATGTATACTAAACTGAATAATTGAGCAGAACTTGTAACCGTTTGCCATTAGCTAGCCGGATTGACAGGGAATTAATTCGTAACATTCACGGGAATTATTCTCGTCGCGGCGCGCCTCTCCTCCCCCGCCCGTAATGACTTCTCGCTCTCTCGCGGCGTATTTTATACGTGGAAAGGGTGGCACTTAGTCCGGCTGCGCACCTTATATTTATACAACCGGAGCTAACGGACATGACACTCTCCCTCTGCACACAGCAATTACATTCATTGGCAGTGGCGTTAGCCAGATACAGTAACAACTATAAAGACGGCAACATAGCAATTACTGCGCAAGTGTGATATTTTTAGGTGTTTCCTGTCCAACCTGGTCATAAAGTGAATGGTTCTCTGTGCGGACGTTGAAGGAAGAGCTCGGGGGCGAAGGAGACGTCCGGCGGGGCCGCAGTTGACGGGGATACGCCGCTAATCCGAATGGTTGAAGGATAAGCGGAATCGCTTAATTCGGGCGGCGCGGCGACTGTTTAATAACCGCGCTCTACGTTCGTCTGTCGGGAGCAACCTGAGGTACGAGATCTACTTTCAAGGCAAACTTTTGGGACTGCGTTCCAGGAAGTAGCCTCTTCCAGGGGGAGCTTTTCATTTTGCAGTGACGAACCACGATAGGGGTGTACGACTAGCATCTGCTACGTACGCCTTCAACACGGCACTCAAGAACAAATCACAGAAGAAGAAGAAGAAGAAGAAGAAGACCACGTGGAGGCTGGAAGCTGCCACAGCTTTCGTGGGATAGCAACCATCAACTATCAGATGAGTTAGCCGTTAGCTAACTTGTTTTGGTCCAAAATGTTGATGTTACTCTCTGAAGAAACCCCTCTGAAGAGCTTGGGACTTCTTTGTCGGTGCATTTCTGGCAAGTGGCAAAAAAAAAAAAAAAAAAAAAAATCAGCCGAGTGGCGACCACTATTTTTCAAAAAAAAGGTGCTCCGTAAGTCCACGAGAAGCATCTGGGAATGGGCCTAGCTTAAGGAGAGCATCTTAGGAGAACCAGGAACAGACCCTTCCTCGGAGTAGGAGCTAAAATGGTTCAAGCAACTGGTTCCTCTGCCGCCGGAAAGGTTCTCGGAAGTAGAAAATACTTCCTACGGTGCTAAAGAGGTCCGTTTCAGAAAGCTCCAATGCGCTCGGGCTTCTTGCTACCTCGGGCCGAGGAGGTTCCTCATTGACCCGTTCGTATTTTGCCTCATCCGACGGATCGAGGTGCGGTTGAAGTGTAAAAAACAAACGCTGAGAGGGTGCTAATCCCGCAAGCGTCACCTTCCATCACAAAGACAAGCACGCCGCTCGGGATTCTGCCCCTTTTCTTTTCATTGTGATCAATATGTACCGTCTACGGGAAGCATACATCTCCGGGTTCGTCGGGGGCGATTCAATTAAACGCCGCGTTTTTTTCCCAGGCCTCTGTCCATTGAGGAAATCTCATCTGCGGAGTCATCCACCTTCCCATCCAGAGCGCGCCGGGCCAGAAACCCCCACCAAATAAATAACTCGTTTTGTTTTGTTTTTTTTTTTCTTGTTTTTTTTTCTCATCTGGATTCCTCGACGCGTCCGGGGTTGGATTTTTCCATTACTAAGCAGAATAAGAGCATTTCCTTTCACTTCCAGCGGCTCTCTAAAGCTGGTGCTCACCATCAGGAATGTAAACACACACAGTCTGTAAACAAGGCTTTCTCTGACCCCCAACCCCCTCCAACAACGCTGACCACTACAGACTAGCCTAATGACAACCCTCTCTGACCCCCCTAGAGAGAGAGAGGCAACCCCATTATTCAGCACAGAGGTCACAGGAGGGAGCGCCGGAAAAAAAAAAAAAAAAAAAAAAAGGGGCGAAGAAGGTCGGCGCGACTTCGGGGAAGACCAAAAAAAAAAAAAAAAAAAAAAAAAAAAACACGGGTGCAGTTCTGTGGAATCGCGGTATCTCTAATCGGGCGGTAATGGAAAAACAAATGCAGGCTGTGTGATACAAGGAGGAGGGAGGGGATTAATGATCTGAGAGCCGCTGCAGCTGGGCTGAGGGACGACACAGAGGTTCCTCAGTAAGCCAATCCTGGGGGATGGTGGTGGTGGTGGTGGTGGTGGGGCTCTGGAGGTGAGTTTAAAACTGGAGGCGGCGACGGGAGGGGAGGAGGCGGGGGGAGCAGAGGTCCGTCAACACCGGCTAGATCCTCCCCCGAAAGCCAACGGGGGGGACGTTGTCAGCGCGGCGCCGCATCTGCACCGGGAACAAAAGCTACTGACGGGGGTGAGAAGGAGGCTGAGACTCCCCTTCTAATTAGAACAACAGTCGGGGGAAAGCGTCGCCGCCGATTCGGGACGCATTCGGATTAAGGTTCGATAAACAAACCAGACGCCGCGGACGGTCGTTTTGTTTTCTTCGGTCCAACGACGTTATTTCCCTTCCCGTTTCCGGAGCCTCGTCCGCTAGCGGTAACCTTTCTGGATTTTTTTGGAGTGGGGAAAATGCGCGGTTAGCCGAGGGGCGAGGGGGCGGTTGGAGTTGTGCGGCGTTCAAGGTTAGCGTTTTTGTTCGCCGGTCACCTGGAATTCACGAGTCTGAGAAAGGCGGACTGATACTGAGCGGAATCATCTCACCGCCTGAAAATATCTAAAATCACCTCTTACCCGCTCATCTTTGGTGCCACTTGAATACTTTCCAAGTGACCTTCCCTTTTGCAAATCACCGTGGGATTCAGGCGCAGACCTTACACTCCGCGCGTTAAATCCAAGAGCTAAATTACACAAGCATGTATATAAATATATACTTGATGATATGATGAGAGTGTATCGAATTAAAAGTCATACTGTGTTCTATCACAAAAAAAAAAAACAACCAAAATGTTCACAGCTCACTTGTCATACTTGGGATAGCAAGATGGATAGCTAAAAAGATAGCCTGATTGCTAGCTAGGCAGACGGATAGTAAAATAGCTGAAGAGAAAGCTAGACAGCTAGCTAGGCAGACAGATAGCTAGAGAGCAAAACAGATAGGTAAATAGATACCTTGCAAGACAGATAGATAGATAGCTTGCTAGATAAATAAACAAAGAGCTAGCGAGAGAAACAGACATATAAACAGACAGCTTGCTAAATAGATAATTAAACAGGTAGCTTGCTAGATAGATGCCTAAACAGATTGCATGCTAGATAGATAGCTAAACAGATAGCATGCTAGATAGATAGCTAGACAGAAGGCTTGCTAGATAGATAGGTAAACAGGTAGCATGCTAGGTAACTTGCAAGATAGATAGATAGATAGATAGATAGATAGATAGAGATAGAGAGATAGAGAGATAGAGAGATAGATAGATAGATAGATAGATAGATAGATAGATAGATAGATAGATAGATATTGTCCAATCCGGAGGAAAATGAACTTGTCATTTGGCCAGGTATGTTCACGCATCATAAGAGGTAGCATTAGCGCTACTAGCATAATATAGGAGTTTTTCAGCTGCTCGACAGAAGGATAGAGGGAATTTTAAACGATTCAACTTGAATTAACTGCCAGTTAATGTTTCCCAGGCTTGTAAACTGAAGTTCAGCGGCAGGGGCCGGATCATTTTTGGAATCAAAAATTGTAAAACCAGCTAAGCGGCTAAGCAGGTCTGAACGCAGGCAGTAGGAGTCGGACGTCCAGCCGCCAATTTCCGAATCGCTGCGACGCCCACACCGCCGGTCGAGCCACCGGCCGCCATCTTGATTTCGACCTCAGAGACATACCGGTAAAAGGATCGCGAGGAGAAAAAAAAAAAAAAAAACAACAAAAAAACAAACTCGCACAACAAAAAGTTGTGACATCTGCAAAGCGCCATCACGAATTCCCCCGTCTGGAATCACTCGTCGCAACCATTCGCGCGGGGTTTGCGTCCTCACGTCGCGCCCGGCGGCGTTCGGGTGATTCATGCCGCGTTGCTCTGGGACAGAATTGCTATCAAGTGTTTTCACCACTCAAGTAATGCCAAGATAATAATCTCCCCGCTCTCTAGGCTGCTCTGTAACAACATGTATGTTGCTATTGGAGCGCCACTTGTCAAGGCGGATGCTTTGTTGGCGTGTGTGTGCTGAGTGGTAAAGTGAAGCCGGATTGATCCCCTCCACCCATTCATCAGCGGGCGACCGGAGGGCTAACCCTCGGGCGCAACCCCGCCTGAGAAGACAGACCGAGACAGGCTTCGGCGTTTATCATCGCGGGAGAGGTACTTTTGTTTTCGGGACGAGGGGCATTTACGGGCCGTGAGCTCATCTGGTTTAATTGGGCAGATTACGGCGGGAGGTAACAATTACGAGAAATAAGAGCGGGCTGACGAGTCGCACCAGTCAAAATACCGGGTTCGTTCATAAGCGCCGATGAAGTCATCGTCTCTTACGTTGCCCCGTCTTAAAATTGGACGGATTGCGACTCCGAAACTTCTCGGGACGATTGAGCCCCCCGAAAAAGAGCGAAGCCTCGTTCGAAAGTCGCCGTTCGGTCCCGAGGAGCCGCCCGGATGACCTCTCGCAGCCGAGCGCAGCTAGCTAAACCGCTAATGCTGTCACTCGATTGCATTGGCAGAAGTGCAGTGGGCCGGAGAGGGAAGCTACATGTAAAATAGGAATATACCGCTCAAAAAAAGAAAATAAATAAAAATCAAGGGAACACTTAAACAACACGATGTAAATCCAAGTCAATCCCACTTGTGTGAAATCAAAGTGTCCACTTAGGAAGCAACATTTGGACTTGTTTTCAGGTCACGTCAACGTTGGATCAGCCCGGAGTGTGTTTTAACACTTTCGTTTTGAGTGTGACTCCAAATCCAGATGAATAAATTTGATTTCCATTGATTATTTTTGTGTGATTTTGCTGTCAGCGCATTCAACTATGTAAAGAACAAAATATTTCATAAGAAAATTTCATTCGTTCAGATCTAGGATGTGTTATTTTAGTGGTTTTTTTTTGAGCAGCGCGGCTGAGAGCGGGGTTTCTGGGGGTGAACGCTAACCCGATCGAGGCAGAAGGCCGCCTCAAACTGTTGCGAGAAATAAAAACAACCCGATTCCACGACTCCTACCCCGAGTGGTCGATCTGCACGGGGGTTTCCGCACGGCCAAAAAGCCGAATAAAATCCAACTTGACTTCTATCCCGAGCGGTCGAAGGCCAAATATAAGCAGGATACCATGTAGCCTTACGGTAGACTAGCCTGTCGGTGAAAACTTACAAGTTAGCTTAGCCTAATGTTGACAATAGAGTTGGTGTTATTGCTACGGATCTTTTATTATATCATTATCTTCAAATTCAAAGCGGTATGACTTGAGGACGGTCGATATGGTACAACAGGTCAACCCCATGCTGCTAGCAAGTCTTTGGACTTTACTCCCCTCCTCATGTTACTCGATCTTAACCTTAGTTTCTAAATCAATCGCTCTCCTTTGCTTCTCGGTAGAAGATCCACCAGTCGCCTTTTTTTTTCCCAACATCTTCAAGGGATCAAAAGTATCGAAAGCACTCGAGACAAATTGGAAGTAACGAATTAAGGTACGCGGTAACAGGATGAGGAGCTGTAAGCCGGCGCCGCCGGTTGCCGAAGCTCAACTTTTCACACACTTAAACTCTCGACTGTCCTCGGCGCTTTAACATCGACGTCGCGACTTCGAGATATTTTCGTCGTCGCTCAAAGCCGTAACTCCGAGTTCGTCTCGAACCGATACGTCGTCCGGCGACGCGCTCTGCATGGAAAGCGCCATCGGGTGAAGAACGACTAATACGGTCCCGGAGGGAGGGGGGGGGAGCGGGGAAGCGGTGCGACGGTTGGGAAGGCTACTTCATTAAGCGCAAAGGAAAAGAAGGGAGGACAAAGCAAACAAAGCCAGGAGAGGGTGAGTGGTGGGTTTGAGGAGGGGGGAGGAGAGGCAGGCGCCGTCTCTAAGGTGAGCGTCGGCGTCACGTGGGCGTCCCGCTGCCAAGGCCGCTCGGTTCCCACAGCGCGTCCTCGCCGGCCCTCGGTCTTCCCTTCCTTTCCCTTCCTTTCCCTTCCTTTCCCTTCCCCGCTCGGGTGTCTTTAGACCCCCGGAGCTCCCGGAGAGCAGAGGTTACACCAACACAACCAAACCGCCGCGGCATGTCAGCCGCGCACCAACCGTTGCCTTGGCGCCGCCGCATTAGCCGAGAGCTCCCGGGACTCCGCTTCCACGGCGGAAAAAAGTGATTTGCCATGACGTCTCCGTCCACACACACACACACTTCGTTGGTGATCTTTTCAGCATTGCGCCACCCCCAAAAAACAAAAAACAAAAAAAAAAAAAAACGGCAACTTGCGATTTCGGATCGTGAGGCGTCCCGAAACAGGTGCACGCCGTTAACGACCCCGCCGGAGTCACGAGAGTCGGCGGAAGTGTGTAATCGATGTTGTGGAAAATAAAGCCAGCAAAGAAGAAGAAGAAGAAGAAGAAGAAGAAGAAGAAGAAGAAGAAGAAGGGAAAAAAAAAGTAGTTCTAATTGCAAAATGTAAATATTGAGTTTTCCCACAAGCCGGGGGCAGGCAGACCACCCAGGATGCAAAACAGTCACCCACCCCCTTTCTCTTTTCGCCTCGCCGACCGCCCGAGAGATGTCTTTTTTTTTTTTGTGTGTGTGTGTGTGTGTGTGTGTGTCCGCGCATGTGCATGTGTGTGTGTGTGAGAAACATCGCCGACCACAATCAGCGCTCGCACACAAGCCCCGCGACGCGTCTTTGCATGCAAATACTTCTGGCGGGCCGAGCGTCCGGGGCCGTTCAGCACTGTGGGAGAATGGAGCCACGAAGGGGAAGAGGGAGGGAGAAGAGAGGTGCCACTCTGGATCCGGGGCTCCCCCCCCTTGTCTGGTCTGAATAATTTCTCACAGGAGGAAAAAAGGGGGGGCGGCGGCGGCGGCGGCGGCGGCGGCGGCGGCGGCGGCGGGGCAGGAGGGCACTGTAGCCGCAGTGTCTGACAGACCAACTCCTGCATGTGTGCGTGTTGCAGCCTGGTGTCAAATACTTGTCCGGCCTGTGACAAATACCTCCTGGTGGCCTCGCCGCCGGTACCTGCAGGGGCGGTTCGTGACACACACACACACACACACATGCATGCATGCACCCACGTTGTCAGGTGACGCCGGAGACCACATTGCAATTTTTTGGATGTTTTTCCCGGCGCGAAAGCGATGGAAAAAGTATCCTCCACCTTCACCTCCATCTTCTCCACCATCATCAACACATCTTTTCCCAGTAAAGGTTGTACTCACCCTGCGCTGCTTTGCTCCCGGACGCGGATTGCTGGACGAGAGCGACCAGGCACAGACCTACAAATCCAAGGCTGGCGCGGATCGCGACGTGCACGTACATGGCAACTTTTTTCTTTTTTTTTTTTTTTTTTTTTTTTTTTTTTTTTTTTTTGTGCGTGGTTGTGTGTGTGTGTGTGTGTGTGTGTGTGTGTGCGTGCGTGTGTGTGTGTGTGTGTGTGTGTGTGTGCGCGGTAGGTAACGGAGGTCGGTCCGCCCTGCGCCTCCCTATGTGCGTGTGGAGCGGTCGCGGTGCACGAAAGCCCGGCGACGCGCAACGCGGGGCGGCTTATCCCTTATCATGTTCCCGCGCCGGGCCGATGTCAATTTAAGAGAGAGAGAGAGAGAGAGAGAGAGAGAGAGGGAGAGGGAGGGAGGGAGGGAGCGCGGTGGGGTTGGAAGGGGGAGGAGAGAAGAAGGAGAAGAAGGAGAAGAAGAAGAAGAAGAAGAAGAAGAAGAGGAGGAGGAGGCGTCTGCAACCTGGACCTTCTTCCGTGCAAGCAGGCAATCCCTCTTTCTTTCTTTCTTTCTTTCTTGCTTTCTTGTTTTTTTTTTTTTTTTTTCGTCCACCCGGAAATGACACGCAGGTGCTGCCCGTGCGTGGGTGTGTCGCTCGGCGGCGTGACACCTGCGTGGAAAGGAAGAAGAAGAAGAAGAAGAAGAAGAAGAAGAAGAAGGAGAAGAAGAAGAAGAAGAAGAAGAAGAAGAAGAAGAAGAAGAAGAAGAAGAAGAAGAAGGAGAAGAAGAAGAAGAAGAAGAAGAAGAAGAAGAAGGAGAAGAAGAAGAAGAAGAAGAAGAAGAAGAAGAAGAAGGAGAAGAAGAAGAAGAAGAAAATAAGAAGAAAAAGAAGAAGAAATAAAGAAGGAGAAGAAGAAGAAGAAGAAGAAGAAAAAGAAAAAGAAGAAAAAAAGAAGAAAAAGAAGAAGAAGAAAAAGAAGAAAAGGAAGAAGAAAAAAAGGAAAAGAAGAAGAAAAAGAAGAAGAAAAAAAAGAAAAAGAAGAAGAAAAAGAAGAAGAAAAAAAGAAAAAGAAGAAGAAAAAAAGAAAAAGAAGAAGAAGAAAAAGAAGAAGAAAAAAAAGAAAAAGAAAAAGAAGAAGAAGAAGAAAAAGAAGTAGGATTTCATAAAATTCATTGAATTTGATTCCACTGAATTCCATTTAATTCCTTTAAACTTAATTTTCAACTTCATTTTATTTTTATTTTTCCATCTATTACATTTCCTGCAGGTTATCCGTTCTCGATGTGTGTGTGTGTGTGTGTGTGTGTGTGTGTCCAAAGAAAACACGGCGGTTCATGGGAGACCGTCAACTGTCGCGTCGTGCAGATGAACGGGTGAATGGTTGCACGTCTCTGTATGAGGCTCTGTGATTGGTCCAGAGCGAACCCGCCTCTCGCCCAATCACAGCCTGGATTGGCTCCAGGGTTCTGCACGAACGAGTGAATGCTGTCATTTCTGGCTTTTTCCGAACACAAAAACAAAAAAAACTATTTTTTTTTTCACTCTACAGCCGATTCCTGTGCACACCTTCGTCCCGAAAGCATCGGGCCCCGCGAGAGGAAATTCATTAATTACTAAATAGCCCTGTTTATATTGGGTTATTAGGAATAAACTCTCCCAGCTGCGCGGCAGATGAATCCATTCTTCAGGTATGATAACCGAGCGGAGGTAATTGCTCGCAGGAGCATCGATGAAGGTGCGGCGATGCTTCCAGACGTGAGGAGAACACGGTCAGATGCTACGTGAGATAGCTTCTCGCAAGACCTGGCGGTGAAGGTGGTGAAGACCGTTTCGTCGGATGTTATGACGTTCGTTCGGTCATTATAACGGAAATCCCGCCAGGTCGCAGCCAATCACGGTTGTTTTCTCAACCCGGACCGGACGCCGACCAATCACGGGGGTCACACACAGAGACTCATTCACTCGTCATATTAAGATTTTAAGCGTTCACCCTCCCAGCGGTCCCCAAACTACGGCCCCGGGGCCTCCACATTTTGCCCGGCCCCTGAAGAATACCAGTGATGCATTCTGATTTTTTAATTTTATAATTTTTTTATTTTTTTATTTTATTTTTTTTTTTCATTCTGGCCACAGTATTTAACTTAAAGTGGACAAACAATTATTTTTTTGTTCCGTTTAAAAAAAAAAAAAAAAAAAAGAAAAGGCTGTTTGTCTCATTTTTCATTAATTATCTTATTATTTATTTTCTGTTTTTTTTTTTTTATTTTATTTTTATTTTTTCATTCTGGCCACAGTATTTAACTTAAAGTGGACAAACAATTATTTTTTTGTTCAATTTAAAAAAAAAAAAAAAAAAAAAAAAAAAAAAAGGCTGTTTGTCTCATTTTTCATTAATTATGTTATTATTTATTTTCTGATTTTTTTTTTTATTTTATTTTTATTTTTTCATTCTGGCCACAGTATTTAACTTAAAGTGGACAAACAATTATTTTTTTGTTCCATTTAAAAAAAAAAAAAGGCTGTTTGTCTCATTTTTCATCAATTATGTTATTATTTATTATTTTCTGATTTTTTTTTTTTTGTCATGATCCCTTAAGGGGTTAATTTTTGGTCACTTGTGGCTTTCTGGAAAACTATAAATGTCTACATTTCACATGTCATATGGAGACATGCAGCCATTCACCAGATCATATATAGACAATCATTCACCCTTTCACTCATGTATCATAAAGAGCAGTGGAAAGAATGAATGATTTGCATTATTTCCGCTTTATTTATTATCCGATGTTTTATTTTGAAAAATGACCCAGTTCTCTCCGTTACGTCCGTCGATGACTCACTCTTGCTTCGCGTCAAGACGCTCGTCTCGGTCACGGGATACATTGATGCAAATATTAAACCCACAAGCTGGCAAGAGGAGTAAAAAAACACATTTCTTTGTGAAGAAGAAAGAAGAGGCGATGACCACTAAGAAAAAGAAAACCGCGTTTAACAGACGATACCAGGAGACCTACTTAAAACATGGATTTATCGTGACAGGTGATTCCCACGCTCTGCATAATGTGCATCGACCGGCTTTCCAATGAGGCAATGAAGCCTTCAAAAATTGCTTTGCCACTTGGAGACCGAGCACCCTGCATTAAAAAACAACCTTTGGAGTATTTTGAAAGAAAAAAAAAGGACTATTTATATGTTAATGTTAATATATATTTATCCGCCACACCTTCAAGGCCAGTTAGTGAAAATATTGCTCGGCATTAAAAAGGTCAGGGGGGGTGGGTGTGATATTAACGCATGCGGCCATTCACCCTTTCCTTGGTATTTCATCAAGATCTAAAAAAAAACATTCGCTCTCAGTCGTTCAGCGTATCGGGTGATACATCATTCACCCTTTCATTCACATCATATCGACCAAAAAGCAACCATTCACCCTCTCATTCACATGTCATATAGGGACATACAACCATTCACCGTCTCATTCACATATTATATAGGGAGATACAACCATTCGCCCTCTCATTCACATGTTATATAGGGACATACAACGATTCACCATTTCATTCACATGTTATATAGGGACATACAACCATTCACCCTCTCATTCACATGTTATATAGGGACATACAACCATTCACCCTCTCATTCACATGTTATATAGGGACATACAATCATTCACCCTCTCATTCACATGTTATATTGGAACATACAACCATTCACCCTCTCATTCACATGTCATATAGGGACATACAACCATTCACCCTCCCATCATATATAGACAATCATTCACCCTCTCATTCACGTATCTTATTGAGATTTGCCGCCATTCACCCTTTCATTCACGTCAAACAGACACAAACAACTGGACCAGCTGCCAGCCAATCACAGGGCCACATACTGAGACTTACAACCATTCACCCTGTCATCCACACATCTTGTAAAGACATACAACCATTCACCCTCTCATCATATCCAGACAGCCATTCACCCTTTAATTCACATCATATAGATCAAAAAGCAACGGTTAGCCCGTTCATTCACACATCAAAATTCACCCTTTCATCGTGTATAATCAATTATTCACCCTTTCACACACGTATCAAACATTCACTCTCAGTCATTCACGTCATCTAGAGACATACAACCATTCACCCTCACATTCACATGACATATAGGGACATACAACCGTTCACCCTCTCATCATATATAGACAACCATTCACCCTCTCATTCATGTATCTTATTGCAATTTGCCGCCATTCATCCTTTCACTCACATCAAATAGTCACAAACAACTGTACCGGCCGCCAGCCAATCACAGGGCCACATACTGAGAATTACAACCATTCACCCTGTCATCCACGTGTCATATAGGGACATACAACCATTCACCCTCACATTATATGTAGACAATATTCACCCTCTTATTCAAATTTCTTATTGAGATTTGCCGCCAATCGCCATTTCATTCTCATCAAATAAACAAACGGCTGCCAGCCAATCACAGGGCCACAAACAGAGACCTACAACCATTCACCTTGTAGAGACATGCAGCCATTTTCCCTTTCACTTTATCCAGACAACCATTCACCCTTTCATTCACACGTCAGAGCGAAGCTCAGACCCTCAGATCTGCGTCGCTTTCAGGTAGAAAGCAACTCCTTCTGCCCGAAATGTACCACGCCGGAAACAGGGAGCGACAGGGGGGTAAATCTGAGATGGGAAACCCCAGCGGAAGCTCTGCGTGCATCCACGGGAGAAGGGAAAACAATGTAAATCCACAGCGCAAAGTCCTAGCACTTTGGTGTAATTACAATAACATCCATCAGGGATATGGAAATATCCCACGTCCTCGTGCTCCGATCTCTGGGTAATTGTGAGCACTTGTGTAACCAAATGAGCTCAGAGCCGCCTGGTGGGGCTGGAGAAAGTCAACGCCGCCGGATCCGTGCACTTTTCACTGCGGCGTTGGGTTAGAAGACACCCCCGTGCGCGGTCGCCGCTATTTTTACACCCCGGCAGACGCACGAGGGAAGCCCCGGGCCATGTTTAATTCATGTTTTCATCATGAAAAGAACTTCATGCAGTCACCCAGGAGGGCGTGATGAAGAAGAAGAAGAAGAAGAAGAAGAAGAAGAAGAGGGGTGGAAGGGGTGTCGTCACAACGCGGCTCGTTTTTCGAGGTCACGAGTCAGACGTGAAGTAGCCTACGCGCGTTAGCATCCGAACGGCTTCCACTCCGAGGGGGAAATATTGCAGTCAGACTCCCACCTCCCTCCCTCCCTCCCTTTCCCCTCGCCGCCCCAGCAGCTGCTCCTGGAAGATAAATGCAAGATGGATGCATGTTGAGAGTTGTCGGTGAGAGTCACCAGTGCACCGCGTGGCATGCTAATGAACGGAGGAGTCGGGAGCTCCCGCGGCGAGCTTAATGTTCTCCTCCAGATGGTCGCACGCGGGGACACGCATTCGCTCCGCATTTTCGGTTCCAGCTCGGGAGCTCGGAAACCACCCCCTCGCCCGCCTCCCGCCCTCCCCCCCCCCCGTTTCTCTCGGCGGGGGCCTCACACCGACACCACCGCAGGCCCAGCAGGATCTCTCGGCCCTCACCTTGCCAGCACCGCAGGGAGGCGGAGTGGCTCGCTCGGTTCCACACTTTAATGCAGGCATCCCGGCGAAGGCTGCGGGCTTGCCCCAGGAATGCAACCCGACCGCAGCCCGGCTGGTTGGCAATAGGAGTGTGCGAGGGGTGGGAGTTTTTTTTTGGGGGGGGGGGAGGACGAAAGGACGAGAAAGTCCAAAAGGGAAGAGTAAAAGGAAGTGTTGTCGCGCGCTTGGAGGGGGAAAGCGGGGATGGAGATGGTCTCCGTTGTGATTGGACGGGTTCGCCCTGAAGGCATCGCAGGGCCAGAGATAGAGACATCAAACATTCATCGGCTAATTCGTTAGCCAAATAGAAACATCAAACATTCACCCATTATTCATTAGCCAAACGGAGATATCAAGCATTCACCCTCTCATTTGTTAGCGAAATAGAGACATCAAACATTCACCCTCTCATTTGTTAGCCAAAGATATCAAACATTCATCTAGCCATTCGTTAGCCAGACATCAAACATCAACCGGCTAATTCATTAGCCAAACAGAGACGGCAAACATCCACCCACTAATTCATTAGCCAATTAGAAACATCAAACATTCACCCATTATTCATTAGCCAAACGGAGATATCAAGCATTCACCCTCTCATTTGTTAGCAAAATAGAGACATCAAACATTCACCCTCTCATTTGTTAGCCAAAGATATCAAACATTCATCTAGCCATTCGTTAGCCAGACATCAAACATCAACCGGCTAATTCATTAGCCAAACAGAGACGGCAAACATCCACCCACTAATTCATTAGCCAAATAGAAACATCAAACATTCACCCATTATTCATTAGCCAAACAGAGATATCAAACATTCACCCATTCATTTATTAGCCGGACATCAAACATTCACCCTCTCATTTGTTAGCGAAATAGAGATATCAAACATTCACCTGCTAATTCATTAGCCAAACAGAGACATCAAACATTCACCCACTCATTTGTTAGCCAGACATCAAACATTCACACTCTTATCATTAGCCAAACAGAGACATCAAACATTCACCCTCTCATTCATTAGCCAGCCAAAGACATCAAATATTCATCCAGTCATTCGTTGGCCAGATATCAAACATTCACCCGCTAATTCATCAGCCAGACACCAAAAATGCATCCTCTCATTCATTAGCCAGACATCAGACATTCACCCGCTAATTCATTAGCCAGAGACATCAAACATTCACCCAGTCATTCGTTGGCCAGACATCAAACATAAACCGGCTAATTCATTAGCCAAACAGAGACGTCAAACATCCACCCGCTAATTCATTAGCCAGACACCAAAAATGCATCCTCTCATTCATTAGCCAGACATCAGACATTCACCCGCTAATTCATAAGCCAGAGACATCAAACATCCACCCAGTCATTCGTTGGCCAGACATCAAACAGTCACCCTCTCATTCATTAGCCAAATAGAAACATCAAACATTCGCCCATTATTCCTTAGCCAAACAGAGACATCAAACATTCACCCACTCATTTGTTAGCCAGACATCAAACATCAACCGGCTAATTCATTAGCCAAACAGAGACGTCAAACATCCACCCGCTAATTCATTAGCCAGACACTTAACATTCATCCTCTCATTCATTCGCCAGACATCAGACATTCACCCGCTAATTCATTAGCCAAACAGACATCAAACATTCGGACTCTTATCCATTAGCCAAATAGAGACATCAAACATTCACCCACTCATTCATTAGCCAGACAAAGACATCAAACATTCATCCAGTCATTTGTTAGCCAGACATCAAACATTCACCCGCTAATTCATTAGCCAAACAGACATCAAACGTTCCCCCTCTCATTCACCCAGCATATATAAACAAAACCATTCATTCACTCATTTACACGACATATAGACATACAACCATTCGTCCTTTCATTCAAACATTATGCAGAAACAAAAAAACATTCACCCTCTCATTCGTTAGCAAAACAGACGTCAACCATCCACCCTGTCATTCATGGGCCGAATAGAGACGAATCCTTCACCCGTCATATAAAAACACAACCATTCACTTGTTCATTCACTTGTCATATATACGATATTCACTCTCTCATATTCATGTCATAGAGACATACAACTATTCATCCTTTCATTTACATGTTATGTAGAGACACCCTCTCATTCACATGCCTCTCATGCTAAGACATGCTAAAATCCCCCCCCATTCAAACTTCATATAGAGAAATACAACTATTCATCCATCCATTCACACATTTTGCAGAAACACAACCATTCATTAGGCAAATAAAGATAAAAACCATTCACTCGCTCATTCACTTGCAATACAGACATACAGCCATTCGCCCTCTCATTCACCTGTCGAATAGAGACACGACTATTCACTTGCTCATTCACACCTCTATGCAGTCCAGGGTCTCCAGTCAACCTCCTGCATGGATTTGGAAAGCGGGAGGAACCCTGAGGAACGCTATGGAGACTCCACACAGAACCAACCAGGGACCTTCTGGCTGTAAGCTAACTGTTCACCGCTGAGCTGTCAGATCTGCATACTATTTTCAAAAGTTATCCAAAATGTCATGTCATGAAGTCTTCGAATACCACCTCAAAACTGAGACAATTTTGCACATCATATAAAAATCGGATCACAAAAGAGCTTTTGTGCTGGAAGCCGTTCATCGGTCTCCCGGGCCTTTATTCGTGGGGGTCGGGACCGGATTGCTCCAAGAGCCCCTGCTTTAAACATCTCTAGTGCTCCGAGAGGGCACTTGAGCGAGGCTTTGACAAGGGCTCTTCAAACGGAGGCTTCCTCCTCCTCGTCCTCATCCTGCTCGTCAAATTCCATCTCCTCCACTGCTTTCGGACGTCTGCTAATCTCTCCCTCACATCGAAGTCCATGCAGATCCACCAGATCGCCAGTCCCGGGATGCTGGACGCACAACGTGACCTCCTGACCTCGAGGAGCAGCGGCGCTTATCAGGTGGTGCGAAGCAGAGATGACCTTTCTGCAGGGTGTGTGTGTATGTGTGTGTGTGTGTGTGTGTGTGTGTGTGTGTGTGTGCAGAGAAGCTGCACCTGTATCCTGACATCTGCTACTTCCACCTTCATTATCTCTGAACTCATCGTTCACTTTCTGGCTTCGACTCGCCTTCTTGGAAACAAATCAACGTTCTCCATCTAACCCTCTTCTCTGGATCCTCCTCTCTCACACCCATTAACTTCATATCCTCTATCACTACGTCCATGAATCTTCTCTTTGGTCTTCCACTAGACCTCCAGCTCCACCTACAGCAACCTTCTACGCAGATCTTCACCATGGTTTGGACATGAACACAAGGAGTGTTCATACCCAAACCATCTCAGTCATTGCTTTTTCTCAGTCATACATGTCCTGCACCCCTGTGACAAATTTATCTTTTGCTTTAGGCTTTTCCCTTCAGGGGTCACCACAGCGAATCAACCCTCTCCATCTAACCCTATTCTCTGGATCCTCTTCTCTCACGCCAACTAACTTCATATCCTCTCTCACTACGTCCATGAATCTTCTCTTTTGTCGTCCTCTAGACCTTTTGCTTGGCAGCTCCACCTTCAGCAACCTTCTACCCAGATCTTCACCATGGTTGGAACATGAGGAGTGTTCATGTCCAAACCATCTCAGTCATCACTTTGTCTCAGTCATACATGTCCTGCACCTCTGTGATGGTTTTTCCCTTCAGGGGTCACTATAGCGAATCAACCTTCTCCACCTAATCCTATTCTCTGGATCCTCCTCTTTCACACCAACTAACTTCATATCCTCTCTTATTATCTCACTTCCTCTAGACCTCCAATTCCAGCATCCATCTACCAATATACTCACTATCCCTCCTCTGTACTTGACCCAACTGACTTCTCTCCAAAACATCCAACCGATGGACTCATTCCTGATCCTCTCCATCCTGGTCACTCCCAAAGAGAACCTAAACATCTTCATCTCTGCGACCTCCAGCTCTGCCTCCTGTCTTTTGGTCATTGTCAGTGTTTGAAGGTCATACATCATGGCTGCTCTCACCACTGTCTTGTCCACCTTCCCTTTCCTTCAGTCTTCTATCTCTTCTATCTCTTCTATCTCTTCTATCTCTTCTATCTCTTCTATCTCTTCTATCTCTTCTATCTCTTCGTACTGCAGACACTTTTCTCCACCCATTCCAACCTTCTTGAACCCGTTTCATTAGCTCTTTTCCACGTTCTCCTACGCCCTGGACTGTTCACCAGAAGAACTTGTACTACTACTACTAACTACTACTACTACTAATACCACTATTGCTAGTACTTCTTTTTCTACCACCACTACTTCTACAACTACTACAATGAATGCTTCTTTTGCTACCTCTACTTGTAATACTAATGCTTCTTTTCCTACCACCATTAGAACTACTACTAGTACTACTATGACGAATACTTCTTTTCCTACCACTGCTACTACTACTAATAATAATATTTCATTTCCTACTACTACAACTACTACTACTCATACTTCTTTTCCTACCACTACTAAAACTAATAACACTTCATTTTCTACTACTATTGCTACTACTACTACTACTACTACTACTACTACTACTTCTTTTCCTTCCACTAATACTAATAATAATACTTAATTTCCTACTACTACAACTACTTCTACAACAACTACTACTACTACTACTTCTTTTCCTACCACTAACACTTCATTTCCAACTATTACTACGACTACTACTACTACTACTACTACTACTACTACTACTACTACCAGTACTACTTATATTTCTCCTCCTACCACTACAACTATACTACTATTACTTCTACTAATACTAATACTTCTTTTCCTATTACTGCTACCACTAATGCGAACAACAATAATAATAACAATAATAATAACCATAATAATAATAATAATAATAATAATGATAATAATAATAATAATAATAATAATAATAATAATAATAATAATGATAATGATAATAAAAATGTGGGTTAGCACGTAGCGAATGGTTAGCACTTAGCAAGTGGTTAGCACTTAGCGAGTGGTTAGCGCTTATGGCTCCAGCAAGAAGGTCCGTGATTGGATTCCCCGAGGCGGACCTTTCTGTGTGGAGTCTCCAAGTTCTCCACGCGTTCTCCTGCTCCTGAATCAGTACGTTCAGCACACGCCTCGATAAAACTCCACAAAACTCCCTCTACATCACTTCGCATCCCTTTCCTCTTGCTAGCTGATTTTTCGTTCATGCGTGTCACATCGCGCCCGCTGGAAGTGTCAAGCTAGCTGAAGCCTTCTAATCACCACTGTTCCGCCGCCGCCACCGCCGCCGCCGCCGCCGCCGCCGCCACCTCCCAGGCTCCGGGATATAAGGGCTCGTCTTCCCACCGTCCCATCTCATATTACCAGACAAGACACAGCCGGGCTAGTTAGCGGCGCTAGCGGGCCGCCGGAGGGCATACGGGTCCGTGCACGAGCGCGTCTGCGAGCAAAGATCTCGAGACGGAGATAGCGTTTGTGTTTAATCACCAATAATGAGGCTGCATGATATAAAGAACACACAGTATTCTTCTTTGCGCTTTCACAACAGGTTTCTTTGTGCAGAAACAGAACAACAACACCAAAAAAACACATGAATTAGCCTCCAAAACAAAAAAAAAAAAAACGGCGTTTCACAGGATATCAGATTAAAACGCGTGCAAAACTAAGTAGCCTCCAATTCCAGGTGGATTTAAAAAAAAAAAAAAAAAAAAACTGTGCGCGGCTTATTAAATATCGTTAAAAAAATATTTATTTCCTGGAAAATCGTCATCGTTCACCTTCGGTGCTGCGGCTCCGCGCGCCCATTACCGTGGTAACGAGGACCATATGCTCAACCTGTTTTTTCTTTAAACTTGGATTTAACCGTGCCGTCCTGAGAATACGCCGGTGTGATATCAGAACTCGCGTCTAAAATTAGTTTAAAAATTTTCCTTGAGGAAAAAGGAGACAAACTGCTGGTTCGTTCTTGTTTTGGCAACTGGACTTCACTTGTATTATTAATATTGAAACACAAATACCAAATGTACAGTAAGTGAGTAAATTAATAAATCATATTAAATACATATAGACATTTATTATTATTATTTCTTATTAAAGATATTATAGAAAATGAATAAATAAATAAATAAATAATATATAAATAAAAAATAATAATAAACCATGATGGCGCTCGGTTAAACCGTGGATGTGGTCCAGAGTCGGAGACGCCGCCTCCTCCGAGGACGCTCATGTTTTATTGATTTTATAAAATCACTTCATCACAGAACGACTGGTACTTCTACAACTGCTGCTACTACTAATAAAAATAATACTTATTTTCTTACTGCTACTATGATGACTACGACTAATATTTCTTTTCCTATTACTACTACCACTACTACTACTACTACTACTACTAATACTTCTATTCCTACCACTGCTACTACTATTTCTTTTCCTACCATTACTACTACTACTACTACTACTACTTCTCCTAATAATACTTTTTTACCACTCCAACTACTACTACTACTACTACTCCTAATAATACTTCTTTTCTACCACTACCACCACTACTACTACTACTCCTTCTGCTAATAATACTTCTTTTCCTACTACTACTACTACTACTTCCCCTGATAATACATCTTTTCCTACCACTACTACTACTACTACTTCTCCTAATATTTCTTTTTTTCCTACTACTCCTTCTGCTAATAATACTTCCTTTCCTATTACTACTACTACTACTTCTCCTAATAATACTTTTTTACCACTACTACTACTACTACTACTACTACTCCTAATAATACTTCTTTTCTACCACTACCACTACTACTACTACTACTACTACTCCTTCTGCTAATAATACTTCTTTTCCTACTACAACTACTACTCCTGATAATACATCTTTTCCTACCACTACTACTACTACTACTACTTCTCCTAATAATACTTCTTTTCCTACTACTCCTTCTGCTAATAATACTTCCTTTCCTATTACTACTACTACTACTCCTCCTAATAATACTTCTTTTCTACCACTACCACTACTACTACTACTACTCCTTCTGCTAATAATACTTCTTTTCCTACTACTACTACTACTACTACTTCTCCTGATAATACATCTTTTTTCCTACCACTACTACTACTACTACTCCTTCTCCTAATAATACTTCTTTTCCTAATTGTACTACTTGTAGTACTACTCCTAATAATACTTCTTTTCCTAATTGTACTACTTGTAGTACTACTCCTAATAATACTTCTTTTCCTACTACTCCTTCTGCTAATAATACTTCTTTTCCTACGTGTACTACTTGTAGTACTACTCCTAATAATACTTCTTTTCCTACGTGTACTACTTGCAGTACTCCTCCTAATAATACTTCTTTTCCTACGTGTACTACTTGCAGTACTCCTCCTACCACCAGATCGGATCAAAAGCACCACAAACCTCCTCATATCCTGGATAGAACCGAGCGCTAAATTCATCTGCGTACGGAGGACGTGCAGAGGGACTCGGCAGCCGGGATCATCTTTAATGCATAGCTATTTTCCTCAGTGTATACACACACACACACACACACACACAAACACACACACACACATATATATATATATTCTATTCAAGTTGTGTCTCCATAGGCTTAAACGGCGCTGCCACTTCTCATGCAGGGCGACTGGATTCACTCGAGTGTTAGTTCGGCGGCGGGGGGGTGAGGGAGGAATCCAGATTGATTACGTTTTTAATGCGTCTTGATTTTGTTTTTCGGGGGAATTCAGGTTCCTCTCCATCTTTCCTGACAAAGGCGGGTCGGTGTGGAGTATCGCCTTCTGCCAGTTCTCCGCAGAAGGACGCCGGCTCGGTCCTCCGGCCAACAAATGTGATTTTTATTTTTTCATTTATTTGTTTCTTTTGCACAAAACGATGTGATTAATGCCGCTAAATAAACGGTGGTTCCCCCCCCCCCCCCGGAATACCGATGAGCTCAGCGAGCTTTTGTCCAAGTGGGAGAAAGAGAAGACCTTCTGCTCTGACAACGGCTTGGATGGAGAAACCTTGGCGAGGCGACGGCCGTGGGGCGACACTGATGTCAAAACTGAAATCATCGATACCGTAAGCGTGACTGCTAACGGATGACCGCAATGGAAACACCAGCCGCGCCAGTGTGTGTGTGTGTGTGTGTGTGTGTATTAATAATAAACTTTAAATTGTGGCTGCTCCCGCCTCATAGCAAGAAGGTCTCTGAAGGTGGAGTCTCAATGGGCTCCTTGGTCTTTTATTTACAAAGTGGATGAGAAGGTGATTGGTTGTGTGTCTCTAAATACACTGCTCAAAAAAATAAAGGGAACACTTTAAAAACACATCCTAGATCTAAATGAATGAAATATTCTTATGAAATACTTTGCTCTTTACACAGTTGAATGTGCTGACAACAAAATCACACAAAAATGATCAATGGAAATCAATTGTATCAACCCTTGGAGGTCTGGATTAGGAATCACACTCAAAATTAAAGTGTAAAAACAAACTCCAGGCTGATCCAACTTTGATGTAATGTCCTTAAAACAAGTCCAAATGAATCTGTGTTGCTTCCTGAGTGGACACTATGATTTCACACAAGTGGGATTGACTTGGAGTTACATTGTGTTGTTCAAGTGTTCCCTTTCTTTTTTTGAGCAGTATATACAGTTTGTATGAGAGGGTGAATAATCGCCTAAGTCATTTTTTTACAAATTTTGCCCACCTCGGGCAAAATTGCCTACATCCTCAGTTTAACAGATTGTGCCATTTTACCCCTTTAGTAGAAATTGCCTTTGTCAAGAGTGTGTCAAACGGTTCCGTTTTTTGTGTTTCCTGAAAAATCTGAAAAAAATGACTCGGGCGATTATTTTAAGAGTGTGACGTTATGAGAGGGTGAACGGTTGCCTCTATAAGACGTGTGAATGACAGGGTGAATAGTTGTGTGTCTTTGTATGACATCAGAATGAGTGTGTTTATATGACGTGTGCATGAGAGGGTGAACGGTTGTGTGTTTCTACATATGGAGTTTGCATGAAAGGGTACATTTTTGGAGGTCTCCATATAAGAGGATGATTGGTTTCCTCTATATGATGTGTGAATGAGAGGGTGAATGGTTGCATTTTTAAACCATGTAAATATGAGACTGGAGGTTTTGTATGTCTTTATGGATGTTTGAATGAGAGGGTGAATGGCTGTGTGTCTATATATATATAAGTTTGCATGAAAGGGTGAATTTTTGCAGGTCTCCATATGAGAGGGTGAATAATTGTCCCTCTATATGACGTGTGAATGAGAGGGTGAATGGTTGTGTGTCTCTATAAAGTTTGCATGAGAGGGTGATTTTTTTGCATGTGGCCATATGAGAGGGTGAATAGCTGCCTCTATATGACATGTGAATGAGAGGGTGAATTCTTGTATGTCTCCATATGAAAGAGTGAATACTGTGTGTGATGCCAGGATGAAAGGGTGAATGATTTGTGAATGAGAGTGAATGGCTGAGTTTCTCTTTATCACGTGTGAATGAGAGGGTGAATGTTGCATTTTTAAACTATGTAAATATGAGACTGGAGGTTTTTTATGTCTTTATGGGACGTGTGAATGAGAGGGTGAATGGGTGTGTGTCTCTATATAAAGTTTGCATGAGAGGGTGAATTTTTTGCAGGTTTCCAAATGAGAGGGTGAATAATTGTGCCTCTATATGACATGTGAATGAGAGGGTGAATTCTTTTATGTCACTTTATAAAGTTTGAATGAGAGGGTGAATGTTTGCACGTCTCCATATGAAAGAGTGAATATTGTGTGTGACGCCAGGATGAAAGGGTCAATGATTTGTGAATGAGAGTGAACAGTTGAGTGTCTCTTTATGACGTGTGAATGAGAGGGTGAATAGTTGTGTGTGTCTGTATGACACCAGAATGAAAGGGTGAATGGTTGTGTGTCTCTATAAAGTTTGCATGAGAGGGTGATTGGTTTCCTCTACATGAGAGGGTGAATTTTTACAGGTCGCCAAATGAGAGGGTGAATAATTGTGCCTCTATATGATGTGTGAATGAGAGGGTGAATGGTTGTGTGTCTATATAAAGTTTGCATGAGAGGGTGATATTTTTGCAGGTTTCCATATGAGAGGGTGAATAGCTGCCTCTATATGATGTGTGAATGAGAGGGTGAATGTTGCATTTTTAAACTATGTAAATATGAGACTGGAGGTTTTTTATGTCTTTATGGGACGTGTGAATAAGAGGGTGAATGGGTGTGTGTCTCTATATAAAGTTTGCATGAGAGGGTGAATTTTTGCATGGGGCCATTTGAAAGGGTGAATAATTGTGCCTCTATATGACGTGTGAATGAGAGGGTGAATTCTTGTATGTCACTATATAAAGTTTGAATGAAAGGGTGAATGTTTGCACGTCTCCATATGAAAGAGTGAATACTTTGTCTGATGTCAGGATGAAAGGGTGAATGATTTGTGAACGAGAGTGAACGGTTGAGTGTCTCTTTATGACGTGTGAATGAGAGGGCGAATAGTTGTGTGTCTATAAAGTTTGCATGAGAGGGTGAATTTTTACAGGTCGCCAAATGAGAGGGTGAATAATTGTGCCTCTATTTGACGTGTGAATGACAGGGTGAATAGTTGTCTGTATGACACCAGAATGAAAGGGTGAGGAGTTGTATGTCTTAACGTGAATGAGAGGGTAAACAGTTGTAAGTCTCTGTATAAAGTTTGAATGAGAGGGTGAATTTCTGCACGTCTCTATGAGAGCTAAATGTTTTTCTCAATGACCTGTGAATGAAAGGGTGAACGTCTCTATAAGAGCTTGAAATGAGAGGGTGAATTTTTGCAGGTCTCCATATGAGAGGGTGAATATGATGTCCGAATGACAGGGAGAATGAAAAGTTGTGTGTGTCTGCATGACACGTCTATATATGACTGATGAATGAATGAATGAATGAATGACGGGATGAACGGTTGTGCGTCCCATTAACGAATGAACAAACCAGTGTTTGTAACCCGACATCAAGCCGACATCAAGCGACCTTCCGCCGCAGCCGTCAGTCTCACACTCCGAGGAAAATGAACACACTTCTGGGGCCATTAGCTGGACTTTCCAACCCCCGGAACAGCTGATTTAGGGAGCGCCCGTGAAAGGCGGGGATTTATTCGGCGGCGACAGATTTGTGTGCGCTCGCGGCGAGACGAGCCGGTTGTCGATTGACGCCGACCCGGCGGCGAAATGCCCGGACATGTGGACGGCGCTCTTGTGAACGCTCAACTTAAGGAAGAATCGAAAGGGGGGGTTGGTGGGTTTTTTTTTTTTCTCTTTTCCCTGCAAGTAGGTAAAGAGAGGACAGAATCAGGACAATCCCAGGAGGTCGCCGTCTGGCCCGGACGCCTCGTCTCAGAGGAGGCTCATCTCCTCCTTCGCGCGTCAGGAAAACACCAAAATATCGCAACATCCTGCAGGTTCAGGCTTCGTTTAACCCCCGGCTCTTGTTCCGCGGCGAGCTAACGCGCTAACCCGAGGCCGCCGGGTGAGTCGAGGCTTTTGCGGCAAATCGCATTCTTGACCTGAATCGTTTTCTCTGGACTCGACGATATTTAGAAACACACACCGGGGACGAGCCTCGCGGCTTACAGTCCAGCGGCGTGACCTGAAAAACCGTGAAAATATGATTTTTTTTTTTTAACCCTCTTGGAAAATAAGTCCGGTACAGAACCGGTTCCCGTTTTTTCAGCTTAAGTGGAAGAGAAAAGCTGATTTCAATACTGAAACAATGCCAGTATTTTTGCATTTTATCTATTGCGCTTCTACCAACTTGCTATTTTGCACGACCAAACTTCCATCACCCTGATCTTACGACTCGTAACACCAAGTTGTCTGTTTAGCAGCGTCACCCGAAGCAAATTCCTTGTAGTTGCAAAATAAAGCATTTCTGATTCCCATTTAAACGTGCTTAAGGAGAGAAATCTAGTTCTGGTTGAAGCAAAGACGAAGTGTCACAGAGACGATTTCTGAGACCAGACTTTTGAGCGATGCCAGAAGAAAGGGTGCCTGGTCCTGGGTGAACCCCAACTCTCGCCCAATGAGGGCTGAGATAATAAAATTTAACAAAAAAATAAAATAAAAAGGATGCAGAAATGCATCGACCCCTTGTTTTTCGACGCCGTAAATGGAAATAAACATCTTTCTGCAAGTTTCGGAGTCTCACCGAACCTCAGGTGGACCAGCACTGCCCTCTAGTGGCCATTGGTTCTTTTTATTCTTCTTCTTTAAAAACCCCTTTTTTTTAACTTAATTTTTATTTAGTTTTTCTCTACATCAATGGCAGGTCCATAGACCACATATGACGACATGACATGATTGTGTAAATAATAACAGAATTATTGGGGGGTGAGTAAAAAAAAGAGGGGGTGAAAAAAATTATTTAAAAAAAAAAAAATCAATTTTAATTCAAAAATCCACTCCACATTGATAATATAAGATGATATAATGCGCATGTCCAGTGTCAGTCCAAAACTAATCTAATTGTATTAATCTTATTTTATTAGTAAAAGCATGGCAGGAGCCCATTTTTTAGTGAAGATAGGCTTCTGACATGTTAATAATAATAATAATAATAATAATAATAATAATTTTATAACAGCAGGACCTCAGCTGTTTTGTTATGAAAATATACATTTATTACTTTTCAGCAGCAAACACTGATTTGTATTTTTTTTGTATTGTATATTTTTTTATTGTATGTCATTTTCTCCATCAAATGTCCCAAACTTTTTGGGATATATTATACACATATACATATATATATACTTTTTTTTTTTTTTCAATTTTATTTTATTTTCTTTCTGTAGGGGGATGATCCGTTTTAACCATCTGATAGTTATGGCTTTTAATGCTGCTATGAGCAGTATTTTTCATCCTTTCTGTCCATACCATAGGTGTCAAACCCTCATGCTAATGCTAGCACTGTGCTACCAATCTGAATAATGGCAAAAAGAAAGGCAGAGCAGATCAGTGTGTAGTAAACTGAGCTATAATTACCAATTTCTTTACACACTTTTTCTTGTTACTCCAAGACATGGGCTTATTTAATTGATTTATTATTGTTATTTTATTTTTACATTTATGATTAGCCTGTGGAAAAAGGTTATTGTTGAAATTGAATTCAGAGGGTTGCAAATAAAGAGGCATACAAGTTTTATTTAATTGTTATTTAAGAAATGAATACTGTTGATTAATTTGAATTTCGAGTTTTTCACGTGTGCAATATTAAGTGATATGTTGTTTAGAACGAAGCTTTGCTTGTTCTGTATTCAGTTTGGGTCCGAATGAAAAGGTTCTGTGTTCTATCTAATTTTTTTTCAATAAATATCAATGTTTGCCCGTGTTTTTAATCCTAGTTTTAAATTTTGGCCCGCTGTGTATTTGAGTTTGCCACCCCTGGTCTACACCCTCCTAATAGTGCGATAATGCAATAAACTTTGGGGCAAAACCAAAATATATGTATGCGGTTTGCAGTATCTTTACCCCAATTCCTCCAGCAAGAAGAACACCTTTTTTTGAGATAATAAGAATAATAAGAACAACTTTATTAATCCCGAAGGAAATTGCTGTGCCAGAGTTACAGAAAATATAACAGTAATAAATAATAAAAGAAAGACAGAATTAGAAATAAAAATAAATTATGATCTATAAAGTGTCTCAGTGACACTATAAAGTGACTTAGTAAGCAGTGATAAAAACTATAAGTGTCTTAGTAACAAGTGAGGTAAGGAGTGCACAATAGTATGATAAAAGGGAAAATTGTAGTGTATTCAGTTTCTGAATATTGCACAGTGAAATGAAATATTGCACATTTTTTGTTTGTTTTTTTAGGTTAAAGATAGGTTTTTATGGTTGCCGGCGGCTGAATGGAGAGGAATTAAAAAGTCTGATCGCCAGATATATAATATTTGTTCCTGATGGATATTAGCTCAACTTCTTTCTCCGGATGAGCGGAAACGGACAAAAGTTATCACGGCAAGACGGCGGGGTGAAGATGGTGTTCCGCACCGGGTGGACCTCGACGTAGCCGCTTCCTCTTCTCTAGACCTTCACGACCAACGTGGTTCCCGCATCGAGGAAATATTTTAATACGTCCCGGAAAGCGGACGCCTGGATTTCGGGGTTTTTCCGGGGGCTTCCTGGAACCCGGCCGTCATATTTCAATTTCGACTTCTGCCACGAACGAAAGCGAAGGCGCCGGCTCGGATGGCGTCCGGAGGTTGATTTTCACACGACCGTGTGACCTTAAGGAAATTAACGACGGGGGGGAAAAAAAAAAAAAGAAAAAAAAAGCTAATCTTTGTGTTTAACAGCCCGCGGCGAGAATAAAAATGATCTTCCCTCCCCGCCCTCCGCACAGACTGACAGCTCGTTAATGTGCTGTAATGAGCTGTAAAAGGAGCCGCGGCGACCAGGAGGTGCCGGAACGGGTGAAACCTGTTCTCGCGGTTTGTCTCCGTTTTGTTGTTTTCACTTTCACGTGCATGAAAGAACATGCGGGCGACGTGCGACTCGCCGGCGACTCGAATTTCCCGATCAGGTCGGTCGCGGTATGCGACATGACACTCGTGTGCGGCGGGACTCTCGGCATTGACGCGAGCGACGCCGAGCATACCGCGCGGCTCACATTCTTTTCCCCTCATGGTCACTGATTAACTAATTTTAGAGTACAGACCCGCACATTCTGGCAATACTGGGAATATTTTCGACTCCCAGTGTTGTTTAGCCAGCAGCTATGAGGCACTTGGTTATGATGGAAGAGCATACATGTACTGTCCAGCTCCCAACCGTCCCTCGGCGAGGGGGATACGTCCACGTTAGCTTCTACGTCCGGCTTCTTCAAGGCTTCTGGCCGGCCCTCTTCGTTTTCAGCCTGAGTGCAGATCAGAACGCTGATGCCCTGCGACTTGAGCAGCTTCTGGGAGTCTCCGGAATGCTGGGTGGCAGTTTGGTTGAGCGAGGATCCCTAGAAGTTTGCCTGCAGACCCTCCGTGTGGGCACTCAAAAACTCTCGCCCATTCCCCATTGAGGCAAAGCGCGGTTGGTTGATGCGCAGCTGGTGGAGGCTCTGCTGATCGTTGCGGTGACGCAAGTTTTGGCTCTAGAGGAGAACCAGAGTCATCCACAAAGTCTGACGGAGATCAGACCCTCGGTGGAAGCAAGAGGCGGTGCTCACAGAGCTATAGCCATCTGCAGGATGGCTGTCATTAGGGCTCAACATCTGTGGATCTTTTAATTTGCTACCTCCTGATAACTCCCGATTGGGGACTTGAGGGACTTCAGGCTTGTGCTAGCAGGAAGTTTCTTGGGCTTGGGAGCAACGGTAGGCGGAGTTTTCAGCTCCCCAACCTCAGGACAGCTGAGGTGGAGTCGACAACCAGGGGATCGGGATGTTGCAGATTGGTTGGAAGCTCCGAGGTCAGAGAGACGCCGACCGAAGGAGTCTTTGCAGAGGACTTGTGGCTGAGCTGCTCGAGGCCGTCAACGGAACTGGGCTGTTTCTGGAACCCCCTGCCAATGGAGGGGTATCTTGTCCTGCTTCTGGCTCTGGAGGAGAACCAGGGATCAGACCCAGGTCCACCTCGGTGGGGAAGCAAGAGGCGGTGCTCACAGAGCTGGGGCCATCTGCAGGACGGTTGTCATTAGGGCTCAACCTCTGTGGATCTTTTGATTGCTACCTCCTGCTAACTCCGTTGCGGAGTTCACTGATGTTTGGACATCTTTGGTGGACGTGGACTCCGGTCCTGATATTCCACTGGTTTAAAAATCCAACGCAGGCTCTGAAGGCACCTTGGGCAAAGCTCTGGATTGTCCAGATGTAATGCATGATTTCTGGTCTCCACAGGTGGAACTGGAGACTCATTGTTGCGGCATGAACCACCTCTCTCCCGCTAACGGGCCCCCCGCAAGGGTCGACTACGAGTCACTGGGCCCACTTGATTTGGAAAACATAGAATGGCCATATGCCAGTTTTGGACAAAACAGGCCCAAGAAGTGCGTAGCTTGAATGTCGTTCCAGGAAGTAGCTTCCTCCAGGGGAACGTTTTAGTTTCACGTTACCACAGGCAGTGAGCCACAACAGTAGGGGCGGGTGTGATCTGCGACTAGCATCTGCAGACTCAAAAACGAACCGCAGAAGAAGAAGAGATCGACACGGACCACGTGGAGGTGGAAGCTGCATGGAATAACACCCGTGGACTATCAGATGGGTTTAGGTGTTTTTATTGGCTCCCTGCACTGTTTCCTTCACCGTGTGAAGAACCCCGTTAGCAACCTCCAGGCTCATTGTGGCCCGAAAATGTTGATGCTCCTCTGCGAGCCCTGGAAACTCGTCTGACGCGTCTCAGGCTCTCGTTCAGTCCCATGATATAGCTGACCGATGACAGAGATTAAAAAAAACCGGCGCCCCGCAGCTCACAAGAAGTATCTGCTCATTGCTGTAGCTTGAGTTCGACCAATCACAATGCGCCTGTACCATACGCGTTCCGATGGGACAACAAGAAGACCCTGCTTCAAAGTAGGAGCTAAAATGGTTCTGGAAACTGCAAAAAAGTTCAGTACAGTACAAAAGCTGAGGCAAAGGAAAGCGGGGAACAAAGAAGTTCTGTGGTTTACCCCCTGAGAGCTGAGGTCCCTGGTTCCCCTGTGGTCCGACGGCACCAAGAAACAGCCAAGTTCCTGAAAAAGTCCTGGGAACTGAAAGAGTTCCCTCAGTGAGAAAGGACCCGATGAGGTGAACCGAACGACTGGCGTCACGGGAACATAGAGCTTGTAAATGCAGACCCTGAAGAAGCAGTGGTCCTTACATGTCGGTGGTGGGTATGGAAGGCTGCGCTGGAAGGCCGTAACCGCCCCTTAAAAGTAACGACATTCAATGAAGCCCAAAGCAGTTCTCTCAGAGTTCTGGAGGCGTGGCCGCCACCTCCGCTGCAAGCGTGGGAGTCTCTGTTCCGTTTTGCTCGATTCGCTTGGTTACAATGCAAAAAGCATACATGTACAGTCCAGCTCTGTCCCGACCGTCCCTCGGCGGGTCACGTCAGTCCCGGAGAAGCCCGAGCTTCTTCAAGGCCTCTCGGCGATCCCCTTCGTTTTCAGCCCGAGGGCAGATCAGAACGCTGATGCCCTGCGACCTGGGCAGCTTCTGGGAGTCTCCGGAATGCTGGTTCGCAGTTTGGCCGGGCAAGGATCTCTGGAAGTTTGCCTGCAGACCCTCTGCGCGGCCACTAGAAAACTCTCGCCCACTTCCCATGGAGGACGGGCGCGGTCGGTTGTTGCGCAGCTGGTGGAGGCTCTGCTGATGGCTGCCTCCCGGAGAGGATTCTGGAGTCAGATTACCGCTGATCACACCCAGACTGTAGCGTTCGGGCGCGGGCGATGCCGCACCTGCGACCTTCGGTGGGCCGGGCTTCTTGATCAGAGGGGAGAGAGGCGGCGTCCTCGTTGCGACACCTGCAAGATTCCGATCCGAAGGCGGGGGCTTGACGGGGTCGCAGAAAGCAGGAGGTGCCGGGAGACAGAAAGATGTAGGGTCGGAGCTCTTGGCGCGAGTGTAAGATGGCGTGGAAGGCGGTGTGAGCGGCGCCGCAGGGCTGCTCGGGGACAACGGGGCCGACCACGATCCGCGAGTTTTCGGGGAAAGTTTGGGGCTGAGCACGGGGCTGTTATCGTCTTCACTGCTACTTTTAAGCAGGCCCAGCTTCTGCAGGGCCTCCATACGGACCCTCTGAGGGTCCGGAAGCAGCCGGTCACCGGAGCCGGCGGACGGATTTCCATCGCTGCTCGCCATTGGTGACTTGAAGGACTTCAGGATTATGTTAGCAGGGAGTTTCTTGGGTTTGGGGGCGACGGCGGGAGGGGTTTTCAGCTCCGCCGCCTCAGGACCCATCGGGGAGACAGAGTCCACAACCAGAGGAACGGGACGTTGCCGATTGGTTGGAAGCTCCGGGGTCAGAGGGACGCCGACCGAAGGCGCCTTTGCAGAGGACTTGTAGCTTAGCCGCTCCGAGGCTATCGAGGGTACCGGACTGTTTCCGGAAGCCTCTGCCGGTGGCGGGAGATCTTGTCCTGCTTCTGGCTCTGGAGGAGAACCAGGGTCGTCCATGAAGTCTGACGGAGGGGGGATCAGACCCAGGTCCACCTCGGTGGGGAAGCAAGAGGCGGTGCTCACAGAGCCGGGGGCATCGGCAGGACTGCCGTCATCAGGGCTCGGCATCTGTGGATCTCTTGATTTGCTACCTCCTGCTAACTCAGCCGTGGGGTTTACTGATGTTTGGACACCTTCGGTGGACGTGGACTCTGGCCCTGATGTTCCATTGCTTCCAACATCCAACGCAGGCCCTGAAGGCACCTTGGGAGAGGCTCCTGGCGGTCCAGAGGTAAGGCATGGTTTCCGATCTCCACAGGCAGAGCCGGAGACATCTAAGGAACAGAAAAGTCGTTATTGCTCCAGGAAGAGCTCTTAGGAGGTTTACTCGTCGGTGATCACCACCTTCCGTCCTTTTGTCGAGCTGTGCCGAATCCGGCTCGTCGTTGGATATCCCGCTATCTTCCTGCACCTCCAGGGCTTCGATGGTCTCCTCCAGGTACATGAGACACGCCCTCTCCTCCGCGGACAGGTGCTCCATGCTGTCCTCGCTCTGCGTGCAGAACGAGCGTGACATTTCCAAAAAATTTAAAAGCCCACGTCTTCTGCCTTCGCCTTTTGCACCGTAAACACGGGCGGGAGGCGCTCGGATGTTTAGGGTTCAAACAGCCGCGAGAGGCGTGTATGTTATTGGTCGCCCGGGAAAAACCAGACCTGTCCGGTTTTTATTAAAACAAAACGCGCACGGCGATCGCTGGAAGTCCTCTCCAAGAGCAGCCAAGATACACAAATGAGTCTATCGAGTTTTTTAAATACCAGAACCAGAAGATTAGGAGTTAAAGGTGACGGCGGCGCAGGGGTTAGCGCTCCGAAACCAGAAGGTCACATCCCAACAAGGGCCTTTCTGAGTGGAGTCTCCATGTTCTCCGAATGGTTGTGTCCCTCTACATGTGGCCCTGAGATCTTCCGGCAACTTCCAGACACCTCTCTGGAAATAAATCAAAATTCTCCACGGCGCGCTGGCAGGCGGAGGAAATGAACGCGCGGTTCCTCACGCCTTAAACCGACTATCTGGGTCACATCTAGATACCAGAAGGACGGCTAGATAAGTGTAATATCGACCGCCATATTAAGTATTACAGGGTGGGTGCCGTTCTTCTTGTCGCCCCCCCATGAGCTGATATGCAAAGTTCTGCAAACCTTAGAATCTAAGGTTTCTAAGGTTTCTAAGGGTGTCAAACTCATTCTGGGCCACACACGGCCTCATTTGAGCCGGACTGGTAAAATCGTAGCCTAATTACCTAGAAGTAACACTACGTCCAAATTTTTCCTTTGTTTTTAATATAAAGGAGAACATATTAATGATAAATATCTCTATATGCAATGAACTGTTCCTTTAAAAAATACATGATTCTTTCAGAAAATTAAGTGCAATTTCACCGACACTATACCTCAATTCTGAATTCTCAGTCCTTTGTGCATTTTGTTGTATTTTTCATCCAAACTTGCTGCATCCACAGGTTTCTTATTAACCTCAACAAACAAATAAGAAGTAGGCCTATTTTTTTTTTTTTGGAAAACCCATTTTCTCTTTTTTGACAACCACATCTTGCCTGGGAGGGTGTCGGGGCCAAAAGGAAAAGCAGGTAAATTTCTAACAATAAATAAAGATGCTATTTACAGACCCGGATTAGCATTCCTGCCATCTGCTGTAAGTTCTGAGTCACATAGCGTTGTCCCGTGTTGCTAACACTGACTAAAACAGTGCACCAGTGGCAGACTGCATTTTTATTTTAAAAAAGTAGTCCATGATTTTTTTTTTTTTTTTTCAAATTGGACATTTATTCCACGGGTCGAATTGGACCCCCTGCGGGCCGGTGCACGCCAAACGTACGTTTGACACCCCTGATGTAGCCTAACCAAAATGACTTTCGAGTAAAACTGCTTTTTTTTTTCCCCCATCAAGTGTATTTAAATTTTCAATGCCTGTAGACATTGAATTTAATGCTATTTAAGGCCTTCATTTTTGCAAAATCTATTTCATGACTTTTAATGCTTTTAAAAACCCACGGAAACCCTGAAATATACTTAAATTAGTAATTGCCTCCAGGGGACAAATTTAGTTTTTTTGAATTTGAAATAGCAATACAGAGTTGGGCACTCCATGTCCACTTTTCTCTTTTTTGAAAAAAAAAAAAAAAAAAAAAAAGGAAAAGTCCATAAGGAAAAGCAGGCATATTTCCAATAACAAGTAAAAATGCTATTTACAGACTCGGAAGTAGGGTTAGAATTCAAGTAATAATGCTTTTTTTTTCCCAATCAAGTGTATTTAAATTTTTAATGCCTGTAGACATTGAATTATTTAAGGCCTTCATTGAGGGTGTTGAGGGGAAAGGCAGGTACATTTCTAACAAAAAGTAAAAATGATATTTACGGATCTGGAAACCGCATTGCTGCCATCTGCTGAAAGCTAATGCGTTTTAGCTATTTTTTTCAAATGGTAGATTTATTCCACGGCCCGAATCTGACCCCCCGGCGGGCCGGTACCGGCCCGCGAGCCGTACGTTTAAAACCCCTGCCTTAGATGGTTCACCTCCCGCCTTCAAGCCCAAAGGCAGAAGCCAGACGACCCAAATGGACACTCACACAAGCAGAGTTGACGCTGATCACGCTGTCGCAGCTCCCGGCGGACGTTATCTTGCTCAGGGATTCCATGGCAGAGCCGCCCGGCCACGTGTCGCTCTGAGGCATCGTACGAGGCGAAGGGCCGCGGCCTGGATCTCCTGGATCTCCTGGATCTCAGGGAGAACCTGAGAGGTCGAAGGGGAAACCGTGAGAGGTGCGATCCAGAAGCCCGTCTTCTGACGCCGAGCACGAAACCGACCTGCGACCCCTCCATCGTCGTGATTAATGAAGGTCGTAAATCATCGCGTTAGACCTCCATTAATCACGCCGGGGTCTCCGTGACGGACGCTTTCGGGAGATAAAACCAAAACGGGGGAAGGTGAGCCGAGCGCTCAAATCAGGGGGGCGTCGTTCCGAAACCCAGCCGGGCGATTCATCAACGACATCGAGATTTCGATCTTGATCGTATTAAGAGAGTCTCTAATTGTGTCAGTGATGAAGGTTTTCCAGCGCTGACATGAATAATGGCGCGCAACGCGTTCCTCTGAACTCCTTTCAAGCCTCCTTTCAAGCCTCGCCGAGTCACGGGCATCCAGACAGAAAGGCTCGCTGTTGTTTCGCTGTTGTTCAACCGCGACGCTTCCTTTCCTTTCCGGTGCGAGCAGGAACCCGACGAACCCAAGAGTTTCGCAAATGGCTCGCAAAGCGGAGACAAGACCCCGAATTCCTGGATGGGTCTACAAATATAGCGCTACCGGAGCCGAGTTCCTGTTATGCCTTGTGGAATGAAGAGTCCACGACCAGTATTTCAGATGTACAAGGGGAGCGTTGAAGGTCGTCAAGACGTCTTTAACGCAAATAAACGATACATGTCTTCACGTTCTTGTCGAAATGCTCCGGATTGTAAACAAACCAGCGAAAGAAAAGCTATGTTATTTGTCTTTAGGGGAGATCTACTTCTTCTGAGACTGAACGCTGTTACCCCGTTGGTCGATCTGACATGACCTACATAAGATTTCCCAGACCTTCCCGAATGTTCTGCGACCACTCTGACAAAGTAGATCCCCCACGTTAGCAATAACTGCGCGCAAACTCGCTTCCCGCCGGTTCAAGATGCAAAGAGAAACTTGGTTACCGTCCCCTCCTGCCGTGACCCGCTTTCTGGTTCCTTAGACAACCATCAGTCGCGATGGTCTTCACCGAAAACAGGAACGTGAACTCGGACCGTCTGCTCATTCAACGAGCTGGCCTACATGACGAGCTGCAGCTCCCTCGTCCACACCTTTGCCTCGACTCAGACGGCTTTCACCCGCTGACTTTCACCGGCAGCCACGCCCTTCACCTCCACCGAGTTGAGCTTGAGGTCCGACCGGTGCTTTTCGGACCTCGGGCATACCCGACTCCGGCTAACGGAGGCGCAAACTCTTAAATTAGCATTGCGTGTTAGCAATGAAAGAATCTGACAGCGTCCGATCCGGACCGTGAGGTAGATCGCAGAAAAGATCGAAGAAACCGACGGCAGTTGTAGTCTTAAGACGGACACGTAGCCTAGCGGTGCTTTGCCGGGGCGCAAAGCCGCACTCCTGTCGTCCTTCCGGATCACAAACAAGCCGCATCATTTGACCCTCGCTTGAAACCCCCACGTTGACCGACGGGGAGGAAGCAGCCTTTCACCGCCGAGTCCGACAACAGCGACAAATAGCAGCAGACATTCGAACGCCTCCCGGAAAACCGGGCCGCTGAGTCAGGAACCGACGGTGACAGGAATGTCACTTTGCCTGCTTGAGAAGCATCGACGTGACCGAGGCGACTTTTTGCGCTTCGGCAAAGGCGGGGGTTGGACATCGATTTCCCCGCGGCTCGGTTGCACGGGAACGCCGAGCAACATCCGAAGGGGTCGCAGATATTTGGCGACGGGGGCTCCGGTGTAATCATTGACAAGGTCGCGGCAAACATCAAGTTGCGCAATTCCCTCGGACAGAAAGCGCGTCACCAATGATTAATCCCCGTCCCGCTGACACAAAACAATTATTATTGGTCGCCGTGCAAATATTTGATCTTTTTGGTTGGACCGAGGTCTCCTCGGAAGGGGTTCACCGACACGGGTCGGCGAAAATAGAACTTGATTGTTAACACATGTAAGAAAAGTAAAAAAAACAAACAAACAAAGAAACCGGAGTGGTTTTAGCACCGATCCATGGATTTAGAAGCTAATTCCAATCATTAAAAGGATGGATGGAAGTTTCTCAGCAGCTAGATCCCCAAATCCTCCTCACCTTTTATAAATTATTTCACGAAATCTCACCGGAAGTGAGCAGATAAGGGCTCCTCTCTCCACCTGGATCCATGCCGACGTCCGCAGCAGCTCCGTCGACGCTTCGCGGCGTCTCCCGCGCCGGACGCCTGGCCGGGGGAGTCGCAGGTGGGGCGGGATTGCATGCAGGTGAGCCGGGCCGCTTCCGGACACGTGGTTCGCGATCGGCCAATCAGGGAACGGATTTATTCTGACGACAATAAAGCTGCAGAATGAGGAGAAAAATGACGAATCTCAATTCTGGACAGAAAGTGCAGCAACTCCTTTTTAAGGAAATGTTTTACAGAAAACTTATTCCCCCTGGAAGTCAAAATAAAATTAATATTTTAAGTAAATTTGATAAGGAATCGATTGCCACACTGCAAACTATGTATCTGACTCTAGCCAAACCCCCCAAAACAAGAATGACCCACTTCAAAATTACGAATGACATCTACCCATATAAGGAATTATTGAGGGTACGCTTTAATTTTGAAGATAATATTTGTACATTTTGTGAAGACGACATTGAAACCACTGACCATATATTTTTCTCATGCGAAAAAGTGCAGGGCTTTTGGGCTAAAACTCAAAAATGGGTTAAAGATCATTTTCCATCGTCACCAGTTTCCTTCTCAAGAGATGACATAACATTTGGTTTACTTTTAAGCAACAAAAGAGATGAACTCTGTGTCAATGTTATTTTAGGCCTGGCCAAGTTCTTCATTCACAAAAAACAGAATGCAAAAATGTTACCCAAATTTTACTTTCTTCATGAACGATTTTGAATTATATAAAAAAATCCTTATGGAAAAAACAAAAAATATAGTTTGATGTCTGAGATTCCCTGTGAACCACCAACTTAATGACATGTTATATTCCCCTTGCAAGGTTTTTTTTTTTATTTTTTTTTATTTTATTTGTCCATCTATTTAGTTCATTATTTTCTTTTAATTTCTTTTTCATCTAGCATTATACATTTCCCACAAACCGTTAACACTGTTAACTTCTGATTACATACAGAACGAATGTCCTTCTGTCCTTTGCTTCCTCATCCCCGGTTGTTTCATTGACATTCGATTCTACCTTGCCATGTTTATTTGTACATATGTATATTTGTGTGTACTATTTATGTTCAATTAAAAAAAAAAAAAAAAAAAAAAATTTGGTTCCCTAACAGTGTTTTGTCATATCAGTATGAAAAAAAAGGAAAATACATAAATATTGACATTGTCTTCATATGATTATTTTTTTAAAGTGAATCTGTAAATTCTGGCGTTAGAGATTGTGAGTTTATTTTTGAAAGAGCCTATAGAGAGTTTACGTAAACTTGTCGTCTTACAGTTCACTCCTGTACGGGGGGGGAGAAGCACAAAATATTGTGAATGTTTGTATATTGTAGATGTGATTTAGTATAATGATAATAATAATTAATAATATAAGTGTAATAATGATAATTGTCATAATAATTAAAAAAAAACAGTCTTTAATCATGATGTTTGTCAGCGTGGGTTAATTGAGTCACTTTCTGTCTCGTCCTCTAAGAGAGGATTTTGGAGAAACTGTTACAGAGAAAGCTCATTGTCATTTTAGAATACAATGTACTTCAAGACAATGAAAAAAAAAAAAGAAGAATATATTCTGTTAAATGACATGAATTTTATTCTTGAATTCATTCATTTTAGAATTTAAATATGCATTACTTTTCCAGGCCTTTAAGCTCTATCTAACCATCTTCCATCACTTCCAGCCCTCCATTCCTTCACCATCCCTCCTCCATCCGTGTCCAAACCATCTCCATCCAGAACATCTAACACGCTCCGTCCCTCTGAAGGATTCATTCCCGATCTTCTTCGTCCTCCTCACTTCCTCGGCAACGGTAACCATAGCGTTTAGTTTAGTTTAAAAAGTTTATTAGGACATTGTACAATTCCAGATTGTAGCTCATAGCTAATTTCCATCTGTAGTCCTGGGAAGACAGTACAAATATATAACTGTACAAATAGACAATATATTTGACATATACAAATAGGCGATAAAATAACTATGCAATATATAAACAGGCAATAAAATAAGTAAAACCCAAGTTGAAAGTGATATTGTTGTGATATAAGATAAGATAAGATAAGAACAACTTTATTTATCCCGAAGGACATTGTTGTGCCAGAGTTTCAAGCTAAACATAACAATAATAGATAACAGTAGGAAGGAGGGAGAATAAGAAATACAATAAAATATAAAGTGTTAAAGATATCAAGTGTTTTAAGTTCTTAAAAAAGTACAAAGATTTGAATATCCCCTTCGGCTGAAGGAAGAGGAATTAAAAAGTGAAATATTATTAGTTTGGTCAACTGGGGGTCCTCTGGGTCACATCTGATGGCGAAATACCCGTCTGGTATTGTTAGCGTGAGCATGTTTGGTTCTTCAGAATCCAATTTTTAACGTCCCGTGTAAAGGTGTAAAAATCAGTCATGTTCTTTAGATTCGTCTGGAAGCCCGTTTCATTCTTTGATGGCTTTATAGGAAAATGCAGATTTAGAAAAGGCATTTTCTTTTAGGAACATTGCAGTCTCCTCTAGACACCCATCTAGTATTTTATATTTTTAGCAAGATATGGCAATGATGGTAGCATTCAATTAAAATGCTTTTAATTAATAAGAAAAACAGAAGCTAGGGGACCTCCTCTGTTGAAACTTTAGGCTATCTAGTTTAGCCGGTTCCCTAAGAGCGTGGGAAGCGTCCACTGTGGTTTATTTTATGAAGATTTAAGCTATTGTTGTATAATTCAGCGATTAGCATGCGTCCGTTAGTGCGACGATGACGTCATTCCCCAACCGGTCTGACCTGGGATCCGCCCGAGGTTCCCGACCCAGCTGAAGATCGTCCTCAGACGCCGAAGAAATAACCTTGAAGCGGCCCCTGTTGTCCATCCACTGCTGGTCAAGAAGGGATAAATAAGCTAACAAACGCCGCTGTGCCTCGCCCAGAAGAACAAATAGCGTGTTTCATATCCACACGGCAGCCTGACCTGGTTTCCAGAGACGGTGAGGGAACACCCTGTTCTGCAGGAGGTATTTACGTTATTATTCACGCGCCGAGAAACGCGCAATGGCACGACAACCGGGCAGATGCCCTGCGTGACCTCATGCTACACGTGTCAAACTCAAGGCCTGCGGGCCAAATGTGGTACGTGAGAACGTCTTAAAAAGGTCTGATTGTCTTAGATCATAAGCTACATTTCTCACAATTCTTGACGATCATGTTGCCTGCAAAGTGGCGGCGTCCAGCCATTAGATCGGCGTGTATCTGCCGTTGTCAACAAATGATCCCTGAATGTCCAGGAAGAGAAAGGTTAATGCAGATGGAAGGTTGTTACAAGAAAAATGGAAAAGCCAATACATGTTTGTGCTTCCAGGAGAAAAAAGCGGTACAGTGATACCTCACTGTAACGCGGTTTACTTTTCACGGTTTCGCTACTTCACGGATTTGCATGGTGCATTGTGTTCTGCATTCTGATTGGCTAAAAAGTCACTCCGCTTCTTCTCTACCTGTGCGTCAATGAGGTTGCAGTTTAATATGTACACGTACGTAAAACATCTTGCCGAATTTACATGACGTACGTGCAAATTCTCTTGCGATTTCAAGTTTCTCTAAAACCCATAATGTTGACAAAACACTCTGGAGCGACAAAAGCGCCCAAAAGGCAGCGGAAGATGCTATCTATGGCAGATAAAGTCAAACTTCTGGACATGCTAAGGGAAGGTAAAAGCTATGCGGCTGTAGGTCGGCATTACGGAATGAATGAATCTTCCGTTCGTTTCATAAAGAAGGAAGAAAAAAACATAAGGACGACAGCAGCGATAAGTTTTAATAAGGATGCAAAACACATTGATGATTAAAATTATTATTTGACAGTACAGTACAGAAGTTATTTGTTGAAAAAAACGTTTCAAAAGTAGAGTACTTTTATTTGTGAAACAAATGATTGAGCCTGTAAAATGGTTTGTTCCTTCTTTTCAATGTATAATAGAGTATTTAATTGTATAATTGAAAAAAAAAATAAAGGTTTCTACTTCACGGATTTTGCCTATCATGGGTTCTTTTTGGAACGTAACCCCCGTGAAAAACAAGGGTTTACTGTATGTCATTTGTGGCGGTTGTCAATCTACTAACACGGAGCTAAGAATGCTAAAGTTAGCCTTCCAGAAAAACAACAAATAGTCCAAGAATTAAAAAACAAACTACTATGTGTTCAGGATCCAAAAACACTGCATCAGTGAAAGGAACTAGTAAACATCATTTTTTGGCGTTAAATAAGTGAAAAATAAAAATGAGATCAGCGCGATCGTGGTACGGTGTCATTATTTATGAGGCTGCTGACGGGAAGAAAATATATGTTTGATAAAATATAAAGTTCTGGATTTGAACGAGTAATAAACCCAGAGTTATTTAACATTAAGTAGTAGTTTATTTTACATAACATTTAGAGGCCACATGTAACATTCAGTTACTGCTACTTTCAATGTAATGGGACAATGACCACGACAATGGGTAATTTCATCAATATTTAATTTTCAAACTTTATATTTTTTCCTTTTTTTTTAAATTTCATATGGATGATTACATACGAAATAATTTTGGCACATTTATATGATCGTTAATGATTTCATGAAAATGAAATAAAATGCCAAAACATTAAAACATTTAATTTTTTTTGCAATTTTCTTTTGTTCAATTTACATGATACCTTGTTGGCTCGTGCATAAAAATTGAATAAGAAATGTGGCCCGTCAGCCAAAATTGCCCACTTTTAATAGGTACCAACTTTTAATAAGTCGGTACCTGGGTTTCTGATGTCAATGTAAGTAGTGTTTGCTGTAGGAACTGAAGATCTCATCACATTTTACTGATATACTTTCTTGATTTTCTGCTGAGTATTCTCACCTGGTGAATTTAAGCACTGTTGCTATTCGTAAGGTTTATGTATCTGTCCACCCAAACCCTCATGGCCTCTCCGTCTCGCTCGCTCGCTCTTCCTGTTCTACCTGATGTTCCCCGGCCGGTCGAGGAAAAAGGTCGTCCCGCTTGGAGCTGCGATCCGTCCCCGGATCCGTTCTTGCTTTCTGATTTCACTTACCCAGCTCCGTCCTCCAGTCTGGATCGGGGGTTGGACTCGCTCTCTTCCTTCATCAAGCTCTAGACCTCTCTGAGTAAGCTTACAGTTAGCGCTAGCCTAGCCCTTAGCTATGCCACCGTAGGCTACCGAGGGATATCTCACGATGCACCTCTTATTCCTCCAACTCCAAACTTTAAACCTCTCCGTGTAAGCTTACAGTTAGCGCTAGCCTAGCCCTTAGCTATGCCATCGTAAGCTACCGAGGGATATCTCATGATGCACCTCTTATTCCTCCAACTCCAAGCTTTAAACCTCTGTGTAAGCTTACAGTTAGCGCTAGCCTAGCCCTTAGCTATGCCACCGTAGGCTACCGAGGGATATCTCACGATGCACCTCTTATTCCTCCAACTCCAAACTTTAAACCTCTCCGTGTAAGCTTACAGTTAGCGCTAGCCTAGCCCTTAGCTATGCCATCGTAAGCTACCGAGGGATATCTCATGATGCACCTCTTATTCCTCCAACTCCAAGCTTTAAACCTCTGTGTAAGCTTACAGTTAGCGCTAGCCTAGCCCTTAGCTATGCCACCGAAGGCTACCGAGGGATATCTCATGATGCACCTCTTATTCCTCTAACTCCAAGCTTTAAACCTCTGTGTAAGCTTACAGTTAGCGCTAGCCTAGCCCTTAGCTATGCTACCATAAGCTACTGAGGGATATCTCACGATGCACCTCTTATTCCATCAACTCCAAGCTCTAAACCTCTCTAAGTTTCCTTACAGTTAGCGCTAGCCTAGCCCTTAGCTATGCTACTGTAGGCTACCGAGGGATATCTCACGATGCACCTCTTTTCTTCTCCAACTCCTCTTACGTCATCCTCTCTTGTGTCTCTTCATCAATGCATTGTTCTTTTTTTGACATGTATCATTCAGATATTAGCACGTGACTGTTAGCGCTAACGTTATCAGTGTCGCGTCCCTTTTGCAATTTCTGGTTGAGGCGATGAGCGCGGTCCAGAACCTGCTACGGAGTTTTGTTGATTTATGTGTGCGAAAGAAGAGAACGCCCGAATAAGAGCCCAGACGGATTCCAATCGCTCCATTTAATAGTTGTACAATTATGAAAAATAATCATAAAAAAGACTGGAAGCCCAAGATTATATACAATCTTTTCTTTTTTCCGAAGTGAGGTCCCTCTTCTGAGTCTTTTTTTTTTTTTTTTTTTTTTTTTTTAAATCACAGGATGTTTATTCACGATATGTTTAACTTTTATAAGACATAGTCCTTTTTCTTTTTTTCCTCTCTTTTTTGACGGGCGTCAAAAAAATTACATACGTACAATACACACATATACATATATATATTCATATATATATATATATATATATAGATAGATAGATATCTATAAAACCGAAAATCATTCAAGTATCAAAATACAGGCCGATAAGATTCACGTACGATATCATTCTAATAATCGTAGCCGTCGAGACGTGTTCCCCCTGGGGAAAAAAAAAAAGTCCACCTCCACCTTCACCTTCGCCTTCGCCTCCACCGCGATGTGCAAAAGCAGAACAGGAAGTAGAAGTACCACATACGCAACCTGAGCGTGACCCGAGACGTACCGCCGACAGTCGGCGAGATCCAAATTCATGCAGCTGCAGGGGCGGTGGAAGGGGGCGGAGCTCGTACCGATGTGGGATAAAAGAATAAAAAAACAGTACAAAAACAAGCCAAAAAAAAAATTGCTGAAAGTCGTGTTTTAGCGCTAAAACGTCATCTTTGTAGTGTAAATCCCTCCGCTCTTCCGCGCAGTCACAGTTATTCAAGGTTTTTTTTTTGTTTTTTTTTAAAAAAAAAAAAAAAAAAGAGGGGGGGGGGGGGGGGACCAGGAAGTACCTACAGTGTTAGGACTCGAGTTTGTACCGTCGCCGAGATTGCGATTGGTCATACGAGCGAAAAAAAAAAAAAAAATAAAATAAAAAATAAAAGAAACGCCCCCCCCCCCCCCCCGGCGGGTTGTCTTCCCGGCGAGTGATGGACGTCGTGTCGGATGCGTGGACGCGGGCCGATTCCCTCCCGTCGTGACGCGGCGACGCGATCTGCTAGGAAGGAGGGCTTCGGTGTTCAGCTACGGGAGGAGGAAGGGGAGGGAAGACACGTGCACACAAAGCGGCGAAGGTCAAAACAACGTGAACGTCGACGCGAACGAGATTCGGCGGCGGTGTGTGTGTGTGTGTGTGTGTGTGTGGAGAGGGCAGGAGAAGGCAGGTGGAGGTGAAAGTGCTCACATGCAGGTGCGTTAGCTGATTTTCTGTTTTTTTTTTTTTTTTTTTTTTTTTTTTAGTATCGGTTTCCATGGAAACAGAAAACGTCACAGGCTCCGGCGAGAGAGAGAGAAAGGAGAAAAAAAAAAAAAGAAGCGTATCACAGTGCTTGGTTCGAATCCTCATTAGGACTCATTAGATCCGACGGGTGGAATCCTCTGGGGGCGTCCCGGGTTGATGCGAGGTTGCCACGGAAACCGGTTTCCGGGGAGACCGGGTGAGGGGGGGGGAGGGGGGGGGGGCGAGACTTCGGAGGCCTTCAGAGCGGCCGCCGCCTGACGTGAGGAGCACCAGGAGGGAATAAAAAGAAGAAAAACAAACAAAAAAAAAAAACAAAAAACAGAGAGAAGAGTTTATCACTGATATATCGGAGCAGGAAGCAGGAAGTCCAGGAGGCATTCCAGGTGGACACGACACGGCGGAGGGGTCGGTGTGAATCGTTAGGAACGGAGTGCAATCCGGAAGAAGGGGGACGGGGGTGAGGACCCCGAGAGAGGAGGCGTCACAGTGAAAGGCACACAGAAGGAGGCGGAAGCGAAAGGAAAAGGGGGTCGTCGAGACCGTGAAGGGGGTCGGGGAGGGAAGGGGGTCCCGCTCAGAAAATGGTGGTCTCGTACTTGGTGCTGATGGTGCGCTTGGATTCCTTGGGGTCGACGAGCCACGTGGCGCTGCTCTGGGACTGGGAGTCGGCCTCCTGTTCCACCACGTCCCCCTGAACACACACAAATAGCGGTTTTAACAGGCGTGGGTCTTTACCTTGAAGGATCATCGCAGCATTTCAAACTGAAAATATCGTTAATTCCTAGTTATCTTAAAATATAAAAAAATATAAATATTAATAAAATAAAATAGAAAATATTATCATTATTATTGTTATTATTATCAAATATGATTTACTTTTACTTTCACATTGGAAATATAATGTATTCAATATCTTCTTTTCCCTTCAGAGGTCGCCACAATGAATCCCTATCCTCTGGATCCTCCTCTTTCCGTCAACTAACTTCATATCCTTTCTCACTACGTCAGCCGTCAATCTTCTCTTTGGTCTTCCTCTAGACCTCCTGCCTGGCAGTACCACCTTCAGCAACCTTCTACCCAGATCTTCACCCTGAACTCCTGTTCATGTCCAAACCATCTCAGTCATACATGTCCTGCACCCCTGTGACAAATTCTTCTTTTCCTTTGGGCTTTTCCTTACAGGGGTCACAACATTCAGTCAACCGTCTCCATCAAACCCTATTCTCTGTGTCCTCTTCTCTCACACGAACTAACTTCCTATTCTCTCTCACTACGTCCGTCAAGCTTCTATTTGGTCTTCCTCTAGAGTCTAGAGGAAGGTCTAGAGTCTAGACCTCCTGCTTGGCAGCTCCACCTTCAGCAACCTTCTACCCAGATCTTCACCATGGTTTGGACACCAACAGGAGTTCATGTCCAACCCATCTCGGTCATACATGTCCTGCACCCCTGCGACAAATTCTTCTTTCCCTTTGGGCTTTTCCTTTCAGGGGTCAACCTTCTATTCTCTGCATCCTCCTCTCTCACACCAACTACCTTCATATCCTCTCTCACTATGTCCATGAATCTCCTCTTTGGTCTTCCTGTAGACCCCCAATTCCAGCATCCATTTACCAATATATTCACTACCCCTCCTCTGTACATGACCCGGCCATCTCAGTCTGGCTTCTCTGCCCTTCTCTCCAAAACATCTAACTGATGAACTCGTTCCTGATCCTATTCATCCTGGTCTCTCCCAAAGAGAACATCAACATCTTCATCTCTGTGACCTCCAGCTCTGCCTCCTGTCTTTTGGTCATTGTCCATACAGCAATGCTATTATTATTGTATTTTTTTATTATTATTTTTTTTCTGTTGTCTATTCTTATCCTTGATATTTATTTGCAGATGTCTTTTGATGTCTTTTAACTGTTTCTCTATTTATATTTATATTCATATTCATATTTATTGACACTATAACTCTTATGCTGCTGTGTCAAAAGAATGTCCACTATGGGAATTGATAAAGTTTATCTTATAATAATTATATAATTATACTGAATACATTATAATTATTATCATTATTAATATTATATTCCTTTTTTATTTAAGATTGCGTTCATATTAAAAATATTGTTTAATGTAAGCTTCTTAATGTCCTTATATACAGGACTGTCTCAGAAAATTAGAATCTTATGATAAAGTTCTTTATCTTTTGTAATACAATTAGAAAAAAACAAAATTTACTTTTTCATGATATTCTAATATTTTGAGATAGGATTTTTGAGTTTTCTTAAGATGTAAGCCATAATCAGCAATATTAAAATGATAAAAGGCTTGCAATATTTCAGCTGATTTGAAATGAATCCAGAATATATGACATTTTTGTTTTTGTAATTCCATTACAGAAAATAAAGAACTTTATCACAATATAATAATTTTCTAAAACAGTCCTATAATCAACAATAAAGTCCAACACGTCAGATCTGAGCTTTTCCTGCTAATGATGATGTCAGACTGTCCACAAGGGGGCGCTAGAACCAAAAGAAAGGAACATAGCATGAATCAGCCTGCATGACACACACACACACACAGACACACACACACACTCAAATATCAGGGTGTCTGCGGGTATCAGCTAATCTAATTTATGGCTTTTTAATGCCACTTTAAACATTTTTACTATCCGTGTTCAACTGCAGATTCGTTTGTTTGTATAATAATGTCAATCATTTACATCTGGAATAGATTCGGCACAGTAACACACGTGCACATATGACCTTCTGAGTGACAACGGAAATAAACAATTTCATGGATTTTACTTTTTTAGGGCACATTTTCCTTGTTTCTTTCTGCTACAACCCTGGTGTTTGTCACTTCCTGCACCATCAGAGCAGCAGAAATAAACTGCAAAATTCAAGGGTTCTGCTTGTCAATCATCACCAGTCGTCACACTATTCCATTTAAAATGATTAAATGTTTATCGAGCCCAGGGGTGTTAAACTCATTTTGATCCCGGGGCCACAAACGGCCTAATTTGATGTCAAGCGGGCCGAACCAGTAAAATCATAGCGTAATTATCTAGAAGTAACACGACGTCCAAATTTTCTTTGTTTTAGTGTTAAAGAGAACAGATTAATGATAAAAATCTTTCTATGTAATGAAGTGTTCCTTGTTCCTGAATTCTCAGTTCTCCGTGCATTTTGTTGTATTTTTTGACAAAACTTGCTGCATCCACAACAAGCATACAGGTTTCTTATTAACCTCAATAAACAAAAAAAAAAAAGTGGTAAATTTTTCTTGGAAAACCCAACACCCCATGTCCACTTTTCTCTGTTTTGACAAAAAAAAGGAAAAGTCCAAAAAGGAAAAGCAATAACAATCGATAAAAATGCTATTTACAGACTCGGAAGTAGCATTCCTGCAACTGCTCTAAGTTCTGAGTCACATAGCGTTGTGCCGTGTTGCTAACACTGACGAAAACAGTGCACCCTGAGTAGACAATATAGGAACTGCATTTTTATTTCAAAAAAGTAGTTCATGATTTTATGTATTTTTCCAAATTGGACATTTATTCCACGGGTCGAATTGGACCCCCTGGCGGGCCGGTACCGGCCCACGGGCCGTACGTTTGACACCCCTGATGTAGCCTAACTGAAATGAATTTCAAGTAATAATGCTTTTTTCCCCCCAATCAAGTGCATTTAAATTTTTAATGCCTGTAGACATTGAATTTAATGCTATTTAAGGCCTTCATTTTTGCAAAATCTATTTCATGACTTTTAATGATTTTAAAAACCCCCCGGAAATCTTGAAATATACTTAAATTAGTAATTGCCCCCAGGGGACAAATTTAGTGTTTTTGAATTTGAAATAGCAATACAGAGTTTGGCAGAAGATCAGAGGAGTCTGATTTCTTGGAAGCGTCTTTGTTTTGGGGCGTCTGGTTGGTTAAGTTGCAGACATGGACGTGTCACTGATCCCTGGGGTAGAAATAACTCATCTATTTCCCACACAAGCTTCTCCGCTTGATGGTTGTGAAATATTGTCTGATGCTCATCATCTGAGAAGCTCTCAAAGCAGACATGTCTCGCTCTGGCTTATATCCCAAGAAAGAGGCGCTACAGGACTTACCCCGGATTTCCGCACGCTACCCCGAGGTTTGGGCACGGGCCGGCTGGATTTGGTCTCGATGACCTCCTGGCCGAGTCCCGCGGGGAGGTTCTGCTGCTTGGTCCTCTGGGCCTGCAGGGCCAGCTGGTAGGCCACCTCGAACGCCTGGCCCAGCGTCAGAATGATCTCGTAGGTGAGGTTCTGCCGTGGACACGGGGCGGAAAGGGACAAAGTACTGCGTCATTTCCAAACCCTTTTAAACCTCTTGGAGGTGTCCGGTATCTGTCTGTGGGCCTCAGACCCAATCAAAACACAAGATCATATCCGACAGAAGAACCCGCGATAACAAGATGGAAGCCATTTAGCTGCTCCAGACTGTAGACTGGAACGACCCCTGACTAGACAGGATAACCATCTTATCTCACGGGAGGGGAAGCTGGCAGGGGTGACGCCGCGTTGACAACGAGGCAGTCAAACCCAACTGAGGCGAGACACCTCGAAGAGATAAGAGTGGACTGGAGATACAAAAAAAAACTTGTTGACCACCCTGGAGGTGGCGTGTCCTCAGAGATGCATGCAAAAGACAAGTGCAGGAATTTGAGGTGCAGCACTTAGCATGGAGCTCCCTGGTGGAGTCTCCACATGCTCCTTCGGGTTCCTGCCACAGTCTAAAAACTCCCTTCGGTTGATTGGAGACACTCAATTGTCCAGATGTGTGAACAAGAGGTTGAATGGTTGCATGTGTATATGACCTGATAAGAGTCAATACTTGTATGCTTCTATATGTGGCTCTCTGTTTGATAGGCCCAGGGTGAACCCCCTCCAATGAAAGCTGGTGTAGGCTCCGCCCCCTGTGACCCTCAGCATAGGATAACCGGTATGGATACCGAATGAACTATCCAGAAGGTTACCGGCACTCCCAAGAAATCCTCACTTGACCGCTTGTGCTGAAAATAAAGCGAAACCACGTTCCTCTGCACCCTTTTCGGGATACGGAGGCATAGCGAGGGAGGTTCGTCATTACCACGTCCACCGTGCTGAACACATGGCAGTAGTGGTGGCTGGTCTGCAGGTCCTTGGTGATGTAGGCAAACGTGCACAGGTCGTCGGGGTCCTGGGCCGCGCACGAGATGTTGCGGATCTCGTGCTCTGCGATGATGTTCTGGATAAATGGGCAACAACATCAATCACATTGGGTCACATCGACACAAGAATGCACATGGTTCAGTATATAAAGAAGACTAAATGGTGATATTTGACTGCGGAAGCCAAGGCTGCCACATTGGGAGCTTGGACCGACCTCAAACCGTCCTACCGGGCTACTCAGTCGCCTCAAAACCTTCACTATGAGAACAAGGTGGAGACAAAGTGGCCTTCAAAACAAGAAGTCCCTTTTTGCAGGAAGTACCATTTTAGAACATTTCATCCATTAGGCCATTTTTAACGTCATTCAGCGCTCTAGGTGGCACTGTCCTCTAAAACGAGTGTCCTGGATACGAGGACTGCGAGCCCGAGGCGCCGCAGACACGTGCTACTCACAAACCAGACCAGAACATGCTCTTAAGCAGCTGACCTTGTTGGCAGCATCAATGAACTTCACGCCCTTGTAGGTGATGGAGAGGATGATGGTTGGGACTTTCCTCATTTGCTCCGTTGACCTCTGAAGGGGAAATGGAAGAATGATGCCAAAGGGGCGTGGGGAGGAGTTCTAACTCACCGTGATGCTGATTTAACAACCAACCGATTGCAGAGGAGAATTCACCCACCCGCATTTTGGCACAGGCATCCTGGGTGGATTCGGTACCCCGAAGATCCTTGATGAGCATTGACCCGAGATACTAGAAGAGAACGGAGGGTTGAAAAGTCCTCATGGGTGTTGTTTAGCGAAGACATTCATTGAGAGCTACATCGTTGGTCGGAGAGCAGGAGGTGTTTAAAGGCTTACGTTGGCTTCGTAGGCGCAGGTTTCGAAGATGAGCTTCTCAGGCTGGTGGTGCCAGTTCTGGACCGGGGCATACGGCGCTGCCAGACTAGGAGGCCGCAATGTCAAACGGGGTTCCCGGTAATGCTCTTCATGCCTTTCCTGGAAAAATGATTATTAGTAATAGCAACGGAGACAAGCTGCCGAATACCGACGAAGGAGTTTCCCCCCCCAAAAAAACATACCAATCGGTGTCTTTCACTGCGGTGTCTTTGGGCGACATCATAGTCTACATCTGGCACCTTCTTCCTCGCCGGTTCCCTTACGGGAAGCAGGGGGTCCAAGGAGTGTCCCGCATAGGACTCCATCTGGCTGAGTGGGGATGAGGTCTGGGACCCGGGCAGGTCTTGGCACTGGGAGGGGGAAGGAAGAGTCAGCATGGCAGCATTTCATTTCCCCTCAAAAGAACAAGCTTTGCAAAAAAGAAGGGGAGTGACAGTAACGGGAGACACTCGTCCTCACCCTGATCTGTGAAAGGCGCGGTGGCTTGATGGGCGGCTCCTCATACGGCCTCTCCGCCAAGGAAGCGATGATGCGCTTCCTGTGACCGAGAAGAGTGATCTTCAGCACCTGGAACGGAGAAGAACGCTCTTGTTAGCGCCGCGGCGCTGTCATTGGAAGCGGAAAGCTGTTAGAAAAGGCACAAGGGATACGTTTTGCCTCAAAGGCACTGAAGTCAAGTGACTCTGAAGCTCGCAGAATAAGCGGTACCCCCTCCCTGTGCGGGTCAAAAAAAAAACTAATTTCACCCTCCAATACCTCCCGCCTACGTCACCGTGACTCACATTGACGATATCCAACTCCCAGAGGTTTTTGACACAGTCCAGGGTGCGGTAGCCACTGGCCAGGAAACTGTGCAGGTACTCGTTAAGGCCCAGATTCTCCAGCCAGGAGGACAGGGAGCTGCTGCCGTCGCAGCCCAGCGCTTTGACCTGTGGGAGAAAACCCAATATTTACCGGCCCTTTAAAGATACTTAGGCAACAAGGCCGTTACAGCAGTTTTGGTAGAAACAGGAAGTGACATCCTTGGCTATGAATCGATAGCGCCGATGGTCTCGGGCATGCGGCTTTTGAAACTAATTCACAACAGTTGGGAAAATATGGTTATTTAATTCAATGTGAAAACAATTAATGAGTCTCTTATTAAAATGTATTTTATTTTAGTTTCGTTCATTTTTAAAATGGTACATTTGAAGATGATGGCGATCTTGTGGCATCTAAATAAAACATGTTTAAATATTTTTGTCGCTCTTAATAAGCGACTTTAGCGCCAGTAAAAGAATGACAGCGCACAAAGAGAGGACGGCATAAATAAACAGATATTGAGTATTTTGCTTAAAAATAACCTTCAACCTGACATCTTTCTTTACAGAGTTCAAAATGTTTTGCAGAAATATTATTTTATTTTCTCTGCAGTTGTTTGTTGATTTAAAAAAAAAAAGTTTTTACAGTGCAAAAAGGCAATAAAAACCAAAATGTTAAATGCTCTGTTGATTAATTTTAAATTTCAAAAGGGTTGTGTGGCTCCCAGTGTTTTCTTTACTGTTGGGAAACCGCTCCAAATGGCTCTTTGGGTGCTAAAGGTTGCCGACTCCTGGTTAAGGCTCGACAGAAAAGATGAAATCAAGCTTCTGAAATCAAGATCGGTGCTGAAGGAAGAATCTGCCGTTTGCTACCTTGGGTAAGGAACGTGCCGCGTGCAGGATCTTCTTCCGGTGGCTCGCATCTGCGATCCCGATCTCTCGCAGGTCCTGGTCCTCCATCACATTGCTGCCCTGTGTCCCAAAAAGCAGATAGAAAAGATGGTAAAGGGACGTGCGTGGCGGTGTTTTAAAAGATGCATCACATTTCATTTTATTTTCAGTCGTCCTTGTGGTTTCAAGGTAATGGCGATAAGATAAGAGCTTTTTGCAATGTAGGAACTTTTTGCAGTTACGAAAAACTTTCGGGAACCTGATTTTTGGTGCTTTCGGACAGCAGAGGAACCAGGGAACCACATTTTGGCTCCAACTCGTGAGCCACCAAATAGACCACATGGCCAAAAGCATTCACTGTCTTGACTCAACATGTGAACAAAAGTGACATCCCATTCCTAATCCATAGGGTTCAATATGACGTCAAGCCACCCTTTGCAGCTAGAGCTGCCTCAACTCTTCTGGGAAGGCTGTCCACAAAGTTCAGGAGTGTATTTGACCGCTCCCTCATCACCTCGCATTCGTGAGGATGTTGGACGACAAGGCCTGGCTTTCAATCTCCACTCGAATTCATCCCTAAAGGTGTTCTATGGGGTTGAGGTCAGGACTCTGGGCAGGCCAGTCAAGTTCATCCCCACCAGACTCTGTCATCCATGTCTTTATGGACCTTGCTTTGTGAACTGGTTCACAGTCATGTTGGAAAAAGAAGCTCCAAACTGTTCCCACAAAATTGGGTATGCCAATGCTTTCAGAGTTCCTTTCATTGGAACTAAGGGGCCAAGCCCCACTCCTGAAGAACAACCCCATACCATCATCCCCCCTTCACCAAACTTCACACTTAGCACAGTGCAGTCATACAAGTACCGTTCTCCCGGCAACCGCCAAACCCAGACTCGTCCATCCGATCACTAAATGGAGAAGCGCGATTTGTCATCCCAGAGAACACGTCTCCACTGCTCTTGAGTCCAGTGGCGGTGTGCTTTACGCTTTGCATTGCACTTGGTGACGTGTAGCTTGGATGCAGCTGCTCTGCCATGGAAACCCTTTCTATGAAGCTCTCTGCGCACTGTTCTTGTGCCACATGAAGTTTGGAGGTCTGTCGCAATTGCAGAAATTTGGCGACCTCTTCGCACTATGCGCCTCAGCATTCGCTGACCCCGCTTCTTCAGTGTACGTGGCCTAACACTTGGTGGCTGAGTTGCCGTCGTCCAAAACACTTCCGTGTTCTTAAAATACAGCTGACAGTTGACTGTGGAATATTTAGGAGTGAGGAAATCACTGAGTTCCTGAGAGTGACCCACTCTTTCACATGTTTGTAGAAACAGTCTACACCTGTGGTCATGGGAGTGATCGGATCACCTGATTCCCATTATTTGGATGAGTACTTCTTGCGTACTATGGAGCACTGTTTTTAAAAACTACAGGTCACTGCTCAGCTGATTTCTTGCGACAAAATGGTCAGAAGCAGCGAGGAATCGAGCCACCAAGAGGTCCGAGCTCTACTAGTCTGCTACATCTCAGCGGGGGGGGGGGTTTCCAAGGCTCGCAGAGGAGCATCATTTTTGCCCAAAACATGTATGCAGTTAGCTAGCGCCCGAGTTCTTCACTTCAACCCATCTGATGGTCCACGGTTATGCAGAACATGAACGCCGTGGCGGCTTCGCTCTCCTCAGTCCACCTCTTCTTCGCTTTGTTTTTGAGCGTGGAGCTTAAGTTGCTCGCGTCACTGCTAAACTAAAAGGTTCCCCCAGAGGAGAAGGGGAGTTCCTTGAAACCTCGGAGAGCACCAGAAAAAGAGACCTTCTTGACAGATGCTGCTAACTCTAAAAACCATCGAAGCTGTCGATCTGCCCCTGCTGATTATTAGCCCGCCCATTATTCCGAAGGCAAATGGGCGTTGTAATCATAAAACCAAATACACTTCTATACACGCTCACAAAAATCCATAGCGCAAAGCACTCAAAAGTCATTTCGGGTTTATACAAATGTTCCAAGAGAGTAGCCGGCGCTGCAGGGTTCGTATCGATCACGAGTAACGCTGCCGTTGCAAAAAGGAGGTCAATTACCCCGGGAGTGGGATCTTCAAACTCCTCGGCCTGCTGACCGGGGTCGGGTCAATAACCCCTTAAGTAAGACTTGAGTGTGTGTGTGTGTGTGTGTGTGGATGATGGTCAGATCTATCTTTGGTTACACAATATGACCGTATCACTTTTGTGGTGGGTGATGGGTAATGGGAGAGCGGGAGCGATAAATCAATATCCGGGGCTGCAGATGGAGGAGGACGGGCGCCCAAGGCTGTTCACCGAAATCCAACGTCTCTGTTTTCCAGACCAGGAGAGCTGCGTTCAGGTCTTTCTTGAATCTTTCTTCAGGGTTCAGGTCTTTCTTCTTGAATTTCTTCACTTATAAGTTAAGATACAACGGGGCAAAAAAAGAGAGGCTGTCATTTCCATTTCACTTCAACTACCAGAGACAGAATAAGGGGAAACAAATCCAGGAACTCACATTGTAGGATTTTAATGAATTAATTGGTCAGTTCCTCAGTAAAATAAGTATCTGGTCGCCTACAAACAAGCAAGACCTGTAACTTCTTCTTTAAGAGGCTACTCTGTCCTCCACGTTACCTGCACCTGTTTGAACTGGTTATCAGTATAAAAGACACCTGTCCACAACCTCAAACACCAGAAACCAAATTGTAGACCTGCACCTGGCTGGGAGGACTGAATCTGCAATAGGTAAGCAGCTCGGTGTGGGTGCCATGATTGGAAAATGGAGGACGTACAAGAGCACTGAAGCACTTGGGTCAAAATGACCGCAAGAACGGGGAGCAAAAATCCCGGAATCACGCGGGAGGACCTCGTGAATGACTTGCAGAGAGCTGGGGACCAAAGCGACAAAGATTTTCCATCAGTGACTCCCAACGCCGCCAGGGACTCAACTCCCCCTGCTTAAGACAGTACATGTCCAGCCCCGCCAGAAGTTTGCTAGTGAGAATTTGGATGATGCAGAAGAGGATGGGGAGCATGTCCTATGGTCAGATGAAACCAAAATAGAAATTTTTGGTACAAACCCAACTTGTCGTGTGTGAAGGAGAAAGAATGCTGAGTTGCATCCCATAACACCATGCCTACTGTGAAGCATG